>NC_084800.1:59169896-59794896 GCF_963169125.1 Humulus lupulus
GTATGTATGTCGGTGATATAAGTTGAGACCACATTATGATGTGGGTTTGTTCGAGCTGTTCGACATGAGACGATCGTAGATTATTGATTAGCGGTTTAGTCACAACAGGTTTAAGTGTCGGGACTTGGGTTGAGTCTCGGGGTGATTTTGATGGTTAGAGCGTTACCGGGGGATAAAGGGTAACAGGAGGTGAGTTAATGGAGGTTATAATTGGTTGTGATTAGGTAACCGCTAAGGAACTAAAAGGTCAATCATTCTCAGGGGTCGTCTTTATCATATTTCTCGCTCGAACTTGAGGTAAGAAAACAGTGTATGAATACAGTTGCACTCTGTACAGGTATATGACATGCATGGTTTGATATTGAGGCATGTTGGTTGATATATGTGAACGTGGATTACATATTAAAATGCTAATGAATACTGATTACCTGTTTGAGACACTGACTAGTCAGGGACCAACTCTAAAGTCGATGATCACGCATTGAATGGCTCTATGGCATTAATGCGGGACCGACCCTAAGGTCGAAGAACTTATAAGCGCTTGCCTGGTCTACGACCAGAAGACTATAGCCAAGGTATATGACCCCGGTGACCGTTTGTCACGTGGCTAAGGGACGTTGTCCATAGCTTCGACTCTAGAGTCGTGAGGAAGGTTATGTTGGTGACTAATCACCATGTACCTGTCCTGATCGAACATATGAAAGAATCACTTAACCGTTAAGCCCTGGTGACCCTATCGTCACATGGCTAGAGGGAGCGATGCTCGTTATTGTGACTGTTGGCTATTGTCACCTATTTGTTGGACTGATAGTCCTGAATGGTTACTATGATCGTTGTTGATATTATATCATGTTCTATTATGTTTTCTTGCTGGGCCTTGGCTCATGGGTGCTATGTGGTGCAGGTAAAGGAAAGGAAAAGCTGGGCCAGCCTTGAGTGGTGAGCTTGGGCAGTGTGATGTACATACAGGGCCGCTTGACCGCCACGGTCAAGGAGTTCTCAGAGGGACTAGGGGTTTACCCTATTTTTGCCGCTTAGGCCGGCGGAGTTTGTAAATAGTGGAACTGTAGTGACTCTTTTGTACTACGAACTACTTGTAAATATTTTGAAAGGCTCATGAGCAGTTTATTTACTTAATGAAATGTACCCTTTCCTTTTTACTGGTTTTCTACCTTAACCTGATAATAACACTTAGATCACGTTTTTAACCAAAGGACTCGGGTAGCGGGTCAAATTTTCGGTTCACCGTTCACCGTAACTGTTCTGGGGTAACCATGGCGTTACAAGGGCCAAGGCCCAACTCGAGGATATGAGGGGTGAGCATCAGGCGGCTTTGGCCGCCCATCAGACTTCCTTGCAGACGGCCCAACAGAAGGAAAATGAAGCCAAGGATGCTCTGGCGGCTATACAGGCCGAGCTGGAAGAAGCCCGTCTCAAGCTTCAAGAGGCCGAGGCTACCAAAGCCGCCCTCGCTGCTGCGCTGGTCGAGCTAGACTCTGCGAAGGTTGGGGCTGAGGAGGCTAAGGCCGCCTTGGAAACAGAGAAGGCGACCTCCAGCACCGCCATGGAGGACATGCTCTACCATTGCTAGGCCTATAATCCGGACGACGACTTCTCCTTCGTAGGAGCGGACGGGGAGGTCTTCCTGGAGGGGTTCAAAGCTCGCCTCCAGCATGAGGCACTTTCTGAGACCGGGGAGGCACCCGTCGTGGCCGAGCAGGAGGGCGAGACAGTGACCTCCTCGGGGCAGCCTGGTGGAGCTTAGGGCCTTTCTTTTTCGAACCCTTTCCTTTAATATTCTCATTTTTTTTTGTTTGTAACTTTGCATGAGGTTTTTCCACCTTGAGACAATTGGTTTTATCAAATTTTTCTTTTAATTGGTTTATTTCCTTTTGCCTTTACGCATTTTAGTTACTACTTTGAAAAACTTAGTTTGCGTTAATTTCTATCAATTTCTCGTGCTCTTTAAGAAAAAAAACGATCAATCAATTTAAATTAACTTCTAAGTTTTATGACCTGGTTATGTCCAGGAACTTAGTTTGAAAACTTAGTTCGCGTTAATTTTTATCAATATCTCGTGCTCTTTAAGAAAAATAACGATCAATCGATTTAAATTAACTTCTAAGCTTTATGACCTGGTTATGTCCAGGAACTTAGTTTGAAAACTTAGTTTGGGTTAATTTTTATCAATATCTCGTGCTCTTTAAGAAAAACAACGATCAATCGATTTAAATTAACTTCTAAGCTTTATGACCTGGTTATGTCCAGGAACTTAGTTTGAAAACTTAGTTCGCGTTAATTTTTATCAATATCTCGTGCTCTTTAAGAAAAACAACGATCAATCGATTTAAATTAACTTCTAAGCTTTATGACCTGGTTATGTCCAGGAACTTAGTTTGAAAACTTAGTTCGCGTTAATTTTTATCAATATCTCGTGCTCTTTAAGAAAAACAACGATCAATCGATTTAAATTAACTTCTAAGCTTTAAGGCGACTTGGTTATATCCAGGCACCATATGCCCCCCAAGTAACTAGGAAAGGGTCTTTCGTGGTTACTTTAGATTACACTTGTAAACATGTACAATCATAAACGAAAAGTTAATTCTCATTGCTTAATACATAAAAAATGGCCTTTTAGGCCTTACAAGGGTATCATTGATAATATCTCTTCAAATGGATGGCGTTCCAAGTTCGTGGGACTGCCCCTCCATCAAGCCGAGCTAATTTGTAAGTTCCTTCTTTAATGACCTCGATGATTTGATATGGCCCTTCCCAGTTCGGTCCCAATACTCCATCTTTGGGATCTTTACCAGCTAAGAAAATCCTCCTGAGGACCAGGTCGCCAATGCTAAAGGCGCGCTTTTTGACTTTTGATTTGAAATAACGAGTGATTTTTTGCTGGTAATGTGCGAGCTGAAGTTGCGAATCTTCTCGCCTTTCATCAACCAAGTCAAGGGAAGCGCAAAGTAGCTAGTGGTTGCGGTCCTGGTCATATGCCTGGACTCTATGCGAAGGTACCTTAATCTCCACAGGGAGGACTGCCTCACTCCCAAAAGCTAGGGAGAAAGGAGTATGACCCGTAGGAGTCCGATGCGAGGTTCGGTATGCCCACAAAACCTGGGGGAGCTGTTCTGACCAGACCCCCTTAGCTTCATTTAGTCTCTTCTTGAGGCTCGCCTTTAGGGTCTTATTGGCAGCCTCGACTTGGCCATTTGCCTGAGGATAGGCCACGGACGAGAAGCTTTTCACGATCTCGTACCTTTCACAAAAGTCGGTGAATAGGTCACTGTCGAACTGAGTCCCATTGTCAGAAACGATTTTCTTGGGCAGCCCGAATCGGCAGATAATGCTCTTAACCACGAAGTCGAGGACTTTTTTGGAAGTTATTGTTGCCAAAGGTTCTGCCTCAGCCCACTTCGTGAAGTAGTCGATGGCCACCACAGCGTATCGGACCCCGCCCTTTCCAGTAGGGAGGGCGCCAACCAAGTCGATTCCCCAGATCACAAATGGCCACGGGGAAGAGATCATCTTCAGTTCGACTGGGGGAGCTTGAGCAACTGTGGCGAACCGTTGGCACTTGTCACATTTCTTGACATACGAGATCGAGTCCTTGGACAGAGTGGGCCAGTAATATCCTTGCCTCAGGACCTTTAGGGCCAAGCTTTGCCCCCAGTGTGATTCCCGCAAAAACCCTCATGCACTTCCTGAAGGATGGCCTTTGCTTCGCCCGGAAGAACACATCGTAGGAGAGGTAGGGAGTGCCCACGTCGGTACAGTATCCCATCTACCATCATATACCTTGGGGCCTGGTACAGTACCCGCCGCGCATCATTACGCCCTTCAGGTAGCTTCCCCTCGGTGAGATACTCAAGGATGGGGGTAATCCAGGTCGGCCTAGCGTCGATCATCTCGACCTCCGTCCTGACTTCTTCTATACTTGGTTTCTCCAAGAACTCTACCAGAACTAACCCCAAAGCCTCCGTCTCCCCGGAGGTGGCGAGCTTGGCAAGAGCGTCTGCGTTAGCGTTCTGCTCCCGAGGTATCTGCTCGATTGAGCCTCGCCCAAACACAGATAGTTCGACTTTTACTTTTGCCAGGTACGTAACCATCTTAGGTCCTCGTGCCTGATACTCGCCCAGCACCTGGTTTACCACGAGCTGGGAGTCACTGAAGCACTGGACGGAGCTCGCCTTCAGCTCCTGGGCTATTCTCAGTCCGGCCAGCAAAGCTTCGTATTTGGCCTCGTTGTTGGAGGCCTTGAATCCGAATCTCAGCACCGAGTGGAATCTATGTCCCTTGGGGGATATCAAAATGATTCCAGCCCCGGAGCCGTTCTCATTGGATGAGCTGTCTACGAAGATCTTCCATGACACCTGGGTCGAGGTGAGCTGGGGTGAGTCTTCTACAGGATCCTCCCGGAATCCTGTGCACTCTGCTACAAAATCGGCCAGGGCCTAACTTTTTATAGCAGTTCGTGGGGTGTATAAAATCTCGAACTGACTGAGTTCGATAGCCCACTTTAATAGGCGTCCTGATGCTTCAGGTTTTTGCAAAACCTGCTATTATCCCTATTTCCTGCATGGACTCAGGGCCTTCGTCCAGGCCCGCAGTCAGGGGCCGTGTGAGCTTGCGGGCCCGGCCCAAGGCCTCCTGGTACGGGAATGTCCGAGAGGAGGGGCATGGACCGGGGGTGCACGTCTGGGCCCATTTGAGGGGTCCAGAATGGTTCTCCGGGGTCAGTCCTCCGGGACGGTCATTCGGGTAATGTGCAGATCATTCGGACCCCTCAGCCTACGCATCCTGATCCCGGACCCTGGCATGGTCCGGGCCTGTGGTAAATGAAGAGGGACAAAGGTAAACGGACCCGGATCACCTCACCCCCGGTGGAAGGGGTCAAGCATCCAGGACCCTGAAGCCGCCTCACTCCGCGTGGGTGCTGTCCCCACTTTTCACCTGCAGAAAAGGCCACCTCAGGATTGCACGCCGTTGTTTCAGGTCTGCGCTGTCAAGTACTCTGACTGGTCTTGTCTCCTGAATCTGCCTCGTAACTCGAAATGTCTAGGCCAAAAGCACCGTTTTGTCGGGCGAGATATAGTTCTTGAGTCAACCTATTGGGCCTTAGTTGGTCTGGAATTCGTGTACGTTGTAACTTTTTGTATTGGGCCTCCGCTGAAAAGGCCAAGAATATCCATTTCTCTGGTGGGCCCGGGTCGTACCCGGCCCAGATCCAGTGTTCCCATAAGCCTAAAAATACAAGCTACTGAACACTGTAAAGGTCTGTCTCTCTTGATCTAAGATACAGGGTCTCTGTCAAAATATAGAGAAAAACTCCATTGTAAAAGGTTCTTCAAGCTCTAATAATATAGACTCGTGGACTAAGGCTAGTTAACGCCCCAACCACGTAAAAACCCCATGTTAATCTTCTACTTTCATTATAATTATCATTAAATAATAGTTATTAATATAGTTGCCGAAAATCTCGGTTAACAGTTTGGTGCTTTCATTGAGAGCTGAAGGAAGCTAGTGCTAACGTCAGGCCTTTACTATGATGGTGAACACACGATACACCACCTTCGACCCTACCAATCCAGAGCATGGCAACGGAGACCCGCTGCCTTCACAGCATATCCCTCAGGATCTGCCCGATAACGCGCCTCCTCAAACATCTCACCAAGACGAGTCACAAGACTACGAGGGTGGGACAGAATACGAAGAGGAAAATGAGGAGGAGTATTATGAAGAGGAAAACGAGGAGGAGTACCGTGACAAAGCTGCGGATCCCAAGACCCCCGAGAGAGAGCCCGATCAGTAAGACATGGAGGTGACCAGACTAAGGCAGCAAGTCCTGGATCAGGAAGCCAGGATCGCTGAGCAAGCGGAGGCGCATCGACGGATGCAAGAGTCTCTCCATGCCCTGCAGGCACTCATGGCCGCGCAGGTTTCGACAGCCAACCCCGCAACTGGCCCACTTCCAGAAACGCAACAACCTGCCCCACGAGAGCAAGCCGGGGTCCCCAGAGGCACCAGCCCGGTCGCTCCCCCGGAGCCTTTTCCCGAGCCAGCTCTAGGAGGCCCGGGCAGAGAATGACGGAAGACCCGGGAGAAGACCACCCCCGTCGCAAGAGCCGGGGCCCGTTCCCGGCCGCTACCTAGGAGAGAGAAGGTATGCCCCGTCCCAGGATGAGGCCACCCGATCGATCCGCAGGGGACGTGGCCGCGGAATGCACAACCCCGACACGCCCCAGGGCGAGACGGGCAGGAAGGATCTTTGCACCCAAGTGCCTCGGTTAACAAGAACCGTTGGGAACGGCCTCGCCGCGAGGAGCGTCATGACCTCAGTTCAGGGGACGACACTTTCCGGATAGACATACGTGATGGATTGAACGCACGGAAGGAGCGAGCCCGCAAGGAAAATATCCTCCCCCGAGACGACGATCTCAGGAACAACATCAACGACAGGAGGAACGAGAGAATCCCCCTGGAGGATGGCACAGCCAGGCAGCTCATGGAGCAGATGGCCGCATTTAAAAAGGTCACGGATCGCTTGGTCCGCAAGCAAGAGGGCGTGGACACCGACTCCGACGAAGAGGATAAAGAGCCCTGCGCAAGGCACATCTTGGACGCCGTACTCCCCAAGGGGTTCAAGATGCCAAGCCTCACTGCCTATACTGGAAACACCGACCCCAGGGACCATCTGTCCCGGTACAACCGACTCATGACAGTGGCCCATGTCAGTGACGACGGCAAATGCCTCTGCTTCTCGATCACTTTGGGCGGTCCCGCCGAAGAGTGGTGGAAAAGACTTAAACCGGGGTCCATCCAATCCTGGTCTGGGCTGCAGTCAGGGTTTCGAAAGCAGTTCGTGGCCGCCATGAGGATGGATATGCAAATCAGTGCCCTCGCAAATATTAAGCAGCTCCCCGTGGAGACACTGAGGGCCTACATCCAGCGCTTTGCTGAAGAAGCCTCCAAGAAGAAAGTAGACGACGGACAACGCCTGGTGGCACTACAGTTCGGAATCCGGGCCGGGTCACCCCTTTGGGATGATATGCAGTGTAGCAAGGCGGCTACCCTGGAAGAGTTCATCAGGAGGGCCCAAGGATTCATCAACTGGGAGGAAGCTCAGATCCAGGCTTTCGGGTGGCCTCCGGCCCCGCAGCCCGTCCCCCAGTCATTCCCGGGTTATGGCGGGCAGTTCCCGGCGCAGCCCTACGCGCCCCCCATTGCCCCTGGATCAGCCGTCACGCCTGGGGTTAGCTACACCCCTACGGTGTACGGCCCTGCCACTTCAGGGTACGGCCCGGCCCAATCCACCCACTTCTTCGGTTATGGCGTCGTGCCGGCAGGACACAGAGTGGCCCCTGTCGGGGCCCAGCAGTCACAAACAGGAGTGACTGAGGCTAGCGTGAATCCCTCCCGGGGGAAGCGATCGGGCAAAGGCTAGAACCGGCCCGAGCCGGTCAAGAAGGGGAAGAGGGGCTACAAGCCCCAATATTCAGAATACACCAACCTAGTGGACACAAGGGAGAACATCTATCTGGCGACAAAGAAGGTGGTCCACTACTGGAAGCCTAGTCCCATGTTCAAAGGGGGAAGGAATCCGAGAGACACCAGCAAAAGGTGCGCCTATCACAAGGATGTGGGCCACACCCCCGGCGAATGCCGGCATCTCAAGGATGAGATTGAAAATCTCATCAAGCTGGGGCACCTCCACCAGTGGGTAAGGATGCCCGTGGGAGTCCCGGGCATGTCAGTAAGCCCCGGGCAACCCGCGACCCCGGGAATGATTCGAGCATACCCCCCCCCCCCAAGGGAGGGTATGCACAGGGACCCCCGGCGCCGGCCCCTCAGGGGGCCCCCGCCGGGCAAGTTCCCGGCCCCGGATTGCCTTATTCCTCTGGGGCAGCACCCCCTCGAGTTGACGGACATGTGGCAACCATCTCGGGTGGACCTCACCTGGGATGGCCATCAAGGAATGACCAAAAGCGCTATCTAAGCGAGCTGGATCACGACTAGGAAGTTTGTGCCCTTGTCTAGGCTCCGGCTCAGCGCCCTAAGTTGATAAACCTCCCCATCACCTTCACGGAGGACGACGCCCGCAACGTCCACTTTCCGCACCACGACCCGCTGGTCATAGATGCTCAAATCGCCAACAAGTTGGTGTCTTGCGTGTTGGTGGATGACGGAAGCTCAGTCAACCTTTTGTTCAAGCCCGCCTTCACCGCCATTGGCTTGACGGAAGCGGACCTGGCATCCTGCCCGACCCAAATTTACGGCTTCAACGGATATGCGCTTCTCCCCATGGGAAAGATCCAGCTGCCGGTTACGCTGGGGGGTGAATTGCAGCACTCGTTCAAGTTCTGCACCTTTGTAGTGGTAGACTGCCCCACCGCTTACAACGTCATCTTTGGCCGGCCCACACTGGTCGAGTTCGGGGCCATCACCTCCATCCGCCATCTTTGCATGAAGTTCCCATGCGACAATGGAGGGGCAGGGATCGTTCGGGGAGACCAAAAGAGCGCCCGGAAGTGCTACCATGTGTCCGTCCGGCCCATATACATGGTCCGAGAGGAGTCCGTCGAACTAGTTCCCCTCCCTCCTGCTGAGAGGGTGGTCCAGGAAGAAGACGATCTGGACCCGCGGATAGGGGACGATCGCGTCCTGGAGCCAATGGATGAAAGAGAAGAGGTGTGCATCAGCGAAACCGATCCGACCCGGATCATCCAAGTCGGAAAAAGCTTGCCGGCAGACATTCGAGCCGCCGTCATCGCCCAAGTCAAGGGAAACCAGGACCTTCTGGCCTGGTCCCACTCCGACATGACCGGGATCGACCGCAATATCATTTGCCACACGTTAAGTATCGACCCAAACGCGACCCCGGTCCGCCAGAAACGCAGGCCCTTGGGGACAGAGAGGGCCGAGGCCCTTAAACTGGAGGTTGAGAAGCTATCTTCTATCAACTTCATATGCGAGGCTGTGTACCCCGTGTGGCTGGCCAATCCCATCCTGGTGCCGAAATCGAACGGGACCTGGAGAACGTGCATTGATTTCACGGACCTCAACAAAGCTTGTCCGAAGGACTGTTTCCCGCTCCTCCGGATCGACCAAATGGTGGATGCTACATCTGGATATGAGATCTTGAGCTTCATGGATGCTTACTCCGGCTACAATCAAATCTCTATGCACGTGGCTGATTAGGAACACACCAGTTTCCAAACCGACAAGGGAATCTATTGCTACATAGTCATGCCTTTCGGACTCAAGAATGCCGGAGCAACTTACCAAAGGCTCGTCAATTGGATGTTTCGGGCCCAGTTAGGGTGAAACATGGAGGTATACATCGATGATATGCTGGTCAAGTCTAAGACATCCAGGAACCATTCAGACGACTTGGCGGAGGCTTTCGCGGTTATCCGGAAGTACGGGATGAAGCTGAATCCTAAAAAGTGCACTTTCGGCGTGGCTTCCGAGAAATTCCTGAGCTTCATAGTGAGTTTCCGGGGAATAGAAGCCAATCTGGATAAGATCAAGGCGCTGATCGACATGGCCTCTCCCCGGAAGCACAAGGACGTGCAAAGCCTAACGGGGCGAGTAGCCACCCTGAGCCGTTTCGTTTCTAAAGCCACGGATAAGTGCGTCCCGTTCTTCAACATCCTTCGGGGAAGCCAACGTTTCGAGTGGTCGCCCGAGTGTGAAGAGGCCTTTCGAAAGCTGAAAGAACACCTGGCCAAAGCCCTAATCCTGGCGAAACCGGTAGAGGGGGAGCCCCTATATCTATACCTGGTCGTGACCGAGCACGCGATCAGCACAGCGTTGGTGCGAGAGGAAGAAAGGACACAAATCCTGGTGTACTATGTAAGCAAGCGGTTGCTAGACGCTGAATCTTGATACCCACTGATCGAAAAGCTGACTTTCTGCCTGCTGATGGCGTCCCAGAAGCTTCGACCTTACTTTCAGGCCCACGCCATAAAGGTCTTAACCAACCATCCCCTGCGGCAGGTGTTACAGAAGCCCGAGTCATCGAGAAGACTCCTGAAGTGGGCCATGGAGCTGAGCCAGTTCGATATATCTTACGTGCCCAGGGTGTCCATCAACGGACAGGCCCTGGCCGATTTCATCGTCGAATGTTCCGGGATATCTCCGGAAGACAATATTCCCGAAGCCCCCGCGACGCCTGTATGGAAAATCTTCGTGGACGGAGCCTCGAACGGGAATGGGGCCGGGGCCGGGATCATCTTGGTGTCACCACAGGGGCACCAGCTACAAAATGCCCTCCGTTTCCAGTTCAAAGCGTCGAACAATGAGGCGGAGTATGAAGCTGTCCTAGCCGGCCTGCGCTTGGCCAGGGAGGTAGGGGCAGCGAACCTAGAAATTTACAGCGATTCCCAACTAGTGGTGAGACAAATCTCAGGGGAATATCAGACCAAAGGAGAGAGAATGGCGGCATACGTGACTCAAACAAGGGAAATGCTACAGGCGTTCGCAGCACATTCCATCCGCCAGATCCCCCGGGAGCAGAATGTCTTCGCGGATACACTGGCAAAGCTGGCCACCGACGCAGAGACCGAGCTGGCCGGGCTGGTCCCCGTCAACCATCTCCCCGTCCCGAGAATCAGGGCCCCCGCCGTCCACATCGTCGACCACTCCCTTTCCTGGATGGGACCACTCATCCGCTACCTATCTACCAGGGAAGTTCCAAACGACCGGGCCGCAGCGAAGAAACTCCTGTACCAGGTCCACCGGTACGTCATGATGGACGGAAAACTCTATCGCCGGGGTTTATCCATGCCTTACCTCAGGTGTGTATCCAGGACTGAGCTGAGCACCATCATGCATGAAGTGCATGAAGGCTTCTGCGGAGATCACACTGTCGGGCCCAACCTATCCAAGAAGATCCTGCGCCAAGGATACTTCTGGCCAACCATGAAGAAAGACTGTATTGACTACGTCCGCAAGTGCGAGCAGTGCCAGAGGTACGTGAAGATCCCACGGGCCCCCCCGACAGAGATAACCTTGATGAATAGCCCCTGGCCCTTCGCAGTGTGGGGGATCGATCTCGTCGGATCCCTCCCGACCGGGAAAGGAAGGGTAAAGTACGCCATCGTGGCTGTCGACTATTACATGAAGTGGGTTGAGGCGGAGCTCATGAACACAATCACGTCCAAAAAAGCCTTAGATTTCATCATCAATAACATAGTGTGTTGGTATGGCCTCCCCTACAAAATCGTGTCCGACAACGGGAAGCAGTTCGACAGCGCCCACTTCACGAATTTTTGCGAAAGGCACGGTATAGTAAAGAGCTTCTCCGCGGTTGTCAGACCCCAGGGAAACGGGCAGGCAGAAGCCGTGAAAAAAATCCTAAAGGGGACGCTGAAGAAAAAGCTCCAGGCCTGTAAGAGCAAATGGCCCGAGGAACTCCCCGCGTACTGTGGGCTTACCGGACGACCGAGCGGACGTCAACCGGACACACCCCCTACTCTATGGTCTATGGATGCGAAGCCACCATCCCAATCGAAACGACCGTCCCGTCCCACCGACGTGACACGTATGACCCCACCCAGAACCACACCTTACTCCAAGAATCACTAGATCTCATCAAAGAGATCCGGGAAGAGTCGCAGGTGTAGCTGAAGATGTACCAAGGCAAGATCGCACGACACTTCAACTCCAAAGTCAAGAGCCGTAAGTTTGAAACCGACAACCTGGTCTTGCGAAGAGTCTTCCCTGCCACTCAAGATCCGGGAGTGGGAGTTCTGGGCCCAAATTGGGAGGGGCCATATGAGATCCAACACGAGGTGTGCCTCGGAACGTATCGCTTAAAGCGGCTCGATGGCTCGGAAGTCCCGCGAGCCTGGAATGCGGAGCATCTCCGTAAATACTATCAGTAGTCAGGGAGCCTTTCCCAGTTTAATATTTTCATTGTAAACAATATACGCCTCAGGGCAAACCTTTTTTTTTAAATAATGAAAATGACGTGTGCAAAACGTCATAAAGAAATATTGCGAAACCATGCTAATCTTTCTCAAGTGACCCCAGACCCGTCTCCGCTCACTTGCGGGGGGGGGGGGTATCCCGGGTGTAAGCAAACACCTGGCAGGGCGCAAGCTTAGGCTAGTCCCGCCCCGGACGAACGATGTCCGGGGGTATAAAGAGGATCGACCCAAGGCCGGTCCCACCCCGGACGAACGATGTCCGGGGGTATAAAGAGGATCGACCCAAGGCCGGTCCCACCCCGGACGAACAACGTCCAGGGATATAAATTAGAGGATCGAGCCTAAGGCCGGTCCCACCCCAGACGAACGACGTCCGGGGGTATAAATTATAGGATCGAGCCGGAGCCCGATCCCACCCCGGACGAACGATGTCCAGGGGTATAAAGAGGATCGACCTAAGGCCGGTCCCACCCCGGACGAACGACGTCCGGGGATATAAATTAGAGGACCGAGCCTAAGGCTGGTCCCACCCCGGACGAACGACGTCCGGGGAAATAAATTAGAGGACCGAGCCCAAGGCCGGTCCCACCCCGGACGAACGACGTCCGAGGGTATAAATTATAGGATCGAGCCGGAGGCTGATCCCACCCCGAACTAACGATGTACGGGGGGTATAAAGAGGATCGACCTAAGGCCGGTCCCGCCCCGAACGAACGACGTCCGGGGGTATAAATTATAGGATCGAGCCGGGGGCCGATCCCACCCTGGACGAACGATGTACGGGGGTATAAAGAGGATCGACCCAAGGCCGGTCCCTCCCCGGACGAACGACGTCCGGGGGTATAAATGAGAGGACTGAGCCGAAGGCCGGTCCCACCCCGGACGAACGACGTCCGGGGATAAAAAGAAGAGGATCGAGCCGGAGGCCGATCCCACCCCGGACAAACGATGTCCGGGGGTATAAAGAGGATCGACCCAAGGCCGGTCCCGCCCCGGACGAATGATGGCCGGGGGTAAAAAGAGGATCGACCTGGAGGCCGGTCCCGCCCCGGACAAACGATGTCCGGGGGTATAAAATAAAGGACCGGAACCAAGGCCGGTCCCGCCCTGGACGAACGACGTCCGGGGAAGTAAAGTAAAGAGGATGGAGCCCAAGGCTCGTCCAGTCCGGACAATTGATGTCCAGGAGACAGAATCATCTGGTTTGCCCCAGGGCAAAGCCAGGGCCTAAAACTGATAAAAGGAGAACAGAACTCCAAGTTAAACCAAGCCCCGAGGGCCCTGGACTGGGTGCTAGGATTAAAAACTTGGAAAGTTAAGTCGTTGGGTCTAGTCCAGGCCGTTGGAACCGGAACTAAACCCTTGCAATCAGTTAATCGCGGCAACAAAATGAAATTTCTACTTGGAACAACGAAAGGAAGCCTTCATAAAAACCAAAGAAGGTAGCAGTGTTTTAAATTTAATTACAAGCCAAAAACACTAATAAAACTACAAGGCCAGGGTTCGGGCCTACAACGCATGCGCCCGGAGGTCCGCATCCTCCCTCTCCTTGGTCTCGTACTCGGCCCGCTTTGACTCAAGATCAGGGAAGACAAAGAGATTCATACTCTTATCCTTGCACCAGGCCATGTAGATGGCCTCGTCAAAGGTGACATCCAGCAGGCCCTCGGCCTCCTCCTTTTCGCGACGGGTCGTTTTGTGCGCTGCCTTCTCCTGAAGCAGAGAATCGCCCAGTTCGCAGACTCGGGCTTTCAAGGCCTGGATCTACTCCTTGTCAAGGACGGACTGAGCCGCGGCCATCTCCAAGAGCGTTGCCCATTCATTGGCCTCCTTTGTCTTCCGGGACAACTCCTTTTCCAACCCGGCCTTGGCGCGGCCGAGCTTCTCGCGTTCTGTCTTTACACGAGCCACCTCTGCCTGGACACGGGCCGTCTCTCGGCCAAGAGCCTCCTTGGCAGCCTCCCTCTTATTCACGGCCGCCTCCAACTCCAGCTTGGCCATCTCCATCTTTATGGCAAGCTCGGTCACCAGATCGGCACTCCGTTGGGACAACAGGTCAACCTGGATCAAAGAAAAGTTAGAAAATAAAACCCTCATCAACAAGTAAGGGAAGGAGTGTAAGAGAAGTGAAAGTTACCGCGGTGGCCTGGTGCCGGAGAGCCTGGGAGATGAACAGTACGTCCGGGTTGGCTATCGTGGCGTACCTCTTGAGCTGAAGGTTGAACATGGTGCTCCCAACCTGGTCCAGCAGATCAGCCGCCAAGGGGGCCGTGTCCTGGCCGAGTTCAGGGCGGAAGCCCGCTTCGGCGGCTGGCCGGTCCACGATCGGCTGAGAAGCGCTGAACTCGGCAGGACGCTCCGCGAATTCAACCTGACGACGGATCGTCAGGGCCTTGTAAGTTTCGTCCCTCCAGCACCGGCCATTTTCCCAGGTCCGGTTGATCAGCCGGGACTGCTCATCCCACAGGGCTGACTCCCTCTCCTCAAGAAGAGTCGGGCGTAGGGGGAGAACTGGCAGTGCAGGGATTTCCTTCACGGCCAGCCGACTCTCCCTATGTGACTCTTCAGTTGAGCCGGCCCGCCTCGTCTGGGGCCTCTTCCCGGTGTTGCCCTCTTTGGCGCCATCATCCGGGCCCCTCTTCCCAGAGCTCCGGCTGACAGCCGCGCCCGCCTCCAAGTCAATCATGGGGGGCGGGGCGGAGGCGGAGTTTGCGGCAGGCTCGACGGCCCGGAAGGGGACCACGCCCAGGGCACCTTCACCGGGGCGGAGCTCCATCCCGGAAAATTCCTTGGCAAGGTGGAGCTCTGGGCCCGTCGCCTCACTGTTCTTCCTGGCCGCCTTCTTGGCCACCCTTTCCTTGATGAGCTGCCTCATTTCGCTGGCAGGGGTTGACATATCGGAGTCCCCTGCAAAAGTACAGAAAAAAGGGAGTTAAGAAGATAAACCAATCAGATAAAGACACAAATCAAAGTTAGAAATGACCCGGGACGAACCCTCGTCTATGCCCCGGGCATGACTCAATTCCTCTAAAGAAAACGAATGGACCCGATCCTTTATGTCATCCCGATTCAGGAAGCCCCTGTACTGGAGGAACCCGGATAAGAACATGAGGACCTCCGAGCCTACGGGGATGGGAATTGAAGGTCTCATCTCCCCGTCGGCCCCAAGCGCGGGGTCCGGGGGTACTAGCCTATCCCTAGCTAAGTCCCCGACTCGGGGAGCATAAGTTAAGATTAAAGGGGAGTTACCTCGCCCCGATACGCTAGCCCCGGGGGTCCCGACGTTTGGTAGGGCATCTTCGAAGAGCTCCTCCAGCTCTTCTGAGGTGGCCGCTTCTGCCGGGGCCTGGTCCTTCTTGCGCTGGGCTGCGTCGGCTCGCGCTGCTCTTACCACAGTGGCAATGTGATTCAGGGCCATCTGCTCCCGGACGTCGACGTTCTTCTCGCAGGGTATGCCCCGAAGGTTCGGGATAACAATGGTCTGGGTGGCTGCGACCATCCCAACCAGCCGGAGATTGTCGTCCGTGACGTAGCCCCCGACGTCCAGATCCTCCGCGCTTAACTTGGAATAAAATCTCCTCCTTTCCAGAATGAACTCGGTAAGGGAAGTTTGAGCGAAGGGCCCTGCCACCCGGAAGATATGATAAGAGACGAGTAGAAAAGATGAGGAATAAAAGAGAGGTCCAGAAAAATACTTGCCCACTCGCTGGAAGTCCAGCAACAGTGTGGGGTTCTTGTCCACGAGGAACCTGGACGTCATGAACCAGTAATGCCTGACGTCCGGGGGATGCCTCCAGAAGCGGGATAGCTACTCCGCGGCTTCAGCCTATAAAAGCCGTCCAGGGTCTTGTCCTTGACGTAAACCTGCGGCTCCAGCTTGTAGAAGTACAGGACCTCCGCAGGGGTGGGCTCCGCGATCTCCTTCGAGGCGCAAGACACCAGCCATCCAGCGAGTAGACGGTACGCTTGGGGCAGAAGCTGGAACGGTGCGATTCCCACGTACGTCAAGAACCGCATGAAATAGTTGTGAAGCGGGAGCGTAGCTCTTGCGCTAATATGTCCAGCACTCCAGGCTCCGAATCCTTCCACGGACGTATGCGCCCGCTCGTCGATCCTGGCCAGGCGGTTGTGAAAGAGGCCCGGAGTTGATTTGATGCCCAGACGCTGTTCCAGGAGCAGCATCATCCGGTAATTCCGGAACGAGTTGGGCGTCACGTCCATTTCCCACCTATTTCCCTTAGGCGTCTGGGATCCGGGAACGATGACAGGGGCCCTATTGACCTCTTCTTCATAATGGAGCGTAACGCCCGTTGCCATAGCTGGCGATCTGGGAACAAAGAAAGAAAACCAAGCAGTCAGTACCTAAACCCAAGAAAGTCGGTCAAGGTACGGGGGGGAGTCTCCTAAGGACTACTTGGAGCCCCGTCGGATCAAGTCCAGGACTTCGGAGAGCCCCGGGACCCTGATCGGGAGAGGAGACTACTATGACCCGCCCTCTGTCCGGGAAGCATCCGGATACAGAGCAACCCGAACCAGGTGGCCTTCCTAACAACTTCTAAGCATAAAACCTAAATGCATGCATCAAAAGAGCATAGGTTCATAAAGTTGTCAAGAGAGTCAAGAGGACTTACTATGAGGTGTCGGCTGTAGAAGATGATGGTTGTCCGACCGTAAGGACGGCAGAACCTCGTTCTTGAAGTGGTGCAGCCGGTGTAGTAGTTCGTCGACAGGACAAACCCGAGATGCGTCTTCAGGTGGAAGAGCAGAAGTTGGGGTTCTGGGGAATAGGCGGTGGCGCAGAGTCAATAGATGGCGATGTATGTCGTCGGCGATATCTAACATGCAAGGCTCGAGTAGTGTTTGTCGGTTCTTAAACTGGTTCAATGGTGTAAAAGTGCCAAATTTGGTTTTCGTGGGGTATTTATAATGGCCCCAAGTCCTGGCCCCCGATCCAACGGACAGGTGTCTCATGATCGGACGGTCAGGAGTCGCGCAGGGACATTTATGAGTCCTTTCAGGTTGGATCCACGCCATCTCAGATCCAACGACCTAGGAGGGGCAGAGGCCAAAGGTCGCCTCATCCTGCGATCCACCTCGTCCCAGGGACATTAATGATGGACCCCCGTGCGGATGGGATGCTTCGTGACGTGCGCTGACACCCTAGCCTAGGCCTAGCGACCCTTGGGAGGGCTAGGCGACCTTTCAAGATATGTGTAGCAATCGTCTGATGACACGTGTGTCCCTGCCACAAAGCGGGACAACGGTAAACGTCCTCGGATAATGGTAAACGATCTGGGCCAAACATGCGGCCAGCGCCTCGGCCCACTGTCACGGACCCTCAATCCCGGGCAGTAACTGGGGAGGCAACCGTGCGGGCGTCCTGGATACGATGCAACCCTCTTCCTGGCAGGCCTAGGCGAAGGCTTGGGGGGTAAATGTTATCCCCATTTCCTGCATGGACTTAGGGCCTTCGTCCAGGCCCGCAGTCAGGGGCCGTGTGAGCTAGCGGGCCCGGCCCAAGGCCTTCTGGTACGGGAATGTCCGAGAGGAGGGGCATGGACTGGGGGTGCACGTCTGGGCCCATTTCAGGGGTCCGGAATGGTTCTCTGGGGTCAGTCCTCCGGGACGGTCATTCGGGTAATGTGCAGATCATTCAGACCCCTCAGCCTACGCGTCCTGATCCCGGACCCTGGCACGGTTCGGGCCTGTGGTAAATGAAGAGGGACAAAGGTAAACGGACCCGGATCACCTCGCCCCCGGTGGAAGGGGTCAAGCATCCAGGACCCTGAAGCCGCCTCACTCCGCGTGGGTGCTGTCCCCACTTTTCACCTGCAGAAAAGGCCACCTCGGGATTGCACGCCGTTGTTTCAGGTCTGCGCTGTCAAGTACTCTGACTGGTCTTGTCTCCTGAATCTGCCTCGTAACTCGAAATGTCTAGGCCAAAAGCACCGTTTTGTCGGGCGAGATATAGTTCTTGAGTCAACCTATTGGGCCTTAGTTGGTCTGGAATTCGTGTACGTTGTAACTTTTTGTATTGGGCCTCCGCTGAAAAGGCCAAGAATATCCATTTCTCTGGTGGGCCCAGGTCGTACCCGGCCCAGATCCAGTGTTCCCATAAGCCTATAGATACAAGCTATTGAACACTGTAAAGGTCTCTCTCTCTTGATCTAAGATACAGGGACTCTGTCAAAATATAGAGAAAAACTCCATTGTAAAAGGTTCTTCAAGCTCTAATAATATAGACTCGTGGACAAAGGCTAGTTAACGCCCCAACCATGTAAAAACCCCGTGTTAATCTTCTGCTTTCATTATAATTATCATTAAATAATAGTTATTAATATAGTTGCCGAAAATCTCGGTTAACACCTGCCTTAAAGGTTGATCGGTTATGACGTGTATTGAGTGGGACTGGAAGTACGGCCTGAGCTTTCGGGAGGCCGTGATGAGGCAGAATGCCAATTTTTCCATCAATGGGTATCGAGATTCAGCCCCGAGAAGTCTCGGACCAATACGACACTAGCTGCATCCTCTGTGACAGCTAGGTAGAGAAAAAGGGGCTCTCCTGCCTTTGGTTTGGATAGTATAGGTGGCTCGGCCAGATGTGCCTTTAGGTCGAGGAAAGCACTTTCGTACTCTTCTGTCCATTCGAACTTCTTATTTCCTCGGAGCAGGTTGTAGAATGGCAGGCACTTATCGGTGGATTTTGAAATAAACCGATTGAGGGCTGCCACCCTTCCTGTCAGGCCTTGGACGGCTTTGCGCGACCTGGGTGAGGGAAGCTCGAGTAATGACCTGATCTTGTCGGGGTTTGCCTCGATACCTCGGCTATTGACGATGAAACCCAGGAATTTTCCAGATGCGACTCTAAAAGTGCACTTCTGCGGATTAAGCCTCATGCCATACTCCCGTAGTATCTTGAAGCACTCCTCCAGGTCGGAAACATGGTTATCGGCAGTCTTTGACTTAACCAGCATGTCATCAACGTACACTTCCATGTTCTTCCCGATCTGGTTGGCGAACATTCTATTTACTAACCTCTGGTACGTAGCACCGGCGTTCTTCAGCCCGAATGGCATGACCTTGTAACAATAGACATTAGTTGGGCTCATGAAGCTGGTGTGCTCCTGGTCCGCCGGATTCATGGCGATTTGGTTGTAGCCTGAGTACGGGTCCATAAAGGACATGAGCTCGTGCCCCGCTGTGGCATCCACCAATTGGTCAATTCTTGGCAAGGGAAAACAATCTTTGGGGCAGGCTTTATTCAGGTTGGAGAAGTCGATGTAGGTCCGCCACTTCCCGTTGGGCTTCCAGACCATCACGGGGTTGGCAACCCAAGTCGGAAACTTGGCTTCACGGATAAAGCCGCATTTCTTGAGCCGGGCTACTTCTTCCTCTAAGGCCTCAGCCCGGGTTGTTCCCAGGCGCCTCTGCTTCTGGGACTTCGCAGGGACGCTCTTGTCTAGATGAAGGGTGTGCATGATGACATTTGGACTGATTCCCACCATGTCCTCATGCGACCATGCAAACACATCCAGGTTATCCTGCAGAAACTTAACCAGCTCCGCCTTCCTCTCGTTACAGAGGCTTTTCCTGAGCTTCACCGTCCGTGAAGGATTTTGTGGATCGATGTTCATTTCTTCGAGCTCTTCAATAGCCTAGAGCTCGGACTTATCCTCGCCTATGGAGGGTTAATATCCTCACTTAAGACGATATTTTCCCCTCCGGCACTTTGAGGTTTTTCAATCTCAGGATCAGCTAAAGGTTCCGGAGATTCCTCTCCTCCACCTTGGATGGCCATTGCTAGCTGCCCGAGTTTCGATTTTCCCTTCATGGAAATGATGTAGCATTCCCTGGCAGCAAGCTGATCACCACGGATCGTGCATATTCCCGTGGAAGAAGGGAATTTCAGCACGAGGTGGCGAACGGAGGTGATGGCCTCAAAAGCTATGAGTGTGGGTCGACCCAAAATAACATTGTATGCAGCGGAGCAGTCGACGACCACAAACTTGAGGAGTTTGGAGACTGTCCGAGGTCCTTCTCCTAGGGTGATCACCAGCTCGATCGTCCCTATGGCCGTTGATCCTTCTCTCGAAAAACCATACAACATTATGGAGGTCGCCTTCAGCTCGGCGACAGTTAAACCCATCTTCTCCAGCGTGGACCGGAATAGAAGGTTTACCGAGCTCCCATTATCTATCAGCACCCTCCTAACCCTTCGATTAGCGAGCTGCACTGCTACGACCAGAGGGTCGTTATGAGGGAACTGGACATGGCCCGCATCTTCTTCTGTAAAAATGATCGGTTACCTCTCTAGTCGTTTCTGCTTTGGCAGACGCTGCTCCGGGACAAACTCTACTCCATTATGCGCCTTGAGTTCGTTTATGTACCTCTTTTGGGCACCCCTGCTCGTGCCAGCTAAGTGCGGACCTCCCGAGATTGTGGATATCTCTCCTCCTATCACTGAAGGAGGGACGTCTTGATCCACCCGAGACCCGGGCTGGCTGATCGGGGCTTCCGGAGCAGGTCGGCTTGCTGGAACCCTATTCCGCGCGTATTGAGCCAAGGGGCCGGCTTTGATGAGAGTTTCGATCTCATCTTTCAAATGCCTACAATCATCGGTATTGTGGCCAACGTCGTTGTGGAAACGGCAAAACTTGGAGGTGTCTCTCTTCCCCTTCTGGTGCTTTAACGGCTCCGGCTTCTTCCAGGGGAGGTGAGCAGAATTCGCCAGGAAGATGTTCTCCCTAGAGTGGGTGAGTTCTGTATAAGTCGCGTAGACCGGCTTAAATTTGTCTACGGACTTATTCTTCTTTGGGTCGTGCTGGTTGCTCTCGCCGTTCTCCTTTCTTTTGCCTCCACCGAACTGGTTATTCTGTGTAACGTTCTGGGTCTCTGTCACGACCTCCGTTCCCACTCCAGCGGGCTGCTCAGGGACCTGGCTGGTTCCCGCAGCTGAGGCTTCGGCCTCCTCCAAGTTGATCCATTCCTGGGCCCTATTTAAGAACTCGATCACTGAGCTAACTCCCTTCATTTGTATTTCTTTCCAGAGTCCCCCTCCGACGATGATTCCAATTCTCAAGGACATGAGCTTGGAGTTGTCATCTGCGTCTCTGGCCCGAGCAGCGATATTCGCGAACTTGCTCAGGTAAGCTTTCAGAGGCTTGTCGGGCTGCTGCCTCACGTTAGCCAGAGAGTCGGCCTTGGCGCGGGCAGCCTGAGAGGCTCGGAATGCCCTTTTGAAGTCAGCAGAGAAAGTTTTCCAGGAGCTGATGGATTGTTTTTTACTTTGTTTGAACCACTGCCTGGCTAGTCCAGTCAGTGTGGAGGGAAATATCAGACACCTCAGCTCGGGGCCAATGTTGTGGGCCATCATCAGGGTGTTGAACATCCTCAGATGATCCGACGGGTCTCCATCTCCGTTGAACTTGGACAGGTGCGGCATACAGAAACCAGGTGGGTAAGCCGTTGCAGCTATGCTGGGGGCGAAGTGTTCCAGCTCGTCCCCCGAATCATATTCGTCTTTCTCTTTTTTCGACAGGAGTTTCCTCATCAGCTCCTCCGTCTGAGCCAGGCGCTCAAGGGTTTTGTCCTGATTTCCTTGGTTATTCCGGGGCTGCTCGACAGCTCCGGATCCATTGTATACATTTGGTGGGTTATTGCCTCTCCTATCTTGAGATAGGTTATTTGGGGCGTTCCCACCGTTACGCACCTCGGACAGGTCTCCCCCTGAGCGAGCAGGGCTGCCACCTTCTACTGGTTCCCCCTATGAGAGTTTAGGCGATCCCGCAGGTCGCCCCCCTGGGTGGTTTGAGGACTTCGCGCTGAGCTCAAACGTTGACGTAGGTCTCCGCCAGAAAGGTCGCTCCGGCGACTGCTGGTCCAGTAGCTCCCGTTAGAAAAGCTCGGAGTCCGCCTTTGGGGGTGAGGATCCGGGCTCTCCCTCGGTGTCCTGCTACGTCGGGAAGGTCCTGCGGACGGCGGGTTTCTTCTGCTGCTTCCATAAGCTGGAATATCTCGGATGGGCCGAGGAGGAGATGGATATCTTATTGGAGACGGAGGATGCCTGACCGGAGATGCAATCCTGGTCCCGTCAGGGTGGATCAAGTTAGGTGGGGGCCTTTCGGCCCTGCCAACTTGTGGGTCCCGCGCCTGGCGATCTAGACGAGGCGCAGGACGGCTGGTGGGGACGGGTTGGTGCTGTGAGCCCTCCCCGGACCTCCTTCTTGAATTTCCTCGAGCTCTCCTGGGCGCGCTCGAGGTTGGTTGGGAGCTGAGAGTTGAAGTTCGAATCGAGCGGCTATACTGTTGTTCGACTCTAGGCATTTCTTCGAAGTTTGCCTCTCGACGGTACGATGAGGGAATAGAGTTGGATGCCGATGGTCTGTCCAAGCGACTAGGCCTGGACCGAATACCCCGTCCGGACTTATGAGTCTCGCCTTGCCTCTTTCCAACGTTAGCGTCGGTTGTAAGATGGGGTAGTCGGGCCAACACCTCCTTGATCTGCTGATTAGCTTTCGCTAGTTGGCTCCTCAACTGAGCGTTCTCCATCTCTACCGCAGTGTAAAAATCTGGGTTTGGATTAGGTGGCCGAGACGCTGAACTTCTAGTGTCATCGTGGCCAACCGGCTGCTTGCCCGGCCGCTGCTGGACTTCAGGATTTTGATCACCAAAGATGGCGGCATGATGAGCCTCCTGCCCATCATGTTGTTCCGCCTCGTTACCGTGTCTTGATCGAGTGGTCACCATAGTTGGATGTTTACGATAGCACAAATCTGACTAGCTCTCAATGAAAGCACCAAACTGTTGACGCGGTTCTTCGCCAACAAGTAATTAAGAAAATGAGAGGAAGGGATTAGTGCTTAACTATGAACCGAAACAGATGAATGATCTTTTGGAGATGGACTGGTGACACAATTACGTTTTTTAGGTGGTTCAAAGGTTAAAATCCTTCTACTCCACCAGTCAATATTATTGTTATATGCTTGGTATTCTTTTACAGAGTATTTCCTTACACAATAGAATCCAACTCTTTGCAACTCCCAGGGTCACCATATTTATAGGAGAGGGCACCTGTGAGTTGGTAAGAAGGTCATCCCGTGACCTTCTTACCTATCATGTCACTTCTGTGACATTCATGATTAATTCCTAAAACCTGACACATGAAGTGTGGTTTAATCAATAGGTAAGGGGGATAATGGGCCGCACGGACCAACCCAGTTGTGGGTGCCAGAATACGCACGTTCATGCTGTGTGTCTGAGAAGTCAGGGATATATCAGACACGTGATGTCTGATATATGCACGTTTACCTTGTGTGGTTGACTTTACAGAAGGTCAAAGCTTCCAACTCCAGCTTGTACCACGAGCTGGATGCTTTCCTCGACCTGTGGCCTTCAGAGTCCAGACTCAGTCCTTAAGTAATCTTGGTGAACCCTTGGATACCCCGAGCTAACGAGGTAAGACCTGACGACAACAGCTCCGGTCATGGGGGATCCACGTGGCTGATATAGTTTAGGCTGTATCCCAGCTCGCTAATAGCCCGTTGGAAAATCAGGGCGTACACCAAGCTACCATGAATCCTTCCCGCCTTCCATGTTCATTTTCCTGCATCACTCTAAAAAGAAATGAATGAGTCTAATGCTCAGCAAGGAAAATCTACTAACAACATATATGTCATAAATCATAAACATGCATGTACTATAAAACATATATCTATAAAAATGTATATCATATAGGACTACAATATTAATGACCATTAACTCATTAACATGGTATGTGATAAAACCATCTAGGTCATCTGTCTACTAATCGAGGTAGGTTAGATCACAACTATAGTATATGATAACCTATCTAAGTCCTCTGTCTACTAATCAAAGTAGGGTAAATCATAACTCTAAACCATGAAAATGATAAAAATTCTTGGGGCTTGCTATCTAAGCAAGTCATATGCCCAAGCGACTACAACATAAATTCTTGGGGCTTGCTATCTAAGCAAGTCATATGCCCAAGGACTACAACACATATCATATCATAACATAAACATATAAACACATATAATCTAACCTATTTTCCTTACAAAAAACCGGGATATGGAGACAAGAACGGGATTGGAAAACTCCTAAAACCAACAGTAAGAATCACGAGTTTCTAAAAAAAATGAGATGAAAAGAGAACTAAACCATCAAGGTGAAAACTTACCAAAAAGAACCTTAAGTTTTCAAGAAACTTAAACACCTAATCAAGAATCATAAAAATAAGTTACGATTTGAAAGAAAACAAAAGAACTATGAAGAACTGAACTTAAGGATAAAAATACCTTAGATAAACTATGACTTGATCTACATTTCGATATCGAAATAACACTATATCTTACTTCCCTAGTGTTTAAAAAAGCTTAGATTGGAAAAGCTTTTATCCCAAAACCCAAGTGTTTCTCTCTATAATAATCTTAGCAGCTTAGAGGCTTTGAATAATGCTTGAATGATGAGTGAAATGACTGAGAACTAGGTCCTATTTATAGAGTTCAAGGAGTGAAACCAACCCCTTTTAAAATGAATAAATAAATGAATATAAAATGAAAAAGATTTGAATTTTCATGCAACAGATGCCCAGAAATCGGTCAAAATCGTTCAAGAGCAAATCCAAGTGGTTAAAGTTGTTTTCAAATTTAAATCCTTAAGATTCTAAAAATTGACTCCCAGGGGCGATATTTCACCTACCCTGGGCGATATATCACCTAGACCTATATCCCGAGCCCTCGTACTTTCGTTTGTGCGAAGTCGACGTGTTTTCTATATCTCTCGTAGGCGATATATCGACCTTTATAGTTGCGATTTATCGGCATATGCTAATATTTTAAACACGTTTTTTGTAATGCCCCGAATTCTCCGTTATGGTTTAATGGTGGGAATAGTAGGCCGGGAGGGCCATACTTGTTTAATTATGCCATTAAATGATAAAATACATGTATATGTGGATTATATTATAATATGATGTTAAATGCATGCATGTGTGTCCATATTTATAATTACAGGGGTGTGATGGTAATTTGGCCCCTTGAGGGTAAATTGTTTATTTGTACGCATGTTGGTGATATATTTTAAGACCACATTATAATGTGGATTTGTTCGAGCCATTCAGCATGAGACGATCATGGTATGATTAATTATCGGTTTGGTCATAATAGGTTTAAGCTCGGGGCTCGGGGTGATTTTGATGATTAGAGCGTTACCGGGAATTATAGGGTAACGGGATATGAATTATTGGTGTTTGAGAATATCGAGATTAGCGGGAATTGGAGAGTGTTAATTATGATTAACGAGATAGGTGGAAAGTACCAATTTTTCCCTTGGAATGACTTAAGAAGCTTTAAATGAACTAGGGGAATTTAGGTCATTTGGTTTGGATGTATATGAGGTTTTAGATGGCTGTAGAAAACAGAACAAAAACAGAGCTTTACTTTTCCTTCCTGTACATCATTCTCTTCCATTTCCTCTTTGGAGTTTTTGAGCTTGAATTGGGGAATTAAGCTAGGAAATCAAGGGGCTGAGTTTGTGGACTTGGTTCAGCCATTGAAGGGGGTGTAATCTCGAATTTGAGGTGAGTTTCAGCCATAAGTTTCTGGTTTACTCTGTTTTCTTTTAGTTTTTCAGCCTATGGTTTTGTTGAGGATAGTTTGGATTTATGGAGGTTTTGATTGATGTTTAACTTGGGTTTTGATATAGATGATGTTTAGGGGTTAGATTGGGTGTTTGGAAGAGGTTTGGAACTGGTTTGAAGGTTTGGTTCCGAGGGAAAACGCAGGGGAAAGAAAGCTGGTGCTTGCTGGTTTTGGTAAAGGGTCGCGGCATGGCTATGGTGAGCCGCGGCCTACGGTTGTTTTTGTGAGGGAAATGGCCCTGTCAGATGGGTGAGTCGCGACCCATCAGGGCAATTTTGGCCAGAAATGTGTTTTTAGCTTGGGGATTCAAGCCTTAGGCCTCAGGGTTGATCCTACTACCCGGTTTAGTAGCGTTTGATGTCTTGGAGGCTAGGTTTTGGTTTGGGAACCTTTTGTTATTCATTTTATTGATGGAATCCCATGATTGGTTATGACCAGGTAACCGCTAAAGGATCAAAAGGTTGATCGTTCTCAAGGGTCGTTCTTTTATTCATTCTAGCTCGAACCAGAGGTAAGAAAGCTGCACCCCAAACGTGACATGCGTGGTTATTCATGAGGCATGTTCGTTGTATAAATGTGGACATGAATTGATTGTGGAATACTTAGCAAATGTTGCTCACTTGTGCATGGCACTGACTCATTAGTCAGATTTGGCAAAGGTGCTAGTATCAACTGTGAAGCTGTGACTTATTAGTCAGGTTCGGCAGTGGTATTGGGCACTGGTCACATTGCGTTGACTCATTAGTCAGGACTGTCTTAGCGTGTTCAACGCAAGCCAATAAAGATTAGATCTAATTGACTTTATGCATTGAATGACTCAAAGATCATTAATGCCGGACCGACCTCAAGGTCGATGAATAATATAAGTGCTTAAAGGCTAGTGGCTTACCTAGCAGCCACTCTTCCATTTGAATTAGTGACTTGCTTGTCAGTCACTCAGTATGGTTTACCAGAACCTGTTGAAGGCTAGTGGCTTACCTAGCAGCCATTCTTCCATTTGAATTAGTGACCTATTTGTCAGTCACTCAGTATGGTTTATCAAGACCTCAAGTGATTTTCACTCATTTGTTTGAAAGCTTTGAGTTCAGTGTGATTATAATGATAATCATTTGATGATGTTTACATATAATGTTGTGTTTTCTTGCTGGGCTTTGGCTCATGGATGCTATGTGGTGCAGGTAAAGGAAAAGAAAAGCTTACCCAACCTTGAGTGGAGAGCTTAGGTGGTGATGTGTACATATGCGGCCGCTTGACCACCACGGCCAAGGAGTTCTCAGAGGAACTAGGGGGTTTACCTTATTTTTGCCGCTTAGGTCGGCGGGTTTATGATTTGGGAACAGTATTGACCTTTTTGAGTTGTAAATAAATTGTAAATGTTCTTGTGGGCCCATGAACAATTTTATGTATCAATAAAACATATTCTTTCCTTTTTATTGGTTTTCACCTTAACCTGTTAATAACACTTAGAACACGTTTTTAACCAAAGGACTCAGGCAATGAGTCAAATTTCCGGTTCACCGTAACTGTTCTGGGGTAACCAGGGCGTTACATTTTTGCACTTTTCATGATATTTTGAAATTGAGTAAAACAACTTTGACTGAGTAAAACGTGATCCTAACAGCTACTGGAAGGTTTTAAAGCTTCTAGATCTTTATTTTAATAAAACTATTCATCAAAAATACTTAAATCCTTAATAAACATGCTTGTGACAAGTGTCACGCTCTTATTAATTCTATCTAAACCTTAGGTTATAATAAATAATATTTCTAAGACCAGTAATATTAATCAAACCTAATGTTATAATTAAAATTTCCAAAATATAAGTTAAACTTATAAAATCCATAACTGTTGCTATGAGTTTCCAACAAAGTCCTGACTTGAACCAAAATCCACGGAAACTAACATACTACAAGCTACTACTACTACTATCTAGCTAAGTAAAATTCTGAGACACTGCAGAATATTTACTTGCATAAAATTATTGTGTGGTGGATGAAAAATTGTCACCTAAATCAAGGTAAATGATAAGTTAAAACTTGACATATTTTATAGTCCCACATGGATTGTGAAGCTATACCTTTTACCTTATCAAGCCTATAAAATGAGAACACTTCCTTCTCTTTGAACACACCAAAAATTAGATTTATATTCTTTAAATTAAATCTTTTTAAGGGAGAGAAGT
Organism: Humulus lupulus; assembly: GCF_963169125.1. Taxonomy (NCBI): domain Eukaryota; kingdom Viridiplantae; phylum Streptophyta; class Magnoliopsida; order Rosales; family Cannabaceae; genus Humulus; species Humulus lupulus. The sequence continues at coordinate 59,197,670 of NC_084800.1, forward strand.
AAAAAATTAGAAGGAAGTGTTCAGTGTTCTGAATGTAAAAGGTCGATGTGGGACTAAAATATCTCAAGTTCATGGGGGAACTAACTTGACCCTCGGAACCAACTCAACCAACTCGACCCTGGTTACTTTCTTATCACACAATTGAATAGTAGCATTGCAATTGTCATCTAGAAAGACTTCCCATGCTCGTCTACAATTCTAAATTGAATTAATAATTTGCCATTGATAACTAAAATGCTTAGTTTGTTTATATATATTATTTCAAAAGTAAACTATTTTTAATATAAAAAAAATATCAAATTTTAAAGGAGAATAATATCACACTTGTAATTGATAAAATAAAAAAATTGGCATCATATTTTGGAAAATGAAATTATATTAGTTGTGGTAAAAATATAATTATAATACATTCAACTCAAGTTGTATAATTTAATATAAATGATAAGTTGAATAATTTAATATAAATGATATTTATCTTTGGCATGTAGAAAAATAAATAATTCATAGAGGAACTAACTCAAAATTGTGACACAAAATAACTTAAAATAATAGTATTGCACAAATTTCCAACAACTAATTCTTATATGGCATCACCAATTTTAGGTTGCTTCAAGTTTTAACTTAGGCCAAAAACTATGAGCATGTTTGGTTTGGACTTTTACACCTAGGAATCAATTCCATATGCATGGAGGATTCCTACATTTGGTGGAACTTGAATTCTATTGGTGAACCTATGGAAACCTTTGGAATGAAAGTTTATTTTTAAATAATAATAAAAATAACAACCATAATGATAATTTTGCCATTTCTTTTTTCTTTCCAAATTAATAAATTAAAAAAAATTCTTGATATTTACTACTAAATTAAAAGTATTATTATTATTTTAGTCTATTATAAATTAAGTAATAATTTTTATTTATAAAAAAAGTTAATTTAAATTATCTAAAATAATTATATTATTTTATTTTGAATTTAAATTATAATTTTCTTTCTAAATTACTTAAATTTTGAATATTTTAAAAAGTATAAATAAATGTGTTGTTTGGTAACACTTAAAAAAATAGTTTTTTTATTTATTTAATTAAAAAATTGAAAATTAAACGTAAAATGTGTTTGGTAACTCTATTTTTATTTATTATTTTTTTAAATTTTAATTAAAATTTATTAAATTTTAAAAATAGAATTTTTTCACTTTCAATTTTTTTTTAAACAGTTTTCAATTTTTCCTTTTTTTTTTCTTCTATTCTTCAAATCAACACCTTATATTGTTAAACAAAAAATAAAAATAAAAGTTATCAAACGCGTTTATTATTTTTTGTTTTTAAAAACAAAAAACAAAAATAGTTACCAAACATATTTTTATTTTTTAAAAATAAAGAAACAAAAATAAAATTATATTTCTATTTTTGTGTTTAAAAAATTCAAAAACAAAAATTTTACCAAACGGGCCCAAAATAATTAAAGTGGGGATATTTTTGTCAATTTATCACTTATTATGTTCCATTCTCACACCAAACTAAACAAAATAATCATGATTCCAATGTTCATTCCAATAATAAACCAAAGGCAGTAATCAATTTCCATTACTATTCCCATTACTATTACCATTCCATTCCAACAAATCAAACTGTTGGGAAAACTTATACAGTGTCTTGTTTATTTTCATATAAATATTAAATTAAACAAATTGATATAAGACAACCTAGAACATATTTCTATAATTGAATTTAAACAAAGATAATGATAATAACACTTATATTATACGCAACATAATATATTAGTCATTCATTCACTTTCTCTAACCCTTGAATCATTTCTATCGCATGGTATCACCAAGAAATTGAACCGATCTTCAAATTTCTTCACAACCTTCCAAAGTATCCTTAGAATCACCTAAACTAGAGTGAACAATTCTCAACACATGAGATAGATACAAAGAGAAGAAGAGAAGATAATTTAGAGGCTTAGAAAAAGACTTTTGCTGTAGAGAGAATCTAAAAATCAAGAGCATCAGAACTAGATGCTCTCATTCATCTGTTCTGCTCCAGATCTTCTTAGTCATTTGATTTCAACTTTCACTTAGCATTCCTTTTATAGACTTAATTATGTTATTTATTTTAATTAAAAAATCAATAAAATAATAGATAATATCAGCCATTAGGTCGAAATTATCATGGGCTTTAGGCCCGTGAAATTTCCAATTTAATTATAAGTCAGTTGAACTTAAATTCAAGACCTGTATTATATTCTATTGATTAATTAATTAAATAATTATTTAAATCTTTTATCAAATTAATTATTTATAATTTGAACTTTGATTTAAACTTATTTATTAATTTAGACACCAATTTGTCTTAATTAATAAATCTGCCCTAAAATCTATTTTCTTCTCTAGATTGTATAACTTTGTGAAACTATCCAAAATTGACCTGGTCAACTTTGATAATTCTAATTGATAATTAAATCAATTAATTGAGGCTATCTAGATGATTTTATCCAAGGTACAGTGGGGACCATGTGCCTATGAAATCAAGCTCCAATAAGTTATCATAAATTTACTAACTTATTAATTCCTCGTGACTCCACTAAAGACTCAAAATTGCACTCTTGAATTCATAGAACACTTTATAACCAATATAAATACGTTATTAGTTATCCATTGTTATAACCATAATTATCACTCAATCCTCTATAGACGGTCTATAATGAGATGGGACTAAAAATACTGTTTTGCCCCTCATTGTATTTTATCCTTAAAACACTTAGTTCCTTATAAATGATATTTCAGAAAATTAATCATCGAACCAAACTAAAATGAAACCATCGTTTTACTTCTTCATCAGAAGCTATAGATGTTCATATCTATGATTAACACTCCCACTCAATTATACTGCTGAGTTCCTAAGATGTAAGTATGGCTAGTCCGTAGGGTAAACTGGTAACAAACAAGTCAAAGAACTCAAATAATACAATCAGTTAGAATACTAACCACTTCGAATTGAGATTGAATTGACTTATGGTCAACTATATGATATGACTAGAATAGATAATAACGGTATGTTTACTTATCTTATCTATATCAATATCGACCCAGTCTGTTGTAACAAATACATTCGATATAATCTACTTTGGTAATGTTTTGGAAAGAACATAACACTGCAAAGTGTAAGTAGATCATATCGTAGATTGACAAGTCAGTATAAATCTGGTGAATTGACTAATCTTAGGACTAACTTATGTTTATTCCAGTGAGATTACATCACTATAAATATGATTAACTATATACTCGGGATTTAATAAAAGTTTATATTAAACAAATAATTATGAAAATAAAACATATGAGCAAAGTAATTGACCAAGTTAAAATTGATTTCTATTCTTTTATTGATAATAAAATAAGATTACAAAGAAATTGAGTTTTAATTAAGGCATAAAACTCCAACACAAACGCCACCTATTTTTCTAGCAGTGAAGTGAATTTGTATTTATATAAGAGAGTTGTCTATGTTGGGGCTTCTAAAACTTTATATCTATGAGAGGAGGAAAAATATTTAAATTTATGTTTCACTTTTCATTCAAGTAAGAGAAAGAATATTTTGAAACTTTTAAATATGTAAACAAATATTAAGCTAAAATAAAAATAATACATATCAATTCGATAACGACGGTGGTAAGCTATAGCAAGCCCTAAAAATAGGTTCCTGGAAAAAGTGCACTAGCGCTGGGGTGCTGCCTAGTGGCACTGAGGTGCTGCCCCAAAGTTAGAGAAGCCCAGTTCCTGCCCTGCCTAGCGCTGGGGCGCCATCAGCAGACCAGAAACTTTTCTGGTCTTCTCCCCTGCGATCTCCCTTGAAAACCAAGCATCCAAATCAATCCCAAACATCACCCAAACATCCAATTCAACCCCTGAACTTCATCTACAACACACCCTCATCAAAACCCAAGCAATCAAACTCAAAAACCTCCATGAATTCTCACAACTAACACCTCAAATTCTCAACTGAAAATTTACTTGAAAACAACAGAGTATAGCTTAAATTCATCGATGTAATCTTACCTCAAGCTTGATTTAGACCCCCTTCAATGGTTGAACCAAGGTCCTAAGCCCTCAAGCCTTGCTCTCATAGCTTGGATCCTCAAATTGGCTCTCAAAAATTGTAAGGAAGTAGGAGAGAAGAATAGGTACGGGAAGGAGACATGAAGATGACAATGATGCTCTGTTTTCCTACATTTTCTACAACATTAAGGATTGATATATATCCTTAGGGTGAAAAGACCTAAATGCCCCTAGGCTTATATTCTTTCCTTAACAGCCCTCAAGGGAAAAACTGTCATTTCTCGCCTATCTCGTTAATCTCAAATACCAATAATTCATATCTTGTTACCCTCTAATTCCCGACAACGTTCTAATCACCAAATTATCTTGAGACTCATTCCGAGCCCCGAACTTAATCCCATTATGACTAGACCGAAAACTTGCATTCCATGATCGTCTCATGCCGAATGACTCGAATCAATCCACATATAATATGGTATTATATATAATTCATCCACATGCATGAAAATACACAATCACGCCCCCAACGAGCCAAATTACCAAAATGCCCTTATTATTAAATGTGGACCCATATACATGCATTTATCATCATATAATAATATAATTCACATAAACATGCATATAATCATTTAATATCATAATAAATAAATTATGACCCTCCCAGCCTCCTAATCAAGGTCCTAAAGCTTATTAGGAAATTTTGGGCATTACATAAGTGATCATTTCACTAGCTTAAGCGAGATAGGTATCTGGTGAAATAGTCACCAGCATAAACCTACCGAGTGACCATAGAGTCACTACTGTGGGTACCGCTCCCTTAGCCATGTGACAAACCAGTCACCTAGGCCTTTGGCCCTGACTCTGAGTAACTAGTCATAGACTAGACAAGCGCTTATAATTTTCATCAAACTTAGGGTCGGTCCAGCATCAATGCTCCTTATGGGCCATTCAATGCAGATGTTGATTAGATCTAATCTTTTATCAGCTCTACGTTCATGACGCTTATGCCATTTCTGACTCTTAGGTCAGTAACACGCGACCAATGTCGATTCTGATTAGTCAGTGCTATACACAAGTAAGCAAGATTTGCTAAGTATTTAATATGCAATCAATGTCCACATTTAACCATCAACATGCCTCTATAATAACCACGCATGTCACATATAGGGTGTAATTTTCTTAACTCTGGTTCGAGCAAGAATTAATAAAAGAACGACTCTTGAGAACGATCAACCTTTTAGTTCTTTGACGATCACCTGGTCATAACTAATTATGGGATTCCATCAATAAAATGAATAACAAAGGTTCCCAAACCAAAACCTAGCCTCCGAGACATCGAATCCTACTAAACCAGGTAGTAGGATCGATCCCGAGGCCTAAGGCTTGAATCCCCAAGCCAAAAACCTACTTTTGGCCAAAATGCCACTAAGGGCCGCGACCCTCCTTCACCATGCCGCGGTCTGCCCCTGAACAAGAAGCGGCCCCCCTTTTTCTTCCCCAGCACGGGCTGCGACCCTCCATCTCCATGCCGCGATCCAACGGCCCTGCAGCTTCTCCCTTCCTCTTCCTCGAGCTTGGGCCGCGATGCTCTAGAACAGAGCTGCGACCCCACCTGAAACTCAGCCAAAAACCCCTATTTTTCCCCTTCAAACTCATTTCAAAACCTCTTTAAAACTCTTCTAATACCACCAAGCAAAGCCACCAATTGTTACTACAACTTACCCACCATACAAGCATCAAAACCCAAGTAAATTTCCTCAAAACTTCCATTGATTCTCAACTAAACCCTTCAAATTTCTCAACTGAAAAACCATCAGAAAAACAGAGTATAGCTAAAGTTTCATGGATGAATTCTTACCTCAAGCTGGATTTAAGTCCTCTTCAGTGGATGAACTAAAGTCCTAAGCTCCAAACTTTGATTCCTAGCTTGGTTCAAAAATTGAGGTTCAAAAATTGAAAAGAAGAATGAGGAGGAATGATGATCGGTTGAAGGAGAAGAGTGCTCTATTTTTTGGTAAGCTTCTACAGTCAACATAGTTGATATATATCTTAGGGGTAAAAAGACTATTTTGCCCCTAAGTCAAATAAATGTTTCTAAAGACTCCCAAGGGTAAAACCGTCATTTTTCTCCTATTTCGTTAATCGTAATTAACATCCTCCAATTCCCGTTATTTTCGATATCCTCAAATACCAATAAAATTATATCCCATTACCCTTTATTCCCAGTAATGCTATAATCATCAAACTACCCCGAGCCTCGAACTCAAATCTGTTATGACCAAACCGATAATTTATATTCAAAGATCGTCTCATGCCGAATGACTCGAACATATCCACATTATGATGTGGCCTCAATAACAGTTCACCGACATGCATACAAATATACAATTATGCCTTCAACGGACCAAATTACCAAAATACCCCTAAAATGAAATGTGGACCCATATGCATGTATTTAACATCATACTATAATATAATTCACATAAACATGCATATAGTAGTTTAATGGCATAATAAAACAATTATGGCCATCCCGGCCTACTAATCCATCCCTTAAATTGCATTAGGGATTTTGGGGCATTACACTTACATTATACGCAACAGAATGTATTAGTCCTTCATTGAGTTTTTCTAACCCTTGAATCATTTTTGTCGCAGGGTATCACCAAGAAACTGAACCGATCTTCAAATTTCTTCACAGCCTTCCAAAGTATCCTTAAAATCTCCTAAACTAGAGTGAGCAATTCTTAACACATGAGATGGATACAAAGAGAAGAAGAGAAGAGAATTTATAGGCTTAGAAAAAGACTTTTGCTGTAGAGAGAATCTAAAAATTTAGAGCATCAAAACTAGATGTTCTTAATCATCTGTTCTGCTCCAGATCTTCTCAATCGTTTGATTTCAACTCTCACTTAGCATTCCTTTTATATGCTTAATTATGTCATTTATTTTAATTAAAAAATTAATAAATAATAGATAATATCAGCCATTAGGTCGAAATTATCATTGGCTTTAGGCCCATGAAATTTCCAATTTAATTATAAGTCTATTGGACTTAAAATCAATGCATGTATTATTTCTATTGATTAATTAATTAAATAATTATTTAAATCCTTTATCAAATTAATTATTTATAATTTGAACCTTGATTTAAACTTATTATTAATTTAGACACCAATTTGTCTTAATTAATAAATTTGCCCTAAAATTTCTTTTCTTTTCTAGATTGTATAACTTTGTGAAACTATCCAAAATTGACCTGGTCAACTTTGATAGTTCTAATTGATAATTAAATCAATTAATTGAGACTATCTACATGATTTTATCAAAGGTACAGTGGGGACCATGTGCCTATGAAATCATACTCCAATAAGTTATCATAAATTTAACAAATAAATTTACTAACTTATTAATTTCTCGTGACTCTACTAAAGACTCGAAATTGCACTTTTGAATTCATAGAACGCTTTATAACCAATATAGATACGTTATTAGTTATCCATTGTTACAACCATAATTATCACTCAATCCTCTATAGACGGTCTACAATGAGATGAGACTAAAAATACTGTTTTACCCATTGTTGACGCGGTTCTTCGCCAACAGGTAGTTAATAGAATAAGAGAGGGATTAGTGCTAAGTAATGAACCGTAAAAGATGAATGATCTTTTAATAAAATGATGATACGAATACTTTTTTAGGTGGTTCAAAGGTTAAAATCCTTCTACTCCACTAGCCAATATTATTGCTAGCTTTCTGGTATTCTTTACAAGGTGTTTCTTTACACAATAGAATCCAACCCTTTGTAACTCCCAGGGTCTCCATATTTATAGGAGAGGGCACCTGGGGGTTGGCAAGGGGGGTCATCCCGTGACCTTCCTACCCATCATGTCACTTCTGTGACATTCATGATTAATTCCTAAAACCTGCCAAATGAAGTTTGGTCTAATCAATAGGTAAGGGGGATAATGGGCCGCACGACCCAACCTAGTCGTGGGTGCCTGAACACGCACGTTTATGGTGCGTGTCCGAGAATTCAGGGATATATCAGACACGTGATGTCTCATATATGCATGTTTACATTGCGTGGTTGACTTTATAAAGGGTCACAGCTTCCAACTCAAGCACGTCCCTCGAGTTGGATGTCTTCTTAGCCTGTGGTGTCTATACTCCTGACCCGACTCCTTAGTAACCTTAGTAAGCCTTTGGTTATCTCGAGCTAAAGAGGTGAGACCTGGTAACAGCAGCTCCGGGTATGTGGCATCCACGTGGCTGATATAATTATGCCCTACCTCAGCTCGCTAATAGCCCGTGGAGAATTAGGGCGTACACCCTTCATTGTATTTTATCCTTAAAACACTTAGTTCCTTGTAAATGATATTTCAGAAAATTAATATTAATTACTAAAATGAGATCTCTATCATTTAGCATCTCGAACCAAAATAAAAGGAAACCATCGTTTTGACTTCTTCATCAGAAGCTATAGATGTTCATATCTATGATTAACACTCCCATTCAATTATACTACTGAGTTCCCAATATGTAAGTATTGCTAGTCCGTAGGGTAAGCTGGTAACGAACAAGTAAAAGAACTCAAATAATACAATAAGTTAGAATACTAACCATTTCGAATTGAGATTGTATTGACTTATGGTCAACTATATGATATGACTAGAATAGATAATAACGGTATGTTTACTTATCTTATCTAATGTCAATATCGGTCCAGTCTGTTGTACAAATACATTCGATCTAATCTACTTTGGTAATGTTCTGGAAAGAACATAACACTACAAAGTGTAAGTAGATCATATCGTAGATTAACAAGTCAATGTAAATCTTGTGCACTGACTAATCTTAGGATTAACTTATGTTAGAACATATAATTATATTTATATTCCACTGTGATTACATCACTATAAATATGATTAACTATATGCTCGAGATTTAATAGAAGTTTATATTAAACAAATAATCATGAAAATAAAACATGTAAGCAAAGTAATTGACCAAGTCAAAATTGATTTCTATTATTTTATTGATAATAAAATGAAATTACAAAGAAATTGAATTTTAATTAAGGCATAAAACTCCAACACAAAAGCCACCTATTTTTCTATAAGTGAAGTGAATTTGTATTTATATAAGAGAGTTGTGTATGTTGGGGCTTCTAAAACTTTATATCTATGAGAGCAACTCCAACGGGAAGTTTCTTAAATTGTCAAATCAAGACTTTTCTATTAAGCTTAACTAATCAAAAAAAAGAAAAAAAAAATGAAGGCAACATTGCCACTGCTAGGCAACGCTGCCAATTTTTTTTTAAAACAACCCCTCTACCTCATTTACCAATCTCCACTTCTGACAAGTATTTCCCCAAAACAACTTCCTATTGGAGTTGCTCATAGAGGAGGAAAAATATTAAAATTTTTCACTTTTCATTCAAGTAAGAGAAAGAATATTTTGAAAATTTTAAATATGTAAACAAATATTCAGCTAAAATACAAATAATACATATCAATTCGATAACGACTGTGGTAAGCTAGCTAGCTAGTACATCCTTCAAATAGGCTATGATCTTGACCATAATAAGATACCCTATCGTTACTATACTATCCTAAATGATGAGGATTGTACCCTATATGTAAGTTGCACCTTACTACAGTCGTCTCCTATAATTTATTATTTTTTATATTTTAAAAAAGCTATATTATAACTGTAGTGGCATCGCTCGTTAGTACATGAAAAAAGGCAGCAACCTCATTGAACGACAAAAAACTTGATAAAACGCAATAACAACAACAAGTGATAACGACAAGAAAGTCCAATTGAATGGAAGATGTGGTATGCATACAAAAAAGTCCAACCACAAAAAATGGTTCCACTAAATGATGTAAACTTCAGGATTGGGTGGAAGGGTTCAAGAGGAAATTGCTTCGTTTTTTCCTTATAAATATTTGTCAATAAAAAGTGGACAATAAAACAATAGCACAAGTTTCTAAAACAAGTTCTGAAATGAATCGCCCGATACGAAAGAGTGTAATGAACAGTCCAATCCAACAATATACGATTTTTTTTTTTATAAAAAAAGTACACATTCGAACTTAATGAAGAAGAAAAAAAGTTGTTGGTTTTGCATTATTAACTCCACTCTCCCACAAGGTAGTTCTCAATGAGACATTTAAAGTGGTCTGAAATATCAACATTATATGTATATTATTGGTCATGATCTTATCTTATTCAAAGACAAGCTTGATTTTTTTGGGAACAGAGAAATATAGCAGATCAAATAGCCTATGATTTGAAAATGAAAAATAAGAATAAACAAACAAATAAATAATTCTATCACCTTATTTTTCTTCTCTCAAGTCGTTAAACTGTTGGTGATTTTGATACAATGCACTTAAGTTCACATCAAATAGATTTTATTGGATTCTTCTTTTTTCCATCAGTGTCTGTCAAAAACCAAACACCAACACACTTTGTCAAATTATATGTATTTTTTTGAAATATTAAAGCCAATGATGCAATACCCGCATGCCCAACTTTGATGCCTAAAAGTAAACAACGCCCACTTTTGAGTTTTTTGACCCTTATTATGTTCTCTCTTTCTTTCTAATAGAAAGATACCATTGGATACCATACCAGAATCTTAAGGAGCAATTAACAATATGGTGATTGAAAGCAAAACTAACAAAAAAGAATAAATAAATAAATAAGGACTAAATGTATATAAACAAGACAGTCAATCAATCTTCTTACTAAAATCCTATCTAAAAGACTTATCAATCATAAATAATGAACCAACAAAAAAATTACAAGTTACAGGCCAAAGCTGTCCAAGCTTTGCCACTTTCTTTTTTTTCTCTTGTTGACCAACAAGGAATGTGGTTCAAAGATATAAAACCAATCTTTTGAACCTTGAATTCTTACCAATATAAACAAAGGGTATATGTCCTAGGATGCTTTATGCTTCCAAGACATAATAATAATAATATTATAAAAAAATAATAATAATTATCTAGTTATCAGTATGCAAGGTAGAATCCAAAGCCAATATTCAGCTTCTACCTTATGCCAATGCATAAAATGTAAAATGAATATGATTCTTCTTATCCTACTAAAGCTAAAAACTACTTAAGGATGATAAAAAAAAAAAAAAAAAAAGACTTTCCTATTGTTCTAAAAAAGCAAACATGTGTGACAATGAAGATGATGAGGTTAGCTGAGCAAAGCTTTTTACGAGTAATCCCCAAAATGCATGTTCCATGAATGAAAGAATCCAATTATGGAGACTTGGGATTCCTTTCTCTTGTTATGCTAGCTGATCACCAAGCATCCTTTTCCAATCAGTATATCTTCTTTTCTTTTCTTTTTTTGTTTGTTTGTTTTGTTTTTCTCTTTTCTTTTCTGTTTGCTCTCTTTGACCCTTTTGACTCTATCCAATGTTAGCCTTGTAAGAAGACAATGTTTTTCTTTTCTTTTCTGATTTTCTTCACCCAAAGTTTTAAGTTGATGAGTTCTGTTCTGAAGCTGTTCCCGAGGCTTGTGAAACAGCTGTTCCTATTGCTGTCACTCCAGTTGTTCCTGCACATGTTTTTATTCATTTATTTTTTCAAGTGAATAATAATCTTCATTTCAAGACTAGATCATCTCTCCACTTTGTTACCAAACAAGCCCTTAATGACATTTCATGAATAACATAACAACATATAAGATAGAAACTTCACCTGGGGTAGTGGTAGAAGTCACTGGTGGCGCTGAGGAAGGAAGAGAGAGAATCCCTGTGGAGCCATAATGCTGAGGCAAATATGGGTATTGTACCATTTGAGGGTATTGGACATTGAAACCATGGTGAGCTTGGCCACTCTGTGCATATTGAGCATATAAAGGGTAGAAATTATGGTACATGGCAGCTGCCCCAGAGCCCCCAGAGGTTGCTACATAAGGTGGATATTGTTGACCTCCATAGACACCATAATAATTCTGCAAATCCATTTTTTTTTAAAGAAAAGCTAAATTTGTAATGGAATCCAATCAAATTATTGATACAAGCATGAATTAGTAGTAACATTAATATTTACCATGGGATACATTGAGTCTTGTGAATACCCGGTGTAACTGTAAATTAGCCCCCATAAAAGAAATAAATGAATTAATGTTTGATGTAAAACTGAAATGCAGGGGAAAGTTAGAAGAAAAAAAATAATAACCAATTAATATATGCCAATGTTAATAAATGTGAGCCTTTAAGCTTACCCATAAGCTGAATAAGGAAATGAATATTGAGCAGTGGGTTGGTGAAAGTATGTTGGTGTAGAGCCTTGATAAGCTGGTGGAGCCATTAATCCAGGGCTTGGTCTAAACCTTCCTGCTCCTCCTGCTGGAGCCAAAAATAAAAACTCATTATATCTATATCACATTTCTTGGAAGTATTCTCCAATGTTTAGATCCACACTTTTAGTTCACCAAGAGATAAAAGTTCCATCATAAGTATGACATTGAAAAATGCTTGGTCAGGATTAAAAATAGATGTCCTAAGAGAAAAGGCTCGAAAAGAAGAAAAAAAAAACGTACTTTTAAGAAAAAGAAAGCAAAAAAGAAGAAGCAACAAGATAGAAGTTTAAATGCATCGTGCATGCATAAGTTGTGGTTTGGTGATCCAATGTTATTAGGAAACATTTCATGGGTTGATCAAGTTTTGATAACTTAGAAGAATGTGTGCAATGAAGTAAATCGAAATGTGATCATTTTAATGATGTAATAATAAGAGAAGAGAAAATCATATATGAGAGAGATAAGAGATTAGAGACCATGTTGAGGAGTTGGTGGACGAGTTTTCTGTGCACCAAGAGAGGCAAGGTTACAGTTTGCTCTTCTTCCATCAATGACTGGAGATGGGTTTTGACATGCTCTAATGGCTGCCTCTGGATCCTTAAATGTAACCTATGAAAAAAGAAAGCCAAAAAAGAAAAAAGACCCACTTTTCTTAATCACAAAAACAAAACATAATAGGAAAGAAAAAGAAAATGATGATAGAAAATGAAATCGTCTTACAAAGCCATAACCCTTGGATCTCCCAGTGTTTTTATCTGTAATAACAACAGCTTCTAAGATCTCTCCAAACTGTTCAAAATATCTTCTCATGGTATCCCTTTGAGTCTCCCAAGCTAACCCTCCAACAAAGATTTTGGTAAAAGTTGTGTCATTGTATTGCCCCGGATTGTTACTACCAACCATCTGAAATTGCCTTGGTTGAGACATAGAGTTCCAAAAATAAAACAAAACAAAAAAGATTATAAATCTAATATCTATATAAAAAAAAAAATTGAAAAATTCGTCCCAAACCCCAAACCCGGAATACAAATCAATGAAAGAGAAGAAAAGAAGAAAATCCCAGAACCCAAATAGAGAAAAGAAAAAGGATTTTTGGGTAAATAAAGCCGGAAAAAGAGATGATTATGTATGTGTGTGTCTTTTTTTCTTTGTTTCTTTGCTTCCTCTTTCAAAGATCACATCAATGAAAGGAATGAAAAAACGACACACTCGTGTGCTTGAGATGGTTCTGTTATTATTATGAATAATAATAATAATAATAATATTCCTCTTCTGGTTCTCTCGTCCTCCTCCAGTCTATAACTTGTTCTTGTTGTTGTTTTTTTTAAGGCTACAACTGCCACTTTTTCACAACCAGAGCAACAGCCACAACTCTTCCTCAGATTCCTTAACAACGATACCCGTAACGAGAAAATCATTACTGTTTAAAGGGTGGAAAGAGAATAAAAAGAGAAAGGGAGAGAGAGAAAGAAACCATCACCCTTATCAAAAAAAAAGAAATATTAATATTAATTATTATTATAATATATACACAACCAATAACAATAATAATAAACAAATAACCAAAGAGAGAACGAGCAAACCAAAAACCAGATATATTATTATTATTATTATTATGATGATGATGATAAAAAAGAAAAGAAAAATAAAAAAGAGGAGAAGACAAAAAAGCTGCTAGTGGGCACCCACGACGACAATAGTAGGCACAACCTTGTCCAATAAAAACTCAAAGACCGAGAGACCAACCTTTCTTTTATTTTTTTTTCTTCTTTCCTTTGCTGTAATCAGCACTACTTTCTTTCTGGCTCTGATATATACACACACATAACAATAATAATTATATTTACAATAATATACATTTGTGGGAGGTGGGTCTACTGCATAAACATCTGCTTCGCTGTATTCAACCTTACATTTAAAAAAAAAAATTAAATTTAAAAAAAAAAAAAGTCTCTCTATTGCCCTCTTCTTAATATTGCTAGCTTCGTTTATGGCGTTTGGTGGGGACTCTGAGATGTACCTTGGCTCTTGGTTGGGACTCTCTCTCTCTCTTTCTAAACTCTGTTTTGTATTCAAACTCAAACAAAAAAAAGGGAAAAAAAACTGCAGCTGTATTCTTAACCGGAAAAGGAATAAGTAAAAAAAAAAAAATACAGAATTGGTGGTTATGTTTGGTGGGCCAGAACTTTCTGGCACAACCTTCTAAATTCCCTTTTAAATATTTTTTGGCGTAGTCCTCGTAATTAATTAATTTGGATAACCATTATGGGCACCTCTGTTTATGATTTTTCTCTCTTTTAATTTAGGTAGGTAAAAACCCAAAGTACCCTTGATTGCATGGCTAATTTTGTTTTTCTATATTATTGTCTTCCCTGCATTAGAAAAAATAGTTGGGCAATTATACACATATCTGAGTAGCCAGTACCGTAGTATTAGGCATGGTGTTAGTAGTTGAAATCTCAAGCTGGTTGGTTATGGCAGAAAATACAGATCAGTCTTAAAAGAGCTTTAATACTCTAAAGAGGTGTAGGCTTATGAAGATCACATTCATTAAAGTTCAGGTCTCTTATTAACTTCATATTTATCTTTTTGAAATATATATATACTTTTTGAGACAGTAATTTGTACATAGATATAGGTAAGCATTGTTGTTTTCCCTTCTTTTCTGAAACAATAATCATAACATGACCTACTTAAACTTAAATGATGCACTCACCAGTTGGTGTAGGTAGTAAAATTTGAAACTATGGCATATAGCTAACTTTTGAAGAACCACTACTACTACTACTTTTACTACTAACATTAGAAACCACACGGACTTATTAAGATCAGAGGGTACAATTGTCTTTCCAAAAGAAGTAAAGGACACCCCATTGGGTGTTGTAGACATAATGAGTTAGAAGAATAGATGATTTTAGATAAAAAAAAAAAGATAAAGGAATAGTGATGACAAGCGTTGTAAGCGGCGTTTATAATGGTCAAATGGGATGAGAGAGAGAGAGAGAGAGAGAGAGAGAGAGAATTAGGGAAAATGGGTAATTAGATCTCCACCAGATATAATTTAAACACTCTGAAACCGAATCATTACTGTCGCTACCGCTCAACCGCTTTGGACTCTCGAATAGAACGGTCAAACCTGTCCTTGTTTTTTTCCTATATGCCTCTCTCCTGATATATCTCTCTTTTAAATATATTTCTTTATATAGAAAAGATATAAAGTTAATTTTTTTATTTATTTATCATCATTTTTCTCTTATGAATTTTTATATAAATTCTAGTTTTGTCGGCTCTATTGGCGGCTATAATGTCAAGAACAAGAACTATAAGCTGAGCTGCTTTTGCAAAGACCACCCAACCCAACCCATTCCATACCACACCACACCGCACCATACCATACCATACCACCTTTCAAAGATCTTTCCGTTATTAAAAAAAAAAAGTTGAAAACGACAGTTGATTTGTTTATAAATTAATGGGAATTATGTTTTTTCATTTTAAAGAATTATTGTATAGATAAAACTCTTGGTTATGGGGAAGCAGATATTTTGGTCTTATTAATCAAGTACTCTCTAGTACTGTTACACAGCTACATTCAACTCATTGGTGATAACGGCTATATATTTCAGGTTAATAGTTTTCTAGCAGGCTCTTATTTTTTTCCTTACTGGAAATGGGTTACTACTTAATAAGTCTTATAGGTACATCATGACTGAGGCAACGGCGTTACTCTAAAACTATATATAAAGTCAAAGTGGGATGAAGAAAAGGATATTGGAAAGATTGCTATTAAAGTAATGATTATTGGCCAATTCTTCGATCGATCGAACCTATTTTAAATATCTAATTGTGCCTTTTGAAGTAGTGCCTTTTGGAGGAGCAATTAATAAGACGATTTTGTGATCTAAATTAGAATGCCTAATTAAGTGGTTTAAATTAGATGAAAAGTGTCTTTAATTTGTTGACATACACTTCCATGCTTTACCCTAAATAAAGCACCCTTTTGTGATTATATATATAATTAACAATATATATTTAGTTAAAAATGAGCAATGAAACTTTTAAACTATTGTTATACAAACAGAATAAATCTATCTCGTGTAAGGCCACTGATTAAGGCTCTCTCGATTATAAGACTGAATGAACATATATATAATTAAAGAAAAAAGAGTACTATTTAATCAAAAACTTGATTTGCCAAATAAATTAGGTTCTAGACACCATCTTTGGTTATAACAAGATAATAGTCAATTTATGATTATTAGAGTCGATGATTAGTTCTGCAATAAGCCTTAAAAAATTGTTAAGTAATTTAAAATATTATATATAATATACAGAGAATAAAAACTAAAAATGGCTTGTACGACCTATATATGAGCTGTGAGCACAACACCGGTACCGATATAATTCACTCATTTTGTTTCTCTTCTATTTGAATTTGTATAGGTGGTCACTGGTATCACATGGCCCTTATAAAATTAGTTTACAACGATTACGTAATATATCCAAATTAAAAACAAAATTAAATTTGTCAAGAGCACTAGTCGTATCTCAAATCTCTACTCTCATTCCTTTTATGTTTGTACTGTTTTCTGTTGTTTCTAGCCTAAAACATAAAAAATAAAAAAACAACAAAAAAGTGATAACCCCATGTTGTGGTTGAGATTTTCAACTCACATGGGCACATGAAAAGTCGAGTCAAAGGAAGGTCATCAAGGTGGGGAAGTGGATTAAAGAGAGAAGACAAAGCAAATTAAGCCAATGAACTAAAACGGAGAGAGAGAGAGAGAGAAGAAAAGGAGAGTGCATCAGAAAATGTGGATTATGTGTCGTACTATCCTATCCACATGAAGGCTGCAAAGCCAGGGAGGCAGCTAGGCAAAGCGCAGCGCAGCGCAGCATGCACCAGTCAGAACCAAAGCACATGCCTCTTGCCAGTGCTTTCCATTATCAGTCCCACACTACTCCAACAACACTTACCATTTTTACTCTCTCTCACCCACTTATATATATACCGACTTCCCCACCTCACTTTCTTTCTCTCTCTCTCTCAATTCATTTTCGCTAACTTTCGGTCTTAGCCAGCTATGGACAAGCACCCGCTTTATCAACCATCCTACGCCCTCTGATCTCACAATCCACAAATCCAACGGTGCATGTCCCATCATGCATACGTATATATACTATCGACCTATACTATTATTATTAGAGACATATTCAGTTGATAAGTAGTTTCTCTGCTGTCTCATCATATCACAAATATTTGGTATATATGCTTGTGCGTAACAATAATAGTACTTTAACATTGCTTAATCCGGTGTAGTATTAGTATAT
Organism: Humulus lupulus; assembly: GCF_963169125.1. Classification (NCBI taxonomy): domain Eukaryota; kingdom Viridiplantae; phylum Streptophyta; class Magnoliopsida; order Rosales; family Cannabaceae; genus Humulus; species Humulus lupulus. The sequence goes on from NC_084800.1 coordinate 59,215,392, forward strand.
TACTATTGTTAATTTTGGGGTGGTCGGCTTTCCCACGTGATCAGACTATTGATTTCACTTTTTTTTGGGGTCATATATAGAACTAGATGCCAGATAAGATATGCATGTTTGGTTGGAGTCGCGTAACCCGGGCGTTGTAACTGGGGTTTATTACATCAGAGTCCCTGAATATAGGTACTTTTTGGGCAGTTAATTTGTTCACTTGCATGCATGGTTGTGTGTTGTGGGTAGAGAAACTTCTTTCCGAGTCCATAATAATGGATCCTCATCATGGCTTCACTTCATTATTTTCTGATTTTTCTTTTCTAAAACAAAAACTGGAAGTTTTTATAAAAATAAGTGTTTTTTTTTAAAATATATATAAAAACAAAGAAAAGAAAGAAAGAAAACCTTTTATTTTCTTGATAAAAATTGGAAAACAAAATACACATACACAACAACAAAGGTCCCACACTGCTAAAAAATAAAGAACACTCACTTTGTATTTGTTGCACATGAATGGAGATTTTCAGCCCAGTTCTAGAAGCAGCATTCAAGCTAGCCTTCGGAAATGTGCTCACACTACAGGAAATTTATATATTAGGGGTGGAGGCGTTAGAGGCGGACCGAATCTGCCTCTAATAATAGGGATAATAATGGCGGACCCACCAATCCGCTGCTAATAATATTTTTTATTAAATGAATTTATTAGCAGCAGACCCACTTACTATTAGAGGATGAGTGTCCGCCGTTAATAATGAAGAGGGAAAAGTGAGGGAATTTTTCTGGTCTTCTATTTGAACATCTATTAGCGACGGGTCCCACATATTATTAGAGGCGGACTGCCAGCCGCTAATAAGGAGAAATTCTAACCATTTACTTTATAGTGGCGGGACCCCATTATTACCCCGCCGCTAAGTATGTCCTATTTAAAAAAAACGCTTCGTTCATCATTTTGCTCCCTCTCTCTCGATCTCTCTTCTTCCTTTTCTCCTCTCTCTCTATTTGCTTCGTCCCACCCCACCCTCATCCGCCCCGAGCCATCGTCCCACCCCCACCCTCACCCTCCTCCGCCTAAGCCCACCGTCTCGAGCGTAGCCCCACCGTTCCGAGCAACCATCGTAGCTCCATTACCGATAAATCTTTTACTTTTACACTTTTATATATATACACATGTATTTATATATATATTATGTTTCTGTATATATAATTATATGATATTTGATAGAGATTAATTCCATGCCTTCTCATTAATCAAATGGGGTAATATACACAATGGTCAACGTAGACTAAGACTAGAATAGAGGAAAGTATTAACTAATTACAGCACAATCTAGTCTATCCTAAATTAGAAGATTACAAAAATATTTACAGAATATTTCAGAATCTAATATTAATGTCTAACACACCCCCGCAGTCTAAGCGGGAGGTTGTCGTACGCTGAGACTGTCCCGGAAATCATCAAATAGAATGCGCTTACCTTTGGTGAATATATCAGCAATCTGGTACTGGGATGGAACATGGAGGACACGAACTTCGCCTCGTGCGACCTTTTCACGGACAAAGTGAATATCCATTTCAATATGTTTAGTGCGCTGATGCTGAACTGGATTGCCGGACAAGTAAATGGCACTAACATTGTCGCAGTAGACAAGGGTGGCTGTACTGATAGGACAGTGAAGCTCTAGCTAAAGATTTTGAATCCAGCAAGACTTGGAGACAACATTAGCAACGCCCCTATATTCGGCTTCGGCACTGGACTTTGACAATGTGGGTTGCCGTTTAGAGGACCAGGAAATGAGATTGTCACCGAGAAAAACACAATAACCGGAGGTGGATCGACGAGTGTTCGGACATCCACCCCAATCTGCATCAGTATAAGAGACCAATTTTCCAATAGGCGACTTATAGAGGTGCAAGCCAAACATGAGTGTACCCTGAACGTAGCGCAGAATGCGCTTGAGAGCATGCATATGTGCATTCCAGGGATCGTGCATGTGTAGACAAACCTGTTGCACCGCATAGGAAATGTCAGAGCGAGTAAATGTAAGATACTGTAATGCACCTGCAAGTTGCCTGTATTTGGTTGGATTGTCGTAAGGGGCATCCTGTGTGGCACCAAGTTTGGACTTGGTGTTGACTGGTGTGGGGCACGTGCTACAGTTGGACATGCCAGCTCTGTCCAATATTTCCTCAGCATACCGTGTCTGGGACAGAAAGAGACCATGATCATGCCTCATTACACCAATGCCCAAAAAATAGCTCAATGGACTGAGGTCCTTCATAGAAAATTTGGAGGCCAGAAGTGACATAATAGACCTGCGTAGATGATCTGAGGATGCTGTAAGAATAATGTCATCAACATAAAGAAGTATATATGCAGTATGAGGACCCTTCTTATATATGAATAGTGAATGATCAGATTTGCTGTGAGAAAACCCAATAGAGGAGGCATAGTATGCAAAACACTGATACCAGGCCCGAGGGGCCTGTTTGAGCCCATAAAGAGATTTCTGTAACAAGCAAACATGATCTGAATATTTGGGATCCTTGAACCTCAATGGTTGGTGGATATAGACTGTCTCAGTGAGATGACCATGAAGGAAAGCATTCTTGACATCAAGCTGGTGAATGGGCCAAGAACGAGACAATGTAATACTCAGAACTGTCCGTATAGTTGCGGGTTTGACCACAGGACTGAAGGTTTCATCACAATCCACACCTTGCTGTTGAGACTTGCCATCACCTACAAGAAGGGCTTTATGCCTCTCAAAATCACCGTTAGATTTCCTTTTGTGACGAAAAATCCACATAGACCGAATGACATTCACATTAGGAGGTCGATGTACTAATTTCCATGTTCCATTCTTAATTAGAGCTTTATATTCATCTAACATTGCATCTTTCCAATTTGAGTCATGGAGAGCACTAACAGGATTTTTGGGAATAGGAGAGATGGTAGTAGTGGTCGTTGTGCTCAAATTGGTAGTGTATTTGAGGTTAGGTTTGAAGATGCCATTAAGACTGCGGGTGGTCATGCAACGCAACATGGGGTTAGTAGGACTAGAACCTGGCTGAGGTGAATGAGGGGCCATATTTTGTGGGTCGTGGTCTGGGTTTGTGGAAGGGCGAAGCTGGCAACTGGGCTTCGGTTGGTTGTTGGGCTGAGATGGCATAGGAGATGTAGAGGAGGAGAGGTCATTTGTGTGGGAGCTATTGTTGACCCGAAAAGGTGAGTGGCGTGCACTTTGTGGGCCAGCTTGGGGTGGGTCCATGTCATGGCCAGAAGCAGGATGTGAGGGTAATGGGGTGGGATGCTCAGAATAGGCCTGCATTTGCTGGTGGACCGTATGAGGTGTGACAGTGGGCTGGAGATTAAGAGGAGATGGAGTCTGTGGATCAGAATGTGTTTGGGAGTTCATTTAGTGCAATTGATGAAGTAAATGGGGAGGTGTAACGCCCTGGCTACCCCAGAACAGTTACGGTGAACCGGAAATTTGACTCGTTACCCGAGTCCTTTGGTTAAAAACGTGATCTAAGTGTTATTACCAAGTTAAGGTGAAAACCAGTAAAAGGAAAGGGTACATTTTATTAAGTAAACAAACTGCTCATGAGCGTTTTTTAAACGTTTACAAGTAGTTCATGTTACAAAAGAGTTGCTACAGTTCATATATACAATCCCCGCCGGCCTAAGCGGAAAAAATAGGGTAAACCCCTAGTCCCTCTGAGAACTCCTTGACCGTGGCAGTCAAGCGGCCCTGTATGTACATTACATCGCCCAAGCTCTCCACTCAAGGCTGGCCAAGCTTTTCCTTCCCTCTACCTGCACCACATAGCACCCATGAGCCAAGGCCCAGCAAGAAAACATAATAGAACATGATATAATATCAACAACGATCATAGTAACCATTCAGGACTATCAGTCCAACAAATAGGTGACAATAGCCAACAGTCACAATAACGAGCGTCGCTCCCTCTAGCCATGTGACGATAGGGTCACCAGGGCTTAACGGTTAAGTGATTCTTTCGTATGTTCGATCAGGACAGGTGCATGGTGATTAGTCACCAACATAACCTTCCTCACGACTCTAGAGTCGAAGCTATGGACAACGTCCCTTAGCCACGTGACAAACGGTCACCGGGGTCATATACCTTGGCTATAGTCTTCTGGTCGTAGACCAGGCAAGCGCTTATAAGTTCATCGACCTTAAGGCCGGTCCCGCATTAATGCCATAGAGCCATTCAATGCGTGATCATCGACTTTAGAGTCGGTCCCTGACTAGTCAGTGTCTTAAACATGTAATCAGCATTCATTAACATTTAATATGAAATCCACGTTCATATATCTCAACCAACACGCCTCAATATCAAACCATGCATGTCATATACCTGTACAGGGTGCAACTGTAACCATACACTGTTTTCTTACCTCAAGTTCGAGCGAGAAGTATGATAAAGACGACCCCTGAGAACGATCGGTCTTTTAGTTCCTTAGCGGTTACCTAATCACAACCAATTATAACCTCCATTAATGAGAATCCACAATAATAGGGTCTTAACCCAAGCACCATCCTCGGGACCCCGAAACATGCCCACACGGTGAGTAGAATCGATCCCGGGCCTTAAGGATTGAAACCCCAAGTCAAAAACCCTTAAAAACACTCAAAACGGGGTTTGGAAGGAATAGGGTAGCGCTACAGCGCTCAACCCCTAGCGCCACAGCGCTATACTCAGAAACTCCCAAGCACCAGAAAGCCTCCTGAGGAGCGCTATAGTGCCCTAGGGTGGGCGCTGTAGCGCTACCTCCAGCCCAAAACCTCCCTGAACCGACCTTCTTCATCTCCTTCGTTTCTAACTCGATTCCCAAGCTTCCAAAGCCTATTCTTGATGCCAAATGGACCCAACAACCATCCCAACATACCCCAAACATCACAAGCATGGGAACCCTAGCTAAAACTCCCAACAAAACCCATGAATTCACCCTAAACATTTCAACTGCAAAACAAAACCAAAACAAAGCAAACCAGAGAAACTATGGTTAGAAACTTACCCAAAGCTTGGCTTATGATGGCCTTCAATAGTGGAACACACTCCCAAACTTCCAAGGCTTGCTTCCCAAGCTAGAATCCTCAAAGTTGGCTCAAAAACCACAAAGAACAGTAAGAAAAAGGAGGTACGGGAGAACTCTAAAACATACTCTGTTTTTTTCCATCACCTTTTCCAGCTAAATAAGGTTATATCTATCCTAGGGGTGAAATGTCCATTTTACCCCTAGGTCATTTAGTACTTTCTAAAGGCTCCTAAGGGCATTTTTGGTACTTTCCTCCTAACTCGTTAATCATAATTAACGCTCTCCAATTCCCGTTATTCTCGAAAATCATAAACACCAATAATTCACATCCCGTTACCCTTTATTTCCCAGTAACGCTCTAAACATCAAAATCACCCCGAGACTCAACCCAAGTCCCGACACTTAATCCCGTTGTGACTAAACCGCTAATCAATAATCTACGATCGTCTCATGTCGAATAGCTCGAACAAACCCACATCATAATGTGGTCTCAACATATATCATCGACATGCATACAATTAACATTATACTATAATATAATTCTCATAAATATGCATAAACACATTTAATAGCGTAATTAAGAAATTATGGCCCTTCCGGCCTACAAATCCAGCCGCTAAACCACAATAGGGAATCCGGGGCATTATAGGAGGCATACCAATATCTAAGAAATCATACTCATGATTAGAAGGCGTATGAATTTGAGAAAATGGAAAGACATCTTCAATAAAATGCACATGGCGACTCACAAATTTTTTTCCACTAGACATATCATAACACTTGTACCCACGGTGATTAGGGGGATAGCCTAAGAAGGCACATGGGGTGGATCGTTGTTGCAACTTGTGTATGGTCGTAGAAGGGAAAAGAGGAAAACATAGACAACCAAAGACTCTCAAATGATCATAAGAAGGATTCTTTTGATAGAGAATTTGAGTGGGGGAGAGGTACCCTAAGACTTTGGATGGGAGAATATTAAAAAGATAGGTAGCCATATCAAGTGCATGGGGCCAAAATGATCCCGGAAGGGAAGCATGAGCAAGAATGGTACGCATGATATTGTTTATAGATTGAATGTGCCTTTCGGCTTTGCCATTTTGAGGGGAGGTGTGAGGGCAAGAGAGACGGAGTTGAAGACCATTTTCAACACATGACTATTTAAATGGGCCATTAACGAACTCAGTTCCATTATCACATTGAAGATTCTTGATGGGTCTTTCAAATTGTGTTTTGACAAGAGCATGGAAAGCTTGGAAATAAGGGAAAACCTGTGATTTCTTAGCAAGAGGGTAAGTCCACAAGAATTTACTAAAATCATCAAGAAAAAGAACATAATAACGATGCCCAGAGGAGCTTGCGATGGGAGAAGTCCACAAGTCACTATGAATAATGTCAAATGGCAAAACAGTAAAAGACATAGAATCATAAAAGGGCAACTTTGTAAGTTTGCCAAGAGGACAAGAAACACAAGAATTTTGACGAGCCTTATTACATGAAACAAGTTTATTTGTCCTAAGAAAATTAAAAACTTTGGCTCCTGGATGCCCGAGACGATTGTGCCAAACATCAGTTGTCAACGTAGTGAAAGCTGAAGGAGAGGAAGGAATGGCTCGATGTGTGGAGAAGATAGGATAGAGATCACCGGTACTGTCACATCTCATTATTTTGGTCCCCATCTGTAAATCATTCGTAGAAAACCCAAATGGATCAAATTCAACAGATACGAAATTATCAGTGGTAAATTTACGAACTGAAATGAGGTTTTTGATGAGTTTTGGAGCATGTAACATGTTTGTCAAGGTTAATGGAGGGTGGGGGGGGGGGGGGGGGGGGTGGTAAGGTTGTACTTCCATGACTTGTAATCGGAATTAAATTGCCATTGCCAACAACAATGTGATGATTATTATTGCTCAAATTAAAATAGGAAGAAAATATACCTTGATCCGCCGTCATGTGGGATGTTGCACCGGTGTCCATGTAGTAATTTCTAGGGGTGAGCATCGGTCGGTTTGGGCGGTTTTTTCACAAAAAAAAATCCAGAATTCGGTTTTCGGTTCGGATTGGTGCAATCCAAAAACCGACCGAACCAAACCAATTTAAAAAAAAACCGACCATTTTGGACCGCGGTTTGGTCGGTTAAACCGACCAAACCGAATTGATTGTTTTTTTTTTATTTTTTTATTTTTTTTTAAAGTTTTAGTTAAAAAATAAAATTTTTGGATTGTTAGAATCCATTTTTGTGTGTTTTTACAACATAAATATATAGAACATAATTACATTTACAAGTGCACTAAGTTTTTTTTTTTATTAAAAATTTTAATAATTAATAATTATATAATATTATATTATTATTTTATTGTGTTCGGTCGGTTTCGGTTTTATTGGTCGATTCACCCAAAATTTCCAAACCGACCGAACAGTGGCGGTTTGCACCATCGGCGGTTTTTTCGATTTTCGGTTTAAACGGTTTTGGTTTTTTCGGTGTTCGGTAGGTCGGTGTACACGATTTTTTTCGGTTTTTCGGATTTTATGCTCAGCCCTAGTAATTTCCGTCAAGTTGGGAAAGTGTCATGGTGTGCATGGCTGTCTCGATGTCTGTAGGAGTGTAGCCCACGGAGGAAGGAGCGTAGGAAGCAGTGTAAGCCTGCTATGGCCTAGGCCCAAGAACTCCAGGGACTCGCTGATTGTAATTGGGCTTGGCTTGCCAATTATTGGAAGGATACGGGCAAGGAGGTACTGCCCATGGTGCTCCCCATGGATGCTGCCACGCTCCCCATGGACTGAAGGCTGGTGGTTGCTGCCACTGCTGCTGCGAGTTGCCGCCATTGTTGCAAGAGTGATTGTTACGGTTGCGATTATTCTGTTCATTTCCTCCTCTGTAGTTTTTCTTTTTATTTTTTTCACGGTTGTGGGAAGCACGGCCATGAGAACCATTGGAATTATTGTGGGACTGCTCTCTGTTAGTGGTGGCAACGAAAGCAGCAGCTTCGCCATTTTCCTTGGCGGTGGCATTTTTAATGGCCATTTCACGAAGTTTGAGGCGAGAGCGACAACTTTCGAAAGCGGGTGGTGGGTCTTGATTGTGAATATAGTCAACAACACCTGAGTATGATTCCGGCAGACCACCTATGAGTTTGAGAACGAGGCAGGCATTCGTCACCGAAGCATCTACGTCGGATAGGCTATCGGCCAGGGACTTGATGTGGTTGCAATATGCATCGATGCTGGTGAAATTGGCAAGAGAGACGCTAGACAATTCTTCCTCTAGTTGTGTAGCGCGAGACCCTTTGTTGTTACGGAACAGAATCTCTAAATGTTTCCATGCTGCTTCGGCCGAGTCATCCTTGAACAAAATAGCATGAAGAAGGTCCGATGATATTGTAGCGTAGATCCACTGCAATATGGCTGCATCAAGACGGCGCCAAAGAGGAAGGTCAGCAACAATTTCCTTCTCATATTCGGCCTTTGCTTTTGCCTCCGTAGGGGGGAAAATATGTTCAAGAAGATTATGCACACGTAGTTGCACAGTGAAAAGCGCAGCCCATGAGTGATATTGTCCGGTTTCATTGTCCAACGTGATGGGAATGACTGATTTCACGTTGGTGATCGAAAGAGCAGGATGGAATTTTTCCTTGAGGTCGGACATGGTGAATATGAAGGTATAGAAGAAGAGGGATAGGGGCTGCGTGAGGTTGAAGAAGCAAGGTTTGGTCGCAGGAAGAGAAAACCTAAAAGTCTGATACCATGATAGAGATTAATTGCCTGCCTTCTCATTAATCAAATGGGGTAATATACACAATGGTCAACGTAGACTAAGGCTAGAATAGAGGAAAGTATTAACTAATTACAACACAATCTAGTCTATCCTAAATTAGAATATTACAAAAATATTTACAGAATATTTCAGATTCTAATATTAATGTCTAACAATATTTCTATATACATATTTATATATATATATATTATTTTGTAAATAATTTTTCTCCTTTATTTTGTTTGTTGAGACCACCATCGAAGGCACCATTCCCACCAAAGCACCACTGTTCATTTATAGAGGCATTGCCGATATTTTTTTTAAAAAAATTCTTTCTGTTTTAAATTTTTTTCTCTATGTGTTTTAATTTTTTTTAGCTAATTAAAATTTTAATTATAAATTATTAGTATTTTTCAAATTGTTGACACTATAATATATATTTGAGGATTTTTCAGCTTGAAGAAGGAGATTCACAAATTTTCATTTGTGAAAAGTATGTTTTTTTATTTATTAGATATATGTGTTTAAAGTTTGTATATTAAATAAACTGTCATTTTTTTATTAGTTAGAAAATTCACATTTGACAATTATTATTTTTTAATTTGGAGGTATAATTTTAAAACATTTAGTATGTAATTAGTTAATAATATAAATGAGATGTAATGTTTAAAATTTTAAGAAAAAAATTGTTAGTAATTTGTGTTGAGTATTATATAGTTTTGAAACTATTCTTGGTTAAATTTCTAGGTTTAAATTTTTTCGCTAAGTTAGAATACAGTTGTTATGCTGTCGAAATTTCTGTAGAAATTTTACACATTTTAATAAAATATAATTTATAATGAAATAGTTTGTAATTTTAACCAAGAAAATTTTAATTTAGTAATTAGTATTTGATAAATACACTAATTTTGATCATTTTAAAAAAATTAATTGTAATTTTACAAAAATATTATTGTTTGTTATATTTAAATAAATATAATCATAAACGACATTATTATTTATTAAATTTTGAATTTAAAATTAACTATAAGATATAAAGAAATTTCAATTTATTATTAAATATAAATAAATTTTAAATTATTTTAAAAGTAAAATTATAATTAATTAAAATTTTAATTTAAGTAAAGTTGTTGAAGTTATTAAAAAACTAAAGAGTAATTAAATAAATAAAAAAACTAGTGTAAGTTGTTATAATAATTTGATTAACTTATGATATAAATTTATAATTATTTAAGTTAAGTAATTATTAATTTAATTTAAAAATTTATTAGTAATTATCAAATTAAAAAGTTTAAAATATAATTAATGAAATAATGAATGAAAAAGATTAATAAAAGTTATGTAATTATTTTTAAAAAATTAGTCTAAAAGTTAAATAATAATTAATTTTTAAAATTATTATTATTACAAATTAAAAAATTATGAATAAATAATTAAATAAATAATAATTTAATTATTTTTTAATAATAGGTTTACTATTATTAAAAGTTTAAAAAATTAATAATAATTAATTAAATAAATAATAAATTAGTTTAAGAAAAATAATTAATTTGTTTATTAAATAACATTATCTAATATTAAATAATTATAAATTAGTTGAATATAGAAATTGATAATTTTATTTAATAAAACATCATAAAATAGCATTAGATATTATAATATGGCATAACATTTCAAAATTGATAACAAAATTTTTTTGTTATCCATTCCTATTCACATTACTAAAACTCATATGCTCTTATAACATTTTAGATGACGATTGACAAGACTTGGACAACATTGAGAAATTGTGCTTGTCAAGAATATTGGAATAGTCTATAATCTTTTTTGACAATGGCCTTGGGACATAAGGATTATGATGGAAGAGTTAGTTGTCTGTGTGTCAAATGCATAAATAATAGGCTTGAAACTTTACCTGTTGTCGAAGTACACATATTCAATAGGGGTTTTTAACAAGGTTATGAGAGGTGGATTTATCATGGCTAAGCGGAATTAGATGTTGTTGATGAGGATGAAGTTGACGAGATGATTCCCATAGTGAAAGACTTCCTCTTACTGACAACAACTATAAAAAACATGACTTTTGCCGGCGCATTTTTACGCTAGCAAAAGTCACGTTTTGCGCCGGCAAAAGCCCTCCGGGCTTTCCCGACGCACTTTTACGTCGGCAAAAAGTGACAGCGTACATCCGTCGATAATGAGATTTTTGCTGACACAAAATGTACTGCGCTAAGAAAAATATAGATGCGCTGACGTAAAAATTTGCCGCAGGATTGTGGAAAACACTTTTAGTGGCGCAATATTACGCCGGTAAAGGTGGATATCTGTAGTGGCGCGTTTTTGCGTCGGTAAAGGTTGAGACTTTTGCCGATGTAATTTTGCGTCGATAAAAGTATTTTTTAAATAATTTTTTTGATAATATTACTAATTTTATTTTCAATATATTAATATTAATTAATAAATTTTGATTTTAATATATTAATAATTATTTAATTTTTTAGTAATATTATTTAATTAGATTTAAAATAAAAATTAAGATTTTGTAAATAAATAAAAAATATTTTATAACTATTGTTGACCCTCGATTTGGCCAACGACACGGAGTCAAATATACGACAAAAAATGAGACAACAATTAAGAGTTTGATCTAATGGAAAAGAAGAGAACACCAACGATTTATAGTGGTTCGGCCCCAAAGAATGGTAATGACCTACGTCCACTTAATGCTATTATTGATATTGAGTCTCAAAGCCGTGATCAGAGAACTAGGGTTCTTGAGTTTCAGCAACTTTGGGAGAATTACAATAAAACGATGGATAATCACACTATTACTCTCTCTCTCTCTCTCTCAATACTCAGGAAAAAGATTCAGAGATCAAAAGTCCCTTCCTTGAGCTATTTCATCTATATTTATAGGCTCAATGGGGGTTACATGGGCCAATGGGCCTTAACTCTCCTTAATATCTGCGTATCAAGGTAATAAAGAGGAAATAATCAACGTAGTTATTACAAGATTATGACTGTTAAAGGAAATAAACCGAATCATACGACCAGCCTGGTCGTATCTAATAGCTAAGCTTTGATGAAGCATCGAGGAGCTGGTAACAGACGAACAACACCCCTTCTTAATGACGCTGACACGTGTTACCCTTGTGTACAACATTCCTGCCACGTCATCTGCAACCAATTTGGGTAAACAACTATTAATGTTTATTGTCTTTACCAAACATGAAAATATAAAAGTAGTTTAGTAAATTAAATCGTTAATCAATTAAACTTTAAATAAATAAAAAAGTTCTACAAATGTGTACAGTCCTCCTCATCATCCCCGCCCCTGTGAGCATCATCGTCCTCGTCCGAATCCTCTTCTGGTAAGTCGACAGTAAAACCAAGAGCCAATACACCAACCTGCATCAACAAAGCACTGAGGAGTACATCTTGACGTCGTTGGCGGATATGTGTTCCGTTAGACACTGCTTTGAGGCGAGAGATTCTGGATGAATCTCATACTACACCTTACTCTTTGCATCGAGGCACCACAAAGATGTATCAGGATGTAAGATCGTTGTATTCGTGGTCGGAGATAAAGAGGGATGTAATGGAGTATGTGGCTAAGTGCTTGACATGTCAGCAGGTCAAGGCTGAGCATCAGAGGCCGGCAGGGTTACTGCAGCCTCTGGATATCCCAGAATGGAAGTGGGAAGACATCACGATGGATTTCGTGGTGGGCTTACCCAGGACTGTGGGTCAGCATGATTCTATTTGGGTGATAGTGGATCGCTACACCAAGTCAGCTCACTTCTTGCCAGTGAGGATTACTTATACAGTTGACCAGTATGCATATCTCTATGTGATCATGCGCCTTCATGGAGCGCCTAGGTCGATCGTGTCAAATCGGGACCCCACTTTTACTTCCAAGTTCTGGGAAAGTTTACAGAAGGCCATGGACACAACTGAAGTTCATTATTGTTTATCATCCTTAGACAGATGGGCAATCTGAGAGGACGATCCAGATATTAGAGGACATGTTGCGAGCATGTGTGCTGGACTTTGGTGGATCTTGGAGTAAGTATCTACCTTTGATAGAGTTTTCCTACAACAACAATTATCAGTCTACCATTGGAGTTGCACCTTATGAGATGTTGTATGGTAGGAAGTGAAGATCTCCCATTCATTGGGATGAGACAGGTGAAAGGAGATACTTCGGTCCTGAGGCAGTTCAGAGGACTAGTGAGGCCATTGAAAAGATTAGAGCTCGGATGCTCGCTTCTCAGAGTAGACAGAAGAGCTATGCAGATCCCAAGCGCAGGAACATGGAGTTCCAAGTGGGAGATTATGTCTTCCTTAGAGTCTCGCCATGGAAATGGGTGAGAAGGTTTGGGAAGAAGGTCAAGCTGAGCCCTAGATTTATAGGTCCATTTGAGATCCTGGAGAGGATTGGTCAGGTGGCTTACAGAGTAGCCTTGCCTCCGGAATTGTCAGCCGTGCATAATGTATTTCATGTTTCAGCTCTTCGAAGGTATGTATCTGATGTGAATCATATTTTGAATTATGAAGATCTGGAGCTTGAGCCAGATCTCTCATTTGAGGAGCAGCTAGTTCAGATACTTAACAGAAAGGATAAGGTCATCAGGAATAAGACGATACCTTTGGTTAAGGTATTGTGGAGGAACAGCAAGGTCGAGGAAGCGACCTAGGAGCTGGAGTCAGATATGCAGGATCAGTATCCCGAGCTATTTAGGTAAATTTTGAGGACGAAATTTCTGTAAGGAGGGGATAGTTGTAATGCCCCAAAATCCCTAATGCGATTTAATGGCTGGATTAGTAGGTCGGGAGGGCCATAATTGTTTAAATATGCCATTAATTGATAATATGCATGTTTATGTGAATTATATTATAATATGATGTTATATGCATGCATGTGGGTCCACATTTGATTATTATGATATTTTGGTAATTTAGCCCGTTGAGGGCATATTTGTGTATTTTGGGTGCATATTGTGAGTTATGGATGAGATCCCATTATTATGGAGATATATTCGAGCTATTCGGCATGAGACGGTCTTATATTTCAAATTAGCGGTTTTGTCATAACAGGGTCATTTATAGGGATATTGAGTAATGAGAATGTTATTTGATGATAAATTGGGAGTTATTGAGATCAGGAGGAAATTTTGGGAGTTTTGACTATAATGTTCCCGGGGGTGTTTTTGGGACCCCGAGCCTTAGGTTTTATTTGAGGTTACTTAAGCTTGAAGTAGCTTGTCAAATAGAACCGTACGTTAGAAAAGCACTTTTTCTCTTCCCGTCAGTTCGTTTTACCGTTCGAGGCATTTTCAAAGAAATCTTGAGTTCTAGGAGTCGGAATCAAGCGAGGATCGAGGCATAGCGATCCTAGGAAAGATTAGAAGCTTCTTGATCGAAGGATTTGACGAGAAACAACCCAATCAAAGGTAATCTAAGTTTTAAGTTTTGAGTTTTTAGAGTTTCTAAGCTTAGAATTGGATTTTGTGAATCGTTGAGTTTTTGGTTCGATTGAGCCTCAAAATTTGATGGTTTTGGATCATTGGGAAGTTTGGGAACTTTGATTTTTGGATTTGGAAGTGCTTAGGTATGTTTTTGGAGGGTTTGGGATGAATGAGATCGAGTTTGTGGCTGGTTCTGGGTTGGAGGCCGCGACCCTAGCTCGAAGAAGCAGCTATAGGGTTTTGGCCTTGCTGGGCGCCACGGCCTTGAGTAAGGGGCATCGCGGCCCTTGCTCCTGGTGTGGCTGGGGGTCGTGGGTCAAGGTGCTAGGGTCGCGGCTCTTGGGTGGTTTTGAGCCCGTTTGAGTGTTTTGGCCTCGGGAACTTGGTTTTAGGCCTCAAGATTGTTCCTACTACCCAGATTAGTGGGGATTGATGTCCCAGAGGCTAGATCTTGGTTCGGGAACCTTTGATGTTCATTTGTTAATGGTGTTCCATATTTGGTTATGACTAGGTGACCACTAAAGGACTAAAAGTCAGATCGTTCTCAAGGGTCGTTCTTTTATTCATTCTCGCTCGAATCAGAGGTAAGAGAATTGCACCCCATATGTGACATGCATGGTTATTCATAAGGCATGTTGAATGTTTAAATGTGGACATGAATTGAATATTTAATGCTTAGTAAATCTTGCTCACTTGTGCATGGTACTGACTGAATAGTCAGAATTGGCAAAGGTGTCAGTATCAGTTGTGAAGTTGTGACTCATTAGTCAAGTTCAGCAGTGGTACTGGGCAGTGGTCACACAGTGTTGACTTATGAGTCAGGAACGGCCTTAGCGTGTTCAAAATGAGCCAATAAAGATTGGATCTAATCGACATCTGCATTAGATGACTCAACAAGAGCATTAATGCCGGACCGACCTCAAGTTCGATGAAAACCAAAAGCGCTTGTGTGACTTACCCATCAGTCACTCATTTGTTTAAGCTAGTGACTACCCATCAGTCACTCATATGTTTAAGTTAGTGACTTGCTTGTCAGTCACTCATTATGGTTTACCAGAACCTCAAGTGATATTCACTCATCTGTTTAGAGCTATAAGCTTTGTGTGATTATGATAATAATAATTTGATAATATTTATATGCATTACTGTGTTTTCTTGCTGGGCTTTGGCTCATGGGTGCTATGTGGTGCAGGTAATGGAAAAGAAAAGCTCACCCAGCCTTGAGTGGAGAGCTTAGGTGGTGCTGTGTACATATGCGGCCGCTTGACCACCACGGCCAAGGAGTTCTCAAAGGAACTAGGGGGTTTACCCTATTTTTGCCGCTTAGGTCGGTGGGTTGTAATTTGAATAGTAATGACCATTTTGAGTTGTAAATAACTTGTAAATGTTTTTGATGGGCCCATGAACATTTTTATGTATTACATATAAATATATCCTTTCCTTTTGATTGGTTTTCCACCTTAGCATGTTAATAATACCTAGAAGCACGTTTTTAACCAAAGAACTCGGGTAGCGAGTTAAATTTCTGGTTCATCGTTCACCGTAACTGTTCTGGTGTAACCAGGGCGTTACATGATGTGTTGACGCCGTTTTTCGTCAACAGATAAAAGAAGAGCACAAAAACAATGAATAACGATGGCCAAACGGTAAAAACAAATCAAACACACGGTTTTTTACGTGGTTCAGCAGTTAAATCTGCCTAGTCCACGAGTCTCTGTTATTAATCTTAAGATTATCTCTGAAAAATTCTTTAGCCTGAATTCTCCAGAGTTTTCTCTCAAGGATCAGAATTTCGGTCCTTTACAATGGTGCATGGCTTCTCTATTTATAGAGAAGGATGCAGAATACTATCCCACATATTTTGGGTAGTTACTCTTTTGTGAATAAAATAAATGGCTTTAAATGCCTATAATCAGATAAAAAAAGGAAACGTCCCTGAAGACCAGGAAACGCATAACTGATTAAATAATATCCCATGATTCTTGGGGATTTACATTAACAAATGAGGATTACATCTCATGTTTATAATACTTGTTGATATCGAAAGCGGCGATCGCGTATCTCTAAGGCTTTTGCCTTCCAAGTTTCCCATCATTGCCCGAGCCAGTGACATCTCCCGAGCTAACGTGGCTTTCAAGATAGTACGTCGAGCTCAAGACCCTACTCTGAAGTTGTTCCTAAAGAAGAGAGTGCTCTCAGAGCTCCCTTTCGAGCTCGAGATCATTTCGAGGTCACGATACTCGGGGTCATGTATCGTACTCTGCAGGCTCGATTTACAATCCTAGAGCATACCCTAACCCTCACGAGACCATTTATTGCGAACTCGGCTTTCGAGGTCATATTTACTATAGCTCGAAATCTGGGTATAACATGATGACTCTCAAGTTTAGTCGTATACTTCTTTAGGTTCTAATTTTCCTGCATAATGTCCTGAGTGTGTTGCAAAATGGTGTCCACTTCAGGTGGAAATTGCCCAGACATTTGAGAAGTTGATAAAGATGTTGCCCTCTTTGCGCCAATTTCCCTCAACCTAGGCAACCCCCCAAACCCTTTCTTATAAAGCGAGCGGGGCTCAAGGACACCCGTAACAATATCCATATCAGGCGGGAACTGACCGTTGACATTATCGCCGACACAAGAAGCAACAGATGATACAGGGGTCGTACTCTGCGATGCTCGACGCTCGGTCATCTCAGTCTGCACAATAAAAAACACATATATCACATTCCAATACAACATTATTTGAAAACCTGACTTATAAATTTTTAATAAAACTACATATAAAGTATAACTTTATTATCTATTTGCCAACATCCTATCTGTTGACGTTGTTTTTCGTCAACTTATAAAAGAAGAGCAATTAAACAAAAAAATATCTGAGGAAACAATATGAATCGACACAGTTTTTTTACGTGGTTCAGCAGTTAAAATATGCCTAGTCCATGAGTCTGTGTTATTAGCTCTTTGGAATTCTCTCAAAGCTTTCTAGAAGCAATTATACAGATTTTTTCTAGTCTCAGTTTCTCAATCCATACAAATGAATCGTCCCAAATTTGCTAATAAGGCTTAGGGCCTTGATTAGCGTGCCTGGAGGGCAATAATTGATTTATTATGTTAATATGTGAATTTGATGAGTATGTGATTAGAAATGCATGTTTAGGTGAATTAAATATGCATGCGGGCCCCATTTGGTTGTTAGGGGTGTATTTGTAAATTTTAGCCCGTTGAGGGCATAAATACAATATTTGTGTATATTGTGATTGACACCATGATTGAGTGGTGATATATCTGTGATGCATGATTCGAGACAGTCCTAGGAAGCAGTTTAGCTAGAAAGTCACAACTAGTCGAATACCTGGCTCGGGAGGAGCCTAAGGGTATTTTTGGTATATATTATGAGTTTGGGATTTATTGAGTATCGGGTAGTAATTTAGTAATGATTTGAGTTTGCCGGGATTAACGAGGATTTGTAGGTGTACTCGAGGACTTAGCAAGATATGTCAAATGACTAAATTACCCTTAGTGGTATTTGAGGACATAGACTAACTTAAGGGGGCAATTCAGTCATTTTGGCAAAATGATATATACCATTTGGAAGCTGGAGACTCTAGAACACTTAGGAAAAACAGAGGAAAGGAAGGAAAAGAACCAATTTCTCTCAGCTCACTCTTCCATTCGGTTCTCTTTCTCTCCATGGGGTTGGATTTTTGAAGGATCTTAGGCCAGAAATTAAAGAGTTGAGAGGCTTAGTTTAGATCAAGGGTATGTTTTTAATTCAGTTATTTGTTGAATTCTACTGGGAAGCGTTGTGGTTGGGAGCTGATTTGTGTTTTGTTTTGTGGGTTGTTGGGATGAAGTTTTGGCAAGGTTAAGTTTAAGAGTCTGGTAATTTAAGCTTGGAACTGGATTTGAAAGCAGCTCAGGGTCGAATTCCTACTCAAGGTAAGAAATTCATTGATTTTTGAAGTGAATTTTCTGTTGTGGTTTAAGTTTTGTGGAGTTTTAAACCATTATGTGATTTTGATCTTGGATGAGTGTATGAGTTATTTTTCTAGTGTTTATGTGTTGTGATGTTGTTCATTAGGATTTTTGGGTCGAATTGGAACTTGGGTGTACTTGGGTAATGATTTAGGTAAGTTTTGGCTCGGGAAAAATAGGGGGAATAAACCTAGTTTTCTAGGTTCGCGGATGAGCACCGCGATCCTGCTCTTCTGTGCTGCAGCGCTGAGACGAGTTTGGATAAGGAGCCCCTGCTGGGCGTCGTGGCCCTGTAGGGTTGTGCCGCGGTGCTAGGCCATTTTTCAGGGTGTTGGATTTTGTGTTTTTAGGGCCTTGGCCCAGGGGGCTTGGGGAACGCTTTTGCCATCTTGTGTGGGGAAACGGGAGGTCCCAAGAGCACAGGATTGGTTCTGGGGTACAATTATGAATTGGTTAGTAACGAGAGCGTTACTCATGTGTTGTGACTAGGTTTTCAGCGAGGCTCGGGTTAGAAGATTGTGCTCGGGATTTCGGTTCTCAAGA
Organism: Humulus lupulus; assembly: GCF_963169125.1. Lineage (NCBI taxonomy): Eukaryota > Viridiplantae > Streptophyta > Magnoliopsida > Rosales > Cannabaceae > Humulus > Humulus lupulus. The sequence continues at coordinate 59,234,185 of NC_084800.1, forward strand.
AGCTTGGGACACAGGTAAGAAGACTGTTGTACTTGTAGAGGAGGGTGTGGCCCTATAGTTTGTATTGCAGGGCACAACCTTATGTGATTGAATTGCAGGGCATAGCCCTATTATTTATGTTATGTATTTTTTTGATTATTCCTTGATTATATGCTATGTATTGCATACTTGTGAATGAACGGCAAAGGCTGGGAACGGCGAAGGCCGAGAACGGCAGGAAGCCGGGTGTCACGGGCTGGCTATTTGGGTACTCCAACTAGACGAAACGTGCGGCACTTGCAGAATCTTCAAGCTAGCAAGTCAGTCTACAACACAGGCAAACAAACTCAGTGGTTAGCCACATACACATCTCGGACATACAACGGGCAATAACGAAGTATGAGCTAGCACAAAGCAAGTCATTCCTAGGAACGTCCACACAACACAAAGCACACAACAAGGCAAGTGGCACGCAATGGCCCAACGAAGACAACAAACAAGTAACACATAGGAAAGAAGGAAGCACACAGGGGCAAGTATGGATAAATATTGTTTTATTAATATATAGCCTTGATAGGGCAAGGGAGTACACAGCTTTGGCCCCTATCTGCTGATGGCCATGGTGTTTCCCTAAGTCACCAGGTCACCTCCCCCTAAGGAGCCTTCTAGGGAAATAAGGTCTTCCCAGGAACATATATGATTTTTGTCTGGGAGACATATGCCTAATTACAAAACTGCCACTACCCTATCCCATGAGGTTGCTTGGTGCAAGACTTGACTAATGATCAAGCACCAAGGCATGCTCACTTACAAAATGGCCCAATGTGGGTGTGCCAAAGGGGCAGCACGCCACACTGGGCACGACAAGGGGCCAGGAGTAGTGTTAAGCACGTGGATTGCAATGCCGAGTATGGCAAGGGCCAGGAGCGGCGTTGAGCACGCGGAGTGCAAATCGCTAGGGTGAGACCCATCACAGATGCATGAGTTATCCTCACGGTGTAGACCGCGAACCCAGGGTCTGGTAAAGCGCCTGGGACGACATGGCTGCTATATGTTTAACCTGTTGGCGACTTTGATATTTGCTGATTGATAGATATGCATATGTTGATTATTTGTGTTGAGTTTTCTTGCTGGGCTTCGGCTCACGGGTGCTCTATGGTGTAGGTAAGGGCAAGGGAAAGGTCGACCAACCATGAGGACGGAGAGCGTGAAGCGATGTGTACATGTTCAGCCTACCTGGCTGCCATGGCTAGGGTTATTTTGGGAAAATGCAATGTATAGACCTGAATTTGTCGCCTAGTCGATCTTAAATGTATTTTGAGATGTAAAATATTTTATAAACAGTATTTTTTTGGGATCCTAAAAGTATAACGCTTTATAATTTCAATGAATGACTACATTTTTAAATTAAATGACTTTTATTACAGTTTAGCCAAACTTTTAACCTAAAACATCGATTAGCGAGTTAATTGGACATTTTAAACTCACTTAGTAACGACTCTAAGGAAGTAGGGCGTTACACCCACTCTATTTATAGAGTGGTTTTCTAAATATCTTCCCACATAATTTGGGTTGATATAATACAAATCAATTAACATAAATGTCATTAAATGCATTAGTTACTACGTACATGGTAATATCCCATGATATTTGGGATTTAATAACATATTACATCAGATCCCTTAAACATAGGGATTTTACAGCAATAAACATGTTCACACATAGCTTACGAGCTTAGGCATTTGACCCACATGTGTAACATCCTACTACCTTAGAGCCGTTACTAAGTGAGTTTAAAATATGCATTCAAGTAGCTAACCAAGCATTTAACTCAAAAGTGTAACTAAATTGTATTAAAATCACATAATTTGAAAATGTAAACATTCATTGAAAATTATAAGTGTTTCACATTAGTGATCCCGAAAATACTGTTTATAAATATTTACAACTCAAAATATGTTTTAGGTCGACTAAACGACAAAATAGAATCCAGTACAAAACATCTCCCAAAAGATACCCCTGGCCGTGGCAGCCAGGCAGACCAGACATGTACAGTCACCTCACGCTCTCTGTACTCATGGTTGGCTGACCTTCCCCTTGCCTTTACCTGCACCACAGAGCATCCGTGAGCCGAAGCCCAGCAAGAAAACCCCACACAAAAAGATAACATATGCATGTCAATCACTCAGCATATAACAAATCCGCCAACAGGCTAAACATATACGGCCGAGCCATCCCAGGCGCTTTACCAGGCCCTGGGTTCGCAGTCTACACCGTAAGGATATCCTAGGTATCCTTTGGGGTCTTACCCTAGCAACTCACACTCCGCGTGCTAAATGCTGCTCTCGGCCCCTTGCCGCTCTCGGTCCTTGCCGTTCTCGGCCCTTGCCGTTCTCGGCCTTCACCGTTCCCGACTCTTGCCGATCATTCACATATTTTCATACATAGCATAATTAACCAAACACTTAAACATGTATTAACATAATCAATGGGCTATGCCCTACAGATAATCATATAGGGCCGTGCCCTGCAACATAACTATGGGGCCTCGCCCTGCTCTATGGGTACAGCGGTTTTCTTACCTGTGTCCCGAGCTTCTTGAGCACCAAAATCTCGAGCACGGTCCTCTAACCCGAGCCTCGCTAAAAACCTAGTCACAACACATACATAGCACCCTCATTACTAACCAATTTATAATCATCTCCCAGAACCAATCCCGAGCTCTTGGGACCTCCCGTTTCCCCCCACAAGGTAGCGGAAGCATCCCCCGAGCCCCCTGAACTAAAACCCTAAAAACACATTTTTCCCCTGCCCAGAAATTGGCCTAGCACTGCGGCACTAACACATAGGGGCCGCGACGCCCAGAATGGTGCCCTTCCCCTGATGCACCCTAGCGCCGCGGCACAGAAGAACAGGGTCGCGGCGGCCATACGCAAACCCATAAATCTGGGGTTTTCCCCAACATTTTCTCGAGCCAAAACACTTCCAAATCAATACCAAGACATACCTAAGTACCAAATTCAATTCAAAACCCCAAATAGACCATATGGCAACCCAAAAACATCAATAACAAGCCCAAACACACATTCAAACCCATGATTCACAAATTGGTTAAAAACTTCATAAAACTTAAACCAGAACTTACAAAACTTAAACCACCTTTCAGAAATTTTAAACCACACCAGGAATCAACCTCAAAGATGCACGGAATTCTTACCTCAAACTAAAATTCGACTCTGAGCTTCCTCCAATTCCAACTCCAAGCTAAACCCCTTTGATTCCCAAGCTGAATTCTCACAATATCAAGCCACAAATCCAACTTTCAGCACTCAGCCCAAATTCTCAAAACATGTGAGGAAACCTAAAAATCGGATATGAAACCTTACCTCTGAATGAACCTTGGCCTTTTCTTGATTCTAGTTGCCTCAATTCAGCCTTGAATCTCTTCCTTAGCCTCAAAGATATTCAGCTCTCTCTTCCACCTTTCACTCCTAGCTTCTTGGTTCCTCTAGTCTTCCAACATAAACATTCAGATTATGCCTAAATGAAATAACGTGAATGACTTTTCCTCAACAAAAGCTATCTTCTCCTAAGGCCAAATGACCCAATTGCCCTCCTTTCTAACTTGGATTCTAGCTAATCCTCAAGGGCATCCTAGAATTTTCCTTAATCCCTTGCAAAAATACCACTTTCTCACTTTAAATAACTATCCTCAAGAGTTACTTATAGTTACCCAACTTACCAAAGTGCCACTAACCATTCCTCAATAACTCTCACACTCATGTTATAATGTTTCCAAAATACCCCTAAGCTCCTCCCGAGCTGGGTATTTGACCCCGTTGTGACTTTATAGCTAAACAGCTCCCTAGGACCGTCTCAGATCGTGCACCGCAATTATATCACCACCCACACGTGGTATCAATCACAATACACATAAATATAACATTTATGCCCCCAACGGGCTGAAATTAGAAATATGCCCCTAATTGCCAAATGAGACCCACATGCATATTTAATCGCCTAAACATGCACTCTAATCACATATTCATTAAATTCACATATTAATACAATATAACAATTATTTCCCTCCAGGCACGCTAATCAAGGCCCCGAGCCTCATTAGCGAATTTGGATCGCTACAACATGCCTTCGAGACCGTTCACCCATCGCGAGCTCATCCCCTTGGTTTGCCTCTGTTGTCGACAAATAATGTTGACGAGACCATCCTCTTCGAGCTCACAATACTCGAGCTCAAATCATCTTGTGTGAGGGCAGGAAATGAATCAAGAAATTTATACAAGTGTTGAACCATTGTCATTGTGAGTTTCGAGCCTAACTTATAACCTCGGAACACTTCCAACGCTACGTAGTTTCCGAGCTCACCTATCCTGACGTTGTCACATTTACTGCTCAATGAGACCGTTTATGACTTGTTGATCACATGACGACTATGCTTGTTTCAAGCTAACACCTTACGACCCTGAGTTTTGAGATCAAGATTTCCATTCTCGAAATCGGGGTGTAACACTATCATTAATGACTGCATACCAGTGATTGGAAAAGAATGTAATTAATTTTGTTCTTGTATCAGGGTGCAAATGGGCTAAAGTTAATTTGTGCTCCACCCAGACATCATAGCATAAGATGGGTAGTCGTTAATGGTCCACAAGATTGCTGCATGCATATTGAATAAGTACTATTGTATGCATCTCGTGTTTCGATACCATTCACCCATAACTCCTTCAACTCGTCAAGCAAAGGACTCATATAGACATCAATATCTTTTCCAGGTGAAGAAGGACCTGAAATTAGAATAGACAACATTAATGACTGTGGTTTCACACACTTCCACGGTGGCAAGTTGTATGGGACAAGTATCATAGGCCACATGCTATAAGAGTTGCTCATGTTCCCAAAAGGATTGAAATCATCTGTAGCCAACCCAAGCCTAACATTTCGAGGTTCGGCTACAAAAGATGGGTACAACTCATCAAGGTGCTTCCACACCTTACTGTCAGCGGGGTGCCTCATCACACAATCTTCCTTTGGCCTCTTAGAATAGTGCCATCTCATATCCTCTGCAGTATATCTCGAACTGTACAACCTTTTCAATCTCGACGTCAACGGAAAGTACCACATTACCTTATGAGCCACTTTCTTCCGGTTCCCACGATTATCTTGCCAGCGACCCTCACCACAAACCGGACAGAATTCCAAATTCGCATTCTCCTTGCAAAACAGTGTGCAGTCATGCCCTCAAGCATCGATGGACTCATATCCTAATCCAATACTCCATAACTTTGCCTTCGCCTCATAGTTAGACTTAGGTAAAATTGTTCCGTCAAGCATAGCATCGACTAACAATTCCAGCAAACCATCAAAGTAATGATTGCTGCACTTGTTAATAACTTTCAGATGCATCAACTTCACCAAGAAGTTCAACTTGGAATACTTTCTGCAACCCGGGTACAATTCACTTGACATCTCCTTGAATAAATTGTCATACTTGTCGCAATGTGGAACATCATCTTGGGGAGGATCATTATAGTTTCTAGCGAGAGTCTCATCTTTAGCATAAACATCCTCTAGGATATCCGCTATCTCATCTCTATCCTGATCTCGTACCACATCTGGTGGCGGCGACAACGCCTCTACATGCTAATGCCATACTTTGTAGGACTGTATGATGCCATTGTTGAATAAATGCATCGAAATTACATTTATAGGTTGGAACTTAACATTCCCATATTTCTTGCACGGACAACGGGTCAAACCCCGATCGTTCACCATATTTTGAGCGATCTCGAAGAACTCATTAACATCATTTCTATACTCCAGAGACCAACGATTCCTCGCACTCATCCAACTTTTTTCGCTCGCCATCTTCAACTAAAATTATTAAGAGAACAAATTATCACTAAGTGATAATAATATTTATGATGTATTACAATCTCTTATTTTTAAATCAACAAGTTATGATGTATTATGGAAGGATCGTTCAATTATGTCTTATGCAATTATATTTTTTTGTAAATCATTTAATTAATTGTTGGTTTTATTTATTCATTATTTAATTAAAATATAATTTTAAATTTATTTAATTATATATTAATTGCATTTTGTAATTATTTTTAATTATTTCTCAAATTTATTTAATTATTATTTAATAACAATTTTATTATATTTGTATTGGGAAATTTGAGTTTTAATGCAATAAGTGACACTACATTTGAAAAATACCCTATCCCTATAAGACTCTCGTTTTGGCACTACTAATGACGTTACTACCCAAAATACCCCTCGCATAATTTTCTCAAACTCTCCGTATTCTCTCCCAAAATACCCGAACCAAGCAAACTTTGAAATCGATAGGCCTCGATTGAATCCATATAACCCAACCTTCATTGTCTTCCACGACCACGAACAAGGGCTCCCAAAGGGTCGGACTTGACGATCGAAGAAGGGGAAGGAGGAAACATCGAGCAAGTCGACCAAACTTTTAGGAAACAACCTCAAAGAAAGCGAAGGTGAGGGATTTCGTTTTTAATCTGCAATATGTGTATGTGCCTGGTTTTTTTTGTTGATTTTTGTTCATAGGATAGATCGGGGCTGGGAATGAAGAAATCTGGGTTTTTTTTTTATATTTTTCATGAAACTCGATAGAAATCGATAGGAATCGATAGTATCGGATAGGGACTGGATTAGACTGTGCCTCGATAGGAATCGATAGGACTCGATGATACAAGGCTTTGGGAATTTTTAGAACCTACCTCGATAGGAATTGATAGGACTCGATGATACACGGCTTTGGGAAATTTTAGAACCTACCTCGATAGGAATCGATAGGACTCGATGATACACGACTTTGGGATTTTTAGGACCCACCTTGATAGGAATCGATAGGCCTCGATAAGACTCGATAGTAACCCGATGATATTATTCTTTGTGATTTTGGAACCCACCTCGATAGGCATCGATAAGACTCGATAGAACTCGATAGTTTCTGCCTCGATGGGACTCGATAGGCCTCGATAGTAACTACCTTACTAGATTGTTTTACATTTTTAACATTTTTTTTTTAACATTTTTAACATTTATTTTGTTTTTTTTTTCCAGATGCCTGACCTTATTGTGCCGTTGGAGAAACACTTTCCTTACCGTGTCACTTATAGGGGTAGTGCCTACTTGGATACCCTTATAGAGCAGTTTAAGAGGCATGGTCTTATTGAAAGGGCACAGGCATGCCCGTTGGGATAGTTCTTTAAGGTGAAGTTGTTTAGTTTTTCTGGGGTTCTGCTGCATTAGCTAATGTTGCGTAAGGTAGAAAGTAAGAAGCCTGAAGAGGGTCAGTTCTACCTGGGCAACACTCTGTGTAGATTTGGTATTGCAGAGTTTGCCTTAGTTACCGGGCTAAATTTTTGGAAATCACCGTCCCCAGATGAATTGAAAGAGCATCTTTCAAGTGATCGGATCATCCAGAAATATTTTAATGGTGATTCGAAGGTTAGTTTTGGTCAGTTGGAAGATGCATTGAAGGCCTCCACAAACGCAAAAGATGCATTTAAGCTTGGTTTGTGCTATTTGATAGAGGGGGTATTGAATGCCCCAGAGAAGACAACAACGATATGGGGAGATTCCCTGAGGATGGTTGAGGATATTGATTACTTTTTCAAGTATCCTTAGGGGAAGTTTTCATTTAAGAAGGTTATCAAAGGAGTTCAAAAGGACATGAAGAAGCAATTGAAACACTACGAGGAGAAGAAGAAAGAGGGGTCAAGCAAAAAATAGAAGGAAGCGAAGTATAGTTTCAATTGTTATGCACCCGCGCTTCTTTACTGGGCTTTTGAGGCCATGCCTTCTCTCGGGAGTAAGTTCGGTGAGAACAGTGGGAATCAGCTTTCGAGGATGCTTAGCTGGGCTACGAAGACTGATATCACTATTTCGACAACTCTGTTGGTTCCTATATTCGCCAATCGTCGAGTAAGTTCCATTTTATCTTGTTAAATGTCACAAATTAATTGATTAACGATTTATTTTATTAAAGTTTTTCTGACACATGTTATTCAACCATGTAGTTAGTGGTATTTTCCATGCTGAAACCACGTCCCGGTGAGGTAGTCTACTACAATAGCCTCCCAAAAGTTGATTCCAGGTTATTCCCTGAGTTGGAATCAACTGTGGGGGAGGTTGGGACTGCAGTGGATGAAGTAGTGGTACCTGAGAAGGAGGCAGAGAAGCTAGCAAAAGTTGCAAAGGAAGCCTCCATTTTTTATGAGGATGTCCCGAGGGTTGAGGAGGGCACTTCACAGGCCTGTGCAGCTTCATCTAGTCAGGATGCCCAGCCTGATTATGAGCAATTGATGCAGATGCTCAAGAGGGTTGAGGAGGGCTAGGCAAGCTTACTACAGAATCAAACCACGATCATGGCTCAGTTGGCGCAGCTGCTTTTACTTGTCTCAGGTCGATCCACCGACGTAAAATCAGATACAGAGTCTGATATCTTGCCTGCAGACTTCGAGCGCGGTGATCAACCCTCCACTCCATAGGCCCAGACATCTGTAGGTGCCAGTGATGCTGACAGTCCCAGTGTACGAGTACTGCAGCCCGAGGAGGCAACTGGCCTTGAAGTTGTCAGGAAGAAACGCAGGCCCAAGCGTTTTGATGACTTCACCAACCCAACAAAGAAGATCAGACTAGATAAACAGGGGCTAGTTGCTGAACCACTGAGGAAGTGTGACCCACAGCAGGAGAATAGCTTCCATAAGTGGATCATCGGGAAGATCGACAATAAGAGAGACCGGAACGTGTATACTGGGACGCACGGTGTGGCATGGTTCTTACAGTTGCACACAGTCCAGACTTGGCTTTGGGATTCGGTATGTAAATTACATTCATGTTTTCAATTCAATCTTAAAATATATTGATGGTACTAACGAATTTTTGTGTTTTTTTAGCATATTGATGCCGCTTTGCACAGGCTACGCCGCCGACGCCACTTTTACCATGCTACATTTCGGCAGGATGCTGCGATCATGAACACCACCTTCCCCCAGGTGTGCCTAGGTCGTTGGAATCATTTCAGAGAGACCGACACTAAGTATACATGGGACGACGATGTGATGAGAATGTTGAAGGGCGATGATAATCAATTCCTTGTATCTTGGAAAAATGTGAGTGAAGTATATTTTTCCTTGCACGTCGAGAAAGCCACACATTAGATCGCCATTGAAGTCTCCATTCCAACATGGTGCATCAACATTTATGATTCCAACCATAGCGTGCTCAGTCCCACTCTGATGGAGGAAGCGATCAAGCCTTGGTGCTTATTGTTGCCTTCGTTGTTATGGTGTTCTGGCATGTTTGACGGCTATGAGGACCTCCAGGTATATCCTGAGCAGAATGCAAAGCCTTTTTCATATTGTCGTATTCCTCCAGAGGAGTGTCCTCAGACTAAGACAAGGTATTCCCCGATTTAATTAGTGTATTTTGAAATCTGAAAATTAAAGTTATTTTTATCTTCTATTGACACAAAATTGATTATATGTAGTGGGGATTTTGGTATGTTTGCCATCAAACATATCGAGCGTCTGGTTGCCAGGCTACCACTTGATACTGTTATCGATGAGAACATCCAGCATTTCAGGACCAAGTGGTGTGTGGACCTATTCTATCAGAATTTGGCCCCGTGATGCTCTTTACATTTTTGTCTTACACATCTTGTATAGTATAGCATATAGTTAGTTTTGTATATTATTTTTTATTAGACAATATTTTTTGAAAAAGTTATTAAATAAAAAAGTACTAAATTCACATAATGTGTCTGCCTCGACATCCAAACCAACAAAGTATTAGAAGAAGTATTCCATATAATAAATGCAGCAAAATCAATTAAATAATTACATAACACAATATTTTAAATCCTAGCCTTACATGACTTCCTATTATGCCCACTACCACCACATCTGCTACACTTACGTGGCTTGACAATATTTTCCCCGCGTGAAGCATAGCGATTTGTCTTTCGCCTACCCACTTTCTATTTATTGGGCCTTCCTACAGGGGTTTTCTCAACCGGGACGCCGACAACCGCATCTCTGATGTGATCAGGGATTACCCATTCATCCTCGTTCCCAACAGGGTAAATAGTATCTTTATAAGTGTCCTTCACTGCCTCGATTCTATAGTAAGGGGAACACAATGAGTAAATGTTTATGCTTCTTTTTCTGGCTGCATCAAAAGCATGTACACAGGGTATCCCAATGGTTTGGAACATGCCACAAGAGCATGATTTTGTGGCCAAGTTCACCTCACCATCACCATTACCATCGACCACAAGAAATTCGTGATGACCAAGGACTTGGACATCTAATAAAATTGCTTTATCACCTATTTGCTTCAAATCCTTTTCCATCTCAGGTGATAACATAGTTGTTGCTTTTGCAGCTCTTTCACGTCTATCTGCAAACCAAGACTGAAGAGTGAATCTTATGAATTCAAGAAAAGTGGCGACTGGAAAGCTCCTTGCCTCCTTGGTCTTATTGTTAAAGCTTTTTGCGTAGTTACTCGTCATGATATTGTATCGGTTACCAGGAAAATAGGCGCTACTCCACCTTTCAAAGCCAATTCCCTCTAGATATTGAGCAATGGGCAGATCAATTACCTTAATCTTGTCAAAGAACTTTTGAAATTCCGTTATTCGAAATGTGTATGCTGCACACCCCATGATGTCTTGCATGTGGTCAGTTTTGAATTTTGCCACAACATTCATACAGATATGATGGTAATATGCACCGAGATACGCATCTGGGAACACAAGCTCCAAAGCTTGATTAATGCTTTTATGCCTGTCCGATACAAAAGCAAGGTTCTCAACGTCCCCTATGGCTTCCTTCAATTTTCTCATGAAATAAGTCCAAGAGTTATGGTTCTCACTGTCCACCAATGCAAACGCAATTGGAAACAACTGGTTGTTTGAATCCAACGCAACAGCACAGAGTATGTGGTCACCATACTTATTCTTCAAGAATGTGCCATCCACACAAATTACAGGATGACAGTTCTGGAAACCACGCCTAGAAACACCGAGGGAAAAGAATCAATACAAGAAACAACCATCTTCTACTACAAAATCAGTAATTGTACCTGGGTTCTTATGCTTCAACTGACACAGGTATCCAGGTAACTTGGAGTATGATTCCTCAAGTGTCCCTTTGACATACATAAGAGCCTTTTCTCTGCATCTCCACGCCTTCTCATAGCTCATTTCGACCCCAAAATGGTGCTTCATGTCCTCCCTTATGTTGTTTGCCATGTACCGAGTACCATTGGTAGCAAATTTCCTCTTGATTAGGTGCCTAACAACCCACGGTGATTCTTGACGGTGGTCCTTTTCTCGAATTTCTTGTGAGCAAGTGTGTACTTCATTGTATACAGTAATCTCGAACATTTCAGATCGCATTTTTTTCTTACCCCTCAATCTCCAACCACAATCAGGATCCTTGCAGGTAATGTACCACACATCAGTCCCAGATTTCTTCACCATAAACTCAAAATTATTCTTCATCGCAAATATAGATGCTTTGGTTTTCAATTCAAGCTTGTTCTGAAAGAACTTCCCAAGGTGCAATTCTCCTGAAGCTTTGCTGGTTGAGGAATGATGTTGATGTGAGGCCTTTATATCCTCTTTGGTGAACATGGGAGCACTCCATGTTCTACGATCTTCACCTAAGTCCAATGGAGAACTCCATCTAAAACTATCATCGGTTCTACTTGGACCTGGACGACTACTGCTAGTCCCAAGTGTTTGCCGGTCTTCTATTCTGCGCTCCTCATCTACCATAACATCTGAACTCTGTGTTGGAAAATCTGCCCTAACATCTGGCCCACCAAGATCTGTTGCATCAGCAACAGGATCGTCGTTGACATAAGGTTCGTAGCCATAGGGATCGTACTCCGCCGTGTCATGCACATATGACGGATCTCTAACCGGGATATCATCATGGACTATGACATCTGGATTTGTCTCGGGAACACATGTTCCAATGTCACCTTGAGTTCCTTTGAAACCATGACATGGAGGAGAAATGTTCTCTTCAAATCGAACTTTTTTATTAACGCTGGCAGAAGCCGATGCATTTCTTACACCTCCCTTCTTAATCAATGTCACACATAGAGGCATGAGCTTTTCTACAAATTTCGATGCTAACCCAATGAATGCACGCACATGCCTATCATTTTTTATAACGGCAGGTTTGACGGATTGTGATAGGCATGTGTACGGGACCTCAATTTTCAAGTCATGCACACATTTATCCACTTCAAGCTCATCGTACAGAATGTCAAGCAGTTGCTCATATGTCACACCCTTCTCCACGGGCAGAACTTGATTTTCAGCACTCTGAAAATCCAATCCCTATTTTCGAGTTCCCAAACACCATTGAATGCAACAAATACGAAAACAGTCGAATCTGCAAAAAAAAAAAAACAGAAAAAAGGTCAAAAAGTTAAACTACAACATAAAACAGAAAATATCAATTTCTATCGATATATGTCAAGTTCTATCGAGGTCACACATATCGAGTTTTATCGAGTACAGTCGAGGAATATCGAGGCAAACAATCCAATAAAATTATTATACACCTATCGAGTTTTATCGAGTACAATTTAGGACTATCGAGGCAAACAATCCAATTAAACTCTTATACACCTATCGAGTTTTATCGAGTACAATTGAGTTATTAAATCCAATTAAACTCTTATACACTTATCGAGTTTTATTGAGTACAATCGAGGACCATCGAGGTATTAACATCCTAACACTATCGAGGGATGTCGAGGTCCATCGAGGACCATCGAGTCAGCATGCATGCAACACATCGAGACCTATCGAGTTTCATCGAAACTCATCGAGGCAGGAAAAAAATCCAGAAAAAAACGCACGAAGTATCCAAAAGTCATTTCCACAGTGAAAAATTGCAATAAAACATAAAGGCATACACAAATCTGTTCGAAATAAGACAAGTAATGTAACCAGACAAGTTTCCTCATTACATATAACATATATATACTTACCCATACGATTTTTTCCCCTAGATCCGAAATCCAAAATGAAGTTTCTTGACTTGAAAGGACTCACAACTTGCCCCTAGATCCGAAATGCAAATTAATGGTGGCTGGCTTTTTTTGTGTGTATGAGAGTTTGAGAGATAGAGAGGGAAAACATAAGAGATAGAGAGTGAAGACTATGAGAAAAAGAGAGGGAAAATTATGCCAAGGGTATTTTGGGTAGTAACGTCATTAGTAGCACCAAAACGAGAGTTATATAGTGATAGGGTATTTTTTAAATGTAGAGTCACTTATTGCATTAAAACTCAAATTTCCCTTTGTATTTTACTTAATTACATTTGATTTAATTAATTATTTTTTCAACATTACTTAAAATAAAAATTAAAGTTTACTTAAAATTTAATTATTATTTTTTGTAATTAATGTTAATTTTCCTAAGACTAACAAAATTTAGGCAGCATAACGACTATGTTTTAAATTATCTCAAAATTTTATAAAACCTGCAAACTACACACAAAGTATAATACAAATATACAATATAATATAATAATCTAATCTATTTTTAAAAAAATACATATAAAGCATTAAAATTAAAAAAAAATACATACTCAAATCTGTTTTTTTAATTTTTTAATAAATACTAAAAACATATATTATAAAAATAGTAAATAAAAAATATATATTACAGTGGGTCTGCAGCGGCTCGAGGTCGACAGTTGCTAGGCAGAGGCCCGGGGTCGGCAAAGTTGGGAGACTCCACAGAAACAAAAAAAAATCAAAACAAATTCAATACATAACAAAGCTGGGGGTGGGTTGGCGTTGGAGGGTCGGGGTTGCGATGGAGGCTCGGGGGATGGATTATCGATGGAGGCTCGGGGTTGGGGGTGGGTTGGTGTTGGAGGCTCGGGGGATGGGTTGCCGATGGAGGCTCGGGGTGGGTTGGCGTTGGAGGGTTGGAGTTGTCGATGGAGGCTCAGGGATGGCGTTGGAGGGCCGGGGTGGGTGGCGTTGGAGGCTTGGGGTGGTGGTGGAGGGTGAGGGTGGGTGGCGTTGGAGGCTTTGGGGTGGTGGTGGAGATTGAAGAAAGGGAGAGAAAGGGAGTTAGAAAGTTAGAGTTAGAAGAATGGGGAAGAAGGCTCAGCGACTGTGTAATATCGTTATGACTTTTGCTGGCGCGTTTCGTTGCGCTGGCAAAAGTCTACACTGCGTCGACAAAAGTTAAGCCCGAAAACCCTAATCCAAAACGACACCGTTTAAATAATTAAAACTTTTACCAATGCTGTGTAGACTTTTGTCGACGCAATGAAACGCGCTGGCAAAAGTCTACCCACGAACTTTCTGTAAAACGTGCAATGGACAGTAATATAAAATGTTGATTTTTGCCAGCACGTTAGGTGAAATGCACCAACAAAAGTACCTAACAAAGACCCCCGTCCAATGTTTATAAATCTTTACCGGCGCAATTCGCAATTGCGCCGATAAAGGTAACCTTTCTCGGCTCAATTGCTAATTGCGCCAGCAAAGTAACCTATACCGGCGCAAATTAAGGTCGGCAAAAGATTGCGTTTTTTCCGGCGCCTTTCGCGGATTGCACCGGCAAAGTCCTACTTTCTTGTAGCGAACAGAGGAAGTAGAAAATAATTCTGGCGGGAGAGTTAGTATGTTCAAGCAAAAAAATCATTTATTTAAAGCTTATTGGTCAAATCCATCAAATAGAAAAAAAATATTTTTGTTTATATTTAGTTTCATTTTATTTATATATGTTAATTATTAAAATTATAATAGAATGGGATATATCCTACAACTGTAGTGTTTCCAAAATCAAGTAACGCCATTAGTAAATGAGGAATCTATGTAAACCGAAACACTAATACATAAGTCAGTTTTTTCTGTCCAAACCACTGTAAATTTTTTATTGACCATCATTCAATTTTCTTAAACATAAACACCTATCATTCTTCTACAAATTTGTCGTTAGACGAAACAGTGTGTCAACACATTTTAGTACTTTTATTGGGAGCTATATAAAAAATTTCTAGTCCCAAGATGAAATCTTCTCACTTGAAAAAAATGCTTCCTAGAAGAAAAAACATTGATGTCGGTAATAATACAAGTTAGACATCGTGCCCAGAATTGCTAAAGACACTATTAGTGCCCGACATACTCAACATAACAAGAAGGTGACATAAATCTATTGGTGCAATCCAATATCATGTCCTACATATTTGAATTTAATAAGTATTATATGTGGTATCATTAACTAACTATAGGGTGCCACCTCATGTGGTGTTGGACACCTTAAGGTGTCAAATAATAACAATCTTAAAACATTATATTGTTTGAACAATTGTTTATGAAATTAAATAAAGTGACATTTTTCTATGTAGTTGTCTATAAATATATTATTATTGAATACTTATAGATAAATATAGAAAGTTCCATATTCTTTTAATGTAGCTATTTATATAATTTTGTATTAGTACGAGAGGATTAAGATTATAAATAATGAATAAAAATATATAAGTTGCACCATATTCAAGTTTGTGATTATTAATCTATAGTTGTTATTACGGTCCACTAACATTATGAATACATGTGATCTAGATATAGATTATTGATATGAATAAACATCTTAGTGGAAGTGCTTTATATATTATGATTATATAGGACTAGACCCGATATTAATTAAACTCTTTATAAAATATTGTCTATCATAAAGAGTTGTAATCATATCAATTGATGATCATATGTAGATCAATCTAAATCTTGAATGATCATGAACTCTTATTTCACTACAAGAAAAAATCTCTTTAGGGGCGATAATATCAGCAGCGACATATTGTCGCCCCTAATAATGGTAATATTAGCCGCGATAATACATTGTCACCCTTGATAATACGACTCAGAATGGGGGGAGTAATTAGAGGCGACATTATAGATTATTAGGGGTGATGCATCGCCCTTAATAATCAAAATTTTTTGTGGGAAAAAAATGGGGGAAGTTGTGGCGTTCAAATTTTCATGGTTTATATTAGGGGCGAAATGCAATATTAGCGGAGACAGGAGTGGCAACACCTATCGCCGCTAATAAAATTAGGGTTTTATAAAAGCGACAGTGTTGTTTTACCATTAACGGTGACATTTAGTTATTAGCGGCAACATGTTTTGTCGCTAAAAATGGTATATATTCAAAACCAGATCGTCTTCTTTCTCAGAAAGCTGCTTGACGCCTCTGCCCATTTATTTGCTTTCTCTTCGCATCCAAGCTCCCAACCCAGCCTTCCCACCACCATTAAACCTATAAATCTTTACCGCAACCCCTTCCAAGCACCACCTCACCCAAATCTTCTCCCCCAACCCTAAAACCCACGCATTCTAAGCCCCCCAAAAACCCATCGGACCCAAAAAAACTCTCCCCCACCCACGAACCCTGGAACCCTGACCACCCATAATAGTTCTACCACCCACAACCCCTGAAACCCTCGACCCTCCCTCTGTCGACCCTCCATAGGTAAGTTTTTTTTTTTAAATGTTTTAATATTTATTTATATTAGTGAAATTTGTATATATATATATCTGTGTATATGTATATATGTTATTTGTTTTGATTTTATTAATTTTTTTGTTTTTTTTAACTGAGAAGAAATTAATATATATATTGTTGGTTTTTATAGATCAAATGATAGATTATATGCAGCAGAACAACAGTCAAAATTATTAATTTAACCCCACAAGATTTTTAGATCTACTTCTTCATGTACATATATATATTGAATCAAAGAAATGAATAGAAAAATTACCTCAAGTCCGTCCTTGTTGCTATCTTTTTGTACGGCAAAATCATTGAGATCTCACACCAAGATCTTCCAAAATGTTCTCAACACACAAAGAACGAGTGTGAGCTCGTTATACAAAACAATAGGCAAAATCTATTTATCAGATGTTCGTAACACATGAGATCTGATAAAGTTTGGACCTAAATTTGTGAAGAACAATGACCTATGCTTGTAGCACTGTTCTATTTCTGAAAAGTATCGCTCTAAAAAAAATGATCTCCTATATTTAATATATCCAATATATATTAAAATAAATAATATTAGCTATTTTAAACATTTTAAAAACAACTAATCAGTTATCAGATTTTTATTTAAATAATAATATTTTAATAATATTAAAATATCTCATTATTTATTTAATATTAAAATAACTAAAATTGTTGAACCAAGATTCTTCTGGAATCTTCTTGTGCGTGTAGCACTGTGCTACACGCCCAACCCATGCCAGGGAGGGCATGTGATTATCCCAATTTTTTCATCATTATTTAAATACCAAAATTCCCAAAAATTAATTAATTCAAAATTAATTATATTTTTGTTAAATCAAATAATTAATTAATTACACGTAATTATACTATAATTATGTTTAGTGCATAGAAAAATATTTTACTTATCAACTAAGTCATTTTGCCCATTTTTGTATTTATCTTTGTCATTGTTTGTTTGAGCCATTTCGGAGACCATGGACCTATAACATTAAACTCCAATAAATTAAAATTAAATAATTAAAATATTTAATCATAATAGTTAATTTATTAATTATGATATTTCTCCACTATAAATTCAGAATTGAACTCTTTATGTTATAGATATACTCTTACAGAAATCTTATTTTAAGTTGTCTATTGATATAACCATCTTACAATAGTTCAACCCTCTAATTAATTAGTTCATAAATTAGAATGGAAGAATTACCATTTTACCTTTCTCATTTACTTTTTTTTCCTTATGTATCATTAATTCACTAGTGAATAATTAATCTATAATCTAATTATAGATTTGAGCTCAAAGTCATTCAGTTCCAGAATTAACCCTTAAGGGAACCAATATGCGATCAGTTAGGAAAGATTAGATTCTGTATTGTTGATACATGTTCACAGCCACCCATGATATTAAATCTCCAAAACAAAAGTTATTAGCTTCAATCTATGAAGAGACTTTAACGAACGAATAAAAAGATTTAATAAACATAAACAAGAGTTCATGAACACTCGAGATTTAAGTTGATTTATAAATGATCATCAGTTGTGATATGAATTACAAATCTTTATTACTAAATATTTTTTGGATAAATACTTTTATTCATATCGGTCTTCGTCATATATAATCATATTATATATAGCACCTTTACCGAGATGTCTTACCACATCAATAATCTAAATCTAGATTATTTGTATCAACATGATACTCAGTAAACCGTACTTACAGCCCTAATTAAAAAATTCCATAACTTCAATTTGTTGTTGACTATTTTTATTCATTCATGTGATCTTAATTCTCTCGTACTAATACAAGATCACATTCTCAATAATGAATATGGAATTTTTCTGATATTTACAAAGAAATTATTCAAAAAATAATTTAAATAATCTAAATATAACAATAATAGACCATTGTATTTATTTATTCATTGAAATAATAAATGTCTTTTCCATACTTTTAGGACATACTCCCTAACATATATAGAGGGAGCAGCTACAACGCATCCACTTTTTTGACAACACTGGTGCATCCTTTTTCTATTATATATATTTATAGGTAATACTATGAGCCACCACCATTGCGCAAAACTATAAAGGTATGTATTTTTATATGCATTTTTTTATTTGATTTGTATAAAAAAAATCAGATTTGTGATTAAGTTTTGAAAGTAACATTTATGTTTGTTATTAATATACAGATAGTTAAATTAAATTTTATTTATGTTAGAGTAAATATGTATTTAACTTGATGAATAATATAACTAGAAAGGTAATAAGAAAATATATTATGTTTGTTTACATAAAATATTAATAAAAAATAATATTTTCTTGAGAAAATAATTAAAAATAATTGGTTAGGATAAATAGGTAGTTAAATTAAATTTGATAGAAATTAGTGAATAATTTAATTAGTGTTATTTAAATAATTATAAATATTGTTTGTTATATTATTATACAATACAATTGTTAGAGAAGTTTGAATATCCTAAATATTCATCCATAGTGAAGTAGATTTTGAGATAGATATTGTGTGATGCGCTGATAACGAAAGGTTATGAACTTGTGTGTTTTAGTGAAGTAGGTTCTCAGAAATTTTTGTGTATTGGGGAGATATAAGGAATAAACTTATTGTGTGTTGTTTGAATTATTTTTTTTTTACTATTCCCAGATAATTAGGTCATTAGCATAGGAAAAATGATGCCCATTTTTTTTTAGATTTATGTATTAATTTATAAAATTTAAATTGTTGGGGTCGTGGTTGTGGGTCTGCAGTTGGGGGTTGTTGGTCGGGGTCAAGGGCGTTGGTATGGGTCGGGTCAGGGTTGGAGTCGTTGGTAAGGGTTGGAGATGGGATAGAGCTCGGGGGTCGAGATAGGGTCGGGGGTTGGTAACGGTTGGGGGTCAGGGTCAGGGGTGTTGGTAGGGGTCAATATCATTGGTAGAGGTCGGGGTTGGGATATGATTTCAATAGGGGTTGGGGGTCGGAATAGGATGGGGGGTTGGTAGGGGTCGAGGTCGAGATCGATAGGGGTCGGGGTCGAGATCGGTAGGGGTCGAGGTCGAGATCGGTAGGGGTCGGGGTGAGGTTAAGGTTTGGATATGGGACGGGGTCAAGGTCAGGGTCGGGGTCATGGGTCGGGGTCATGGGTAGGGGTTGGGGATAGGGGTCAGGGATAGAGATTGGGATCATGGGTCGGGGTCGGGGGTAGGGATCGGGGTCCTGGGTCGAGGTTGTGGGTAGGGGTCGGGGTCAAAATAGGGTCGAGATAAGGATCGGGGATCATAATAGGGTCGGGGATAGGGGTCGGAATAGGGTCAGGGATAGGGTTCGGGGGTTGGAATAGGATTGGGATAGGGGTTAGGATAAGATTAAATAAGATATCATGATTTGATGTGGGTTTCATAAATTATCATAAGAAATCATAAAACCACATAATATTTGACTTTTGTATTTTTTGTTTGATAATAAGATGTTATTACCAAATATAGGATAGGATGGTTATTATCACATAGTGATAATTATTATTTTTATTATTTCTAATCACAAAAAAGCCTTAGACCCATTCAGAGAGACCGAGTCAATAAGGACTCTTAAATACGCTTCTCCAAATTATCCAGGACTTTTTTCTGCATGGATAGTTTGGGTTTGATGTATACCTTAAGTTCGTCTACGACGACATTAGCCTTTCCCGGATGATACAAAATCTCACAATCGTAGTCCTTCATTAGCTCCAGCCACACCGGTTGCCTCATATTGAGCTCCTTTTGCGTAAAAAAGTACTTTAAACTCTTGTGGTCTATATAGATTTCACACTTCTCTCTATACAGATAGTGCCTCCAAATCTTTAGAGAAAAGACCACATCTGTTAATTCTAATTCATGGGTCAGGCATCGCTGCTCGTACTTCTTTAGCTGTCTCGAGGCATATGCGACCACTTTCCTTTCTTGCATCAAAACACATCCAAGACCTTGTTTTGACGCGGCGCAGTATACTACAAACTTGCCTTTATTATTTGGGACGCATAGAACTAGGGCTGATGATATGAGTTTTTCCTTTAACGTTTGAAAGCTTTCTTCACACTTCTTTGTCCATGTAAACTTCTGCTGCTTCCTTGTCAAATTTGTTAAGGGTGTAGCTATTTTGGAGAACCCTTCAATAAATCGCCTATAATATCCCACTAAGCACGAAAAAATCCTCACCTCAGTGGCACTCTTGGGCTTGGGCCAGTTCTTCACTGCTTCTATCTTTGTTGGATATACTTCTACGCCATTTTTAGACACGATGTGTCCTAGAAATGCCACCTTCTCTAGCAAGAATTCACATTTCTTAAATTTGGCGTATAATTGGTGATTCTTGAGCCATTCCAATGTCAATTGCAAGTGCTCTTCATGCTCGACTTTCGTCTATGAACACCATTACGAACTTATCCAAATAGTTTTTAAATACTCGGTTCATAAGATCCATGAACGCAACTGGTGCGTTCGTTAAGCCAAACAACGTTACCAAAAATTCGTAGTGTCCATATCTGGTTCGGAAAGCCGTTTTCGAGATATCTTCTTTTTGTACCCTTAGTTTGTGATACCCTAACCGCAGATTTATGTTTGCGAACACCGTAGATCCTTGTAGTTGATCAAAAAGATCGTCAATGTGGGGCAAAGAGTAATTATTCTTGATCGTCACTTTCTTTGCCTCTCGATACTCAATGCACATCCCCATGCTCTTGTCCTTCTTCATGACAAAAAGCAATGGTGTATCCCAAGACGAATAGCTAGGTCAGATAAAACCCTTGTCCAATAGATCCTGCAGTTGCATCTTTAACTCTTTTAGCTCGGTAGACGCCATTCTATAAGGAGCTTTCGAGATTGGTACTTTTTTTGTTACCAACTCTATTTTAAACTCGATTTCCCTATTTGGAGGTAATTCCGGTAGATCTTTTGGAAACTGTAATGCCCTGGTTACTCCAAGACCGTTACTGTGAACTTTAAACCATGCTTAACTCACTAAACGAGTCATTTGGTTATAAACGTACATCTAGGTGTCATTAGTAGGCTAAGGTGAAAAATCTCGATCAAAAGGAAATTATATATTTTTATTTAAAACGTAAAACTGTACATGGACCCATAAAAGCGTTTACAAGTTATTCACAATCCAAAATGGTCATTACAGTGTAAAAATTACAACCCGCCGACCTAAGCGGCAAAAATAGGGTTAACCCCTAGTTCCTCTGAAAAATACCTTGGCCATGGTGGTCAAGCGACTTCATATGTACACATCGCCATCTAAGCTCTCCACTCAAGTCTGGGTGAGTTTTTCTTTCCCTTTACCTGCACAACATAGCACCCGTGAGCCGAGACTCAGCAAGAAAACTCATTACTGCATGTATTCAATATCAATAGATGATTATGATAATCATACTGGGCTTGTAGCCCTAATAAGATATTATTAAGATTCTAATAATCATGCTAGGGCGTGTGGCCCTAATCAGATAAGTGACTGATGAGTAAGTCACGAACTTAAACCAGATAAGTGACTATGGAGTCACGAATTTGGGCTCCGCACCCTTAACCATGTGACGATGCAGTCACCTGGGCCTTCTGGCCCCGGCTCTAAGTAACTAGCCTTTAGACTAGACAAGAGCTTTTGTTTTCATCGAACTTAAGGTCGGTCAAGCATTTCATGCTTATGTTGATAATGCTTATTTTGATTAGATCTAATCTTTTCAGCTTGCGTTAAACACGCTAATACCGTTCTTGACTCGTAAGTCAATCCCATACGACCAATGTTTAGTACTACTGTCGAACTTGACTAATAAGTCACAGCTTCACAGTTAATACTGACACCATTGCCGATTCTGAATAATAAGTGAGTACCACTCACAAGTAAGCAAGATTGCTAAGCATTTAATATGCAATCTGTAACCCCCTGGATAGCCAAGACCATTACACTGTGTACTTATAAAGGTGCGGGACTTGCTAATCAAGTCATTATTTTGAAAACGTGTCACTAAACATGTAAGAGCTAAGGTTAAAAAGGTTTTGGTCCCAAAAGACTCATTTATATATTTAAACTGTAGTAAACATGGGATCCCACACGAAAACAAAGTTAGAATAAGTTTACAGACTCTCAAAAGTACATGAGTATCCACTAGCCATACTAAGGCAAAACAGACGGTCTTCAGGTTCCACGTCCCTTGCCTAGACCTCAACCGTGGCAGCCGAGCACCTGGCTATGTACATTCCGCTCACTGAGCTCTCCAATCAGGGCTGATTTAACTTGCCCTTGCCTTTACCTGCACCACGTAGCACCCATGAGCCAAATCCCAGCAAGAAAACATCATAAACAACTCAAACAATAATAACAGACAATTAGCTCAATATGCATGTGTTCTCATTAGATAATCCTCAACAGATATTCAGCATATACAATCCAATTCACGATACATTCCATCACATATAACGTTCATATCACATAATATTCAGGGCCGACGACTTAGGCCGCACCTCCTGTTTAACCCACTGACTCCGGCCCGCTTAAACCGAGCTCAGTGCATAATAAGCTGTCCTCGGCTACCAGTGGCCGAGCCGCGCCCTGTGCGCTAGTGAAACCCCTGGCACCCTTAGGCTGTTGGTTCACTAATGGATTGCATGGCATAATACCATCTTTTCAAGCATTTACAATAGGGAGCCCTTAGTCTCATCACATATATTCAACCAGGTGCAGTTTTCTTACCTTTAGTCTGTGTAGTTATTGAATTATGAGCAACGCCCCTCAAGCACGATCCGTTCCCGAGTCTAGCCTTTATCACCTAGTCACAACCAAAGTATAGGGTTTTATAAATACTCAAATATAGGTTCCTGGTTATAAAACTAACTCCCGGGAATCCGAATTCCACCAAGCACGGTGGTGAAACCAATCCCGAGCACACTAGACCACCTTTCTGTGCCTAAAACCCTAAAAAACTCATGTGTGCAACCAAGGGCTGCGACCCTTCCCCAAAATAGAACCAACACCACCCCTGAAGGAGGACACGCGCCGCGGCGTTTGCCTTTGGCCGAGCCTCCTTGGCTCCTTTGCATGCTAGGGCCGCAACGCTCTAGAATAGAGCCGTGACCCCCCCTTTCGAACCCAGAATTTATACCATTTCAAAGCTCAAAACCTCACCTTAAACCATCCCAAAGCTCCCCAACTCCTAACCAATTAATCCCAACTCCTTTAACATGGTCTAAACAACACAATTCCATAGAAAACACAGCCTAACACACTCTAATCCTCTCTTTTCAATTTCTGAAACCCAAGAGCTAAAAACACTTAAACCAGTCATTCAAACCCAATTTAAAACCTCTAAACCAGGAGTTAAAGCTTACCTTTTCTGTTGAATCACTTCGCCAAGCTATAGCCAAGCTAAGTCCCCAAGTTCTCTTCTTAATTCTGCCTTAAAACATTAAAACCATATTTGCTTCAACACTTAACCAAAACCCAACTAGAACCCAGAATTCAACCACAGAAAAGAAGATTAGATGCTTACCTTAATCCCTGTTTTAGTTCTTGATTTACTACTAAGCTAAACCTCCAAATCCTCACCACAAGTTTCAGAAATTCCAGCTTGTTCCCCTTAAGTTCTATGTGTTTTCTTTCCTTTGTTTTCCCTTGAGCGTGAAAGAGAGCTGAGGTAAAAGCTTTTAGTCGGTTTATGTTTTTCTTCTAAAAGCTTCCTTATGTCTAACTTACCCGTTAAGTTAATCCCGAGGCTCGGGGTGCCAGAACCGTCCCCGAGGCCAAAATGGTAAAATCCCCCAATATTCCCGCCTAGACATCCTAACCTCAAATATATCTCCATATATTTATTTTCATGACCCGCTAGTCCAAATCGCTACCCGCTATCTAAAAGTACCCCCGACTTATCCAAAGCCATATCTTAAGCCCCGTTGTGACTTTTCCCGCTATCTGACCCTAGAATCGTCTTGAGTCGTGCTCTGCGAACCTGTCCACATAATAATGTGGTTCTCACATATATCACATACTTATTTCATATCATATTACCACATAATACCATCAATTACCATATAAACATTACTAAACATATAATTACTCATTTAATCACAATTATTCCATTAATGCCCTCCTGGCACACTAATCAAGGCCCTTAAGCCTAATTAGCGAGTTTGGGTCGTTACACAATCAATGTCCACATATAGAGCACTCAACATGCCTCATTAATAACCATGCATGTCATATACTGGGTGCAGTTTTCTTACCTCTGGTTCGAGCGTGAAACAATAAAAGAGCGACCCTTGAGAACAATCAGTCCTTAAATCCCTTGCGGTCACCTAGTCATAACCAAATATGGAATTCCATCAATAAAAAAAAGGTTCTTGATCTAAACCTCGATCCCAAGACCTCGAATCCTACTAAAACGATTAGTAGATTCGATCTCGAGCCTTAGGAATTGAAACCCTGAGCCAAAAACCCTCAAAAGTACCCAAAATAGTACCCTAGAAATACAGGGTAGCGCTACAGCGCTGCCCCCCATGCACCATGGCGCTACAAGCAGAGCTGCTATGCCCTGGACAGCGCTGTAGCGCCAGAACCAGGGTGTTTCAGCCCTGGTTTTTCCCCTGTGAGTTCTCCAATTTCCAAACTTCAAAAACTGATTCCAAACCTCAACCAAACTCACAAATGAACCCCAAAACCCATTCTACAAATCTTAGGCATCAAAACCCAATCAAACTTTCCCTAAAACTTCATTGACTTCACAACTATAAAACCCAAAATTCCAACTGAAAACTAATTGAAAAACAGGGCAAAAACCAAAGTTTCCAAGGCTGAATTCTTACCTCAAGCTCAAGATTAAACACTCTTCAATGGTAGAACACAATCCTAAACCCTCAAGGCTTGATTCCCTAGCTTGAATCCTCAATTGGAGCTTCAAAATTCCAAAGGGAAAAAAAAAATGATCGTGGGAGAGAAGAAGGAAGGCTCTGTTTTGCGTCAGCTTTAATTATTTCCACAGTAAAACCCTTTTAAAGCTAGCAAGGGCAAAATCGTCATTTCCCGTCTATCTTGTTAATTATAATTAACATCCTCAAATTCCCATTATTCCCAATATTCTCAAATGTTAATACATCATATCCCATTACCCTTTAATTTCCGGTAATGTACTAATCATCAAATTACCCCGAGACTCACCCCGAGCCTCGAAATTAACCCCGTTATGACCAAACTGCTAACTTGCATTCAAAGATCATCTCATGCCGAATAGCTCGAACATATCCACATAATAATGTGGTCTCATCCATAATTCACCAACATGCATGGGAATATACAAATATGCCCTCAACGGGCCAAATTACCAAAATGCCCTTATAATGAAAAGTGGACCGACATGCATATAATCATTTAACATAATCATGCAAATAATCATTTAACGGCATAATAAATCAATTATGGCCCTCCTGGCCTTCTAATCCGACAATTAAACCTCATTAGGAATTTTGGGGCATTACAGAAACACCTCGAGAAATTCACACACAATATGTAATGTTCTTTGGTTCGAGCTGCCTCTCTCGTGACTTGTCCACCACGCTGGCTAGAAACATCTATCAACCGCTATTGACTAATTGTTGAGCTTTGAGAGCTGTGACTAACGGTATGCGAGTTCGAGAAACTTCTGCTTTGTAGGTGAGCTGCTTTCCACCTTCTGTTTGAAAGTTGATTGTCTTACCCTTACAGCCTATCGTTGCTCCATGTTTTTCTAACGAGTCCATACCTAATATTACATCATAGTCCTTAAGGTCTAACTCTTAATATACTATTTAGTTTATTATTAGTTTATATTATTTAATTGAATAAATTTATTGGTTTACATATGAATTGAGAAAAACTTATTGGTTTATATATTGTGTTTCATTTAGTTATAGCTTATATAGTTGATTTATACTTTTTTGTTTTGTAGTTTGCTTCTTTTTTTTTTTGATGTGATTGTCTAAACTCTTAATATACTATCTGGTTTATTCAGTTTATGATGTTCTTGTAACAGTTTAGTTTTGCGGTAATGTATTATTATGACTAGTATTTACTGTTTATATTATATATAGAATGTATTAATATGAGATTTTCATTAATTATGGGTCAATATTTTTTAATTTTGTATAACAGTTTGCTTATATTGTCTTTTTAGTGTAATTATAAAATCGTGTGTCATTATTATAACTACTTTATATTAGTTGTATTCTAATAAAAGAAAAGCCCAAAGAAATATGCACATTTCTCCTTTCAAAAAAAATATGCACATTTGTCCCTTACGGTTTGGGAGTTTCACAAACTTTTGGGCCTAATATTTAAAAAATTAAGAGGAAATTACATGAAATATATGAGATTTTTTAAAAAACTTTGATAAATATAACATTTTTTTTCCTTAAGTTTTGTATGGTATATTTTATTTATTTACATTTTTATGAGATTTTTTTCCCATATTTTTGTAATTTTATTAAAATATACCATATAATTTCAATATTAATTTTTTTAATTACGGGATATTTTTATTACTATATATTTTTAAATTATATTTAAGTTAATAATATATGGACACATATATATACAATTAATCGCATACATAAAACCATATAACTTTTTCCATTATATATATACATATATTATTGCTATTATTATTTTTATATGTATATACATATATATAAGATTATAAAATAGTACACATTTATATATATATGGATGTATTATTATTGTTATTATATTAATTTTATATATACATTCAAATATGAGGTGATGAGAATGACTTTCATTAATTGTGATGATGATGATGATGTCTGGCTTATGTCATTATACATATGTATGTTTTGGATTATTGTTGGAAATGTATATATGTCATTTAATTTCATTTTTAATAATAACTGACACTAAAAAAAAAATTTAGATTTTTTAGTAATGTGGCAGTAAATCAATTTTAATTGTCATGGCAAGTACTCGAGGAATTGTAACTGGTTACTAACAGATTTGGAAGAAAAAAAAACAGATCATAATACATCGAGTAAAGAAGAAGAAGAAGATAACTGGTTACCCCTATTAAAATAACTGATTGATAACTAGTTATTGAGCCAAACCTAGTAAAAAAAACTTAGAAAATAAAAAATTAATCTGAGAAGTAGTAGTAGAAGAAGAAGAAGAAGGTGGTAACTATTTACCCCTATCAAAATAACAATTAATTGGTAACTAGTTACTTAGCCAAATCTTTAAAAAAAAAAAAAAAAACTACATATGAAAAACAAAATGAGATATGAAAATAACCAAGAAGAAGAAGAAGATCGAATAAGGTAACTGGTTACTTAGGTAGTTTTATAGAGAAAACAAAATCTGAAAAATAAAATCAGATTTAAAAATAACACATGAAGAAGGAGATTAAATAAGGTAATGGTCACAACTAGGTCCATAAAAAAACTCATATCTGAAAAATAAAATAAAATCGTGACACTAACTAGTTACTTAGGTAGTTTTATAAAGAAAACGAGATCTAAAAAATAAAATCAGATTTAAAAACAACTATGAAGAAGGAAATTAAATAGGGTAACTGGTTACAGCTAAGTCTACAAAAAACTCAGATCTGAAAATAAAACAGAATCGTGGCAATAACTGGTTACTTAGACAGATTTAGAAGAAAAAAAACAGATTTGTAAAAGAAAACCAAATCTGAAAAGAAAAGAAAAAACAGATCTGAAACAACAAAAAAAACACAGAAGAACGTAAAGAAGAAGAAGAAGAAGAAGAAGAAGAAGAAGAAGAAGAACGTGAAAACGAAGAAGAATGCGAAGAAGAATACGAATTGGAGATGGCGTCGGCGGTGACCGGAGATACGTCGTCCATTTGCCGGTGTGAGAGAGCTCTTATTGTTGTGAGAGAAAATGGTTGACTGCCATTGTTGTGAGAAAAATGGAGAGAGCAAGTGAAGAATACGTGAGAGATGGAGAGAAAGAGGAAAGTAAGAGAGAGAGTGTGTGTATTTTTTTTTTTATGGTATTTTGTTCATAGTATTTTGTGGGATTCCCATATTTAAAAATTTTTTTTTGCTAGAATTACTATCTTTTGTGGCATAACTTTAATGCCCATAAATATAGAAAGTAATTTATTTTTTCCCATATTTTTGTAAAATTCTCAAAAATTAAACCACGAACATATATAAATAAAGAATGGGCCTTATTCTTACAATTTTGACATTTTTTAAAACGACAAATAATGCTGGTATCTTAAAATGTAATCATACAATATTGATATTTTTAAAAAGAGTGAAAATTAAAGTATAATATCTTTCTAAAACGTAATTTTTGTCATTAGTTTAATACCCAATTATCATATCCTAGTAAGGTACAACGTAATTTATGGTATTTTTTTTCTTCATTAAAATGTATATTTGATTATAATATGTACCATGATATATATAAATTTAGTTATTTAAGTTCTTTTTGTCGAATGCCCTAGCTTCCACCATTCCTAGCTAGTTATTATACAAGCTTTTAGGATAATAAAGTAGGAAATTTCTACTGTAGGGGTTCAAAAAGAGCTTCACTGATGGGGTTCTTGTGTATTCCCGACCTATAAATAATTTTCGGCGTGATTTTTTTTTTACCGTGTATATTATAGTTATTTATAGCATTATGCAAATATTTAGAAAATTCCAAATAATTTACAGTGCCAAAAACTAGATTCAAAACATATCATTGTACGCGTAACTAAATTTTTTATGTGTGGAAAACAACATATTTTAATATAATTTTCGACAATGTAAACTATTCAGAATTTTTTAAAAATTTACAGCATGTTCTAAACAATTACAAAATACATAATCATTAAAAAATCACACAAAAAACTATTCATTGTCCGGAAATACACAAAAACCCATTGATATAAGACTCTTTTTGAAGCCCGAATTTCCCTGTAATTATATATAACAAAAAAAGAAAAAGTTTAGAGGGCATGAAATTTATTGAAAAATCTAAATCTACGACGGGATATTTTTTTAATCACTGATAACACACATTTTTTTTGTTTTGCTTTCAATATATACTGATGTGATACATTTAAATATGCTAAGTCCAAGTAATTACATTTGCTTAATTTTATTTAAAAAATTTATTAAATATATTTATTAAGTTTATATGATTGTCATATAAATTTTAAATAAATAAAAAATAATATATATATATACAAACAAAATATATTAAAAGAAAAATTAAACTTAAACATTGTTTATGATTTTTCAAAAAGAAAATATATAATAACATTTTAGATCATAAACTACACTATTTAATGTATACAACACTAATGATATTATTTAAATCACACATTTATAATTGGAGAAGAAACTTGTCTTGATAGAAGATAAATGTTATTCTAATTTTTTATGTAGTTACATTACAATCATACTATTTATACGTACACGACACCTATATGGCGGTGTTTGGTGTGCGGCATTGGTTTGGTGGGAATGAGAATGTCAAATCTAACCCATGTTTGGTAAATTCATTTTTGATGACTTGAATGTTTGTGTTCTCAAGTGAGTCCCATTTTTTAACTTGATTTTAACCCCTTTAAACACTTAGGGGCTGTTTGTTATATGGAGAAGTGTTGGGATGGGTGGTCATTTGAAGTGTACCCCATGTTTTGTGCCATTTTTTAGGTGGGAAAGTGGTGGGTCCCACAGAGTTTTAGTGGGTAATGTGAATTCTTGTGAAATGGTGAGTTTTAGATTAACCCACATGTGAACCCTTGCCACACTTTCCCATGACACCCAAAACTTATAACAAACACCCCCCTTAAGTTTCACATTCCCTTAATCTAAACCCCCTCTAACTTTACTCCTACAAATCCAAATCTCATACCAAACACCCCTATATATAATATATATAATGTATTTATAATGTTTGTTGTTATTTAATATGAATATATATTTAGTTAAGTTACATTAATTAATAATAAAACACGTTTTCTTTATAAATAATAGAATTTTTAATAAAAATTAAAATTATGTATTATATATTATTATAATAATAATATTTTATAATATTTAAATTTATATTAATATATTAATAAAATATATAGTTTTGTATTAAATATTTTTATAATAGCGATATTTTATAATATTTGAATTTATATTAATATAATTAATAAATATTTATTTTTAATAATTTTTAAAGGTATATTCTATTATATATTTGTAATATTCCGTTTAAAGTTAACATAAAAACCATTAAAACTAACACATTTTTTTATATAGATGATATATATATGTGTGCATTCTTAATGGTTACTACCCATGGATGATTACTTTAATATTAATCATTAGATTAAGATCAATGATCCATATTTATAATTGTTAATTAATATTTTCTAAAAATAAATTTTGATTTTTTCAAATTTTTGGAAGGGTTACTTGATGAAAAACGTGTATTTATTATGAAAATATAATATTGTAAATGCATATCAAATTCTAAATATAGCTAGTATCTCTCATTAGTTGAAAACAATATTAATTATGACAAAAAAAACTAAATTCAAAATTAATTTAGAAAAAAAATATTTATATGTTGGTGACTTGCTATACTAAATTACTATGTTATTACATCATTTTATAGATAATAATCATTAAAAAAATCTTCCATATATATATAAAATCGATCTAAAAATATTATGAGTGGTATGCAATATAACGCGTTTGAAAAAATGTGTTTGTAATATGGATGAATTTATATAAGAACAAAATTTGTAGCAAAAGAAGAGATACATTATGGCATTTTTGAGGGTGTGCCCACCGCCCACATGGTTGAACTTTACTTGAGAATTTTTATCGTTAGATAAGCAATGACGGATGCTATAATATATTCTCACTCTCGCAATTTACTTAATTATTTGAACAGAAAAATTCTTCTATGAATAATAACATGACATGATCAGCATATAATATATATACTGATATACTTATATTGTTGACTTTAATTAAGGAGAAGTTTTAGTTCATTGTTCATCATCATTTTTCACTCCAATATATCCAATCCAAATTAATAACAAACATCAATAATAATTAATTTTCTATAGCAACGTTAGCTTTGTGAAAACCATGCTATATATATCTCAAACAAGGACGATGCCTGCAGGAATATTTTACAGAAATTTACTTCAGGGTAATTATTTTTAGGAGGGCCAATTACATAATTTTGAAGAATCAGATATTATATATGTGTATATATTTTTCAAAATATGCCAAATTAAGTCCCCGACCTCCCCTTACAAGTGGTTCTATCCCTGTGTACAAAACTACCATATATTATCATGAATAATATATATATATATATATGCTTTTGGGGCTAATTAAAATTATATATATACACAGACACTATCAAGATATATATATTTAGACTATATATAAGATTGGATATATAGATCGACTACTACAACCAAAAAAGAAAAGTCTTTATTATTATCATACTATATACTTGTTCTACTCAATTTTCAACTGTACATGATAGGTTCCATATACGACCACCATCTACATTAATTATAAGTATTTTAATTTCCAAATATAACCAAGCATGATAAAAAAAAAACCCACAAAATATACGAAATTAACCATCACTATTTGTTTTTTCCATCTTCTTCTTCTTCAGAAATGGTGCTTAGACGATATTCTATTGTCGTTTGTGATAAACGGCGACGACCGGCGGCGGCAACGACTGGAGAACCATACTTACCTTCATGAAGACAGTGCTGAAGGATCAACCGGCCAAGCTCCGAATTATCGTTACTATTTTCGCTTAAAGCCACCAGCTCCCTGAACTGCCTTGCCGTCATCCGCACCTTAATTTTCACACTAGTACTATTTGTTGTCGTTTTTCTTTGTCTGTCGTCGTCTTCTATAGGATGAACACCCTTGCCCTTCCCGAACCAATTCCCCATCATATATATTTTGTTTGTATTATGTTTCTCTATGAATAATATATCAGTTATATATATATACCTACGAATCAAAGTAATACGAATTAATAATATGGGCAATATTAATTACTCAAACCTGCCAAGACTCACAAAAAATGCATGGTTTAGGCCTTATTAGCTATAGGTTGACGTACGAGAAAGAGAAAACCACGTGTTGACAAAATATATATCTACTGGTCTATTCATATTAATTGTGCAGCACAAGTTGGAAAAAACATATACCCGCCATATATACCATTAATTACTATTAAAACTTATTGGTATAATTACTCAGTTAATTAAGTCATCATCATGGGTGACCTATTGCCTAAAAACATGTCTCATGCATTTGTAAATATTGGTCCTACACTCAGAATGGAAATTGGTATTATTATTAGTTATAATTGATCAATTACCGTAGATCCTTATCACATCAGGGAATATATAAATAAGTATAGAATTCCATTACATTCCAGGCAAAAAATGGGTCCTACGTACGTATAAACTTATATAAGTAGCTTAGAAAGTTGTGAAACATGTCTTGCAAGCCAAATTGATCGACGAGCAATTAATGAAGACAATAACGAAATGGAATTCTGTTTGTGAACGGATTGGCACACGTCACGTACCGATCGATCGAGTGATTATTAACATGAAAATAAGTAAAAGATGTTGTGCACGAAAGCTAACACGTATGCATGCCTAAACGTGCGACCCGTATTTAATATAGTACACACTTAGAACTACTATTTTCTTGACTTCTTTCTTTTCGTTTAAAGGGTTTGGTTTCATTATAAGAAAGTAAAAATAGTTGGTGCCGTTGCGTACGTACGTGTGAATTGATCGAATTAAAGGTCATAGACAGTATGAGATTTTGTTCATACTTAGTTAATTAATTAGTACAAGTAATTAAGTAAAATGAACCGGCATCTATGTGAGTACGTACTGGTGGGGGAAACCCAAACCCAAACCCAATAAAATCATATAATAGTTAATAGGCCGGTTAATATGTATATATGTAAAAAGTGGGTTTAATTAAGTAATACGTCCTAATCTTATTATTAACTACAATTAGCCAATAAAGTAGGAAATGAGTCTTTGAAAAGGACTACTAGTAAAGTAGATAGGTCCCCCAAAATATTGATATGCCTACATATATATGTGCGTATGTATTTATGGGGAGGGGAGAAAAATTGCTATATGCATTAAAGTGTGGTGTGGTTCGAATGTTAATTGGTTTCGTTTAAAACAGAAATCCCTACTCTCCTACTCCTAGTCCTAGCTATTCCAAACCGAAAAATCAGCTCTAACGTTCCCGAATGACGTTGAATGGGTTGACATTTATTTGGATCCGTATCCAACCCATTTCCTTTCCTGTCCGAATCATGATGATCAATTCGGTTTCGTGCCGCAAACGTATATATGTAACATTGTCATCCTTATCATCATCACGCAAATATATATAGCGAAATTATCAAGGGGTTCCTTTTAATCTTTATTGGTGGGGCTCTCAGTGTTCAAAACCCGTGAATAGTTTTCAGCGCGATTTTTTTATGATCGTGTATATTGCAGCTATTTAGAATATCCTGTAAATTTTCAGAAAATTTCGCATAGTTTACAGTACCGAAAACTAAGTTCAAACATGTTGTTGCATGCGTGACTAATTTTTTTTATGCACGTGGAAAACAACATATTTGAACATAGTTTTCGGTACTGAAAATTGTTCACATGTTGAGAAACACAGAGAGTCTCACCGGTAGAACTTAAAGTAAAACCCCAATAAAAAACCTCTTAGAGAAGTTATAGGCCATCAATGCTTTTTAAGTTATCAAATAAAGAGTGTTTGACAAATTACATTACCACAAAACTCACATTTTTTGTCATTTTTTTATGTCATGCATTTTCATCTAATATTTTTTTGTTGTTGAGGTTATTATGAAACATATTTAGAAGTTATATTATGACTTGCATTGAGCATTATAATAAATCTCTACATTAAAATCAATGTTGGTTTGAAAATAATTGAATTGCTAGTTATTCTTGCTAGACTTAAACTTAACTAAACTAACTAGAGAGATTTTTATTTTTTGTTCATTACTTTTCGGTGTTTTCTAGTATTTCTGGTGTTTTCTACACTAGTTAAATTTAGATTAGGACTCGAGAATCCATATCAAAGAAGACCTAACTGTTAGTGTTATAGTACACTTTTACACTTGTACGCCCTGGTTTTCCCACGGGCTGTTTAGCAGGACGAGCCTCGGACTAATCAGGTTTAGTCCGAGGCTCCCGCAGGCCGGAGGTTCTATTTCCAGGACGGACCCTTGTAAGCTCGAGGGGGTCCTGTTTCCAGCTCGTGTTTGTTGCCCGGGAGCTGAGAGTGACATCCGAAGGCCACGGACGGGAGCAGCTCGGGTTACGAACTGCTCAGGTCACGAGCTTCTCAGGAAGCTCCGACCCTATGGGAAGTCAACACGCAAGATAAACGTGCATATTCCTGCCATCACGTGCTCGATATCCCCCTGACTTCTCGGACACGCAGCAGGAACGTGCGTATTCAGACACCCACGGACGGGTTGGGCCGTGCGGCCCATTATCTCCTTCCATGCTGATTAGACCACACTTGTGTGTCAGGTTTAGGAATTAATCATGAATGTCACAGATTCATGATATGACAAATGGTAAGGTCACGAGATGACCTCCCTACCAACTTCCAGGTGCCTTCTCCTATAAATAGGGAGACCCTGGGAGTTGATAGGGGTTGGAAAAAATAGTCCTTGAAGAACTATATACTTTGTAAACCAAATACCCAGAGAAGATCAATAATATTGACTAGTGGAGTAGAGGGATTTTAACCTTCGAACCACTTAAAAACGTGTCTTGAGTCACCTAGTTCTTTCCAAAAGATTTCATATCTGTGACGGTTCTACTTTTAGTACTAATCTCTTTCTCTTCTTCTCTTAATTATCTGTTGCCGAAGAACCGCGTCAACAGTTTGGTGCTTTCATTGAGAGCAAGTTCGATTAGTACTACCGCAGACATCCAACTATGGTGACCACTCGATCCAGGCATGGTAACGAGACAGAACAACATGATGGGCAGGAGGCCCACCAGGTTGCCATCCCTGATGAGCAAGCTCCTGAAGTCCAGCAGAGGCTGGGAAAGCAGCCGGCGGGCCAAGACGACACTGGTAGTTCAGCGCCCCGGCCGCCTAATCCGAATCCATGTTATTATTCTGCGGTGGAGATGGAGAATGTTCAGCTGAGGAGCCAGTTAGCAGCAGCTGGTCAGCAAATCCAGGATATTCTGAGCCGACTACCCCCTCTCACAACCAACGGTAACGTTGGAGAGAGGCAAGGCGAGGCTCCTAAGTCTCGCCGGAGTAATCGGTCCAGGCATAGCCGTTCGGGTAGACTTCCTGCAGCCAACTCCACCCCTTCATCACACGATCAGGAGGCAAACCTCAGGGAAATGCCTCACACCGGACAGCAGCAGTACAGCCGTTCGGTTAGGACGTCAACCCCCAGCTCTCAGCCTTCCTCGAGGACGCCCAGAAGAGATCGAGGAAATTCTCGGAGAAGGGCCGAGGAGAGCCAGAGACGTCAGCCCGTCCCCGAAGGACATCCAGTTCCTCGTCCAGCTCGCCCAGCGCGGGACCAGTAAGCTGGCAGGGCTGAGAGGCCCCCACCAAATTTAGTCCGTCCGGACGGCACTAGGATCGCCTCTCCGGTCAGGCATCCTCCTTCTCCCATCAGATATCCGTCTCCTCAGCCCGTCCGAGACATCCCGACCTACGGGAATAGCAGGAGGGCCCTGCCATCAACCGGGCCCTCCCGGCGCAGCAGGGTGCCGGGGGAAGGATCAGGTCGGAGCTGCCAAAGACGCACCCCGAGCCAGTCCAGCAGGAGTCACTAGACCGGTAGTGGACGGAGTGATCTCTCGGGAGGAGACCTGCGCCAGCGACTAAGTTCGGCACAAAGTCACCGTACTACCCAGGGAGGCGACCTTCGAGATCGCCTCAATTCTCACAGAGAGGATCGAGTTAGGGATGGTAGCCAGGTCCGTTCAGTGGGGGTCCGATCCGAAGTACGTAACGGTGGAAATGTCCCAAATAACCTATCTCAAGATAGGAGGGGCAACAACCCACCTAATATGTACAACGGGACCGGAGCTGTTGAACAGCCCCGGAATAACCCAGGATCTCAGGACAAAACCCTAGAGCGCCTAACCCAGATGGAGGAGCTGATGAAGAAGCTCCTATCAGAAAAAGAAAAAGACGAATATGATTCAGGGGACGAGATGGAACTCTTCGCCCCCAATATAGCAGCAACGGCATACCCTTCTAGTTTTCGCATGCCCCACCTGTCAAAGTTCAACGGGGATGGAGGCCCGTCTGACCACTTAGGGATGTTCAACACCCTAATGATGGCCCATAACATCGGACCGGAGCTTCGTTGCTTGATCTTTCCTTCCACCCTAACTGGGCCCGCCAGGCAGTGGTTCAAGCAGAGTAAAAGGCAGTCAATCAGCTCCTGGAAGGCATTTTTGGCTGACTTCAAGAGGGTATTCAGAGCCTCTCAGGCCGCCCGAGTCCAGGCCAACTCCCTAGCTAACGTGAGACAGCAACCTGGTGAGACGCTGAAAGCCTACTTGAGCAGATTTGCAAATGTCGCTGCTCGAGCCAGAGACGCTGACGATAGCTCCAAACTAATGGCCATGAGGACCGGGATCCTAGTTGGCGGAGACCTGTGGAAAGATATTCAAAGGAGGGGAGTCAGCTCGGTTAGCGAATTCCTTAACAGAGCCCAAGAGTGGATAAACTTGGAAGAAGCTGAAGCCTCGGCAGCCGGGACCAGCCAGGCCCCCGAGAAGCCCGCTGGGACGGGAACAGAGATCGTAGTGGCGATTCCCGACGTTGCGCAGAATAACCAGCCCGGTGGTGGCAAAAGGAAAGGAAATGGTGAAAACAGCCAGCACGGTCAAAAGAAGAATAAGTCTGTGGATAAATTCAAGCCCGTGTTCACAACATATAC
Source organism: Humulus lupulus (assembly GCF_963169125.1). NCBI lineage: Eukaryota > Viridiplantae > Streptophyta > Magnoliopsida > Rosales > Cannabaceae > Humulus > Humulus lupulus. Next base: position 59,271,773 of record NC_084800.1, read on the forward strand.
CGAGCTCACCCAGACCAGGGAAAATATTTTCCTGGCCAACGTTACTCGAGTCCCCTGGAAGAGGCCGGAGCCATTGAAACACCCTAAGGGAAAGAGAGACGATTCCAAATTCTGCTGTTTTCATAACGACGTCGGGCACAACACCGACGACTGCAGGCACCTCAAAGATGAAATCGAGACTCTCATCCGAGCAGGTCCATTGGCGCAATACTCGCGGAACAGGGTCCCGACAAGTCGACCCGTTCCGGAGGTCCCAGCCAGTCAGCTCGGGCGTCAGGCAGATCAGGACGTCCTTCCCCCCGTGGTCGAGGGAGAGATATCCACCATCTCTGGAGGACCACACATGGCCGACACGAGTAGGGGCGCCCAGAAGAGGTATGTGAATGAATTAAAGGCCCACAATGGAGCGGAGTTCGTCCCGGAACAGCGTCAATCAAAACAGCAACGACTAGAGAAACAACCGATAACTTTCACGGAGGAAGACGCAGGCCATGTCCAATTCCCTCATAACGATCCCTTGGTCGTAACAGTCCAGCTCGCCAACCGGAAAGTAAGGAGAGTATTGGTGGACGATGGGAGCTCGGTGAACCTCCTATTCCAGTCCACCTTAGAAAAAATGGGTCTGACCGTCTCCGAGCTGAAGGCAACCTTGATGATGCTATATGGTTTTTCAGGAGAAGGATCAGCAGCGATAGGGACGATTGAGCTGGTGATCACCCTAGGAGACGAGTCCCGAACAGTGTCCAAACTACTCGAATTCGTGGTCATTGACTACTCCGCTGCCTACAATGCCATTTTGGGCCGACCTACACTCATAGCCTTCGAGGCTATCACTTCCATCCGGCACCTCGCCATGAAGTTCCCCACTTCAACAGGGGTCTGTACTATCAAGGGCGATCAGCTCGCTGCCAGGGAATGCTACAGCATTTCCATGAAGGGAAAATCTAAACCCGGGCAGGTGACGATGGCCATTCAGGATGAAGAGGAATCTCAGGGACCAAAGGCGGCTCTTGAGATTGAAAAACCTCAGATTTCCGAAGATGAAAAGACCGCCCTAAGTGAGGATATTGATCCCCGTGTAGGCGAGGACAGGTCCGAGCTACAAGCTATTGAGGAGCTCGAGGAGGTGAGCATCGATAAACAAAACCCATCGCGGACGGTTAAGCTCGGATGGAACCTCTGCGATATAAGAAAGGCGGAGCTGACTACGTTTCTGCAAAAGAACCTAGACGTATTCGCATGGTCGCATGAGGACATGATAGGAATCAGCCCGAGCATCATCATGCACACGCTCCACCTAGATAAAAGCATCCCAGCCAAGTCTCAAAAATAGAGGCATCTGGGAACAACCCGAGCCGAAGCCCTCGAAGAAGAGGTGGCCCGACTCAAAAAGTGTGGTTTTATTCGTGAAGCCAAATTTCCAATTTGGGTCGCCAATCCCGTGCTAGTTCCAAAGCCCAACGGGAAGTGGCGGACCTGTATTGACTTCTCCGACCTGAATAAAGCCTGCCCCAAGGATTGCTTTCCATTGCCAAGGATCGATCAATTGGTGGATGCCACGGCGGGGCACGAGCTCATGTCCTTCATGGACGCGTACTCAGGCTACAACCAGATCGCCATGAATCCGGCAGACCAGGAGCATACCAGCTTCATGACCCCAACTAATGTCTATTGTTATAAGGTCATGCCGTTTGGTCTGAAGAATGCCGGAGCTACCTACCAAAGGCTAGTGAACAAAATGTTCGCGGACCAGATCGGGAAAAACATGGAAGTGTACGTCGATGATATGCTTGTCAAGTCAAAGACTGCCAGCAACCACGTTGCCGACCTGGAAGAATGTTTTAACATACTGCGAGAATATGGCATGAGGCTCAACCCTCAGAAGTGCACTTTCGGTGTTGCATCGGGGAAATTCCTGGGTTTCATAGTCAATACCCGAGGAATCAAGGCAAACCCCGACAAGATCAGGTCACTACTCGAGCTTCCTTCCCCCAGGTCGCGGAAAGACGTCCAAGGCCTCACAGGAAGGGTGGCAGCACTGAACCGGTTCGTCTCCAAGTCGACCGATAAGTGTCTACCCTTCTACAACCTGCTCCGGGGAAACAAGAAATTCGAATGGACAGTGGAGTGCGAAAGCGCATTCCTCGACCTGAAAGCGCATTTGGCTGAACCGCCTGTGCTATCAAAACCCAAGGTAGGAGAACCTCTTTTCCTCTACATGGCCGTCACTGAAGACGCAGCTAGTGTCGTCCTGGTACGAGAAGAGAACCAGGCTCAGAAGCCGGTCTATTACATCAGCAAGAGACTCCTCGGAGCTGAATCAAGATATCCAATGATGGAGAAAATGGCGTTCTGCCTAATCACGGCCTCGCGAAAGCTCAGGCCATACTTCCAGTCCCACTCTATACACGTCATGACCGATCAGCCTTTAAGGCAGGTTTTGCAAAAACCTGAAGCATCGGGACGCTTGCTAAAGTGGGCGGTCAAACTCAGTCAGTTCGAGATTTTCTATACTCCCCAAACTACCATAAAAAGTCAGGCCTTGGCCGACTTCGTGGCGGAATGCACGGGATTCCAGGAGATTCCATCAGGAGACTCACCTCAGGTCGCCTCCCCCCACTCGTCGTGGAAGATCTTCATTGATGGCTCACCTAACGAGAACGGCTCCAGGGCCGGAATCATTCTGATATCCCCAGAGGGACATAGATTCCACTCGGCGCTAAGGTTCGGATTCAAGGCGTCTAACAACGAGGTAGAGTACGAGGCTTTGTTGGCTGGACTTAGGATAGCTAGTGAGCTAAAGGCGAGCTCTGTCCAATGCTTCAGCGATTCCCAGCTCGTGGTGAACCAGGTTCTAGGAGAATATCAGGCGCGGGGACCCAAGATGGCCGCCTATTTGGCAAAAGTAAAGTCCGAACTGTCTGCATTTGTTCGAGGGTCAGTCGAACAGATACCTCGGGAGCAGAACGCCAACGCAGATGCTCTCGCCAAGCTCGCCACCTCGGGCGAGACAAAAACTCTAGGGTTGGTGCCAGTTGAGTTCTTGGAGAATCCTAGCATAGACGAGGATCGGGTGGAAATTGAAATGATTGACATCAGGCCGACCTGGATGACTCCCATTATTGAGTATCTCGTCGAGGGAAAGTTACCCGAAGGGCGCAACGATGCACGGCGGGTCCTTTATCAAGCTCCGAGATATACGCTAGTCGAAGGGGTGTTGTACCGACATGGGCATTCCCTACCTCTCCTCCGGTGCGTTCTCCCAAGTGAAGCGAAGGCCATCCTGCAAGAAGTTCATGAAGGATTCTGTGGAGACCACACTGGGGGGCAAAGCCTGGCTTTTAAGGTTCTCAGGCAAGGTTATTACTGGCCGACTTTGTCCAAAGACTCGATCTCATATGTAAAAAGGTGCGACAAGTGTCAGCGATTCGCTGCGGTTGCCCGAGCTCCTCCGGTCGAGCTAAAAATGATGTCGTCTCCCTGGCCATTTGCCGTTTGGGGGATAGATCTGGTAGGCGCCCTGCCTACCGGAAAGGGCGGGGTCCGTTACGCCGTAGTAGCCATTGACTACTTCACCAAGTGGGCCGAAGCAGAGCCGTTGGCGACAATAACATCGAAAAAGGTGCTAGACTTCATGGTTAAAAGCATCATATGTCAATTTGGCCTACCTAAAAAGATCGTCTCCGACAACGGCACTCAATTTGACAGCGATCTGTTCACCGAATTTTGCGAAAGGCACGGAATTGTGAAAAGTTTCTCATCCGTGGCCTATCCCCAGGCGAACGGCCAGGTCGAGGCTGTCAACAAAACTCTAAAGGCGAACCTCAAGAAAAGGCTAGATGAGGCAAAGGGGATCTGGCCAGAACAGCTCCCCCAAGTCCTGTGGGCGTACCGGACCTCACATCGGACTCCCACGGGTCACACGCCTTTCTCCCTAACCTTTGGGAGTGAAGCAGTCCTCCCCGTGGAAGTTAAAGTTATATCACATAGGGTCCAGCACTACGACCAAGGCAGGAACCACGAGCTCCTATGCCATTCGCTAGACTTAGTGGATGAAAGGCGAGAAGATTCACAACTCCAGTTCGCCCATTATCAACAAAAGATCACTCGTTACTTCAACACTAAGGTCAAAAGACGTGCCTTTAGCGTCGGTGATTTGGTCCTAAGGAGAGTTTTCCTGGCCGGGAAAGATCCCAAAGATGGGGTTTTGGGACCAAACTGGGAAGGACCATACCAGGTCATCGAAGTCATCAAAGAGGGAACTTATAAGTTAGCTCGGCTTGGTGGAGGGGCGGTCCCGCGGACATGGAATGCCATCCACCTAAAGAAATACTATCAATGAGCCACTTGTAAGGCCTAGGAGGTCCCTTTCCATGTATAAACAAAAATCAAATGTTTCTCTTTATTTGCAAGTGTGATTTTAAAGTAACCACGAAAGACCCTTTCCCAGTTACTTGGGGGGCATATGGTACCTGGATATAACCAGGTCTCCTTAACGACTTAGGTGTTAATTTTTATCCATGGATAAGAGTTATCACAAACTAAGCCTTATCCTGGTTTTAACCGGGTCATAAAACTTAGAAGTTAACTAAAATTTATTGACCGCGGTTCTTCTTTAAAGAGCCCGGGATATGGATAAAAGTTGACGCGAACTAAGTTTTCAAAATAAGTTCCTGGTCTTAACCAGGTCATAAAACTTAGAAGTTAACTAAAATTTATTGACCGCGGTTCTTCTTTAAAGAGCCCGGGATATGGATAAAAGTTGAAGCGAACTAAGTTTTCAAAATAAGTTCCTGGTCTTAACCAGGTCATAAAACTTAGAAGTTAACTAAAATTTATTGACCGCGGTTCTTCTTTAAAGAGCCCGGGATATGGATAAAAGTTGACGCGAACTAAGTTTTCAAAATAAGTTCCTGGTCTTAACCAGGTCATAAAACTTAGAAGTTAACTAAAATTTATTGACCGCGGTTCTTCTTTAAAGAGCCCGGGATATGGATAAAAGTTGACGCGAACTAAGTTTTCAAAATAAGTTCCTGGTTTTAACCAGGTCATAAAACTTAGGGGCTAACTATTATTTTGATCGTGGCTCTTCTTTAAAAGCCCGGGATATAAATAACGGTTAACCCGAACTGAGTTCATAAAAATAAAGAGATGAATTGCAGCCAAAAGCATAAAAAATATATATTTGTTAAAGTTGCTGAGCAAATTGTCTCAAGGAGGAAACACCTCATGAAAAATTACAACGGAAAATAAAATAGTTTAAAATACTTAAAGAGAAGTATCCTAAGCCCCATCAGTTGGCCCTTTGGAGGTCGCGGTCTCGTCCTACTCCGCCGCGACAGAGGCCTCTCCAGTCTCCGAGGGAGGTACCTCTTTATTTAGGCGGGCTTGGAGCTTCGGTAGCAAGAATGCCCAGAGGTCCGGCGGCATGAAAGAAAAGTCCGCATCTGGGTTGTGGGACCAGCAGTGATAAAACAGGTCCTGCAAGGACTGCTCCGAAACGGCCCGCTCGGCTTCCATGGCGGCCTGGGCCTCGGTCTTGGCTACCTCGAGATCTGTCCGTGATGCGGCCAGGGAGTTTTTAAGCTCTCGGTTCTCGGAGCGGATCTTCTCTAGCTCGGCTTTAGAGGCCGCCAACGCGTCTCTCGCCTCCTGGAGGGCGGTCTGGCGCTCAGCTTCCAAACCCTCGAGCTGGACCTTGGTCCTAGCAATGCCTCTGTATGCGGCAGCAATGCCCTGCAAGAAAGGAAGGATAAATTAACTAACTGGAAGAAAAAAGGCGGCGTGTGAGTGTTAAAGCTCTAAAAGAATGGGGCAGTTTACCGTTAGGGTCATGTCCATCGAAGACTCCATAACTTGGACCGGGCTTGTTGTTTCGATGGCCCGGAGCTCCCTCTCCCTGAGATTGTAGAAATGGCTGACGGCATAGCTAGCCGACTCATACACCGTACCCCGGAATGCTTCTGGCATCTTCTCCAGAGCCTGGGGATCGACCGGGATACGCACATTCCCGATCTTTATTACCCCGTCCTGGGCGGCTAATGGAGATCGTTGGGGTGGTGGGGGCATGGGCCCTGTCCTGGCAACAGGAAGGATCGCCCCCGCGACCTGGGATGGAAGGGCTTTCTCCTTCTCCTTAGCCGGGGATTTGGTGGAGGTCCCAGCCGAGCTCTTGGACTCCCGAAGCCTTTTCAACCTTGGCCCCGCTGGGGGTTCCCGCCGAAGACCACGCCCCGCAGATTACCTCTGGGCTGAGACATCTCTTCTGCCAAGAAAAAAAAAACATGGTTATTACAAGGTAGCAATCAGGCAGAAATAGAGGCAAAAGGTTTAAAGGCAATGAGTAAGCGAATACTAAGGGAGCCCTACCCCCCGAGCTGGAAGAGTCTAAGACGATTATCTCACGAACTGGCACAGATTCTAGGTCCGGTTCCGACTCGGGGCTGGACTCTTCTACATACTGCCTAATCCCCGGGGCATAGATGCCCCTCTGGAGCGCCGGTCACGTGCGTAAGTTGGTCCCATACTCCTCAAAAAGGATCGACCTAAAAGCTAAGGTGTTATCTACTGCTACGGTACCCCTAGGCCGACTCTCTTGGTGATCCAGAACGAGCCGGTCAACACAATGGAGCAAGAGCGTATCCAGGTCCGGATTCCTCGGGTGACGATGGACGAGCTGCCTAGGATTGAACCTAACCAGCCGGGGGTCTGCAGTGGCCCTATCTACATTCTTAAATAAGTAAGGATTACCTTGGCCAGAGGGACCCGCGGCTGCTCCGGATTGAGCCCTCTCCTCGACCATCGTCTGGGCGACCTCCAAGGTCCTCTTCCTACTCCTCACGAGAGGAACTTCGTCACTCTCTTCCTCGCCTTCGTCGTCTGCGATCACCGCAAGGATCGGTCTGTTGTCGCGAGCTGGAGGCGGCCCCCGGGGCCTCTTCAAATTCAAAGTCTGATTTGGGAAAATCAGCTTGCAGAATACCATCGTCTCGTCGGTCACGAGCGCGCGGTAGTCTTTCTCACTGGGGGGTAAACTCGCCAGTGTGTCGTATTGACCCCCGAGGGTCACGGACTTCTCGGTCCTCACGTAGATGGCTGCAAGATTGGTTAAAGTCAGAAGTGGGATAAGGAGGGGGCTAAAATAAGATAACCCTTAAAAGGCGGGCTAAGGTCAAGGATCACTTACGAGGGCGATTAAAGTAATGATGATCGCAGTTGCGGAACCCAGTTGACATGAAAAACTGGTCCTTGAAGTCATTCGGGTGGCTTGGCAGCTCGATGACCGCCGCTGTATTAGGGAATCGGGTTAAGTAATAGAACCCGTCGCCTCGCCCCCGCTGATCCGGGCTGGCTTTGAGGCAAAAGAAGTATAGAATATCAGCAGGAGTGGGGACCTCCCACTCGTGCTTTTGAAATAAATACCTCAACCCCGCCAGCAGACGGTAGGAGTTGGGAGGGAGCTGAAATGGGGCCAACCCCACATAATTTAGGAAGTCGGCGAAGTACTGGTCCAGGGGGAGGAAGGCCCCTGCCTTGAAGTGTTCACCGCTCCAGGCCGCGATCGATTCATCGAGCGGCGTGCAGCTCCGCTCGCCCTCTGCGGCAGGTCAGGAAATCACTGAGGCTTTCCCCAAGGGAATGTTGTGGGTGATGAAGAGTTTGGTGATCTTGGCCTGCTCGGTTATCTTCGAGACGATTCTCTCCGCCTCGAAAAACGCGTCAGGGGCCACCTCGGCCTGTTTCTCCACGGCCGGGCCAAAGTGGGGAATCGGCGAGCTGGGCATCACCGCCTTTCCTTTATCTTGTTGAGAGGCCGAGCTCCCCACGTTCTTCTGGGGCAGGTTCTTCTTCGGGGCCATCTGGTCGCCTATCAAACAAAAGAAAACACTTTAGAAAAGGCGACCCAAGCAGAAGGCTGAGGCAAATGTTAATTACACGAGCTGGGGTAAGCCCAACCCGTGGAGAGTGGAACCACGCGGTTCAATGAACACGCGCCTAGGCCCTCAACAGATCCCATATTACTCGGAATTCGTGTGTCAGGGGGCTCAGAGAAGAATTTGCCTTGGTGGGAAAGTTTCAATAGGCAAAACGTGCAAAACCGCTTTTGAGGCGTATTCCCTAATCTACCCGGTTTTGCACCCAAAATTCCTAAAGGTCCTACCCAGAAAACCCCTGCATGTGGCTACAGTAAAATTTTGTTACCTAAGCTACAATGGCATGCTTTAAAAATAAACTGGGTCAGAAAACTTACAGTGTATGGCTGGATGGTGGGCGAGATTGCGGTGCTGGTAGGAGCTTCGTTGGTATTGTGGCTTCCAAGGCTTTGAATAAACTCGTACGCTTAGGCTTCGTGAACGGAGAAGATGAAAATAGTAGAGATGAGGGTTTCGTCCTTCGGAAAGTCAGAGAAAGAAGAAGGAAATTTGAGAAATTTTTGAATGATAGGGTGGCACGTGCGTAGGGTGGCCACCCCCTCTTTATACAAAGGAAGGATCACGTGTAAAAGGCTCTTGGAAGACCCTCTACTCGAAATGTGAAACGACGGATGGTCAGTAGGCTAGGCCATTTAATGCGGTTCTCGTAGAGTGTACCGTCGCCACCCACGACGTTCCACGTATCAGACGCCTGCGAAAAGAATGGAATGCGAAGGGTTGTGGGGGAAGTCTAAAAGCCCCTACTGTGGTCTCCTGTATATGACGTCATAGACCACGAGCAGGAGCTTGGGGGCAGATGTACGCCCTGGTTTTCCCACGGGCTGTTTAGCAAGACGAGCCTCGAACTAATCAGGTTTAGTCCGAGGCTCCCGCAGGCCGGAGGTTCTATTTCCAGGACGGACCCTTGTAAGCTCGAGGGGGTCCTGTTTCCAGCTCGTGTTTGTTGCCCGGGAGCTGAGAGTGACATCCGAAGGCCACGGACGTGAGCAGCTCGGGTTACGAACTGCTCAGGTCACGAGCTTCTCAGGAAGCTCCGACCCTATGGGAAGTCAACATGCAAGATAAACGTGCATATTCCTGCCATCACGTGCCCGATATCCCCCTGACTTCTCGGACACGCAGCAGGAACGTGCGTATTCAGACACCCACGGACGGGTTGGACCGTGCGGTCCATTATCTCCTTCCATGCTGATTAGACCACACTTGTGTGTCAGGTTTAGGAATTAATCATGAATGTCACAGATTCATGATATGACAAATGGTAAGGTCACGGGATGACCTCCCTACCAACTTCCAGGTGCCTTCTCCTATAAATAGGGAGACCCTGGGAGTTGATAGGGGTTGGAAAAAATAGTCTTTGAAGAACTATATACTTTGTAAACCAAATACCCAGAGAAGATCAATAATATTGACTAGTGGAGTAGAGGGATTTTAACCTTCGAACCACTTAAAAACGTGTCTTGAGTCACCTAGTTCTTTCCAAAAGATTTCATATCTGTGACGGTTCTACTTTTAGTACTAATCTCTTTCTCTTCTTCTCTTAATTATCTGTTGCCGAAGAACCGCGTCAACAACACTCAAACCTACTTTTTCTCGGCCAATTAATTTTTATAGAAAAGAAAAATATAATTTTTTTAATTAGGTTGTGTAGTGTGAGGATAATTGTACACCAAATGATTAATAGAATTCTCTATGGATTAATTCTACCAAGTCTCTTGCAATAAAATGAAATGAAAGAAACTTTATGAGGTACTAGAAATTATGTAAAGTGCGAATAATGAATTCAAAATCTCTTTTCATAATAAAATTAAATTCATATATTGTAAAATCCTTTTTTGGCTAAACTTTAATTTAGACAAAATATTTTAATTGTTTAAAGAAAAATCATAAGCATATCTCCATATTGATTTTCGGTTTTATTTGGCAATATTTTTAGCTGGTTTTGTAATGTGAAAAGATCTTTAAGTGTGAATATATTTGTTGCCTTATTTATCTCAAATAATCAATTTTTGGTAAAAATATATTGTGCAAATATCTTGAGATTATTTTCAAGGATTATATGGGATTATGTCTATTCTGGAAATAAAGAAGGTGTCGAAAATGAACATGGTCAAAAGAAATGACCATGTTCGTTCTGCCAGATAAAACTGATTACGTTGCTGACTCATCAGTTTCCTTTTCCGTCGACACAAAATGCATCTGGCTGACTGTTTTCCTAAATCAAAGGAATTCGCAAATTGATTTCAAAGAAACCGGAAAATCATGGCCTTGGACGATTTCCCTTCCTATAAATACCTTGCCAAGGCCTTTGGATTTTTCACCTCTTCCATTTTCAATATTTGTAAACATTATTTTGAAGAGTGTCTTTATTTGTAGAGATTAAGTTTGTTCACCTTAATCTTTGTGAGAGTGCTGAGTGTACTTGTGGATATCTATCTAGTCCATTGTAAATAGATAGTGTCTATTGTGAACGTGTTCATAAGGATCTTCGGGAGAGGATTCTACCTAAGTCTCACTTCGGGAGGAAGTGTGCACTCGCTATTCTTTGAAGGGAGTTCAAGAGAATCAGCGTTTAATCAAACCAGATTCGTAGAGAAGAGTACAACAAGATTGCGTCAATAGTTTAAGAGGGAGTCTTACATTGTTTAAGTCAATGCTTTTGTACACTTTGTTTCTTTACTAATTGGTTTATTCTCTGGGCGTGGCCCCAAGGAGTAGGATATCCGAAAGGGTTTCTGAACCTTGTAAAAATTCGCTGTGTTCTTTAATTTTTGCACTGTCTATTTTTTGTGTTCAGTTCTGTCGTGACAAGTTTGGATTTTGTCCCGACAAAACCATTTTTTGTGTAAACAACTAATTACCATTCCACATTTTAATTAATTCATTATTTAATTAATCTGGTAATTACTAAAAACGAAATTTCATATATATTTTAAAAAACTAAGAAAACGTTTTACTTGCACCTAGTATATATATATCCAACAAAATGTATATATTTATATATTTTTCTTTGCATAAATGGTGAAAAATTTGTGGATTAGTTAAAGGGAAACTTATTCTCAATCTCAATCAGTATTTATTCAAAGTGGTTTTGTATTCATATATGGGCTTTTACCTTTTACTGGGTCTGGCAATATCAGGCATACTACTACTAATCGATTCTTTACCCATTCGTGATCGAATACAACCTATGAACAGTTGTACGCCTGCATAACCTATCCGTTTGTACCTCTATATTAAAAAACCATCTTACTTGTATTTGATCTTGTAAGCCCACCTTGACCCAACAATGTTTTTGTCAGGTGGTGGAAAGACAAGATCTCAGGTTTCATTCTTTTGAAGAGCTTCCATTTTTTCTAACATAGCTCGTTTCCAATTCTCAGAAGATTTGCTTCGTCCAAAATTACTGACAATTCATCCTATCTTTATTGGGATCATACCCCCTTGGACTGAAAATCCTTTTTTTTTTTTTTCTGTTTTAGGAATTTTTCCCTGGGCTTTCAATGGAACCATGCCTTGAATTTCAATTACCTAATGATAGGGGTGAGCATCGGTCGGTTTGGGCGGTTTTTTCACAAAAAAAAATCCAGAATTCGGTTTTCGGTTCGGATTGGTGCAATCTGAAAACCGACCGAACCAAACCAGTTTAAAAAAAAACTGACCGTTTTGGACCGCGGTTTGGTCGGTTAAACCGACCAAGCCGAATTGATTTTTTATTTATTTATTTATTTTTTTGAAAGTTTTAGTTAAAAAATTAAAAATTTTGGATTGTTAGATTCCATTTTTGTATGTTTTTAAAACATAAATATATAGAACATAATTACATTTACAAGTGCCTTAAGTTTTTTTTTTATTAAAAATTTTAATTTTTAATAATTAATAATTATATAATATTATATAATTATTTTATTGTGTTCGGTCGGTTTCGGTTTTTTTGGTCGGTTCACCCAAAATTTCCAAACCGACCGAACAGTGGCGGTTTGCACCGTCGGCGGTTTTTTCGGTTTTTGGTTTAAACGGTTTTGGTTTTTTCGGTGTTCGGTAGGTCGGTGTACACGGTTTTTTCGGTTTTTCGGATTTTATGCTCAGCCCTACCTAATGAGAAACTAAGTTTACAGGAATTATTCGGGTCTTCCAAATTCGATCTCTTCTGATTAATTTATCTGCAACAGTTTTACTCATTCCCATTGATTTGTAAAAGACTTATCCACTTCACTAATATTTAATTTCGCTTCTGATCTCCACAATAATTTTATTCATAAAGTTAAGTGAGATCATTTTATATGGCATGCATTACCACCAATAACTATGAAATTGAAGAATTTTGCTACAACGTTTTTGTGCTTCCGCTCGCAAAATATACTATTGCCGGCGAATTTCATAGGCAACAATGTGCCCATATTCACCAACAACTTGCGCCAAGGAAAGGTAACCCTGTGGGAAATATCTGTTTGTAGTGCACTAGCTAATAGATTCAGCTAGCTTGATCAGATGTATATTTAGTGAGTATGATTATTAATTACTCGGTCCCCGATTTAGTCCCGCTCAGCCCAGAGACGAACCGGTTTCGTTAGTGAATCCGGGCTGTCTTTTTTTTTATTATTTTTTTTATCTAATCCAATGGCTGGGGTGTAAAGGAAGAAAAAAAAGTGTTCAACTGACATTGAAGTGACTTTTACAGTCTAGAAGTAGGGGTAGTGAAAAGTGTTGTAGGGTCTTTATTTATTCTTGGTAACCGATATCCTTGTGCACCATTACAAACCAAGACTCTTTAGTTTCTTCACCATTGTTCTCTGTTTCGATGCTTTTATGTGAAGACAGAAGAGGAGATGGAAGGAGGTTCATGCTTGTGAAGTTATAATCCAGACGGAGCAAGGAGGATTCGGTGTGTATCCTCATCTAGGTAAGTAATTTTTTTTCAGACCCATATGTTAATGCTGGTGTTATTTGATTTTTTTATGGGTATTTTACGTTTAAAAAGATTTTTTTTTTAAGTTTTCAAAAATCTATTAGAGGAATATAAGCCCTATAAAAATTGACTTAGATCATTAACATTGTGTGATTTGCATTTTATTTTTAAAAAAAATATTTTCCAGAGTAATGGGTTTATCTTTTAAGAAATCAATGCATGTTTAGTCAAATTTTTTATCGAGTTTTGGAATAATGGAATTTTGTATGTCTTAAATAGTTAAGTTAACGGGTTTCTCTATTAAGCACCCAATGTATGATCAATATTTTCGAGGTGTGTTGGTTATTATGATTGCTATGTGAAATTTATATCACCTATTTTCAACTAGTTTGGTTACCGAATCTGAGAAATACTTGTGCTTTCTGTATGATAATCTTTTTTTTCATTGTTATTTATGAAAATCATATATTTAGATTAATCTTGAAATTTTTAAGAATAAGATTAATTGAATGATGCGGTGGTTAAATTGTTGGTTATCTTATTCATATTTGGGAAATGTAGGGAAATGACCTTAAAATGCAAACGAGGAGGTGTGGGTAGGAAACAAGGTACTGGTGTCAAGAACGATGAGGATGGTGATCTAGGGTGTGTAGTTTTTTTTTCTTGTCCCTATAAGTTTAGTATTGCCTTAATGATTTTAGGTGATTTAGTTATCGGCTTGATTTCAGGACATATAGTCTGGCAACAGTTAAGAAGAAGACATCCAAGCTCGAAAATTTGCTAAGGGAGAAGAGACGACTAGAGAATGCACTTGTAAGCCACCTTTGTAGAATTACTTCCTTGCTGTGCAAGATTTTGTGTATCTTGTTTGACTGTTTAATCATTTATTTGTGTACTATTGATTTTTTTTGTTTAGATTCAGAAGGAGCTAGCAACCCAATGGAGGTCTGCCCTAAAGAGCATTTCAACTAGTAAATCGAAAAGGGGAAGAAGGTGGCACCAGTTGATTTCGATTGTGATTCTGAAGTTGAAGACCAAGATGGGACTGATGACGATGATGATGATGCAGAAACAGAAGTGGACGCTCGTGAGATTGGGTCACATGACTAGATGCTCATTTGAGAGGGTGTCTTGAATTGTGAATAAATTATCTGATGAACAGAAAGCCATAGTGCATGAAGCTGGGTTTGGAGCATATTTGAGAGTCGACTTCCCTAGTATGTATTCTCCTTTGGCGCAGTGGCTAGTTGAGTCAGTCGATGTTGAGAATAGTTGTATGAAAATTTACGGGAAGATGTTTCCCATTTCTGGTGATGTTTTCCAACGTGTGATGGACATTCCAAACGGAAACCACATTATTAATTAGAAAGCAAAAGTTCCTGAATGTGAAATTAAGAGTAGAATGCTTGCTGGAAAGAAGCGTGTGTCATTGTCAAGCCTAGAAGCACAGTTGGTAGAGTATGCGAATGCAGACAAATTTTTCTTGGCAAGTTTCATTTTGGTGATCATTGGCAGCATCCTCGTACCTGGATCGGGCAACTAGCTGCACAAAAGTTACATAAACACAATGCGCGATCCTTGTAGAATTTCTTCTCAGAACTGGGCCACCCATAGCGTCTGATGCCTTATGAAATCTATCAGAAAGTACCAAGCCGGTAACTTGTTCCAATTGAATGGATGCACTGCTTTCCTTCAGGTACTTATTCTTTCTGTTACTTTAAATTTGGTTTAAAGGATTATGTTAATATGAAAGGAACAAATAAATTGTTGTTTTGTTATATACTAGGGCAGTTCATGTACTTTAACCACATACAAGTCCTCAACACGTATGTTGACCGATCTGTTCTAGCCATCACCTTTTGGACTGATGAATAGTGTAAAAAAGTGAAGGGCTACATATGCCATCGTGGAGGTTTTAGTAACTGCAAAACTGTATGTGAATTATTATTTTTAATGTAAATTGTACATTACACACCTTTCTTGGTGGACTAAGTGGTAGCTTGTCGATTCTTATATTCTTTAACAGGTTCGCGTTGTCACTGAACTAAGTGGCCCTTAGCAAGGATGGTCTGACCATAGTGGGGACCATAAGGGAAGTAGCATACTGATGGAGAAGCTTACAAAAGTTGGCCATCCAGTGGAGGGATTGATGGGTGTTAGGAATATAACAAATTCCATTCTTGAGTCTTAGTTCCAGCTGTCATTTTGTTATTCAGTTAGATGGTTACTCATTCTAACAGATTGTTAGTTTTCTTACAACTGTAATAACAGCTCATACTTGTAATATGTATATTCATCTCATTCAATAAAGACGAATATACTTTTCAGTCAAACCATTTTCTTGATTCTTTCTATTTTCACAACTGGCATCCAAGCACCTAGGTTGATTTTTTTTTTCCGATTCTTATCGTCTCTTTCAGATCTCTCTCTAATGGCGTCCTCCAGCACTCCGACTCTGGTGAATCAGCCTGCAACTCAACCTCCGGCTCAAGCCAATATTCCTATTGCTCCTGGATTTGTTGTTTCGGCAAACATGGCATCCCTCAACCTTCGTCTGATTCTTACGAACTACCCGTACTGGCGTTCTCAGGTGCTTCCATCTGTTCGTGCTCAAGATTTGGAAGGCTTTCTCACTGGCGATCGCATCAGACCTCCTGTGACGATTACTGACCCTGCTGATCCTACTTATCTGATTCCCAATCCAGACTTCAGCAACTGGTTGAGGCTTGATCAATTCCTTATGAGCTGGCTGTTCAACTCAATCTCAGAAAATATGCTTGGACATGTGGCTCGATGAAATTCCTCCGATGAAATTTGGTATGAACTCGCTCAACTCTTCTCTAGTTATTCACGTGCTTGCATTCTTCAACTCAGAACTCACCTTCACATGACCAAGAAAGGTTCCACTGCCGTTGATGAATACATTCTCAAAATGCGATGCATCGCTGATGCTCTCATGGCAGCAGGACAAGTGATCACTGATGAGGAGTTGATCTTGTATATGTTGGGAGGCTTAGGTCTAGAGTATGAATCGGTTGTGGTTAATCTGACATCTAGAAAGAATGTTACATTTCCTGAATTGCAATTTACTCTCCAGAATCATGAGATGAGGATCGAACAACACAATGTTGTTGCAACTATGGATCTCCAAAATCCATCAGCTAACTATGCCTCTGCCAACAGAAAGAATGGAAATCAAACATTTCCCCCTTCTAATCAGGGATCTCGTGGCCGTGGTTACCAAAATCATAGACGAGGAGGATGATCCTCTTATGGTCGTGGCAACAACACTGCCAATCGTCCCACATGTCAAGTATGTGGAAAACCTGGACATACATCACTCAAATGCTATCACCGCTTCGATCTAAGCTATCAAGGTGAAACTCATGCTCCTGGCACTAAAAATGCTACTCCAGAGACACCACAACCACAAGCTCTTATTGTTACTCCATCCACCGTTGCTGATAACAATTGGTATATGGACAGTGGTACTTCTCATCATGTCTCTGCTGCTACAACAAATCTCAACACTCCAACCTCCTGCAAAGGAAAGGAAAAATTGGTTGTAGGTAATGGCTCTCAACTTTCTATTCATCATATTGGCAATACTCACATCCCTGCCACTCGTTCTTTAAATTTAAAAAATGTTATCCATGTCTCTGAGATAAAGAGCATCTCTAAATTTACACTGGATAATGATGTGACAATAGAATTTACTCCTGATTTGTGTTTTGTTAAGGACACTGCTACGAGACAGGTACTACTTCAGGGAACACTTAAGCATGGTCTTTATCAGCTGGAGCTTCCTTCTACACCATTGCCATACTCCACTCATTCAAATTTTCCAGCCGCCTACCTTAGTGACCAGACAGATTCTGCACATTCCTCTACTACCACTACTTTAAGGAATAAAACTCATTGTAATTTTCCTGAATTTTCTGATACTTCTCATTGTACTCAGTCCTCTCGTGCTAGTGTTCTTTGGCATAACCGACTTGGACATCCATCCAATGTCTTTCTAACAAAAGTACTTAATAAAATTCAAGTTCATTGTTCCAAATCTGGTAGAGAGTACTGTGATGCTTATCATTATAGTAAAAACCATCTTATGCATTTTTCCAGTTCAACAATTAAAACCACTGCTCCATTACAATTAGTTCACTCTGATTTACAGGGTCCTTCGCCCATTTCATCCCCTGAAGGGTATCGATATTACATCCTATTTGTTGATGACTTCACTAAATATTCATGGATATATCCCATGAGACAAAAGTTTGAAGCCTTTAGCATTTTTCAATTATTCAAAACAATGGTTGAAAACCAATTAAATCTATCCATTAAAGCCTTACAAACTGATTGGGGGGGGGGGGGGGGGGTGAGTATCGCAAATTAAAAATTCCACTTTAGAAATTAGGAATCATATTTAGACACCCATGTTCTGATCACCATCAACAACAAGGTTGTGTTGAACGAAAACATAGGCATGTCACTGAGGTTGGTCTAACTCTTCTAGCTCAAGCTAACTTACCCTTATTGTTTTGGTGGGATGCTTTTTGTCTCTGCTGTCTTTGTCATTAATCGTCTTCCCACTCTTACTTGTCAATACAAATCCCCCTTTGAGTGCATCCACAAATATCCACCTGACTATAAATTTCTCAAAGTGTTTGGGTGTGCTTGTTTCCCATTTCTTAGACCATACAACACACACAAGTTTGCTTTCAAAAACTCCAAGTGTGTCTTTCTTGGGTACAGTCCCTTCCATAAAGGGTATCATTGTTTGCATTCTACTGGGCGAATATATATTGCCAGAAGCATCAACTTCAATGAAACAGAATTTCCTTACCCAACACTTTTCTCTACATCCAATATGCACTCATCCTCCACCTTTCGACAGAACCTCACCTCACCTGCCTTCATTATTCCTTCCTCTCCCTCTACTCCAGCTCATCCACAATCTCAATCACCAATCTCAAACACAAATATGTCTCTCCAAACATCAATCCCTTCTGTGTTTTCTACCTATGGGGATGATGCTTCAACAAGTGTTCCTACAATTTCTGAAGTAGCACATGTCTGAGTTAATGATCCTACTACAAATCAAGTAAGTGATTCATCTAATACTTCTATTAATTCTTTATCTCGCATGTTATCAACTAATGCTGTTGAGATGGAGATGCATCTTCCTACCTCTGAGATAGCACCTGCTAGTGGTACAATTGAGGACATTGGAGTTGAGACAACAACACAACCAATTGAGATTGCAACACCTAATATTGAGACAGTCCCATCAAATCAGGAGATCATTGTCCCTGACAGTACACAAAATGCTTCTATCTTGGTTCCAAGAGCACCACCACCTCTGCCTAGTGGTCACTCAATGCAAACGCGATCCAAGTCGGGTATATACAAACCAAAGGTGTATCTTGCAGCCACTTCTAACTCAATAGCTTGTGCACCAACCTCAGTCAAACAAGCTCTCACTATTCCAGTTTGGAAAAATGCCAGCTAGCGATGACATGAATATTATTCAATGTAAGTGGCTTTTTCGAGTCAAGTTCAAGTCTGATGGCACCTTGAATAAATACAAAGCTAGTCTTGTTGCCAAAGGCTTTCAACAAACGGCTGGTCTAGATTTTTCAGATACCTTTAGTCTAGTTGTTCGAGCTTCCACTATCTGAGTAATATTCTCTCTTGCTGTTACATTTGGATGGGACATACAACAAATTGATGTGAATAACGCATTCTTAAATGGAGTACTACATGAATGGGTGTACATGAAACAACCCACTGGATACGTTGATCCTACACAGCCTAATCATGTTTGTCTATTACATAAAGCACTTTATGATCTTAAGCAGGCTCCTAGGGGCTGGTTTGAACAATTAAAAAGTACTTTACTCAAGTGGGGTTTCAAGTGTTTAACTTCAGATACATCTCTTTTCAACACAACCATGAAAGGTGCTCCTCTGTTTCTGTTGGTGTATGTGGATGACATCCTCATCACAGGTGCTAATTCCTCCACAATTGCTCAGCTCATTCATGATCTACACTCTAAATTTGCGCTGAAGTTACTTGGATCCGTGAGCTATTTTCTGGGTTTTGAGGCCATTAGAACAGTTGTTGGTTTATTTCTTACTCAGTTCAAATATGCTACTGAGTTACTTCAAAAGACAAGTTTTGATGACTCCAAAGAAGCCCCAACTCCAATGATACTTGGTAATAAACTTTGTCTAGGTAACCGTCCCTTGTTTGACAAATCAGAAGTATATCGCAGTGTCCTTGGTGCTTTACAATATCTTACTCTTACAAGGCCAGATTTTTCCTTCTCAGTTAACAAACTAAGTCAGTTCATTAAAGCACCTACTGTCAATCACTGGACTGCCTATAAACGAGTACTTAGGTACATACGAGGCACCATCCATCTTGGACTCCACTTTAAACCAACTGCTGTTATGAGCTTAGAAGAATACTCTGATGTTGATTGGGCATCCAATTTGGATGATCGAAAATCTACAAGTGGATTTTGTCTATTCCTTGGCGGAAATCTAATAAGTTGGGGGTCACGCAAGCAACAAGCTATTGCTTGCTCTAGCACAGAATCAAAATATCATGCACTGGCTTCTACTGCCACTGAACTTATATGGCTCCACTCCTTACTCACTGAACTCGGTATCAAAATCTCCATGGTTCCTACCTTGTGGTGTGATAATCAAGGAGCTCAAGCCTTAACTATCAACCTTGTTTTTCATTCACAAACCAAACACATCGAAGTAGATGTGCATTATGTTCGAACTCAAGTTGCTGAAAAACGGTTTGAAGTCAGATACATTCCATCTACTGAACAGCCTGCTGACTTGTTCACCAAACCAATCACTTCTCCTAGATTTGAATTTCTTTGTGACAAGCTGAACCTGGATTATTCCAACTATAGCTTGAGGGGGGCTGTTAGGAATATAACAAATTCCATTCTTGAGTCTTAGTTCCAGCTGTCATTTTGTTATTTTGTTAGATGGTTACTCATTCTAACATATTGTTAGTTTTCTTACAGCTGTAATAACAACTCACACTTGTACTATATATATTCATCTCATTCAATAAAGACGAATATACTTTTCGGTCAAACCATTTTCTTGATTCTTTCTATTTTCACAACTATGGCACTAGTTGTTGCTTTACCAGATAAGTTGAGGGCTATGGTCACTCAGGAGGTAACTAAACTGTTGGGGCAAAAATCTGTAGGAGAGGAGAATGTCAATTAGGGAGGAGGGAATCCAGTTGATGGAGAAAAACACAATGATGTTGCAATGAATTTGTCACAAGAATTGCTAGATGTGGTTGTTGAGGTAGGGAAGTCAATTGCTAAACCCAAAGAGCCAAATCCTTGGGGCGACGCTTGGCTAGAACATTTTCGTTCTAGTGAAGGGCTTGTAGTAGGATCATTCATACTTGCAAACCCTACACCCCTGTAAACATACAAGATGACATATTGTATTTTCAACCATGACTTTGAAGATTCGTATGTATAAGTTATTTAAGTATACTATTCAGCTATGATTTTAAGCTTTATTGATGTTAATTAATTTTTTATGTAGCACTGTGATTTGTGAATGTGATAGATTGGTTATTGATCGCGAGTGCATGCAGTCATTGGAACCTGGGAGATGGGTTCGGGGAGAGGCAAGTATTAAATTTAACTGACTGAAATTTTTAATATGAAATCCAATTTATCTAACTCGGATAGTGAACTCGTTATGCAGGTTGTTTCCATATATGCCAGGATATTGACTAGAGTTGAGCGTAAGAAACAACTAGACGAAAATGCAGCCGTATGGTTTATGCCTATGAATGTATCGGTGAGTTGGATTTGTATAAACTTTTGATCATGTTTATTTATATTCGCCTGATTGAAAGTACAATGTTATATAACTGGTTTAATGAGGTGTTTTTGTATTAAAACTATTTGCAGGAAAAATATTTTGGTAAAGGGTATTCAATTAATTGTGCTGCACGAGAAAAAAAATGGAGAAAATACCATTTTTCTGATTTTGGGAAGTGCCAAGAGGTGATTTATATTGCAATTTTTTTAGTTAGACTTATATATTGACTATGTGTTCTATTATCAATACAACCTTGTATGAGTTTTTCATAATCATTCTTTGTATATTTTAGATGGTGGTTCCGATAATGAAAGATGGAGATCTGGGAGCTAGACACATGTTCGTGGTTCGATTGGATCTTCTATGCAGAACCACTATGCTTTGGGATTCTTTTGTAGCAAATAGGGATATGGATGATAAATTCAGTTGTACTACAGAAATGGTATGAGATTTAGTTTATTCAAAATTGATTGCATGATTGACTGCCTAATACTTTGTCATATGTGGATATAGTTGGAGACCTTGGACACTTTATTTGCATTTGATATTAATGCCACTCAAGAGAGCAAATGGAAATTTGCTGGGTTTGAGATTTCTGTAGAATTTTTTTTGCCTCAACAAGCTAATAGCTACGGCTGCGGAGTGTTTGTTTTGAAATACATGGAGACCCTTAGTGATGGAAATGCCAATGCGTAGAGGTATGTAAACTTTAGTTTAAGGGATGTGTGGTTCTATTTATTTTTTCCATTGTACTGTTATTTATGAAATTGACCCAAAAATTATATAAATAGTTTGATGATATTGTGGAGCGTTTTCGATTTGAAAATCTTTTGGTATGTGATGAATTATACAAAGGAAGGGAGCAGGTTGTTCGTGAAAGTGAGGATAATTATAATATATTAATCAGTGTGGATGACAGTGGCGAAATTGACAGAATTGGGAATAACAATGGTGAAAGTTCCCAGCCACTTCTGTGCCCTGTTAAGTCACAGTCTGATAGTTTTTTTTCAACCAAGAAAGCTAAACATGCAAACATGATTCCAAATGTGTCTTTGTTGCGAATTTTTGCTACTGCGCAAGTATACGCAATCGAATAAACAAGAATAGTAGTGGAAATATAGTATCGTTCCGTCAAGGAATTTATCTAATAATTACCAATAGCAAACTTTTATTTCTATTTGACTAATGAAAATTTAGTGAGAATTAACAATGAACAATAAACTAGCAAAGCAAGATTTAATTAACGAAATTTAATATAAGTGAAATATTAGAGTATTCTAATTTCATCAACTTTCAATTCTATTCAATCAATAATACAACTAATATGTTTCTTTGATCTATGGTTATAGCAAGTTTACTATTGACAATTCTATTCTTTCTCAAGATATAAAATATTCAGTTTACCTGTGAATTTTCTACATGTCTGTGATAAATTCTACACATAAACCGCATTAAGAACAAAACCCTAATTGCTACACAAACCAATTTGATACTTTCGTTCTAAATTGAAATCTATGTCTATTGTCTAGAGCTATTTCAATTCTCACTTTTCAGATATTGAATTAAAACCAATAATCATGCAACAGATGGCCAATCAATTACAAGCATTAAACATAAGAACAGTAGATAACCATAAATTCAAAGATTCATAGAAATTGCATTAAAGACGAATAGAATATCCAGTGACTACATTAAAATACTCTAAATAAAAATTTAGTTCATAATATTAAACTTCATCACACAATCTAAAATTCAAAAGCATAAATAAACACAAACAAAATAAACGTGGATTCTTCTCTGTTTCTGTCCCTCTGCCGTCAGAATGCTTCTTTCTTTCTGTCCTTTTCGATCTTCTTTTTATTCTTTTTACAAAAATCCAAAACCCTACGAATTTCCATGATAATTTCCAAAAATGCCCTTGTGCCGATATATCGCCGATGATGCTGCGATATATCGCCTGTTGGATGTTCTCGATAAAAACACGAGTTTCTGATGTCGTTTATGCTAAGCCGAAATTTCAAATTCCTCAAGCAGCGATATATCGCCCAAGACAGGAGATATATCGCCTGTACCATATTTCCAAATATTAGCCAATTTCGGCTACTAAAACAGACATTTATCCAAATTCTCGAACAAATCAGAATTATAACAACACACTGCACAAGTTCACCAAACAGATTTCTCTTGATAAAAACAACCAAATCAATCTGAAAAGGTTATAAATAAGCGTATATTTTGTACGCTTATCACACCCCCAAACTTGACTGATTGCTTGTCCTCAAGCAAACAAAAGAAAGAACAAAGAAACAATCCAAAACTAAAAAAAACTATTGGATGACTTAACTTCACAGAAAAATTTAAACTTAGACTAGGGGCATAACTTTTCTCAAAAATTCCAATTCTTCTTCAATCGCTCAACCAATGCTTCTGATCATGTGACTAGAATTTCAACATATCAATAATTTCTCCAACTACTGTCATTCATGCAAATACACATTTCATTTAACAAATACCGTACAAAACATAATTTTACAAGTATCAACATTCATTCATACCTCAAACCCATCAAAATTCACCATAAGCTTGCTCAATTAACTTGTCTCCACTAATATAAAATCTGTATCAAGTAGATCAAAAATACTTTTATAGGCTCATAACATTAGGCTTAGGTAAAGGTAGATAAATAGTCATTTAGGCTCGAAATTACCATAAGCATATAAACCTTGAAACCAGTCAACTTTCTCTTCACCACACCAAAAATCACCCTTTTATACAATTAGAGAGAGAGATTACATACTTTCATCATTTTCTTCTTTCTTTTTATATCATTTTTTCTAGACTTATCACATTTTTTTTTTCAGGTCACACTCCCCCAAACTTAATATTTTCTATATATATATATATATAATCAAGGAGTGTGACAAAGTGATGTTTTTTTTTTATAATCTCATAAACGTCTCTCTCTCATCTTTCTGTATAATCATACTACACTCAAATCATACCAATACCTCACTCTTTTCCATTCTTCTTTCCCACAAATTATATGCTTATGATAACAAAGGAAAAAGAAAAAATAATGAAGTTAGGAAATTTAGGCTCAAATAGTATAATCAAGAACAAAAACCAAAGTTTAAGGCTCAAAAAGGGTAACTAAGGATAAATTTTCATGGGTTAGCTGGAAAGGCTCAAACATTTACCAAAGAAGATTGCCTAAATCATCTCTACTCAATACTTCATTTAGCATTTCGTCTCAACAAATTAACTGAGCAAGTTCTAGCTTGTTTCAACAATTCCCACAATACTTATAAACTTATATAATGTAAAGCATAAATTAAATAAAACACATATAATACACAGATGACAATACTCCGATCAATTATCAACAGGTTAAGCACACAGTCTACATATCCAAAGCATCAGTTTAACAACATCAAAGAATTAGCACAATTCATCATTGAAGCCCCATCTGTCTTAATCAATAATAGTTTCGTACAGTCATCCAACATTAAAATTAAAAATAAAAAAATCAAAAGAAAAGTAAATAGTCCCCCAAACTTAAAATAAACAGTGCCCTCAATGTTTCACAAAATCCACAGGAACTGAACTACAAGAAAAAAAATAAAAAATAAAATAAAATAAACTAAAAAAAAAAAAAAACCTGACAACCGAACAGTTACTCTTCATTGTCAGAATCTGGAGGCGGCTGATATGGCTGGCGCAATTCTGGAGGACATTGGGGAAAATCATTAAAGCCTGTATAGCGCACAAATGCCCCACAAAAATCAGCCATGTAATTCGTCATGTGGAATTGACGATCTCTAATATCCGCCTGACCATGCAACAATAGTTGTTGTTGTCTCTTCAAATCGTCAATATCTTGTTGCATGGTACTATACTTCCGAGAACTAGAGCCTTCAGTAGCTCTAAAAGTGGATGGTTTTCGCCCCTTTCTCTTCGGCCTAGTGGACTCAGGTTGTTCATCGATCGGTGGCAAGGACAGCAGACTTGGGTCAACAGGCTCGTATCCCAAACCAGTGGGTCGAGGAACACCTCCATAATTCTCATCTTGATGCAACACTGACTGATGACTAATTATTGGAGACTGTTCACAGACTTCATTAACGTTCATTGGCACTCCCTGATCCTTACATAAACTAGTAATTAATGAAGCATGTCCATGACCACCAGATGTGGCCCCTCGCGCAATATAACTTATACTCTCTGCGATAAGCCGTCCAACATTGATCGACTTACCCGAACAAATACAATATAGCAAGTAGAGACGTTCAGTAGTCACTTCCATTTGTTGAGTGGAAGGCATAAGAGTACTAATGATGAACCTGTTCCACAACCTCCCATACGGACTCAAACATGTAGCCCTGATTGATCTTGGAGTAACCATGTCACTCCCCATTTTGTAAGTAGAACCGGGCTTCGTCATTTCCTTTAAGAGCAAATTATAATCCTTTTCAGCTGCTCCTGTGCGATAATCGTCATCCCATGGATCATTGAGGTCGTAGAACCTGTTGATTACTTAAGGGGAATAACAAACCTTTTTACCCCGAACTAAGACAATATGATCATCCCTCTCGACAAAAGCATTGGCATAAAACTCCCTTACCAAACTGATATTAGCCAAAAGTTTTGGCTCACACAACTGCTGCCAATTTCTATTTATAATCATCTGTGGGAGAATGCCATCCAATTCACTTGGCCGAAAGTGAGACTCCACAATCACTGTTTTATTTTTAACTATCCATTCCTCGAATTTATTTTGAGCAGTGGGGTTAACAAAGGTATGAGGAATGGTTACATTGGCTCGTTGGACTGTGGACGTGGTATTTGCTTTCTTGGGAGCCATAGAGTAGTTCAATCACAAAAACACTATTAACAGTCGTTTACACACTAACAACCCCAAATCAACTCAGAAACACCCAAGAATGTCCAAAATATTTCAAAACCGCTCACTGAGTACTTTTATCAAACACTTAATGTGCAATCGTAAAAAAATTGGCCAACAATACTCAAACAACCCACAATCTTCCCCAACTGTATAAAATATGCTCCCAAGATGATAAAAACAGTTAACACAAGCCAATCTCACAATAGATTCCAAAAATTCGTCCAATACCCAAAACAATTTTAAGTTCTCCAAATTCCCTCAATAGATCATCAAACACACAAAAACTCAAGAATGTACCTTGATAACTTTGAAGAGGATGAAGAAAATGTTCTTAATCACAGCAAGATTCGGCCCCTTTGATGCGTGATGATGATGATGGAATGCTTGAGAGAGATTTGTTTTAGATGAAAAATGGGAGAAAATTTTGGGAAGGTTTGAAAGAGGGTTTCGGTTCTGTTAAAAGGGTCGAATTGGGGTTTATGACTGATATAAATGGGTCATGTGCTCCCCATGTGCCTTTTTTTTTTCAAAAAAAATTCAACCAGGCGATATATCGCCTGTAAGTGGCGATATATCGCCACATGCTCTATAGCCGAACCGTGCCTCTGTCCACCATGCCGATATGTCGCCTCAACCAACCCCGAGATAGCGCAGCCTTATTCCATTTGAGCCGATATATCGCATATATGAGGCGATATATCGCAATAGGCTATTTACCAAAACGGCGTCTCTGACTTCCACGACGATATTTCGCCTCTTGCATCGTCGATATGTCGCCTCCTCATTCACTGATGCCGATATATCGCCAATGGTAGGCGATATATCTCCTGGGACCGAAAAAAAAATTCCAACTTAAAACAAAAAATCCCATCCGAATCTGTTGTCCAGGCGATATATCGCCTAAACACTGTTCAAAATTATCAACTTTTTTCAATTTTTATTTTTTTGTTTTTCACGTTTTTCACAGTTCTACTACACTAAAAGAAAATAAAAAATAATAATGTCAAACGAAAACAAAAACAAAAATAAATTACAAAATAATGAGGTGCCTCTCAAAAGCGCTGTCGTTAACGTAATTTAGCCGGACGTTGCTTTTCTTGCCTTCAAGAATCCACCAGAGTAATATTGACCTTCATCTCAATTTCGCCTCCATAGTAATGCTTCACCCGCTGTCCATTAACTTTAAACGGCGAAGAATCACCTTGTTTAATCTCCAAAGCCCCGTATGGAAACACTTTTGTAACAATGAATGGCCCCGACCATCGAGACTTTAATTTTCCCGGAAATAACTTGAGACGGGAATTGAATAGCAGCACCTTATCGCCCACTTGAAAAGTCCGATTGACAATATTATTGTCATGCCATTTCTTTGTCTTCTCTTTGTAGATTCTTTCATTCTCGTAGGAATCATGGCGCAATTCATCTAACTCATTCAGTTGAGCTAGCCTTAATGCTTTCGAAGCGACCGAATTGAAATTCAACTTCTTTAACGCCCAATGTGCCCTATGCTCCAGTTCAAATGGCAAGTGACAAGCTTTACCATATACAAGACGGTAGGGAGAAGTACCAATTGGCGTTTTAAAAGCTATCCGATAAGCCCACAACGCATCATCAAGCTTATTCGACCAATCCTTTCAATTAACTTGCACCGTCTTTTCTAAAATCAGCTTAATCTCACGATTTGACAATTCCGCTTGCCCATTTGACTGTGGATGATATCCCAATGCCATCTTGTGTTTAATTCCATACTTCTCCATTAAGGAATCAAAAATCTTATTGGCAAAATGAGTCCCTTCATCACTTATAATCGCTCGAGGTGTGCCAAAACGAGAGAAAATATTCTTTTTCAGAAACTTGACTACCACGTGAGCATCATTAGTTGAAGTAGCAACTGCTTCAACCCACTTACTTACATAATCCACCGCCAACAAAATATACAAATTACCAAACAACAGTGGATAGGGTCCCATAAATTCAATACCCCAAACATCGAATAATTCAACCTCCAATATATTAGTGAGAGGCATTTCATGACGTCTTGAGATATTACATACCCTTTGACAACGATCACACCGTTTCACATAGTCATAGCTGTCTTTATATAGAGTAGGCCAATAAAATCCACATTCAAGGACCTTTGCAGCAGTCCTTGCTCCCCCAAAATGTCCACCAGTAGGCGATGCATGGCAATGAAACAAGATGTCCTTCATTTCTCTTTCAGGCACACATCTTCTGATAATCAAATCCGGACATTGTTTAAATAAGAAAGGATCATCCCAGTAGTAGTTCTTCACATCATGATAAAACTTTTTCAATCTCTACCCTACAAATTCTGATGGCACTACGTTGGCTGCCAAATAATTCACATAATCCGCAAACCATGGCACTAACTCATCTTCCACTGCAAATAATTGTTCATATGGGAAACTCTCATTAATCTCTCCTGTAGCAAGTTCTGACTTATCCCCCAACTCAAGTCTTGATAAGTGATCCGCCACCAAATTCTCTATACCCTTCTTATCCCGAACCTCCATATCAAACTCTTGTAAATGAAGTACCCAACGAATAAGTTTGGGTTTAGCATCTTTCTTAGCAATAAGATGCCTGATTGCTGAGTGATCAGTATACACAATAACTTTGTTCCCCATCAAATACGGCCTGAATTTATCGAATGCATATACAATGGCAAGAAGCTATTTCTCAGTGGTGGAATAATTCAACTGAGCGCCATTTAGTGTTCTGCTGGCATAATAAATAGTCCGGAATACTTTGTCAACACGCTGCCCCAGAACCGCACCCACTGCAAAATCACTCGCGTCGCACATTAACTCAAATGGTTGGTCCCAATCCGGTGAAATTACTATAGGTGCCGACACCAATTTCTGCTTTAGTATACTGAAAGCTTCAAGACACTTCTCATCAAACTCAAATGGCACCCCATTCATCAACAAAGACGAGAGTGGCTTAGAAATCCTGGAGAAGTCCTTTATAAATCTTTTGTAAAACCCCGCATGACCAAGGAAACTTCTCACTCCCTTAACTGAAACTGGAGGCGGCAAATTCTCAATAGTAGCAATCTTAGCCCTATCAACCTCAATACCATTCTTAGACACCTTATGCCCAAGCAGTATGCCTTCATTTACCATGAAATGGCATTTTTCCCAATTCAAGACTAGATTCGCATCTTCACATCTTCTCAGCACAGCCTCCAAATTCATTAAACAATTGTCAAAAGAAGACCCCATCACAGAGAAATCATCCATAAAGATCTCAATGCTCCGTTCCACCATATCAGAGAAAATAGCCATCATACACCGTTGAAAAGTGGCAGGGGCATTGCACAGACCAAACGGCATACGACGGAATGCAAAAGTACCATATGGGTAGGTGAAAGTCGTCTTTTCTTGATCCTCAGGCGCGATGGCTATTTGATGGTACCCTGAATAGCCATCCAGAAAACAGTAATGCTGATGTCCAGCCAATCTATCTAACATCTGATCAAGGAAAGGTAGTGGAAAGTGATCTTTTCTAGTTGCTTTGTTCAATTTACGATAATCTATACAAATCCTCCAACCAGTTACGGTACGCGTTGGGATAAGCTGGTTATTGTCATTCTTCACCACTGTAATCCCTCCTTTCTTAGGGACTACCTGAACTGGGCTCACCCAACTACTGTCTGAAATAGGATAGATCACCCCAGCATCTAACCACTTCAAGATCTCCTTCCTTACCACCACTTTCATTGCTGGATTCAATCGACGTTGTGCTTCAATAGAGGGCTTACTGTCATCTTCCATCAAGATCTTGTGCATAACTGTGGATGGACTTATTCCCTGAATATCTGCCAACGTCCATCCAATTGCCAACTTATGGGTTCTCAACACCCTTAACAATTTTTCCATCTCCTCATTAGAAAGAGAAGAAGACACAAGGACTGGTAAAGTCTCCTTCTCACCCAGAAAAGCATAGCGAAGATGTGCTGGCAATGATTTCAATTCCAGCTCTGGAGGTCTCTGAATTGATGGTAATGGTCTTTCAGGTCCTTGGCCCAAATCTTCATATTTTCGATTATAAATTGGCCCTTTAGAATTCAACCACTGTACACACTCTTGGACCTCACTGTCTAACTCAGCATCTATATCCCCAATTGTCAAGCTCTTCTGAAGTGAATCCTCTGTGAGATTAATTTCTGCCACCGCTTTCTCTACCATGTCAACTTTGAAACAGCTGTCATTGACATTTGCAAACTTTAGAGCCTTAAACACGTTGAATACCACTTCTTCACCCTGAACTCGCAGTGTCAGCTCACCTTTCTGAACATCAATCAAAGCCTGCCCAGTAGCTAAAAATGGCCTGCCCAGAATGATAGGTACATCCATATCCTCCTCCATATCCAGAACTATGAAATCTGCCGGAAAAATGAACTTGTCCACTTTAACAAGGACATCCTCTACGATTCCTCTGGGGTGTTTCACTGAACGATCTGCTAACTGTAATGTGACTGTTGTAGGACAGCCTCCCCCAAACCAAGTCTTCTGAATACAGACAAAGGCATCAGATTTATACTCGCCCCCAAATCACACAAAGCATGCTTACATTCAAACTTCCCAATTGTACACGGTATAGTAAAGCTCCCCGGATCTCTCAACTTTTGGGGCAACTTCCTCTGCAATATCGCACTGCACTCTTCAGTGAGCGCCATCGTCTCATAATCTTCCATCTTCCTTTTCTTGGACAGAATCTCTTTCATAAATTTGACATAACTAGGCATCTGCTCTAATGCCTCAGCAAATGGAATATTGATGTGCAGCTTTTTGAATACCTCTAAAAACTTAGAAAACTGTTTATCCAGTGTAGTTTTTCTAAGCCTCTGAGGATATGGAACTTAAACTGGCTGACTATCAACAATGGGAGAACACTTGTTTGAACCCTGGTGGTCTTCAATAACCCCATTCGCTTTTGTATCTGATTTCTCACCCAACTCTTCATTCCGAACCACTGACTTTTGTACACTGGGCTGCTCCACTTGCTTACCATTTCTCAACGAAATTGCTTGACAGTTCTCTTTAGGATTTACCACGGTATTACTAGGCAAATTCCCTTGCGGTCTGTTATTAAGCATGTTGGCCAACTGACCCACTTGTGTCTCAAGGTTTCGAATAGAGGATCTGGTCTCAGTCATGAATTGAGTCTGAGTATTAATGAGGGTCAACAAGGCTGCTTGCAAGTTATTAGGCTTTTCTGGTTGATCTTGCGGTCTAGGCTGGTGTGACGATGAGGCTTG
Source organism: Humulus lupulus (assembly GCF_963169125.1). Taxonomy (NCBI): domain Eukaryota; kingdom Viridiplantae; phylum Streptophyta; class Magnoliopsida; order Rosales; family Cannabaceae; genus Humulus; species Humulus lupulus. The sequence goes on from NC_084800.1 coordinate 59,302,680, forward strand.
ATTCATAGGCTGTTGTGACATGTGTTGCTGGTATGGTCTTTGAAATTGTGACTGTTGGCCCTGATTGTTTCTCCATGAGAAATTTGGGTGATTTCTCCACCCAGGATTGTAAGTATTGGAGAACGGATTCTGATAAGGCCTCTGAAAATTACCAACTGCCTGTACCTGAGCCTGATTAACTGGCATATTACCATACATGTCGGCCGCTGTACACTGTTCATACAAATGAGGCCCTCCACATAATTCACACCCTGATTGCATCTGTATAGCCTGTGCTTGAGCTGAGATCTTGTTTTGTTGCAACTGCTTTGTCAATGAAGCAACCTGAGCAGTTAAAGCAGTGATAACATCTAATTCATGTACACCAGCTACTTTTCTCTGTGAAGTATCTCGTTCGGCAGGACACTGATAATTGTTCATAGCCATCTCCTCTAACAATTCATATGCCTCATCAGCCCCTTTACTCATGAAAGAACCACCTGCTGCTGCATCTATTATAGTGCGAGTAGTACCGCAAAGCCCATTATAAAAATTGTGGACTAACATCCACTTCTCTATACCATGATGAGGGCATTTCCTGAGCAGGTCTTTGAATCTTTCCCAAGCATCATACAATGATTCTCCCTCATTCTGATAGAAGTTATTGATTTCTCCCCTCAACTTAGCAGCTTTTACAGGAGGAAAGAACTTTGAGAGAAACTTCTGAGCTAGTTCCTCCCATGTATTGATTGAGTTGGCCTGTAGAGAAATAAGCCAAATTTTTGCCATGTCCCTTAGTGAAAAAGGGAACAATCCCAGCCTTATTGCATCATCGCTCACCCCATTAAACTTAAACGCTGCACATAGCTCAAGGAAATTCACTATGTGCAAGTTAGGATCCTCATTAGGGAGACCACCAAACTGGACAGAAGTCTGGACCATTTGTATCATCGCCGGCTTAATCTCAAAGTTATTGGCAGTAACAGTCGGCGGCCTAATGCACGAGTGCACTCCTGTGACAGCGGGGAGCACATAATCTCTTAATGCTCGCACATTTTGGTCCTGAGCGATGTGATTTTGACCATCATTATTGTTAACCCCGTCTCTTTGGTTGGCAGCCATTGATGCTTCCAACCTCTTTTTCCTTCTGTTTTGTCTGCAGGATCTTTCGATTTCAGGATTAACAGGCACAAGATTTGCAGATCCTTCACGTCGCATACAAAAGATTCACCTATTAAAACAAAATGATACAACTTGGATTAGTTCAAATAATAAAAACAGCCAAATTAGAATAAAAATTAACTATTTTGATATTAATAGAATATCAATTCCCCGGCAACGGTGCCAAAAACTTGTTGCGAATTTTTGCTACTGCGCAAGTATACGCAATCGAATAAACAAGTAATAGTAGTGGAAATATAGTATCGTTCCGTCAGGGAATTGATCTAATAATTACCAATAGCAAACTTTTATTTCTATTTGACTAATGAAAATTTAGTGACAATTAACAATGAACAATAAACTAGCAAAGCAAGATTTAATTAACGAAATTTAATATAAGTGAAATATTAGAGTATTCTAATTTCATCAACCTTCAATTCTATTCAATCAATAATACAACTAATATGTTTCTTTGATCTATGGTTATAGCAAGTTTACTATTGACAATTCTATTCTTTCTCAAGATATAAAATATTCAGTTTACCTGTGAATTTTCTACATGTCTGTGATAAATTCTACACATAAACCGCATTAAGAACAAAACCCTAATTGCTACACAAACTAATTTGATACTTTCGTTCTAAATTGAAATCTATGTCTATTGTCTAGAGCTATTCCAATTCTCACTTTTCAGATATTGAATTAAAACCAATAATCATGCAACAGATGTCCAATCAATTACAAGCATTAAACATAAGAACAATAGATAACCATAAATTCAAAGATTCATAGAAATTGCATTAAAGATGAATAGAATATCTAGTGACTACATTAAAATACTCTAAATAAAAATTTAGTTCATAATATTAAACTTCATCACACAATCTAAAATTCAAAAGCATAAATAAATACAAACAAAATAAACGTGGATTCTTCTCTGTTTCTGTCCCTCTGCCGTCAGAATGCTTCTTTCTTTCTGTCCTTTTTGATCTTCTTTTTATTCTTTTTACAAAAATCCAAAACCCTACGAATTTCCATGATAATTTCCAAAAATGCCCTTGTGCCGATATATCGCCTATGATGCTGCGATATATCGCCTGTTGGATGTTCTCGATAAAAATACGAGTTTCTGATGTCGTTTATGCTAAGCCGAAATTCCAAATTCCTCAAGCAGCGATATATCGCCCAAGACCGGCGATATATCGAATGTACCATATTTCCAAATATTAGTCAATTTCGGCTACTAAAACAGACATTTATCCAAATTCTCAAACAAATCAGAATTATAACGACACACTGCACAAGTTCACCAAACAGATTAAATAGAAACTTTCTCTTGAGAAAAACAACCAAATCAATCTGAAAAGGTTATAAATAAGCGTATATTTTGTACGCTTATCAGTCTTCTCGAACCAGGAGTGCTAGTCGTAATACAATTGCTCGAAAGCTTCAGGTTTAGGTCGTTAGAAGTCTAGGCTGTCATATCTTGCCTTATACAATTTCAGTTGCATCTTAGACAGTTGAATTTTAATTTTGAGTCTTCCTGTTTGTGGTAATCTTCAATGTTTTGATGATGGAAGAATGAACTATTTCTATATATGTTCTTGATGGGTTGGTTTACTAAAAACCAATACATGTAAGATGACTACCTTTTTTTTGCCAGACATATGGACTTTGTTCCACTTTGGATCATAGACTTGGTCATTAATGGTTAATATTTTGGTTATGCTAGATGGATTGGAGGTATGAAGAAGAAGTTAATATAACTTCCTATTTATGAATTGGATTTAACTTTGAATCTCTAATTTTAAAAAAGAACCTCTAAATTTGACAAAACTTTGTATTTGTAATGTTAAGCCATTGAGGAATGTTAAAATTTTGTATTTCAATGGCCAAGTACATGAGTTATAGTTTAAGATTATTTGAAAAAAAAATAGTGGCAGTAAAACATATATTGGTATTTATAAGCAATATCTTCAAACCATTACGATACTTGTCGATTAAGTGATCACCAAAAGGCTTGATTAAATTCTTTAATCTTAAAAATACAACCCAATATTTATTTCAAACAGTACTTATTTGATTGACAAAAATTAGTACAATTTATGGTTTTGATTGGAACCAAGTTTTAGTAAAGCTTGTGCACAAAATGCAAAGTTCAAAAGGCAATTGTGTACTAGCACATCACAAAACATTTTAACTAATAATAATTTTAACTTTAGAATTTTGGACTTATTGATGTAAACATAATGAGAACATAACCATTACACAAAAGAATACAATAGACAGACATATAATAAATAGCCTAAGCCTCATGCATTCTTTCTTCTTGTTTGCATAATTATCCTCTGCCACTTTCAGACGCTCGATTAAGATGCACATTGCTTCCGTCGACCTGTTAGAAAACTTAGGTTCACACCAACTGAAGTGGCCACAACCAACTTGATCCAGGGTGGTATGTTCAGACCATCATAATTTGTAGAAGATTGTGTTAAAACAGAAGAAACAAAAAATGAAAACTAGTAACAAATAATAAAGAAAGTTAGCAAGAGGAAAGCTTACATAATTGGGACAACCATAGAACCATTTGCCTATAATTTTTGTGGCCCATGATACTCGGATCACAGCATCCTCTCCACAGCGACATTTTCTTACATTATATGAGAAGTTGCTAGATCCCATACTAAGTGAACCTTCAATGTTCGTCTCACTGCGATAGTTCACATTATTTTCACATTGCACACCTCCCTGGTGGCCAACACATTGTAAATTTAAAGGGTCAATGTTTTTTTAATGTTCCATGATATTTTGAAAGAGAACCACTACAAGTTAAAGTTGTGAATGGTAAATTTATAAGTGGTGAATTCATATAAATTCATAGGCAGAGTTTGATAGAGAGAAATTGAAACTTTGGAGGGGTTGTCGATAAATGTGCATCTCAAACTAGGGAGTAGGGATTTGGTAGGAGTAGTCAATTGTTAAAGTTTGGTAATTGATTGGACTGCACAGTAAAATTTTATCTCTTTTAGTACTTTGAATCTAATGCACTATGCAAACCCATTGGTCAAGAAGCAGAGATATAATTTTTTTTCACATTATAAAAATGTATAGCCATAATCTTAGGCACACGTTTTATCCCATGCTAATAAGTCCTCACCTACCTCTCGCATAAAGTAAGGCTTTTTGCGAAATACACGTTAAAATAATACTACTACCATTTCAATAAATAGCAATGTTAATGTTTAATTAATTTAATTCACTTGGATGATAAAGTTTTTAATACTTTTACGTTATGAATGTAATTTTATTATTTTCTAACATTTTTAATAATTCAAAGTTACCCCTGATTACTTTGGGTCACAAATAACCAATACGGAATAAATCTTGCTAGTAAATTTGCTTTTGTCTTGTCTACTAATTCAAATTTTTTAAAGCATTTGTTCTTGAGGTCTTGATTAGTACATAAAAATGTTATTTTATTATTCTTAAATATTAAATAAATTCAGTTTTAAATAATATTTTTTGATGATATTTTTTCGTCAACCAAAATTAAATGTTTCAAATGTTTGCACTATTAGTGGCGTTAGACATAGTCAAATATTTCAAATGTCACACCCAGTAACCTAATTAGATAATTGTTCCCAAATTCGTTCTCAAATTATGAGAGATTAGCTTGGAGGTTGCAATTTGTGGATACAAATGATGTGGTTTCCTCATTAGTAGGGTTGTTGGGCGAGTAAATGGGGTATTAAGGATGTTAGTACCATAAGTAACAATAAACACGATCAAAATATTCCATATATCACACCTAGTAGCATAATTACTAAATGGTTACCAAATTAGTTATCAATTTATGAGAGATTAGCTTCGAATTTGTGACTTGTGAGTTTAAATGAGTGACTAACTGGGATATTAAGGGACGTTAGTATAATCTAACTAGTGAATGATTACCAAATTAGTTCACAAATTGTGAGCAATTAGCTTCGAGGTTGCAAATTGTGAGTAAAAATGATGTTAAGTGTGATATTAAGGGATGTTTAGTATCATTAATGACACTATACATAGTAAAAATAAGTTCTAAATATCACATCTAGTAACCTAATTAGTAGATGATTACCATATTAGTTATCAAATTGTGCGAGATTACCTCGGAGATTGTTAGTACAATTAGTGACACTAGGCGTAGTCAAATGTGTCAAATCTCACAGTAAGTAGCCTAATTAGTAAATAGTTACCAAATTAGTTTTAAAATTATGAGCGGTGTAACGCCCTGGTTAGGCAAGACCATTACACCATGTGTTTGAAATGGTGCTTAGCCCGCAAAGCGAGTCATTTGGACTTAAATGTGTAATTAAAACTAAACAAAGGTTAGGTATTAAAAAAGTGACCCAAAATACATTTAAAAGGTTAATTACAATAAAAGAGTTACAACTTGCCAACGAGATGATCCAACCCTACCACGTCCCTAGGAAAAAAAAATTACCATGCTCCAATTCGAAATCATATGTTGTATGGGATTGGTGGAGGCAATATTGTAAGACTCTACGATGTCAGAAATGGAGATAAGATTTTGCAATGGTATCTAGCAAAACTCTTGCATACTACAACCTTCTCTAATGCCATACACTAGCGAAACAATCATTTAGTGTTCACCACAGGAAAACAAGAGGTAACAGTATGTGATTTGAATACGGCCACACCAAAACGTGTGCTTACAACATGGGTCGAAGTTGGTGAAATAATGGCTAGTTATGTTGGAGATCAACCAAGGGACATCACTTTGAGAAATTATTACAGGTAATAAATAATTATCAAGATTATTATTCTTGGCTTAAGTTAACTTCTACATTATATTCCAATCGGAATATTCATTTAATATATACACATCCTAACTCCAACATTTCACTTGTACCATTATAGGATGCCAAATACAAGTGGAATTGATGGAGTCTACTGCACAAACCATGAACTTTACATATTTGATCTTCGATCTTGCACTACCCATCAAATACGCCTTACACACTTTATCTCCGCAGTGAAGTGTGTTCACTATCACTACAAGAAATTCATCTTTTACCTACCAATTTTTTACCTACCAATATTTATGGGTAGATAAATTATTATTTACCTACAATTATATTTTTGTAGCAAATATTCGTAGGAAATTCTCGGTTAAAGTAGGTGGGGTTATAAATTTTATTTTTACCTACCATTACTAATCGTATGTAAAGGCTTTACCTACCATTATGTTTGGAGGGAAATTTTATGTTGATTCCCACCAATATTTCCCTCCAATAAAGTTGATGTGGACGCTGACCAGACCGCTGACTCACCCCTTAATTAACATGTGGACCACTTATTGTGTCACACGTGTATCATTTTTTTTTTTAAATAAAGGATTTATAAAATCCTTTTTTATATCCTTCACCCTTACCCTAATATAACCTAACCCTAATTCTCTTCCTCACACCCGATCGAGTTCCTCTCTCCTCTTCCCTCGATCGCCTCTCTGCTTCTCTTTACCCCGACCGCCTCTCTGCTTCTCTCCCCGACCGACTCGCTGCTTCTCTCCTCTTCTTCTTTACCCCGAGCGTCTCTCTGTTTATCTCCTCTTCGTTCAACCGATTGGTTATACGAGCCCCCGCCCTCTGAAATCGATGAGCCCCCGCCCCTCTGTATTTGACAAGCCGCCGACCTCTGTTTGAACCATGGACTCCCTTTCTAAACCGTGGCTTTCCTTTCTGAAGTCATTTGATTGTTTAGGTATTGGGTTTTATTTTGTGATAATTTTTTCTGTGAGTTATTTTTGTTGGTTTTTTTTGTGATATTCCTGGCTTATGGTTTTTGCTATGTCAGTGGGTTTGTGGGCTTTGGGTCGATCATCAGATTAAGGGTTTTAGATGTTTGAGATTCAAAGAGGCTTGGTGGCTTTGAGATTCACACGGCTTGGGTGACGGCTTTGAGGTATAACATTGTGATTTATTTTGGTTAAATCCCCACTAATTTGAAAGATTAATGATGATCATTATTCTGAGGCCTTCAATATTTTTTTGTGATGTATATTTAATATAATGTGTTTAGTATAATCTGTGATGTATATTTTATAGAATATGTTCACTGTGGTTTGTCTTACCGATTAGGATTCTATACTGTTTTGGGGTTTTTGTTCATGTTTAGTTTTAATCTTAGTTTGGGTTTTAATCTTGTTGGGGTTTTAATATGTTCATGTTCATTGAAATTTGGCTTGGGTTTTAATCTTGTTGGGGTTTTACTGATTTTGTTCACTGTTATAATTTGGTTGTCACTAGTTTGGGGTTTTAATCTTGGTTTAGGTTTTAATCTTGTTGGGGTTTTAATATGTTCATGTTCATTGAAATTTGGTTTGAGTTTTAATCTTGTTGGGGTTTTACTGATTTTGTTCACTGTTATAATTTGGTTGTCACTGGTTTGGGGTTTTAATCTTGGTTTAGGTTTTAATCTTGTTGGGGTTTTGATATGTTCATGTTCATTGAAATTTGGTTTGAGTTTTAATCTTGTTGGGGTTTTATTGATTTTATTCACTGTTATAATATGGTTGTCATTGGTTTGGGGTTTTGTTCTATATAGAAAAGGGACATTTTGGTTGTCACATATAATATGTTTTGTCTTAGTTTTATATATATTTTTTAGTTTCTTGATTTATATATATAGTTGTTATTTGTCTTGTTTTATATATTTTTTTGGCCTATGATGTTCACAAATGATTATGATTGTTATGTTTGGTGATTATGTGGCTTCTTGTGCCCATATGTATTTGTTGGTATACCTAGTCATATAAATGCCCATAATAATTCATATTATATAAATTTCTGAAATCTTTATGATGATTAAAGTGGGGATATCTTATTTGTAATCTTCATGTAATATTGTATCAAGTTTGAACAATGACAAGTTTAAATAGGAATTTTTTGTATATTATATTTAGTTTATCATTGTATTAAGTTTGAACAATGAAAAAAAAATTCAATTATTAAGGATAATTTGTGCCACCAACATTATGTATATATATATATTTTGCTTTTATAGATTTAATTGAGAAAAATATCAATAATCAACTTTTTTCTTTTCAATAAGTATTTTTTTTTATCAATAATCAACTTAAAAATTATTTTTTTTAATAATGACATTTTATGAATAAATTTAACCAAAAATAGTTTGCCTATAAGAGTAAATTTTAAATAAAGAGATTATACAATAAAATTTTGAAATTGACAGTATTCATAAATTAATTTGGTGATAAAATTTAGAAATTTAGAAATTAACAAAAAATAAAATAATGACATTTTATGAATAAATTTAACCAAAAATAGTTTGCCTATAAGAGTAAATTTTAAATAAAGAGATTATACAATAAAATTTTGAAATTGACAGTATTCATAAATTAATTTGGTGATAAAATTTAGAAATTAACAAAAAAATAAAATAATGACATTTTATGAATAAATTTAACCAAAAATAGTTTGCCTATAAGAGTAAATTTTAAATAAAGAGATTATAAGATGAATTAATTTGGTCATAAAATTTAGAAATTAATAGTTGTCAAATCATTAATTAATTTTAAATTAAAATTAATTTATGATAAAATTTGAATCTATTCATAAGATTTACAAACTTCATAATTAGTTTACGAATTAGTTTAATTCGTAAGAGTAACAAAATTTCATAATTAGTTTATGAAAAAGTGTAATTCATAAGATTAAGAAATTTTTATAATTTCTTAAATAAAACACAAATCATAAATTTGTACTAATTATATAAATTTTTCATAAAATTTAAACTTAGTAATTGTTTTGTTTCTTGCTAGTTTTTATTACTAGGAGGAGTGTCAAAATACCAGCAGAGGTTGATTTCTTATGGATCGTAGGTGGATTCACATACTTGATAAGTTATCACCAGAATACGCTGCTGGTATAAACAATTTCATAAGTGTTTCAAGTGAGTTCAGAAACTCTAGTGGAATGGTATTATGCCCGTGTCGGCGATGCATGAATAAACAATCACAATCTTTGAATGTGATCAAGTTACACTTGCTCACTCATGGATTTCTTAGTACTTATACTACTTGGACCCACCATGGTGAGGAAATAGAGGGTGTTGAAGATGAAGTGCTAGCCGATGTTGAGGATGCTGAAGCAACCGATGATTTGTCTGCAGGCTTACAAGATGCTTTTGGTGGTCCATATTTTGATATCGGTCCAACGAGTGATTTCATTGACAATGAATTCCCTCGCAATTCTAATGACAAGTATGATGCCTTGTTAGATTCGGTTCATAATCCTTTGTATGAGAATTGTACAAAGTTTTCTGTCCTAAGTGCTGTCGTAAAGTTAATGAATTTAAAGGTGATTAACAAATGGACAGATAAAGGCTTTGATGACCTTTTGAAGTGTCTTAAGGAAATGTTACCCGATGGTAATCATTGCCCGATAAGTTATTATCAAACGAGGAGGCTTCTATCTGAAGTATGCTTGGGGTACGAGCAAATTGATGTGTGCCAATATGATTGTGCATTGTTTTATGGTGAGAATGCAAATGCTACAATGTGCCCTATATGCAAATCTAGTCGTTATGTGCGAAATAAAATTCCACATAAACGACTTAGATGGTTTCCAATCAAGGCTCGACTGAAACGCTTGTTTAGCTCAAAGCATACTGCCAAGGTTATGCGATGGAATAAAGAGGTGCGCAAAGATGAACCCGGTATATTACGTCATCCAGCTGATGGGGATGCTTGGAAGCACTTTGACAAGACATACCCTGAATTTGCAGTGGATTCGAGGAGTGTGAGAATGGGACTAGCGTCAGATGGGTTTAACCCTTTCTCAAACATGACATCCACGTACAGCTTATGGCCTGTGATATTAATTCCATATAACATGCCGCCTTGGGCTTCTCCGAATGGAACAAATTATCTCATGTCATTATTAATACCAGGGCCTAAATCTCCTAGAAAGGATTATGATGTGTTTTTGAGACCACTGATTGAAGAACTTAAGGAGTTATGGGAGGGAATTGAGGCGTATGATTCATATGAAGGGTGTATGTTTAAACTTCGAACCGCTATCTTATGGACAATCAGTGATTTTCCAGCTTATGCCTATTTATCGAGATGGAGCACTGCTGGGAAATTAGCATGCCCTGTTTGTTTGGAAGATACGAGATCTAAAAGAATAACTGACAAACAATGTTTCATGGGGCATCGATGTTATTTGAGAAACAACCATTCTTGACGAAAGAGTAGAGAGTATGATGGGGCTAATGAGTTTCGTCCCCCACCTAGAACTTTTACTGGTACTAAAATTTTAAAACAACTTGAACAAGTTCCAACTCGTACAACTGGTAAGGCCCCAAGTAATTCTTCAAGCAAGCGTAAGCGTGGAGAGAATGAATTGAATTGGTGTAAAAAAAGTATTTTATTTGAATTGTCGTATTGGTCACAACTCTTATTGCGTCATAATCTTGATGTGATGCATATAGAGAAAAATGTGTGTGATAACATTATTGGAACCCTTTTAGATATTGAGGGTAAATCAAAGGACACGTTGAAGGCTCGTAAAGATTTAGAAAATTTGAATATTCGCTCTGATCTTTGGTTGAAGAAGTCATCCAACAATAAAATTGAAAAACCCCATGCAAGCTATACTTTGACTAAAGAAGAATGCAAGGAATTTTGTAAATTCATTCGAAGTGTTAGATTACCGGATGGATATGCTTCGAATATAAGTCGATGTGTAACTGATAATGACAAACTAGGAGGCATGAAAAGCCATGATTGTCATATATTACTTCAAAAAATATTACCAGTTGCCCTATTACCTTTTTTGACAAAGGAAATTCGAACAACTTTGATTGAGCTATGTCAATTCTTTCAAAAGATTTGTGCCAAAACTATTCAAGTTGATGACATAACTAAATTGAAGGATGGAATTGTTATTATCTTGTGTAAATTAGAGAAAATATTCCCTCCTTCATTTTTTACCGTAATGGTCCATCTTTGTGTCCACCTACCAGATCAAGTATTGTTAGGTGGTCCAGTTGCTTCACGATGGATGTTCGGGACTGAACGTCATATGGGGTTGTACAAAAAGTATGTCAGAAACATGTCAAGACCTGATGGTTCAATTGCCGAAGCTTTTGTTATTGATGAAGCTGTAACTTTCCTGTCAAGATATGTTTCTAACATAGAGACGAGATTCACACGTCCCGAGCGTAACTGGGATTTTCCTTCTACAAGTCATCAATTTGACATTTTCAATTCCAATGTTCGTCCAATAGGCGCATCATCTACGAAGTTGTTGGATTCTTTCAGTAAAACCGTTCAATGGTATATACTGAATAATTGTGTTGAAGTTATTCAAGACTATCTCGAGTAAGTAATTCCCAATTCATATCTTCTTTCACTTACCAATTTATATTAATTCCCAATTCTAACTGCCCAATATATATGTAGCGAGCATAAAACATTGTTGGAAGAAAGGGGCCTTTCTGGTGAACAAATTCTTACTGCCCAAATGAAAGAATTCCCTTCTTGGTTTAAGACAAAGGTATATATATGGGATTATCATTAGAATTGTTTCCTTATTTCAGAAATTTCTAAGTAACATGTTTCTTTTTTCATATAGATATCTAAACTCCGAGTTCAACAATCTTCTCTTGCAAACGATGATTTATATTCTCTATCACAAGGTCCTTTAGAACGATACATGAGTTATCATAGTTGTATTGTAAATGGTGTTCGATTTTGGTGCAAGGATCGTGATGATAATCTTCGTACACAATGTTCTGGAGTTTGCACTGAAGGGGACCATGACAACGATACTATTATGTATTATGGGGTTTTGCTAGAGATTTTACAATTGTCATTCCTTTTTTTATCGAAAAGTGTTCTTATTTCGTTGCAAGTGGTATAACTCGAATCCTAAAGGAAACTCTATTTATGTGGATCATAATTTGACATTCATTAACACATCCACAAATTGGTTTCTCGACGAACCATTCATTTTGGCAACTCAAGCACAACAAGTTTTTTATTTGCGTGAAATGAAGCGTGGTTCAAATTGGAGAATTGTTCAAAAAGTAAATCATCGATCGATTTATGACATTCCAGAAAAACCCCATGTCGAGGATGACTCATTGAATAATGATATTTTCCAAGAAGACCATTCATTTATGCTGCCACCTTTCCAACCAACTGAGGATTTGATTGATAGTTCCTCTTTAGTACGTACTGATGTTGCACCTCTAAGTCTTTCAAGTGAATTTGTTCAAATGAATATTGGCAGAGACGTAGATGAAGATGAGTATATTGATGTTAACGAAGATTTTGATGATGGAGATATCTTCTTTGATGAAGATGTGATATGTTCTAGTGATAGCGAGGCAGAAACTGACTTAGAAGAAGAATTTGATGATGACATAGAATCTTGAAAACATTGTATTTAATTTTAGATGCATTATAATTTGATGACGAGACAGAGTTTTGAAAACATTGTATTTAACTTTAGATGCATTCTAATTTGATGATGAAACAGAATTTTGAAAATATTGTATTTAATTTTAGATGTATTCTAATTTGATGATGACCACTATAAGCAGCTTTATAATTTTCTAATCAACATTTATTTTATGAAATAGTTAGTTATCATGGCACCTGGACGTCGTAAAACTCGTTCTGTACAAATTGACGAGTCTAATAATACCAGTGAACAAGTTAATCGCACTACTCGTTCCACCATTCCTACTGAGCAAGCAAGTCAACAACAAGAAGTCCGTATCACTCGCTCCACTGTTCATGTTCTACCACCTCGACCAAATTCTCGCACCACCCGCTTTACTATTCATAGAGATCCACCTGCACCACCTAAAGTTAGCATCCCCCCCATTGTTCAGAGTCAACAAGCTGCATCCGCTGTTGACTCTGATGCTGAACATAATGTATCTCAAACACCATCTGGTATGTCTAATGCAGTTTAAATTTTGTAGTTTTGAAAATATGATGAATTTAAACTTACTTTTTTTTTTATAGAATCAAGTGGTCCTAGTATTAGCAAAACGCGTGGTGCTACTCGTGGATACAAAACTGCTAGTGTTGCGAAGGCAACTCAAATTGGGAAGTTGCCTGTTGTATTTGAAGCTGAGTGTCGTCAGCCTATTTGTGGAAATGCTGAGAAATTTAATAACGAAATTGGATTTATTGTTCGCAACCACGGAACATTTCATTACAAGGATTGGAGATTTGTCCCCAAGGATGTGAGAGCTCCATTACGACACTTTCTTCTGGTAAGCTTTATATTCAAAATTTTATGTTATAAATTAGAATAATATAAAAATTATATTAATTTATTTTACATAATTGTAGGATTCATTTGATATAGACTTGCATGATGAGACCACTATAAAATGCATTGACGATCAAATGAGAAAAACTTGGAAGAATTTCAAGTACAAGTTGCATGGATATTTCAAAGATATTGGAGGAGAAGAAGAATTGGAAATGGCAAAAAGGGCACGACACCCTGATTTGAAGGATGATCGCCAACACGATTGGGAGATGTTGTGTGATTGTTGGTTTTCCGACGAATTTAAGGTAATTATTTATTTTCTTGTAATTATAATTTTATTTGTCTTACTAACTTTTCTTATTCTCTTTTTCAGGAAAGATCATTGAAGAATACTGTTAATCGTTCAAAGAGAAGGTGGGAGTCTAGAAATGGATCAGTTTCAACACCGCGACATCACATTAGAAGGGGAATGGTGTTAACATCTTCCACGGGCCAAATCGAGACTTGGCGTCTAAAACACTATGATGAGAAGAAGGGAACATGGACTGGACCAGATTTAGCAGAAATATATGTAAGTATGAGTCTTTAATTTTTTTTACAACTTATTTATAATTATCATTATACTAATGATACCCTAAAATGAATATATAGGATAAAATGATGGAGTTAAAGGCTCAACACACTCCAGAAGAAATGACTGATAAAGATATTATGGAGCGCATTCTTGGACGCTCTTCTGCACACTTGAAAGGTTGGGGTCGATCTAGTTCAAGTACAACTATTTCCCAACCCAATCAAACTCAGTCAACTCAGCCAACATACGAAGAGCTAGCCCAATGCCTTAATGAAGCAAACAATCGACTTGATTCTACAAATGACCAACTAAGTGTTGTTGTGGAAATATTAAGAAAAAACAATATGATGCCACCGCCTCCGTCAGATCAATGTTCCGATGCACATGTCCAAAATTCTCCTGTCCCTTCAATTCAAGATGAACAAGATGATTCGTAGTATTTTTTTAATGTTTGTAATATTATAATTAATATGACCAATGCACTTTGATGAACGATATTATCTTTTATGTTTATTTGTATGAACTTTTGGTTATATATGTATTTTCTTCTATAAAAGTTGTGTGTTTTTTAATTAATTTATCATTTATAAATAATAAATTCAGCCTAATTTCTAAAATAATATTTCAATATATACATACTAATAAATTACATTATTGCCTACATATAATTAAGTGTAGGTAAAAATAATACCTACCAATAACATAAACTATTACCTACACATGTATAAGTGTAGGTAAATATCATAGCCACGTGGCCCAATCATAAGCCAAATTTATATATTTTTACCTACTAATATATTATGTTTTTACCTACATATGAAAAAGTGTAGGTAAATGTCAATGCCACGTGGCCCAATATTAAATTGCCACGTCATCTGCCACAGTGGCTGCCACATCGTTAAATAATTTCCACATCATGTGGCACGTGGAATGCCATGTCACTTGACACGTAGGATGCCACGTCAAACAGTTGGTAAATGCCGCTGACTCATTTTTTGTGGGGTCCACACGATTTTTGTAATGCCCCAAATTTCCTAATAAGATTTAGGACCTTGATTAGGAGGCCGGGAGGGCCATAATTGATTTATTATGATATTTAATGAGTATATGCATGTTTATGTGAATTATATTATTATATGATGATAAATGCATGCATATGGGTGTATTTATAATGATAAGGGCATTTTGGTAATTTGGCCTGCTGAGGGCATATTTGAAAATTGGGTGCATATTGTAATATGTGAATGAGATTTCATTATTATGGAGATATATTCAAGCTATTCGACATGAGACGGTCATATATAATGGATTATCGGTTTTGTCATAACGGGGTCAATTTTGGGGTAATAGAAATGTTTATTTGGTGATAGATTGGGAATATTTGAGATCATGGTGAAATTCTGGAAGTTTTGACTATAGTGTCCCTGGGGGTGTTTTCGGGACCCCGAGCACTAGGTTTTATTTAAGGTTACTTAAGCTTGAAGTAGCTTGACAGATAAGAACATACGTTACAAACTTCTCGTTCTCTCTCAAAACAGTATGTTTTACCGTTTGAGCCTTTTTGAGGAAATCTTGAGTTCTAGGAGTCGGAATCAAGCGAGGGTCGAGGCGTAGCGATCCTAGGAAAGATTAGAAGCTTCTTAACCGAAGGATTTGACGAGAAACAACCCAATCGAAGGTAATCTAAGTTTGAAGTTTTAAGTTTTTAAAGTTTTAAAGCTTAGAATTGGAATTTGTTAATTGTGGAGTTTTTGGTTGGTTTGAGCTTTGGGTTTTGAGGGTTTTGAAGTATTGGGAAGCTTGGGAACTTTGATTTGATGATTGGGGAATGTTTGGGTATGTTTTTGGAAGATTTGGAGTGTTTAAAACGCGTTTGGGAATGACCCAGGGTTGGGGGCCGCAGCCCTGTTCTTGTGCGCCGCGGCCCTGGTTCGAAGAAGCAGGTGTCTGGAAGTGAGCCTTGCTGGGTGCCGCGGCCCTTGATGTAGGGCGCCGCGGCCCTTGCCTCAGAGAACCATGGGGGCCGTGGCCCAAGGTGCTAGGGCCGCAGCCCTTGCCCTGTTTTCACCCCGTTTGCTCGTTTTGACCCCGGGAACTTAGCTATGGGCCTCGGGAGTGTCCCTACTACTTGGATTAGTTTGGATTGATCTCTTGGGGGCTAGATGTTGGTGTGAAACCTTTGATTATCATGTTATTGATGGTGTTTCATACTTGGTTATGATTAGGTGACCGCTAAGGGCTTAAAGGTTGATCGTTCTTATATTGGTACTAGCTCGAATCTGAGGTAAGAAAACTGCACCCTGTGTATATGTGACATGCATGGCTATTATGGATGCATGTTGGTTGATTATTGAGCATGACATGCATGGCTATGATTGATGCATGTTGGATGTTTAAATGTAAACATTGTTAGCATAATGAATGCTTGGCAAATCTTGCCCATTTGCATATGACTGTTGTTGAGGCATGCTGGATAATTAAGTGTGATGCATGTAATGCAAGAGAAACATGTGATAGGGCATGCCATGAACGATGAATATGAGATTGGTCAGAGCTTGAGTCTCTGAGTTTGTGCATGATCATGACTGTGCTAGAAACTGTTTAGTAAGCATGCTGAATGCCCTATTCTTGGATAACTGGCATATGATACATATTGATAGCATTGCTTACTTGTGTATGGTACTGACTAACTAGTTAGATCGACAAAAGTGTTAGTATCAGCTGTGAAGCTGTGACTTACTTGTCAGGTTCGGCAGTGATACTGGACACAGGTCAGGAAGCGCTGGCTTACTTGTCAGAACGGCCTTAGCGTGAATCACGCAAGCCAACAGAGATTAGATCTAATCGATTACTAGCATTGAATGACTCAAGGAGCATTAATGCCTGACCGACCCTGAGGGTCGATGAATAAACAGAGCTTGAAGGCTGGTGGCTTACCTATCAGCCACTCTCTTGCTAGAAAACAGAGCTTGAAGGCTAGTGGCTTACCTATCAGCCACTCTCTTGCTAGAAAACAGAGCTTGATGGCTAGTGGCTTACCTATCAGCCACTCTCTCGCTAGAAAAGAGAGCTTGGAGGCTAGTGGCTTATGTAACAGCCACTCTCCCGCTAGAATCATGTGATGTGCACCCATTGGTTTGAAAGCTTTATATTCAGTGTGATTATAATGATAATCATTTGATAATGTTTATGAAAAGTGTTATGTTTTCTTGCTGGGCTTCGGCTCACGGGTGCTATGTGGTGCAGGTAAAGGCAAGAGGAAGCTGGACCACCCTTGAGTTGGAGAGCTTAGGTGATGACGTGTACATATGCAGCTGCTCGACCGCCACGGTCGAGGTTTAAAGTGGAACTAGGGTTGAACCCTGTTTTGCCGCTTAGAACGGCCTGTTGTAAATATTTTCTGTAATAAACTCTGAAACTTTATTTTCGGGATCCCAATGTATATGTTAAACGTTCTAGTGAAACGTTATATCTTAACCAAAATGTTTAATCCCTAAATCGCTAATCATACTTAGATCACGATTTTGGCCAAATGACTCGATTAGCGAGTTTAGCACTATTTACAAGGCACATCGTAACGGTCCCAGGAGTTGGGGCGTTACAATTTTTACCTACCAATATGCTAATCGTAGGTAATAGTACCTTTCTCGACTAACTTTTACCTACCAATATGCTATTGGTCAACATTGGTAGGTAAAGGGTTTTACCTACACATGCACGACTTTTACCCACAAATAATATAGGTAGGTAAAGGCCTAATTTCTTGTAGTGTATAATGATGACACGGTTGTCATTGGATATGAAAGTGATGTACTCAACAGTGGAGGGGATGGAGTTCAGTTGAAAGAAGATCACGTGGTGGTTGTCCCTATTGGAACATTAACCTCGATGAAATATTATAAAGTGCCAGTTCCGAGAAATAGTGTATACAATACATGAATTTCAAATGTCTGGTACATCAATGATAAGGTATATGCCGTGAATGAGGTGGGACTATATGTGTTCTATAAGGATGTGATCTATACTCAGCATGACGACGAACACTATACAGTAACAAGTGAAGCACTAAGCATATGTGATGTCTTTGAAGGTCAACTACTCATTTCACCAAATATTTCATCAAGTGACACTGACATCATAGTTACATCAATTTGCGATCGACCTTTTTGGTTCACCAACAAACTTGACAAAGCAGACCAACCAATCCCCTTATTACCACCTAAGTGAAACTCTATTACATAAGTAACTAGAACAACTTTATTAGTATAAACTTGTCTACTAGATAATTATTCTCTTTTTCACGATCTTGCATTATGTTATATTATTCAAAAAATTGAATTTTAATCACTAAATTCTTATAATATAAAAGTTTTGTAAACTTCCAAGAAACACATTGCCTTCATGAACTTTTGGACAAGGTTCACTATGTATAAATTCATAGAAACACCGAACATTTTAATTAACAACCATTCAATAAAAATGATTTCAATATCAAATATAAATTCGTCAAGACACGTTTAATGAATTCGTCACACTAGTTCTAAAAATTCCAATTAATAGTCTTAAACTTATATGACCAAAAATAAATTTGGTAAAATAACAAAAAACCATGATTTGTATTTGAAAGAAATCAATATAATTAATGTGAATCATAGTTTAACTAATGTGTTAAAAACAGGGAAATCAATGTGTATTACTACTTTATGTTACTTGCATGTGTCTCACTAATTTAGAACCTAAAAAAAACTCTTATTTTAATAATATAAAAAGCACTGAAGAAGACAAAGTCAATAATACCATTGTAACAATTATAAATTAATCCAATTAAATTAAAACCGGTCATCAAAACCGGCTATGGTAAGTTTTTTTGGGTTTTTTTATTTCTTGGTGGGGTATGTACCTATAAATTATTTGTACAAAAGTACCATGCAGGTCCATCAAAGTACCATGTGGGGTCCATTAAATTCAGAATTTTGTCAGTTAAAGAGTCTTGGTTTGTCAGTGCAATATGTAAAATATGCAAATGTCGGGTGCGTGAGTCATTCCGCAACCGTATAAAGCGGGATGAAATCGGACTACTAATTACTCATTAAAAAGTATTGTCACGATATATGTTTATCATTTTCAACTGTCCAAGGAACCGGCCGGAATTGAAAGAACACAAAAATAACCACAGTTTTTTTATAGAAAGAATCTTAATTTGAAATGTCAATATTTTTTGGTGGCGTTATCAAATATTACGTTCTTGGACGTAGCAACATTAATTGATTTTTCTTTACATGAAAACTCTTGATGCCCATGTGAGATCATCCCCTGTTTGATGTGTGGAATTTTCGGTTAAAATATGCAATAAATATATAATAATTATAATGCAAATGCAAACAAAGTTGAACCACACCTTAGTGAAAACTTTCTTGCTCTGCATGCTTTCTTCAAGTTACTTGTTCGAATCTTTGTATTACTATCTATATTGGTTTTGATTTCATAATATTTTAAATTTATAAAACGAATCGATCCTATTTTAACGGTCAGTTTTGATTTCTAGCAATTTTTGCTTACAACTTTATTAATTTTTGTATACTTATTTGATCTGAAAACATGGTGATATATAACAGGCAAACATATATATGGTCATTAAAAAAAATTGTTAATGATAATCGTTAACAATCTTTACCATATATAATGGATTCATACTATGAATTGATTTGAGAGAAGACCACATTATAAATTAATATGCGGCCTAAATGGCCATATTCATCTTCAAAAGTAAATTTGTCAAATTTTATTGAAAAGATGTCATAAATCCCTCGCTCCAAAAAAATATAGCTCATAGAAAGTATTTAAGCAATTGTTGTTTTTTTTTTTTTTGTGTATTGGGGTTGAAAAGATAGGGACCATATAGAATTCTCGGCTGTTTATAATAATAACCACGATTTAGATCTATAATATCATTATTTTTATTCACTAATTGGATCCATTGAATTAGAGTTACCGCCTGTTTTTAGTTGTACTGTAATAAATAATTATCAACAAAATTTTCCCACAAAATTCTAAATCACTACAATAATACCGTTATCTAAGCATATAACAAAAGGTCGTTAGACAATCATATATTTTTTCTACATAACTTACATAGGTTCAAAAGTCAACTTTTTCTTTGGACGCAGCTAATTAATTGCAATAATTTATATATGTAAATTGTGCTGAGTTACCACGTGTATACTGATTTAAGCTTATACACTTTAAAATATATAATTTAATTTTTTCTCCGTTTCTTTTCTGGAATATAAATCGATCACACAAGTAAGACTTGTAATTTTTTTTTTATTTTGGTGAAAATCGATCACAAAGGGGCTACTAAAATCTCAATATTTCTGTGGATTCTTACAGGTTACTGGGTTTTGTATAAAAAAGAGGAAATTACATTTTATATTTGATTTTTAATAGAGTGTGCAAAAATATGGTTTTTTTTTTTTCAAAAAAAGTTAATCTATGACTTTTTTTAAGAATTTTCACTTTTATGGGTTTATTTTTTTTTTTTTTTTTGTATAAGCGTTGATTTATGCCGTAGTTTTACTCTTAATCAAATTTGGAAGGGTATGTTTGTAATTTGATTATTTTTTTTTAGGTTATTTGTTTTTTTATAGTGTTTTTATATTACTAATTTTATATTAAATTTTTCTTTGGTTGTTTTGCAAATTTTTTTTTGTAATATGAATTGTTTTTAAAATTATTATTTATTTATTATAAATATGTTTTTTTTAAGATTGTACGTGTTTTTTTCAAATCCTGGGTAGGGTAACCAATTACTTAATTGATTTTAAAAAAAAAATTCTAGAGCTATGTTAAATAACATGCACCAGGAGGGGTAACCAGTTATCATGAGATGAGTAACTTTCTGTCATAAGAGGGGTAACCAGTTACCTAAGAGGGGTGACGAGTTGCTCATATTAAATATGAAAAGAAACATCAAATTTGAAGGAAAAAATGGAAGAACACTTCATTAAAAAATGAAGAAGAAGTAACTATGATTTTAGTAACATAAGTAACTAGTTACCATAAAGAAACCATAAATACACACACACCAGAACGTGAAAGTAACCAGTTACCCTCAGAAATATACACACAAAGAATGTGAAGGTAACCAGTTATCCATTCACGTTTTCATATTTTTATTAGTTTTCTTTCCAAATTTTGGTATTCCTATAAGTGTTACAGTAAAAAGAAAATGCTGAAAGAATTGATTTGATTTTTTTTTTACATATAGTGGAAAAAACTATAAACAACTTACAATAATAAAAGATAATAAATAAAAAAAAATAGTAGAATAATTATGTAATGTTAAAATATATGTGTGAAAAAAATGAAAAAAAAATAGAATGAGAAAAGAATAAGTACAAAAAAGAAAAAAAAAGAAATGATGAATGAAAAAAATAGATGAATAAATAAGAATGAAAAGAAGAAGAAGAAAAATAATGGAAAAATGAAACGAAAAAAAAATATGGATGAAAAAATTGGAAGAAAAAAATGAAAAAAAAAATAGAAGAAGAAAAAAAAAGCTCAGATGTGTGAAAAAAAAATGGAAGGAAAAAATAATAAATACAAAAATAAAAGAAAAATAGAATGAAAAAAAACTGAAAAAATATGAAGAAAGAAACAGAACAATACAAATGAAAGAAAAAAATAGATAAATGAATAAAAATGAAAAAAAGAAGAAAAATAATGAAAAAATGGAAAGAAAAAAAAATGAAGGAAAAAATTTGTAGAAAAAAAAAAGAAAAAGGAAAAAATTGAAGAAAAAATAAGTAAGGAAAAAAAATAAAAAATAAAAAAAATGATGGAAAAAACTAAAAAAAATAATAAAAATTTACTTTCAAAATCAAAGAAAACATAATTATGATAAAAAAAAAAATGACATTTCCATATTTTAGTTAGCTACTAATTGTGTTTCTCATACTTTAACTTTTTCTTTAATAAATTTCCCATACATATTAAAAAAGTATAACTCCCATGTTTTTGCACATTGATGATATAAAAATCATATTTTTTGAAAAATTCCGAATAAAAAACCTCAATATTATCAGTTGCCGAAGAAAACAAAACCCATTGGCATTATATTAGAACTAGTAAAGCAAGACTCGTAATTAATCATTTTATGGTCCATTACATTTCTCTAAAAAAATCCATGATATATTTACACACATTTTTTTTATATAAAAAGTGTGTAGATAAAGAAATTTTTTTGTTTTAACAGTTTGTTTTTCCACAGTTAACTTTAACATAATATTTTTATATTTAATAGTAGATTGTAAACCTGACTTAAATTTAAATAAAATTAAATAAATAAATAATTAAAAAAATTAAAATATGATATTTTTGAGATATTTTACAGTAATAATTATTTAAAAATAATAAAACCATATATTTTATAACTTAAATAAAATTTAATTAAACTTAAACTTAATATTATATTAAACATATAATATATAATATTTTGTTGCTAATATCAAATTCAAAAACTAAAATAAATATAAACTTAAACAAAAATTAATTAATTAATTAATTAATTAAAATATGATATTTTTAAGATATTTTATGATAATTTAAATACTTAAATCATATTTATTTAAAAATAATAAAATCATACATATAATTTTTTTATCTTATAAATTTGTTTGATAGCTTATTTTTTATCAAATGATTGAAGTTATTTTTCTTTATCAAATTCACCAAAAGACATTGAGAAATATATTAAAAACTAAAAATAGTTGATGCATATATACTTCTGTCTACACCATGACTTTTTATATTTTTATTTTATTTCTATTATTAATTTCTTTCTAAATATTATTTTATTTTATATATATATGTCATATGGTTATGTAAATATATATTTATGTCAACGTTTTGCTTAAATGTTCACTACAACAAAGGAGCTCTTTGCCGGCGCAATTCGCAATCGCGCCGGCAAAAACGACTTTCACCGGCGCAAATGGTGAATTGCGCCGGAAAAAATGAACACCTTTGCTGGCACAAAATTGCGCGGGGACAGGTGACTTTTGCCCGCGCATTTAGGGGTTGCGCCGGCAAAGGTAGTGGGTTTTAAAAATTGCATAACTTTTTATTGATAGTGATAGTGATAGTGATAGTGATGTTCGTAATGATGTTGTAGTTAGTGATGATGAGGACAGTGATATGTAATTTAAACAAGTGTATGTAACTTTTTATTTAATTCAATGAAAACTTTATTTATTATCATTAATTAATGATAGTATCAGATATAGGTACACACGCACATATTGGATGCTTTGGGGATAGTCAATGTATTCATGTACTGGTACTCATTTTTTCAATATATTTGATGAAATATGTTGAAAAAATGGGTAGTCGCATATGTCTGCTTACTATCTCCAAGGGATCTATTAGGTCGGAATAGGGTAGGTTGGGAAAGACAATCAGTAATAAAATATTAATTCAATAACAAAAAACAATAGTGATGCACCTAGTGGATGCCTTGGGGATAGTCAATGTATTCATGTACTGCTACTCATTTTTTCAAAATGTTTGATGAAATATTTTGAAAAAGTGGGTAGTCGCACATGTCTGCTTACTATCTCCAATGGATCTACTAGGTCGGAATAGGGTAGGTTGGGAAAGACAATAAGTAATAAAATGTTAATTCAATAATAAAAAATAATAGTGATGCACCTAGTGGATGCCTTGGGGATAGACAATGTATTCATGTACTGCTCCTCATTTTTTTAAAATTTTGAGAAACATTTTAAAAAACTGAGGAGAAGTACATGACTCCTTACTATCTCCAAGGGATCCACTAGGTCGGAATAGGGTAGGTTTGGAAATACCATAATGAATAAATGTTAATTTTATAACAAAAAAAAACAGACATACATAATTTGAATTAGTTAATTAATGAATATTTTAATGTAGAATGGCCGAAACAAGTAATGACACAGGTGGTGGCTCCAAGAGAGGCAGGGGAGCTTATTACGGTGCCAATATCGAGAAGGAGCTGGCCATAAAAAAAGTTACTCATTTGAAAGTAGAGTTTGATAAAGAAACTGGAAAAGCTATTCAAAAGTACGCCAAGTGGTTCAACAATTCCATGGCTCGTTATTTGCGTAGCACCGTACCCCCAACTACACTAACTTGGGAACAAGTAAAACCAGCTGATATCGAAGTTATTCGAAAGAGACTATCTGTAAGCATTCTTTAAACCTTTAATAACTCATTATTAAATATTTTGTCTATCTTCATAATATTTTAACAAATTCCAATTTTAATTGTGATTTTAGGAAAAATTCATTTATCCAGAAGACAATCCAGTAATCAACGATGCCATGGTAAGACAAATGCAAAAACATCTGACTGATTGGCGCCACACGATGAAGAAACACTGGGTAGATGTTGGAGGAGAGGTGGACAATGAGAGAGCGAAGTCAAAACCTTTTGTGTTGATCACTTCTTCTGATTGGGCAATTCTGTGTGATTTTTGGGCTTCTGATTCTCACCAGGTATGCCGTACATTTTACATTAATTTTTAATTATAAAATTACAATTTAGATTAATAAGTACTGTTTTCTTTTTGAAGCGTATATCGAAGAAAAATAAAGAAGCTCGAGCTAAAATGACCATACCAGGAGGACACGGTTCCAAATCCATCGTTGCCCATGTTTATGATCACGTAAATTATAATAACTTATATCCTTACATTTACGAAAATATTATAAATGTCACAATGTTTAAATAATTTTCTTTTTTAGATGGACCCATCTACTGGCCAGCTCCCGAGCATGATCGACACATTCGAGCACCTGCATAAGAAGAAGGATAAGTGGATTAGTGATGCAGCGGCGACAAAACATGTAAGTTGCATAACCTTAACTAATTTATGATCATTTAAAATTAAAAAAGTTTAGTAAATAATTAATAAATATTAATTATTAATTGGTTGTTGTCAATTAGTAATTATTTATTAATTATTAATTAAATTTTTAACAATGAAATCTTTATAATCTATGTGCCAATATTTTTATGATTAATGATTATGGACTAAGATAAAAAAAAGAATGTAACTAATGTTGTCCCCGTATCAGGGAGCTTGCGGGCTAAAGTAAATTTGGTCATGAAAATCCATATCTGAATGAGAGACATGCAAATGTAGTTGATATATATGTTTGGAGACGTAAATTCCCCATTAATGGAATTAACTGCACTTACTGTATATATCAACAACATCTTCATGACTGTCATTCAGATATGGATTTTCATGAGCAAATTTACTTTAACCCACTTGCTCCCTGATACGGGAACAAAATTAATTACATTCTTTTTCAATCACTGGTCTGCAGTCATTAATGATAGGATGTTGGCAGATAGATAATAAAGTTATATTTTATATGTTGTTATATTAAAAATTTATAAGTTAGGTTTTCAAATAATGTTATAATGGAATTCGAAATACGTGTTTTTTATTGTGCAGAATGAGATGACCGAACGTCGAGCATCGTAGAGTACGGCCCCTGCATCATCTGCTGCTTCTTGTGTCGGCGATAATGTCAACGGTCATTTCCCGCCTGATATGGATATTGTCACGGATGTCCTTGGACCCCGCTCGCGTTATAAGAAAGGGTTTGGGGGGTTGCCTAGGTTGAAGGCAATTGGCGCAAAGAGGGCAGCATCTTCGTCAACTTCTCAAATGTCCGGGCAATTGCCACCTGAAGTGGACACCATTTTGCAGCAAAATCAGGACATTATGCTAGAAAATCAGAACCTAAAGAAGCATACGACTAAACTTGAGAGTCGTCAACGGCGTCAAGATCTCCTGCTCAGTGCTTTGTTGAAGCAGGTTGGTCAATTGGCTCCTGGTTTTACTGTTGACTTACCAGACCAGGATTCGGACGAGGACGATGATGCTGACGGGGCGGGAATGATGAGGCGGCCAGTACTCAATTGTAGAACTTTTTTTCTATTTATTTAAAATTTAATTTATGACATTTATTTTACTAAATTACTTTTATATTTTCATGTTTGGTGGAGACAATAAATATTAATAGTTGTAATTTTTTATTTATTTATAAAATTTTAATTTTAATTTTATTTCTAATTAAATAATATTACTAAAAAATTAAATAATTATTAATATATTAAAATTGAAAATTATTAATTAATATTAATATATTGAAAATAATATTAATAATTTAATAAAAATTATTATTTTAAAAATACTTTTACCGGCGCAAAATTACGTCGGCAAAAAGTTTCAATCTTACCTTCACATATACACTTTTACCGACGCAAAACTGCGCCACTAAAAAATTAAACTATTGTCGGCGCATTATTGCGCCGCTAAAAGTGTTTTCCACAATATCGTGACAGATTTTTTTACCGGCGCATCCATATTTTCACCAGCGTAATTTTTCGTCGCCAAAAAAGGCCATTGCCGGCGCATTATATTTGCGTCGGAAAAAGTGAAATTAGCGACGGAGATACGACGCGATTCTTTGCCGGCGCAAAATTGCGTCGGCAAAAACTCCATGGTTTTTGCCGGCGCAAATTTGCGCCGACAAAAGTCTCCTTTTTTGTAGTGGTTGTTGACGCCATTTTTCGTCAAACAGTGAAAGAAGAGCACGTAAACTATAACTGAAAATTGCCAATTGAAATAAAACAATGTAAACACACGATTTTTACGTGGTTCAGCAGTTAAATCTGCCTAGTCCACGAGTCTTTGTTATTAAACTCAAGATTATCTCTAGGAATTCTTCAAGAATGAATTCTCCAGAGTTTTCTCTCAAGGATCAGAATTTCGGTCCTTTACAATGGTGCATGACTTCTCTATTTATAGAGAAGGCTAAAGAATACTATCCCACATATTTTGGGTAGTTACTCTTTTTGTATAAATAACATTTATGGCTTTAAATGCCTATATCAGATATAAAAGGAAACGTCCCCTGAAGACCAGGAGACGTATAACTGACCAAATAATATCCCACGATTCCAGGGGATTTACAATAATGAATGAGGATTACATCTCGTATTAATAACATTTGTAGATATTCTAGGTGGTTATCGCGTATCTCTAAGGCTTTAGCCTCCCAGGTTTCCCGTCATCTATCAAGCTGGAAACATCTCCCGAGGCCACATGACTTTCGAGATCGTACGTGCGTCGAGCTCGAGACCCCTGATCCGAAGTCGTCCCTGAAGATGAGTGTGTTCCCGGAGCTATCTTCCGAGATCATGAATACTTCGAGGTCACCATACTCGAGGTCGTCTATATCCTGCAAGCTCGACATACAATCCTGGAGCATGTTTCCAACCTTATGAGTCCATTGATTTGCGAATCCAACTTTCGAGGTCATAATTAACATAACTCGAAATCCAGGTGTAACAAATGTCATATATGTAAAGATTATTAATATAAATATTTATATATATTATAGAACTATAATTTATTCTATTATATATATATTAACTTAAAAAAATGCGAACTAATTTTTATTAAAATTATAGACAATGTTTACAACTTTAAAACTAAGTAAATATATATTGTAAATTATTTTTAACTAGTATATATATATAAAATAAGTTCATGGATTAATTAATTACAAGAATAATACTAGACACATTCCTAATCCACACACTAAATCTATACACTATAATATGTTATTATTAATAACCATACAAATTAAATTAAAATGTGAAGGTGTTACTTAAAAAATATTATATAATAAATATTAATGACATACTAGTGTACAAATTTAGTGTGTAAATTAAGAATGTGTCTATGATTACTCTAAAAACTTTCACTTCGAAATGGGTGAGGGGTAATATATCAATGCAATACTTTAACAATGATGACTAATTGACTATATATTTTTGGTTGAGTCAATATATAGTTCCTTTGGCAAGCATTACTTGTTGCTGATAAAAGTAAAGCTTTAATTTTTAATCATGCTGACTAGATGATGTGTACAACTGTCTTTATTACACCCCAATAAAAGCAAGACTACAAATTATACACTGACATGCATATATATATCTTATCTATATATATATATGTGGAACTTAACTCGAAAGCACCGTTCATGTCCTTATTAATCAAATGTTGTTTGCCAGTTAATAATAATAATAATAGAACACAATTTGACTTGGCTTTTTCTCATTTTGTCATATATATAGACTTTACTGTAAGGCAATATAAGACAACTATATTAATATTAATGTCCCCACATTGCCAGAACATAGATGGAATATATATATATATATTTATATGGCCATTAATCCCCAAATTAACCGTTAAGTAATTAGTAATATGTTTTCTGCTTTTCGAAGGACATAAATGAGATTTCCATGATCATAATGACAAAAGAAAAGGAATTTCAAAGGGTAATCGAGTGTACACCGAAAGCTTTTGGGTGGTGATTGAGTGTGGTACACAATCTAGGCCGCCATATTTCTTTCTTGTATGTTATAACCCTACGTATATATAGTTTTTGCTTTCTTGTATTAAAAAAATAAAGAAAAGGAAAACCAAAGCTAGTTGGGTACCTTATTCACTTACAATATATTATTCCTCTTCAAAAATCAACATTAGATAAATGAAAGCTGGTACCAAATCCAGTTATATGGTCAGGAATCAGGTTCCATGAAAAAAGGGTCTTTAACATTAATTGGTCAGATTTCGTTTTCATTCAGATTAAGTAGAATCTTGGTCTTTATTCCCCACCGACCGTGGCATGCCTAGGTAGCGACCTGTCTATCAATACTGTGTTTTGCCAAGGCCCAAGATAATTAATTATTGTATAAAAAGAGTACGTAAGATGATATTTCTCTTTCTAATAATTTTGCATTTAAAAATTAAAAAAAGACGAGGTTCGATGAGAAAGTCTCTATGAAACGACACCATTTCTGGGTCGTGAAAAGTATTGATTTTTGAGATGGGCACCCCTTTTATTATTCTATAGTATTGTTGTTCTTGTTGATATGTAATACTGCCGAACCGACACGTGGGACCACGGTTTATAAGGGGAAAAAAAAAAAAAAAAAAAGAGAAAAAGCAAAGATGAAGAGCATACGCATATAGTGGTGAGCCTGGACCAGATCATCATTATTCACCTACTTAATCACATTTCAAGTACTATTTCCCTAAATCGTTGACTCAACTTAACCATGGTTATTTTGTCCTTAATTAAATCAATAATCAAAACTTGGTTTTGTAATTGTTCTCTACTTCTGTACATCTAATCATATTTCTGTAACACACGTGAGCAAGAGCAACTCACTAGGCCCCGGCCATATATACCAGAGCTAAATACTATAACTCTGGAAGATCAATGGCCAACATTAATTTAGATGATTTTCTTTTTTTTTAAATATAAACAATATGATTTTTATTCTTTACGTGTGATCGAAAGTGGGACAATCTTAACCGTTGGTGAATATATATACAGCAATTCTCAACCAAGAAAATGGGACCCATACTGATATTTAAAACGCCATACACACAGGAATTTGGATTGTAAAGAAAAGGATTCTTGTGTCGGCCCAACACGACAATCGAATCGATCAACATGAAACCCTCAAGAAACTCCCTACCCTAAAAATTATTGTGGCCAAAGAAAACCCCTTAATATCTCTTATATGATCATTATTAAAAACAAATATCAGTTATTTGATTTTCTGGCCACATAATGGGAAATTGTGTGTTCAAAGGGTTTGGAGAGTCGGATATTGATGCGGTCAAAGTCAAAGTTGTGACGTCAAGCGGTGGTATAATGGAGCTGTATGCTCCCATAGCGGTTAGCTCCATTACCGACGAGTTCCCTGGCCACGCCATATTCCGGAGCCGGGACCTCTTCTCTGATCCTCTCCTCCACAGTGAGGAGCTCAACCCTGGTGAGCTCTACTATCTCTTGCCTCTCAACCCTTATAATAACTACAAAACCACAACAAGAGCGGCGGCGACGCCCGGGGAGAGCGACGGCGGTAATAGTAGTGTTGTTGCGACGCCGTATCGGATGTCTTCGTGCGCTGAGGGACAAGGGAATCTGATGATGACCATGATGATGAAGAAGGGGAGGGCTGCGCCGGATCCTGAGGTGGTGCCGAGGTACAACAGTAGCGGGGTTTGGAAGGTGAAGCTCGTCATAAGCCCTGAGCAGCTTTCTGAGATTCTGTCCCAAGAGACTCGGACAGAAGCTCTAATTGAGAGTGTACGGACGGTGGCCAAGTGTGGCAACAGCGGCGGCGGCGGCGGCTCCTCTGTGGCTAGCTCCGATCAATGTAGTGTGTCTAGTAGTTGGAAGGAATAACCGTGATCGTTCGTTGATACTTGATGGTCACATTAATCAAAGTCGATGGATGCTAGATTTCATTCTAGTTAGTAAGTATAGTCTCTTCTTCTTAATTTTTTATTTAGTTTTAATTATGTTTAATTTAGTTGTTTATTTTCGATCTTATTTTAGTGTATAGTATGGTTATGAAAGCGCCATGCTTCTGAAATAATATTATTTAATTTCGACTACACTTACGTACTTACAATAAAATTATATATGCAGCAAATTATAATATTCCAATCCCGGCAACACAAATGATTTACATATATAGAGCAGTACTATATATAAGGCCGATATAGTATTTTTATTTTATTTTATTTATAAGAGGTATATAAATTTTAATTTAACTACTACATTATTATAGTTTACTTATATATGATCACTTTTAATTTAACGATTCATCTATTCATAATCGTATCATCATTAACTAAATCCTAATTGTGGATAATTAAAAATGGGAATTTAATAGTATATCTCTTCTATATAAAAGATTGTAGATAAAGAAATTTTTTGGTTTTAAACTTAAATAAAAATAAATAAATAAATTAAAATATGATATTTTTGAGATATTTTACAATAATAATTATTTAAAAATAATAAAACTATATATTTTTTAACTTAAATAAAATTTAATTAAAGTTAAACTTATTATTATATTAAATATATAATATATAATCTTTTTATGTTAATGTGAAATTAAAAAACTAGAACAAATATAAATTTAAACAAAAATTAATTAATTAATTAATTAAAATATGATATTTTAAAGATATTTTATGATAATATAAATAATTAAATCATATTTATTTAAAAATAATAAAAGCATACATATCATTTTTTTAATCTTATAAATTTGTGTGATAATTTATTTTTTATCAAGTGATTGAAGCTCTTTTTTTCATCAAATTTACCAAATGACATTACGAGATACATTAGAAACTAAAAATAGTTGATGCATATATACTACTATCTACACTATGACTTTTCTATTATTATTTTATTTCTATTATTAATTTCTTTTTAAATATTATTGTATTTTTTATATATATGTCATGTATGTCAATGTTATGTTTAGATATTATATATGTAAAAATTATTGATATAAATATTTATATATATTATAGAGTTATAATTCATTCTACTATATATATTTAAAAAAAACAGTAAACTAATTTTTATTAAAATTATAAATAATTTTTAAAACTTTAAAATTAAACAAATGTGCATTGCACGTTAATTCTACTTCGTGTATATATATATATATAAATAGATCTACTATCATTTTAATTATGTATTTATTTGAATATAGTATATAATTATGATGCGCATACAGTTGTTCATGAACTTATATTAGCTAGGGCGGTTTTTTTTTTTTTTTTCCAAGTTTAATTTTCTTTTAAGTTTCCTGGAGTAATAAGAAAATTAAGTGGTATGAGGAAGTGGAAGGAGAATTAGTATATTAGGGGAGTGTTGGAAAGGGAAGAATAATGAAATTAAAATGTTTGAATATCACAGTTCTTGAAGTTCCTCAATTATTTCCTACTCCCAATATTAACCCATGACTTATATTTTGCCATCTTAATTTGTAGTTCATTTCTAGTGATTTTCTCCAATGCCCTCTTGGGGGTATTCACGCGTTGTTATCGCTGCAATTGTCTCTACCTTTTAAGTACCTGGATATGATACCACTTTGGAACGAGATATATGTGTATTGGCAATATCACTCCGAAAAGAAAAAAGTTAGTGTAATATAATAATGTTTTGAAATAAATATAATTAACATTGGGAAATTAACAGTTATAATTCCCAGTTAAATTTGTAACATAAGTTGGCATGGGATCAAGTGGACTTGTTGAGAAAAAAATAATAATGAGATTCATCATCACCTGCCATCGATCGATTGACAGTAGTGTCACACTCCCTTTGCTCGTCGGAGAAGCTTATATATATAATCATGCTTGCAGGAAAGGGATTACTGTTTATGGTCAACGAAATTGGCAAACCAAAAATATTATTGAATAAGTTGGTCAACCAGAAGACGATCAAATCACCCCAAATAAGAATTAAGAGTAGAAGCAAAGGTTTGTAAGAAAACTTGCTAAAAAATAATGGAAAAATTACACATAGCACTGTAAATTTCAAAGAATATGAATAACAGTTTGTAACAGTTTTATAATTACATGTTACAATTTTTTATTTAGTCTATAAATGTTATTTATAAAATTGTAATATATGGTTATAAATTTATAAATTTTAGTTAAAAATTTGTAAACCTGTGTTACAAGAAATCTATATTATTACAAATTTGTTTACGAAAAAAAAATTTAGTATTTATGATTATGTCATTCCATATTTTTGTAATTTTTTACAAATTCAGTAATTTTAGTATTTTAAAAAAAATATTAAAGTAAATATGTGTATTTCCCAAAAAATATTTGCACTGGACATAATTGGCATGGTCATTTGCAAGGATACAATAAGGTGGTGGGCTCTTCAATCGAAAGCCCGTGCTCGATATTATATGTTATTATATGGATATGAACAGAAGTTAGGGTGTGATTGGTTTATTAAGGGCGATCCTACTTAGTAAAATTTGCAAATAATTAGCCACTATTTCATAATCTCTTAACATAAACTATTATTAATCAGCTCGTGCTAGACGTATATATGCTTTTAAATTGGTATATAGTTACTTAAACTAAGGTTAAAGATGTTAGTGATTCTCAAAAAGATCATCAAGAGACCGATGTTGAGTTTTTATAAGAGCCAAAAATGATCATGTCACAAAAATTGGTATTTTGGTCATCTTGTGTTTTTTCTAAAGAAAGCTATTTCGCATCTTAGCACTCTTTATTAATAAAGTGGCCTACGATATAGGGGCCTAGCTTTTCTATTATTATAAGCTATTTTTTTTTTCATCGGAATTAATATCTCTTCTATATAAAAAATTTATAAATAATAAAAATTTTTAGTTTTAACTATTTTTTAATTTTTTTCTAGTTAATTTTAACAGAATATTCTTATATTTAACAGTAAATTGTAAACCTAATTTAAACTTAAATAAATTAAAATATTATATTTTTGAGATATTTTACAAAGATAATTATTTAAAAATAATAAAACCATACATGTTATAACTTAAATAAAATTTAATTAAACTTAATATTATATTAAACATATAATATATAATATTTTGTTGTCACTGTCAAATTTAAAAACTATAACAAACATAAACTTAAACAAAAATTAATTAATTAAAATATGATATTTTAAAGATATTTTATGATAATTTAAATACTTAGATCATATTTATTTAAAAATAATAAAAACATACATATCATTTTTTTTATCTTATAAATTTGTCTGATAGTTTATTTTTTATCAAGTGATTGAAACTCTTTTTTTTTTCATCAAATTCACCAAAGGACATTGCGAGATATATTAAAAACTAAAAATAATTGATGCATATATATTACTGTTTACACTATGAATTTTTCTATTCTTATTTTATTTCTATTATTAATTTCTTTTT
Organism: Humulus lupulus; assembly: GCF_963169125.1. Taxonomy (NCBI): domain Eukaryota; kingdom Viridiplantae; phylum Streptophyta; class Magnoliopsida; order Rosales; family Cannabaceae; genus Humulus; species Humulus lupulus. The sequence continues at coordinate 59,336,598 of NC_084800.1, forward strand.
AAATACTATTGTATTATATATATATATATATCATGTAGTCATGTAAATATATATCTAGGTCAACATTGTGTTTAGATGTCGTATATGTAGAGATTATTGATACAAAATATACTATAGAATTATAATTCATTATATTATATATATATAAATTCTTAAAAAAACAGTAACTCAGTTTTTATTAAAATTATTGACAATGTTTACAATTTTAAAACTAAGCAAACGTGTATTGCACGTTGTAGAGGCTGAAATCTACAATGATTGGGAAGGATAGATCGCGGGCACTGACAACCTGTAGAACAAAGGAAGAATGACCGTAAAAGCCTTGGGACACTGGGGTGGTGCCAGCCGAAGAGACTCCGACGGTCAAATCAATAAGCAATTCAAGTATAGAATAAAGAAAATGTAAAGAAAGTAAACAACAAGTGAATAAATCCACTGTAGAGTGGCGGTGAGGGATGATCTAAGTGATCGGTCTGACAGTATTCAAGAGAGATTGAGAGTTTTTGAATCAAATACCTCCCCTTCTTTCAAGTCCAGAAACTTGCTTTTATAGAGTTTACAATGGTCTGTTGCTTAGCCAATGAGGAGTGAGCGTGAGAAGCGATCTTCCTCCTGAAAAGGAGGAAGACCTATTCTCTTGGGTGAGTTATAGATTGAACCAACTCCCTTGCCCACACTTTTGACTTGTTTTGTTGCTATAAAGCTTTGTGGGCTTACATAGTAGCCAAAGTCCAACACTACTCTTGATGAGTGTGCTAAGGTTTGTTTGGGGCAAAGACTGGGCCTGGTTGTTCATAGTAATTTCTTACAAACTTAACTTGATGGTCTCTTTAGTGTTTAATGGGCTATAGTTTCTGATTGGGCCGATGGCATAATTGATTTGGGCCTGGTGCAATTTTTGGCCACTATAGTTTGTCCCTTACTTTCTGAGTCAAATTAAGTTGGTTCGGAGAGTAGTAACGTCGACTGGAAAAGAAATTTAAGATATGCAGTTTTGAAAATTCTGTCGAGTGACCTAGAGAGGGTAAAAAATGTTGGATTTTTGTTTAGGTGTGGCTTCTTTTTTAAAAAAAAAAGAACAATTTGAAATGGAGCTTGATAATTTAATAATATATATATACACTTCTTATTATAATAATTATTATGTTTATTTAAATAAAATATATTTTAAGATTATGTATCACGTCATATATATTATTATACACACATATATATATTATGTCTAAGTGTTGACTATTATGATGTGTAATATACTATTACGTGTAATATATATTATAATAAATATTATTTATATGTGATAAATATATATACTTCAAGAATAACACATATATATGCAGTTTGTATATAAACGTTTAATTGAAAGGAGAAAAAGAAAAAAACTTACTATTGGACCAAACATATGGGCCATGGAATATGCATGATCTCTTTGTTGTATTTTGTTTTGCTAAGTGTTCACCCAACTCAGTACGGAGGTTAGGACAAAGAGCGTCGGAGCGGAGTGGTGCAGTGCAGGAGTAATCCTTTTATTTTTCAAGGTTCCCTCACATATATGTATTGTATTCATCCTAAGAAGGACACGTAGCCTTTTAAGTTGTTTTAGGACTTTAGGCCATTTTCTTTTTGTTTTACCAACCCATTTGTATTTATGGAGAAGAGGTTGTGACTTGCAGCATTATTCTTCCAGCAAAGAATCGACTTCCAACAACTCTAGGTGAACTTCCTTTGATTCTTTTGTATTTTCAATACATTTTGATGAGCTTTTGTTTTTGTTTTGGCATTTTTTCTAGAATCTTAGGATTTTTTGTGGTAGATTTGTGAAGTGGGTTTATAGGGTTCCCATGAAAGGTTTAAATGTTCTTGGTGTTCTTGATATTTTGGCTTTTTGATCTAGAATGAATGACAATAAAAATTAAAATGTGTTTTGGTGTTTTATGGGCTTTTGTGTTTGTGGGCTTTTTCTAGGTTTTGATTTGGCAAATATTTTGCCCAAAATTTGACTAAGTGTTTGAGACAATTTGGTGGATTGTAGAATGAGAAAATTCTAGTCTTGATATCACATATTTATTTGGAGATTGTAGAGAGTTAGAATTGGTGGACCCAATGTTATCCATCTGTCTTGGGATTGTAGTGTACCAAAGAGGGTCACTCCCAAGTTGTGTATCCGTCTTGGGATCATAGGGTACCAAAGAGGGTCACTCCTAAGTTGTTTATCCGTCTAGGGATCGTGGCACCTCCATGTTGGTGTCCCTAGTAAATATAAGGATGGTCGCGGGGATGTGCCACCAAAAAACTTCTTTTCTTGACGTAGGTTGATAAAAAAAGGGAGTACCCCTTAGGCTGTCCCTAGTGTAGGGAACTGTAATGCCCCGAATTCTCCGATGTGGTTTAATGGCGGGATTAGTAGGCCGGGAGGGCCATACTTGTTTAATTAAGCCATTAACTGATATTATGCATGTATATGTGAATTATATTATAGTATGATGTTAAATGTATGCATGTCGGTGATATATGTTGATACCACATTATAATGTGGGTTTGTTCAAGCTATTTGGCATGAGACGACCGTGGTATGTTAATTAGCAGTCTGGTCATAACAGGTTTAAGATCGAGGCTCGGAAGGAGTCTCGGGGTGTTTTTGTTGATTAGAGCGTTACCAGGAATTAAGGGGTAACGGGATGTGAATTATTGGTGTTTGGGATTATTGGGAATAGTGGGAATTGGAGAGCGTTAATTATGATTAACGGGATAGGTTGGAAAGGACAAATATGCCCTTGGGAGCCTTTAGAAACCCTTAAATGACATAGGGGTATAATGGTCTTTTTACCCCTAGGATAGATATAAACTGAGTTCAGCAGTAAGTTGATGAGAAAAACAGAGCAAGTTCTTGAGCTTCCCGTACCTTCTCCTTCTTCCACTTTCTTTGTGATTTTTGGTGATCTTGTTGAGGATTCAAGCTTGGGAAGTAGACTTTGGGAGTTTGGGAGAGTGTTCCACCATTGAAGAGCATCACAACCTGAGTTTGAGGTAAGTTTCTAGCCATTAGTTTACTGGTATACTCTGTTTTGGTGTTAGTTTTCAGCTTGTGTTTTTGTGGTGGATTGTTGGAATTGATGGAAGTTTTGGTTGGGGTTTCACTTGGGTTTTGATGAGGGAGTGATATAGGACAAGTTTAGGGGTTGTATTGGAGGTTTGAGTGGTGTTTAAGCTGAGTTTGAAAGGTTGGTTCTAAGAGAAATCGCAAGGGAAGAAAAACAGGAGTATGGCTGAACTAGAGGTTGGGCCGCGGCATGGCCAGGGAGGGCCGCGGCCCTTGGGGGATGCTGAAGTTAGGCGCCTCTGTTTGAGGGGCGGGCCGCAGCCCTTAGTGGCTTTTTGGCCAGAAATGGCTTTTTGGCTCGGGGATGCTAGCCTTAGGCCTCGGGGTCGATCCTACTACCCGGTTTAGTAGTGTTTGATGTCTCGGAGGCTAGGTTTTGGTTTGGGGACCCTTTTATTATTCATTTAATTGATGGAATCCCGTAATTGGTTATGACCAGGTAATCGTTAAAGGACCAAAAGGTTGATCGTTCTCAAGGGTCGCTCTTATTATTAATTATCGCTCGAACAGGAGGTAAGAAAACTGCACCTTGTGTATATATGACATACGTGATCGTTATTGAGGCATGTTGGTTGATAAATGTGGACATGGATTCCCTATCGAATGCTAGTGAATGTTGAATACTTGTATATGTACTGATTAGTCAGGGACACTGACCTAAAGAGTCAGAAATGGCATAGCGTCATGAACGTCGAGCCAAATGAAGATTAGATCTAATCGATATCAGCGTTGAATAACTCATATGGGGTATTTCCGCTGGACCGACCCTAAGGTCGATGAACTTATAAGCACTTGTCTGATCTAAGACCAGTTATTAAGAGCCAGGGCATATGGCCCCGGTGACTGTTTGTCACATGGCTAGGGAACGCTGTTCCAGAGTTATGACTCTATGGTCATGAGGAAGGTTATGTTGGTGACAATTCACCATACACCTATCCTATTCAAACTTATGAAAGGTTCTCTTGTCAGTTAAGCTTGGTGATCCTATCATCACATGGCTAAAGGGTGCTGTCCCTGTATTAGTGACTCTTGCGATTGTCACCTATTTGCTTGGACTGATGGTCCTGAATGATTATTATGATCATTGTTGATATTATATCATGCTTTATTGTGTTTTCTTGCTGGGCCTTGGCTCATGGGTGCTATGTGGTGCAGGTAAAGGGAAAGAAAAGCTCACCCAGCCTTGAGTGGAGAGCTTAGGTGGTGATGTGTACATATGCGGCCGCTTGACCACCACGGCCAAGGCGTTCTCAGAGGAACTAGGGGGTTTACCCTATTTTTGCCGCTTAGGTCGGCGGGATTGTAAATTTGAGACAGTAATGACCATTTTGTACTGAGAACAACTTGTAAATGTTTTGATTAGCTCTGCAGAGCAGTTTGTAATGAAAATATCCATTTCCTTTTTATTAGTTTTTCCACCTTAACCTGATAATTACACTTAGAGCACGTTTTTGACCAAAGGACTCGGGTAGAGAGTCAAATTTCCGGTCCACCGTTCACTGTGACTATTTTGGGGTAACCAGGGCGTTACAAGAACTGAGTCGTAATACTTTGGTGGATTGTGAACAAGTGTTATGCGCTAAAATGGGACACTTTTATTAGTGTCTCCAATGGAATCGTTGTGTGAGAATAGAGCCTTTGAGGTTCTATGTCCTTAATGTGTTGTGTGAAATAGCCAATTAGGCTTTTTGTGTTGTAATATCATATATATATATATTTAAGATTTTGACAACCTATGTCATGAATAGGAATTTATGTCGAGCGCCGGGAGTGCGTTCTACCCCGCATTTGTAGAGGTAGATTCTGATACTGATAGTAATGGTCAGCAGGTTGTCAATATGGATGACGACTTTGGTGATGATGTCCTAGATGCTTTCCCTATTAATCCTATTACAGTGGTAGATGATTATTATGGTGGGGATATTGAAGACCATGATGCCGTCGGGTTGGCGGTACCTGACGAAGAAGCTCCTGTGATGGGTTATATCTTGGCGCAACTGGTGGGTGAAGATGATGGGCCAAGCTTTTCTGGCCGATCACAAGGTATTCTTCAGGCAAATCCTAAAACCCAACTAACAGGTCCCCTTTTAGCTAAGATGAGATTATCTTTCGGTATTCCTCATAATATTAAGATGAGGTTACCCAGGTTTGTCGAACGGGTCGATTGGGATACCCCTGGTTGGTGTGGTATGTATGAGTACACCTTTCATCAAGGCTTCAGGCCGCTTCCCCCCTTTTGTTTCAAAAGTACTTAACTAGTATCAGATAGCCCCTAGTCAGCTAATGCCTAATGCATGGAGAGTGCTTTAGGCATCGAAAGGTTTACTGAGGTGTTCGGGATGAGTGTTGAGTTAGTAGAGTTTTGTGCTCATCACACAGTGAGAGAACATGAAAAAGAGAAAGGGAGATATAGTTTTGTGTCTCGTAATGAAGACGAGTCCTTGGTTTGTAATATAAAATCCAATGACCGTGGGTGGAAAGAATACTATTGTTTCTTCCATGGAAAAGAAATGTTCTCGCCTGGAGCCGATAGGTTTCCTACTAGTTGGCGGGTATTAGGTAGGTGTTGCATGCTAGATTATTTTACCTATTTTTCTTGTGTCTTTTGTTTCCAACCCATTGAAATCCTAATGTTGGTGTTTTTCTTTTTCTTTTTGTAGATAAATAATTGACCATACTTCCTACTCTGTCGTATGATAGTGACCAGAATTTGAAGAAATTTTAGCAATCTTTGAAAAGCATCGAAGTTGGAAGAAATTGCGGAAGGAATCAAATTTGACTTCCAGTTTTCTTTGGAGCAAAGTCGAGGGGCGGAGTGAAGGTAATCTTCTTATTGGACCGGATGGTCGAATTCCTATTTTTTTGTTGAAGCGAGCTTTAGAATTGATTGGTATCAAGTTTATTCTTTTTAACCATCTGACAGAAGAAGAACGTAATCTAGTAGATAAGTTTTCGAAAAAGATGTCATTCAAAATGCCTTTCGGTCCTGATGCCTTGGCAAAAGCCAAGAAAGCGGCGAGTAAGAAGAAAGGTCATTCGTTGGCTGTAGAGCCATCAATAAACCCCGTGCCCTCAAAGAGTACTGCTCCTTCAAAGGCCATCGAAGGAGGAGGATCAAGCAAGAAGCCTAGGGTTGATTTTGATGAGGAGGAAGAAAATATCTCCGTCATTATTCCAAAGAATACTTGTGTGTATCCGAACCCTTTGTCTATTGAAGGATATGTTGAATCCTTCTTGTGTCCTCGTGATGAGACTCGTTTGAAGGAAATGGAATCCGTCGAGTCATCCAATGATTTGGTGTCTGGAGCCTATCGGGTAAGCAACCTATTTTACTTATTTCATTTTTGTATGTTTTGTTTGCACTAACTCGTTTATTTTTACAGATGCTCTCTAATGCGATTCATATTCGTCGAGGCCATCAACGCCTCGGAAGGGAAAACCGTGATCTTAGAAAGTCCAACACCGAGCTTCGATTGGGTCTTACGAAAGTTGACGAGAGGCTTAAGGCAAGTAAGGAATTAAACAAAAGTTGAAGAGGCAATTAAAGGATAAAGATAGCGAACTAGTTAAGGAGAAGAAGAATTTTAATGATTTATGTGCTCAGCTAGAGGACATTGTGGTGAAGGCCATGTGGAAAGCTTGTACAGAACTGTTGACAGAGTTCAAAGAAGGCAAGTCTAAGGATTGGAAGGTAGAGGAAGAGTTGGAACTCTACGTTTGTAACGCCCTGGCTACCCCAGAACAGTTACGGAGAACGGTGAACCGGAAATTTGACCCGCTACCCGAGTCCTTTGGCTAAAAACGTGATCTAAGTGTCGTTAACTGGTTAAGGTGTAAAACCAATAAAAAGGAAAGGGCACTTTTCATTAAGTAAATAAACTGCTCATGAGCCTTTTTAAAATGTTTACAAGTAGTTCATGTTACAAAAGAGTTGCTACAGTTCATATATACAATCCCCGCCGGCCTAAGCGGCAAAAATAGGGTAAACCCCTAGTCCCTCTGAGAACTCCTTGACCGTGGCGATCAAGCGGCCCTGTATGTACATTAAATCGCCCAAGCTCTCCACTCAAGGCTGGCCAAGCTTTTCCTTTCCTTTACCTGCACCACAAAGCACCCATGAGTCAAGGCCCAACAAGAAAACATAATAAAACATGATATGATATCAACAACATTCATAATAACCACTCAGGACTATCAGTCCCACAAATAGGTGACAATAGCCAAAAGTCACAGTAATGAGCATCGCTCCCTCTAGCCATGTGACGATAGGGTCACCAGGGCTTAACTGATAGGTGATTTCTTTCATAAGCTTGATCAGGACAGGTGCATGGTGATTGGTCACCAACATAACCTTCCTCACGACTCTAGAGTCGAAACTATGGACAACGTCCCTTAGCCTTGTGACAGACAGTCACCGGGGTCATATACCTTGGCTATAATCATCTGGTCATAGACCAGGCAAGCGCTTGTAAGTTTCTCGACCCTAGGGTCAGTCTGACATTAATGTTATAGAGCCATTCAATGCATGATTCTCGACTTTAGAGTCGGTCCCTGACTAGTCAGTGTCTCAAGCAGGTAAACAACGTTCAACAGCATTTAATATGCAATCCATGTCCACATATATCAACCAACATGCCTCAAGTATCAAACCACGCATGTCATATATCTATACAGGGTGCAACTGTACTAAAACACCGTTTTCTTACCTCTGGTTCAAGTGAGAATAATTATATGAACGACCCCTGAGAACGATCAACCTTTAAATTCCTCGACGGTCACCTGGTCATAACCAAGATATAGGATTCGTCAATAAAAATGCTAACTGAGGGTTCCCAAACCAAATCCCAACCCCCGAGACCTCAAAAACTACCCAACCGGGTACTAGGTCCAACCCCGAGGCCTATGGTTTGAATCCCTAAGCTAAAAACCACTTTTAGCAAAGTTTGGCCTTATGGGCTGCGGCCCCAAAAAGCCGTGCCGTGGCACGCCCCCAAGCCCTATCTTCCAGACGGGCATGGGCCGCGGCACACAAAAGCTGTGCCGCGGCACCCAGCCCAGTTCAGCAACTAGCCCACGCACAAACCAGATTTTCCCCCTGTGCATTTTTCTCTCAAACCAGCCTCTCAAACCATCATAAAACCTCCTCCAAACATGTAATTAAACCCCCTTACAACATCCTTATCTCACTCACACCAAACCCCAATCAACTAACACCAAAAACCTTCTTTGATTCATACTTCCCACATCAAGAACATGAATTGAAAACTATAAACAAAAACAGAGTACCAGCTGTGATTAATGTCAAAACTCACCTTGAAACTTGTCTTGAACCTTCCACACAAGCTAACACAAGTCTCCAACCCAGCCCTTAAGTTTCCCTAGCTTGAATTATCACCAAGAACACAAAATCACCAAAGGAGCAATGAAGGAGATGAGGTACGGGTAAGGGAGAGGCAAACCCCTGTTTTTGTTCTGTTTTATTCTACAGCCTACAACCACTAAACATCATATAAATCCTCCCTAAAATTACCAAAATTCCCTTAAGTCATCTTAAGCCTCTAAAGTCACCCCAAGGGAAAAATTGGTACTTCTAGCTTAACCCGTTAATCATAATTAACGCTTCCCAATTCCCGCTAATCTCAATATCCTCGAACACCAATATTTCATAACCCGTTACCCTAAAATCCCTGGTAACGCTATAACCTTTAAATTCACCCCGAGACTCACCCCGAGCCCCGAGCTCAAACCTGTTATGACCAAACCGATAAATCATGTTTAAAGATCGTCTCATGTCGGAATACTCGAACCAATCCACATTATAATGTGGTCTCACAATATATCATTATCATACAAACAAGTATTCAATTATACCCTCAACGGGCCAAATTACCAGAATACCCCTGTAAACACATGTGGACTCACATGCATGCATTTAACATCATATTATAATATAATTCTCATAAACATGCATAAACACATTTAATGGCATAATTAAACAGTTATGGCCCTCCCGGCCTACTAATCCAGCCATTAACCATAATAGGGAATCCGGGGCATTACAACGTTGGTATGTTTGAGGATGAGGCTGGCCCTACCAACGGAGGGTCTATTGGTCCTAGGTTTGGCACAGGTATTCCTCAAGATGACGATGAGGGCAACTAGATTGTTGGACATGCTGTTGGGGATATTGTTGAGCATCAGTTTATTGTTGATTCTGAGGTGACTCAGTAGTATGTCGAGTGTTGTTTCTAGGTTGGACAATGTTTAGTTTGTCGACGCCTAGTTTTTTTTTTTTTACACTTTGCTCTTTTGTTGGTTTAATATTGTGATGTTGGTTGTTGAGCCTTTTGATGCTCTTTGTTGAGCCTTTTGAATGTTGAACTGTGCTCTCTGTTGTATTGTTGAGGTTTTTCTATGTTAAACCATGCTTTTCACTACAGTTGAATGTTGGTAGTCAACTGTGATTGATGTTTAATGAATATCATAAAAATTTACCAAGCATAAAGTGAGTGTGATCATGGTCCTCTATAGGAGGTATGTGATTATCTCAGATGACACCATTGGTAGTATTCTACAATGATATCAGACGTTAGGCGACAAACAATAGCTATTCATCTTCCATCTGTCAGAGATCCATTAATTGGTCCGAGGACCGTCGAGTGCCAGACAATGCCTATTTATGGACATCCTTCCGACTGGTGTCCACCATCCATCCGGGATCCGTCCATCCGTCTGGGGACCGTCACGTGACAAAAAGTGCAAACCTAGGGCAAGCCATCCGTTTAGGGATGGTCACGTAACAAGGAGGTGGCAACATAGGGCCATCCATCTGACTCAGGATGGTCGCGTATCAAGGAGTGGCAACCTTGGGCCAACCATCCATCTGGGGATGGTCATGCAACAAGGAGTGCCAACCTATGGCAATCCATCCATCTGGGGATAGTTACGTAAAAAGGAGTGCCAACCTAAGATAATCCATCCATCTGGGGATGGTCACATAACAAGGAGTGGCAACTTAGGGTAATCCATCCATCTGGGGTGGTCAGGCAATAAAGGAATGGTTGATTTTGTATGTAAGACTTGACCAAGTGTAAATTTTATTGTAAAATGACAATATTCATAATCAATATTTTTGTTCAGCTGAGAAAAGTAAAGTCAAGTTTCGAAAGAAGATATTCAAACTTGGAATCGTCATAAGTTGTCTCTACGATTATTTTCTTAGTCTTCTCAAGCATTTCTACGACCTTCTCCTTTCTCCTTAGTCCAAGTGTTGGTATGTTATATGGCGATGCTTGGACTTGTGCTAGTTTGAATTCTTATGCATTATCAAGTGTTCGTCCAGGTTCACTTCAGACTTCTGATACATGGATCATCACACGCTAGCCTCTTGACTATTATCTTTGAATCCTGTTTAATGTCAGGTGGTGTGGTCGACGGCAAAGCTGTCGACCCTCCGATGCTTAAGTCAGTATTGAGATCTTATAATAAAGAATAATAAACAATTGAAACTTCTTACCTATTTAATGGGTAGTCATGGGTTGGATTTCCTTGGCTAGTCTTTGAATCCTGAAATGTCAGGGGGTGTGGTCGACGGCAAAGTTGTTGACCCTCCAATGCTTAAGTCGGTATTGTGATTAAAATAATGATAAAGGTTAAGTACTTGTTTCTTCCATTAGAGTTAAGAGTTTAGAAGTGATACTGGTTTAAATGAACAGCGTTCCAGCTGTCACTTATGTTGCATCCATCATATGCTTGAAGTCTGTATGCACCTTGTCCTATTATTTTGGTAATCTCATAGGGCCCATCCCATGTTGGACCCAACTTTCCAGCTCCTTCTTCTTTTGTATTATGGAAGACCCTTCTCAAGACCCAGTCACCAACATGAAATTGTCGAAATCTGATATTCTTGTTAAAGTGTTGTGCCACTTTATGTTGGTAGGCTACGACCCTTATTGATGCTTGTTCCCTTCGTTCATCTAATACATCAAGCTTGTGACCCATGTTCTGCCTGTTTCTTGCATCTGTCATGTGCTCGAATCTTGTAGAAGGGAGTCCTGTCTCTACGGGAATGACTGCCTCGGTTCCATAGGTTAGCGAGAACGGGGTTTCTCCAGTTGAAGTCTTTGTTGTTATTTGGTAGGCCCATAGTGCGCCTGGAAGTTCATCTTCCCACCTTCCTTTTGCTCTATCTAGTCTTTTCTTTAGTGATGCTACCGCATTATTTTTTTTCGCTTCCGCTTGTCCATTTGATTGTTGGTATCTGGGTGTCAAGAACGAGAGTTGTATTCCCCATTTTTTTTAAAAAATCTTGAAACTCGATACTTATGAATTAAGAACCGTTGTCTGTCACTATCTCCCTTGGCACCCCAAATCTGCATATGACATTTCTCCAGATAAAACTCTTGACTTCTCGGTCCCTGACTTACGCATATGCTTCTGCCTCGACCCACTTGGTGAAGTAATCAGTCACTGCTAGCATAAATACTCTTTGTCCCGGCAGTGTTGGCATCTTTCCTATGATATCCATTCCCCACTTCATGAAGGGCCATGGCGTCAATGTTGAATGGAGTTTCTCAGGTGGCATATGCGACACTTGAGCAAACCTCTGGCAATTGTCGCACCTTTTAACAAAATCAACCGAGTCTTTCCTCATTTTTGGCCAATAGTACCTAGTTGTAAGGGCTTTGTTACACAGGCTCCTTGATCCATAATGGTTTTCACATTCACCTTCATGTAGCTCCGTCAGTATATACTTTGCCTCAACTGGATTCAAACACCTGAGTAAAGGACCAGTGAACGATCTTTTGTATAGTCGACCACTGCTGAGGGTGAACCTGGCTGCCTTTGTCCTTAGCTTTCTTGACTCGTTTTTGTCCTCCAGTAAAGTACCGTGGTGTAGGTACTCAATAATTTGTGTCATCCAAGATTGAATGTCGATGGTGTTCGTTGATTGTTCTGGTTGCTTCCACACGGCTGGCCATTGCATGTACACTACTGGGATTGTAATCCCATTCTTAATTTGGATTGTCGAGCCCAAGTTTGCGAGTGCATCTGCATGGTCATTCTCTAATCTAGGAACTTGAACAATTGAAAATTCACTGAAGTGTTTGACCTTTTCTTTTACTACCTCCAAGTATGCTATCATTTTTTGAGTCTTTTGCTTGGTAAGTTCCATTGAGTTGGTTGACCACTAGATGGAAGTTCGAAGTGACTTCAATATTCTTTATATTCAATTCCCTTGCTAAGTCGAGTCCATCTATAAATTCCTCATATTCTGCTTCATTGTTCGTAGGTTGGAATTCACATCTAATGGACTATTGTATAATGTCTCCAGTTTGGGTTATGACCACTATCCCAAGTCTGCATCCTTTGCTGTTGCTTGACCCATCAACCGACAATCTCCATTTGGTATTTGATTGTTGTTCCATACATAACAATTCCTTCTCCGCTTGAATCTGCATATCACTAGAGAAGTCTGCAATAAAGTCAGCTAATACCTGAGATTTGATTGCGGTCCTTGGTTGAAATGTGATATCGTATTCGCTGAGCTCTACAGCCCATTTTGTCAATCTTCCTGAGAGCTCTAGTTTGTGTAGTATGGAACGGAGTGGATATTGCGTGAGTACCACTATAGGGTAACACTCGAAATAGGGTCTAAGCTTCCGTCCTGCTGTGACGAGTGCCAGAGCAAGCTTCTCTAGCTTGTTGTATCTAGTTTCTGCATCCAATAGAGTCTTAGATATATAATACACAGGTTGCTGCTTACCATTTTCTTCCCTTATGAGAACGGCATTGACAGTTGTTTCTAATACTGCTAGGTAAATGTAGAGTGTTTCTCCATCTTTAGGCTTGGCCATCAGTGGTGGTGATGAGAGATATGACTTGAGTTCGTTGAGTGCTTTCTGACATTCTTCTGTCCAGATGAAGTCTTTGGTCTTCCTAAGCTTTAAGAAGAAGATATGGCAGCGTTCATATGACTTTGATATGAATTGGCTTAGTGCTGATATCCTCCCATTTAAACATTGTATATCTTTGATGTTCTTAGGTGGTTGGATGTTTTGGATTGACCTTATTTGCTTTGGATTTGCTTCTATTCTGTACTTGGTCACCATGTAGCCTAAGAATTTCCCTGATGATACAGCAAAAGAACATTTGACAGGATTTAATTTCATGTTATATTTTTCAAGTACCTTAAACGCTTGTTGGAGATGGTCAAGGTGGTCTTGGGCAACCAACGACTTGACTAGCATATCATCTATGTAGACTTCCATCAAGTTTCCTAGCATCTCTGCGAACATCTGATTAACTAGCCTTTGGTACGTTGCCCCCGCATTCTTGAGTCCGAAGGGCATGACTTTGTAGCAGAATGTCCCTCGTTCGGTGATGAATGCTGTATTTTCTTGATTTTCTGGATGCATGAGTATCTGGTTGTATCCTGAGAAGGCATCCATAAAGCTGAGTAGCTCATGTCCAGCTGTTGCATCGACCATCATAACTATGTGTGGCAATGGGAACGAATCTTTGGGGCACGCCTTGTTTAGATCTGTAAAATCAATACAAACTCGCCATTTACCATTCTTCTTTTGCACCACAACAACATTAGCTAGCCAGTCAGGATAGTCGACCTCTCGAACAGATCCTATGTCGATCAGCTTTTGGATCTCTTCATTGATTACTTTGTTGCATTCTGGAGCAAACTTTCTCCTTTTTTGCTTGATTGGAGGATAGTATGGGTCTACCTACAACATATGAACAATAATATTAGGGTCAATACATGTCATGTCCTTGTGAGACTATGCGAAACAGTTATGGTGCCTTTTCAGGAACTTGATGAGTCGAGCACGGAACTCAGGTGTCAACTTTGATCCTATTTGGATGGTATGCTCCGGGAAGTCTTCATTGATGCTCACATCATCGAGATCCCCCATCTCAGGCTCTACAGGTGCACTCGATGATGTAGCGTGCTATAGTTGCTATGCTGAGGCTTGTTTGTCTTTCAATGTAGTCTGATAACAATCTTGAGCCATCTTTTGTAATCCATAGATTTCCTTCACTCCCCACTTAGTTGGAAAACTGATGACCTGATGGTATGTAGATGGGACTGCTTTCAATGCATGAATCCAAGGACGGCCAAGGATGGCGTTGTAGGCTAAGGGTGAGTCAACTACCAAAAATCTGGTTTGGAGATTGACTCCTTCGGCATACACATACAATGTCACTTCACCAACATAATGCTTTTGCTCACCGCTAAATCCCACAAGTACGGTTGACTTACGGATGATGGTAGATTCATCAATCCCCATCCCCCTAAGAGCATGTAAAAATAAGATGTTAGCTGAATTTCCATTGTCAATCAATATTTGTTTAGTTAAGCAGTTTGAAATAAATAGTGAAATGACTAAAGCATCATGATGAGGATTAACCAAATCTGAGGCTTCATCAACGACGAAGCTTATGGTCTGTCCGATATAGTTTATTGGTGGCCTCTTTGGTCTTCCGTCCGTCCCCGAGACTTCCCTTGCATGTCTCTTGGCATCCTCCAGATATTACGTTGCATGTTCGTGTGTGTTGGGGTGGCTCTGGTGGCGTGGTTGGTCTGGTATCTCCCCCGGTCATGGTGATTTTTCCTTTGTCTGACAAAAATTCTCTGAGTTGACCTCGACGGAGAAGTCCCGCGACCTCAAATCGTAGAGCGATACATTCTGCTGTCGTATGGCCATGATCATTGTGGAATTCACACCACTTGGTGGTATCTCGTTTATCAGCTGGCTTCTTTATCTTTCCAGGCCACTTGACTTTGTTTCCCTTCCCTTTCATTACCGCTACGATCTCCACTGGGTTTATATTTAGATTATACTCTGGGATGGGTGTTTTCTCTTGTTCTCTTGGTCTTGTGGATGGTAGTGTGTGCCTGGGCTCCTTTCCTAGTCTGCTGGTTCTGGTAGTTGGGTGCAATTCATGGTATGGGCTATATCTGCATTCTATTCTCCTTGTGCTTCTGCTTTCTCTTGCAATTGAGTAGGGTGAATATGTAGGTCTGTTTGATTCATCTTCTTCCCATTTGATTTGAGCCCAAGCTTTGGCTAGCACGTCTTCCATGGTCCTGCAAGGAAACTTGGTTAGTTCTTTATAAAGGTCTGAATCTACCATTATTCCTTTCTGAAAGGCTGTAATCGTTGTATCAATGTTGCATGACGTGATGGATACTTTCTTCGTATTGAACCTAGCAACGTAGTCTCTAAGTGACTCGCCCATCCTTTGTTTGATCCTATAAAGATCATCAGATAACTTCTCCAGCTTCCTGCTACTAGAAAATTGCTCTACAAATATGTCAGTTAATTAAGCAAATGAAGAGATAGAGTTATTAGGTGGGTTCGTATACCATTAGAGAGCTGGCCCTACCAAACTGGATTCGAACCCCTTACACATACAAGCCTCGCGTAGTTCGCGAGGGATGGCGGCTGTGAACATTTGTTGTTTGTAGCTTGCTATATGATCATTCGAATCTGTCGTTCCATCGTACATCTTTATTAGTGGGAAGACAAACTTTTTTGGCATCTCCACGAGTGTTATGGCATCCACAAATGGAGAGTATGCAAAGCTACTGGGTAAGCTCTTCCGGATTGGCGTTGGGACCCCTAGGATCCTATGGTGTAACGACCCAAATTCACTAATAAGGCTTAATGGCTTTGATTAGTGTGCCAGGAGGGCATTACTGGAATAATTGTGATTTAATGAGTAATTATATGTTTAATGATGCTTACATGATAATTGATTATATTATATGATGATGTGATATAAATGTTTGAGATATATGCGAGAACCACATTATGATGTGGATAAATCTGCAGCCGGCGACTCGAGGCGATCCTAGGGCTAGATAGCGGGAAAAGTCACAACGGGGTATTATAATTGATTTTGGGCAAGTCAGAGGTATTTTAGGTATCAGGTAGTGATTTAGACTATCGGGTGATGGAAATAAATAATTGGAGATATATTTGAGGTTAGGATGTCTAGGCGGGAATATTGGGGGATTTTACCGTTTTGGCCTCGGGGACGTTTCCGGCACCCCGAGCCTTGGGATTAACTTAATGGATAAGTTAGACTTAAGGAAGTCTTTAGAAGAAAACACAAACCGACTAAGTATATTTCTCTCAGCTCACTTACACGCTCAAGGAAACCAAAGGAAGGAAAAACACAGAAAAACAAAGGAAAAACTACTGAGTTTGAGAGGGAACTGCTGGGATTGAGCTGTGTCTTTGGGAATTGAAGGAAGTAATCTGGAGGATTAGTTCAGGAACTGATCAAGGTCTGAGATAGAGCTAAGGTAAGTTTTGAATTTTCCTTTTGGGGGTTAGGAACTTAAAGAAATGGCTGAGTTTTAAATGGTTATGGTTTTGACATTCAAGGTGGAAATTGAGGCTTGGGACCTTGAAGATAGGTCAGGGGACTCTTGGAGAATCGATTCTACAACTGAGGTAAGGTTTAAATTATAGTTTGATGGTTGAATTTGGGGGTTATCATGGCTGGTTTTAAGTTCTTTGGGTTTGGATTTCAGAAGTTGGAAGGAAGAGATTGAAGTGTGTTGGGCTGTGTTTTCTGGGGAATTATGTTGCTTAGATCATGTTAAAAAGGTTGGGAGTTAATTGGTTTTGGTTTGGGGGCTTTGGGATAGCTTTAGGTGAGGTTTGGAGGTTGAAAATGGTGGTTTTTTCTGGGTTCGAAGGGTCGGGCCACGGCATGGTTCTTGGAGAGCCGCGGCCCTTCAAGGGTGTTGCATGCTGAGGAAGAAGGGCGGGCCGCGGCATGGTCCAAGCAATGCCGTGGCCCTTACCTGTTTTTGTGCCTTGGATGGCTCTGTTTGGGGGCCATGCCGCGGCATGGGTGGCCTATGCCGCGGCGCTTAAGGGATTTTGAGATTTTAGGCTTGGGAATTTAACCTAGGGTGCTCGGGGTTGAGTCTTTTACCATATTTGGTGAAGTTCAATGTTCTGAGTACTAGAACTTGGCTTGGAAGCTCAAAGGTTGTTAATGGTGTCTTTCTTCATGGTTGTGACTAGGTGTTAAGCTAGGGCTCGAGGATCGGATCGCGCTCAAGGAGTATCACCCGTGACTAACTCATTTGAAAGCTAAAGGTAAGAAAACTGCACCTGGTTGATTATATGTGACGGGACTAAGGGCTCCCTATTGTAAAAGCTTGAAAGGATGGTATTATGCCATGCAAGCTATTTAGTGAGCCAACGGCCTAAGGGTGCCAAGGGTCTCACTAGCGCATAGGGCGCGGCTCGGTCACTGGTAGCCGAGGACAGCTTATTATGCACTGAGCTTGGTTTAAGCGGGCCAGAGTCAGTGGGTTAAATAGAGGGTGCGGCCTAAGTCGTCGACCCTGATTATTATGTGATATGAGCAATATATGTGATGGAATGTATCTTGTATTGGATTGTATATGCTGATTATCTGTTGTGGATTATCTAATGAGTATATGTGTTTATTGAGCTATTTGTTTGTTATTATTGTTTGAGTTATCTGTGATGTTTTCTTGCTGGGCCTTGGCTCACGGGTGCTACGTGGTGCAGGTAAAGGCAAGGGCAAGTTAGATCAGCCCTGACTGGAGAGCTCAGCGAGCGGAATGTACATAGCCAGGTGCTCAGCCGCCACGGTTGAGGTCTAGGCAAGGACATGGAACCTAAAGACTGTCTGTTTTGCCTTAGTATGGCTAGTGGATATTCACATACTTTTGGGAGTCTGTAAACTTATTTTAACTTTGTGTTTATGGGATCCCTTGTTTACTACAGTTTAAATATATGAAATGAGTCTTCTGAGACCAAAACCTTTTTAACCATAGATCTTGCATGTCTAGAGACACGTTTTCAAATTAACGACTTGATTAGCGAGTCCTGCACCTTTACAAGTACACAGTGTAACGGTCTTGGCTATCCAGGGCGTTACATATGGATCATGGCTTCCATGCCTTCAAGCTTCCTTGCCACCAGTTGCTCAATCATCTCTTCGGGTGTTAGCGTAGTGCTCCGTCCTGCGGATGGAACAATAGAAATGTCAAATGGTAGAGTAGTTGGAAGGGTGGGATCAAAGGTCCTGGGTGGCCCCCTGGAGTACTCGAAACTGGGTTGTCTCCTATTGGAGCCGGTGGCACTTGTTCGTTTGCCATAGGATTGTCGACTACAGGTGGGGTTCCATGGGTTTAGGTTGATCCCCCTGGGATTGATCCACCAGTTCCATTAGTTGTTGGGGTCGACTGTTGGCCTACTGTCTGATCTTGTGGTCTTTCATGACTGTCGATTGTTGGGCTGAGGCTTAGATGGACGCCGCTCCTGAGGTAGTATTGAATGGTTGCATGGGTGGAATTGGAGTATGGAACCTTATCTGGGATTCAGCTACGCTGCGTTGAGCAGATTCCAACATCTCCATTCTTTTACTTCAATAAAGCATTCTCCTCTCTGAATGCTATGTTCTCTTGCTGCACCATTCTGAGGCTTTCGTTAGTATCTCTCATCTGGATCATCAGGGCAGCTAGCTGAGCTTGGACGTTGATCTCTCCTTCTTCCAAGTTTTCCATGGCGATGGATGTGCGATGGATCTCCCCTTGCTCCTGATTCAGCCTGTCAGGGCCCCACGGTGGGTGCCAAATTGTAGAGGTTGAAATCTACAATGATCGGAAAGGATGGATTGCGGGCACTGACAACCTGTAGAACTAAGGAAGAATGACCGTAAAAGCCTTGGGACACCGGGGTGGTGCCAGCCGAAGGGACTCCGACGGTCAAATCAGTAAGCAATTCAAGTATAGAATAAAGAAGGTAGTGGGGTCTACACCGGAGCTATGGCGAAAGGAGCGAAGGCAGCCGGAAAAACCAAATCGAAGCCGAAACCTAAGAAAACTGGTCCATCTTCTTCTGATAGGATCATTAAAACAAGATCAATGGATGACGTACTGGGAGTGAAAGAGCTGGAAGTTGATAACGAGAAGGAGCCGGATGAACAATGGGTGGAAACTCTATACTCTCCAGAAGAGACGGAGGAGTTGTTCAGAAAACGAAGTGAGATTCGACAAAATTTCTCTGACTGGGTAACAATAGCGAACCGCACGACACAGGATGTAAGTTTGGGTAAGAAAACCTCTCCTCCAATCTTGCGATCTAATACTGTTAAGAATTTGGAACCCTGTTTTGTTGGACCGTCAAAGGAGCTGGGGGATGTCCAAGGGTCTATTGATTGTGAGAATGGTATGGGGCCGTTGAAGAAACAAAGTGATTGTCTGAATATATCTGGAAATGATGGTGTTCTGCAGCGAGATACTACCCCTAAAGTGAAAATTAGCTTTGATGATATTGCTGAAGAGGTAAACTATTGGCAGCCATCAATAGTCTGTTTTGTAATGGGAGTCAATCCGCCACTCCATATACTTGATGGTTTTGCAAGAAGAATGTGGAAAGAGGTTGTGGTTAAGGTGGGTTTGATTGCTAAGGGGATCTTTATCATTAGATTCCAGAATATGGAGCAGAGAGATCAGGTCGTACAGGGAGGATATATATTTTTTGACCGGAAACCAGTGGTTATGAAACCTTGGAACCCGATAGATGATTTCTCTAAAGATGAGATTACTAGTGTGCCGACTTGGATTCAATTACAAGGTTTGGACATCAAGTATTGGGGGGAGAAATCCTTATTCAAGATAGTTGGGTAGATTGGCAAACCTCTACAAGTTGATAATATCACCAAGCACAGGGATAGGTTGTTGTACCCTCGTGTGCTAACAGAGGTTAATTTTGCTCAAGAATTTCCTACCTCAATTTCATTTACAGACGAGTTCGATCGGGATATTGATTTGGAAGTGAAATATGAATGGCTGCCTCTTGTTTGTTATAGTTGTTCAGGTTTGGGACATGAGACTAAGCAGTGTAGGAAGAAGCCCACAGAGAAGGAAACAGAGAAGCAACAATGGGTGCCTAAAGTAAAAGTGAATAACATGGAGAAACTGGTACCAAATGTAGATAAGGAGGGCTTTCAAAGAGTTGAGAAAGGGAAAAGAGTAGAAAAGGAAGTTGTTCCAGTTAAGACTAAGGTGGCTAATAGATTTGATCTACTGAATAGTCAGGAGCAGAAGACTTTAATATGTCTTAGGGAAGAGGGGGGAGATCCCTCTACTTCTAATGGATAAAATACTGTGTTGGAATGTTAGGGGGATCAATAGCCATAAAAAACATCGAGAAATCAAGCAATTGATTTGTTCAAAAAGAGTTGGGCTAATGAGTCTCCTTGAGACGAAGGTAAAGAATAAAAGCATGGGTTCTCTATACTCTAATATTTTTCCGAATTGGTGTTTTACAAATAATAACCCTTGGCTTGATAAAGGAAGGATAGTTGTTGCATGGCTGCCAAGTTTGTTTACTGTTGATATTAGCTTATGTACAACTCAATTAATCCATTGTGTTGTGCACCCAAGACAGAAACAAGACAGCTTTGATGTTACATTTGTGTATGGATTTAATGAAGATAAGAAGAGAGCTCAACTTTGGATTGAGTTGGAAGAGATTTCAATGCAAATACAGGGGCCTTGGATAGTTATGGGGGATTTTAATGATATTCTGTTTAACAATGAAAGAGTGGGAAAAGGATCTACTAAAAGTCCTACTCAAGATTTTCGAGATTGTGTGGAAAAGTGTAACTTGGAAGACCTGAAATATTCTGGGATTTTTTATACCTGGAATAATAAGCAAAAGTCAGAGGATCGAGTTTTCTCTAAGCTAGATCGAGCCTTAGTTAATCCTCAATGGACAGATTGTTTTCAGTTTTCGGAGGCTAATTTTTTACCTAAGGGATGCTTTGATCACAGCCCCATCTTGGTCTCTCTTTACCAGGATGTGATTAGTGGCAGAAAACCATTTCGATACTTTCGAATGTGGAAGGATGCAGATGAATTTGGTGAACAAATTGCTAAGAGTTGGTAGGAAGGAGTTTATGGCACGGAGATGTATAAGCTGACAGTAAAACTTAAGCGTTTGAAGCAAATTCTTAAGTGCATTAATAAGGAAGGTTTTTCATGATGTTCACAAAGCAGAAATGATGGCTAAGGAGGAATTGGTGGTTTTGCAGGAAAAAGTGAATAAAGTCCCCCAAGACTCTCGTTTACAGAATGAGGAACAAGTGGCTCGGGACAAATATGCTAAAGTATACAAGGCTTATTCTCTCTTCTTAGCTCAGAAAGCAAAAATTTCTTGGGCTAAAAATGGAGATGAAAACACAGCAATATTTCATGCTTCACTGAGGGCAAGGAGAATTTAGAACATAATATATTCAATAGAGGATGCGCAGGGGGTCTGGTGTGATATTCCTCTTACTGTTCAGGAAGCCTTTTTACAGTATTATCAGCAGCTACTTGGCTCTGAGATGCAAAACAGACATCGGGTGAAGAAATGTATAATCAATCTTGGGCCAAAAATTTCAGAGGTGCATTCCAGCAGGCTTGAAACCGAGTACATAGCTCAGGAGATCAAAGAAGCTATATTTTCTATCCCTGGTTTGAAGGCTCCAGGCCCGGATGGTTTTGGAAGCTGTTTCTACCAAGATAACTGGGATTTGGTTGGTTCTGATGTGGTATCTGCTGTTCTGTCTTTTCTGAGATCAGGAAAAATTCTTAAGGCAATTAATACGACAACCATTACACTTATTCCTAAGAGCAGTTGTTCGCGAAGTGTGAGTGATTTTCGGCCTATCTCGTGTTGCAATGTGATTTATAAGGCTGCATTGAAAGTGATTTGCTCGAGATTGAGACAAATTTTGCCTGACTTAATTGCTGAAAACCAGGGGGGTTTTGTACATGGAAGATACATTGCCCATAATATCATGGTGTGTCAGGATTTGGTGAGATTATATGGGCGGAGCAATTGCAAACCTAGCTGTATGATAAAAATTGACTTAAGGAAAGCATATGACACAATAGAATGGGGGTTCATTGAAGAGATGCTCAAGGCTTTTGATTTTCCTCAATCTTTTTCAGATTTAATAATGGCGTGTGTAACAACTCCCATGTTTTCCTTGCTTATCAATGGCTCTTTATAGGGGTTCTTTGCATCAAAAAGAGGACTTAGACAAGGGGATCCCATCTCCCCCTTGTTGTTCGTGCTTGGGTTGGAATACTTGTCCCGAATTATGTGTAAGGTGGGGTCTTTACCGGGGTTCAAGTACCATATTAAATGCTCAAATCTGAAGTTGAATCACTTATGTTTTGCGGACGACCTCCTTATCTTTTGCAGTGGAGATTTTGTTTCAATAAGGCTTATGTTGAGGGGTTTGAAGTTGTTCTCTTCTTCTTCGGGTTTGCTTCCTAATGCTGAGAAAACTGCTATTTACTGTCATGGAATGTCTGATGCTGTTGTAGATAGAGTGCTGGCAGCTTCTGGTTTCTCTCGCAGCCACCTTCCTTTCAGGTACCTCGGGATACCTATATGTTCAAAACGAATTTCTGCTGCAGATTGTAAACGCATCTTGGAGAAGATGACTAGTAGGATTCGTTCTTGGAGCACTCGGAATCTATCTTATATGGGGAGAGTGACTTTGATCAATTCAGTCCTTATCTCGATACATTCATATTGGGCTCAGATAATGATTCTACCAAAGAAATTGATCAAAGATGTTGAAGCAATTTGTAGGGCCTTTCTTTGGAAAGGTATCTCAGACTCTCAAATACCAGGATTGATTGCTTGGGAGTATATTTGTTCATCAAGGGCGGCTGGTGGCTTGGGCTTTCGGCGTTTACATGATTGGAATTTAGCTGCCATGGGAAAGTATGTATGGGCAATTGCCAAGAAGAAAGATAACCTTTTTGTCAAGTGGATTAATAGCGTATATCTGCTGGATCAGAATAGGTGGGATTACAAGTGTCCCTCAGATTGTAGTTGGTATTGGAAGCGCTTAGTAGCTGTGAAGGATTGTCTTAAAGCAAAAATCTCTTATGACTCATTCTTATCACAGAGATATCATATCAAACTCGGTGTAAATTTGCTGGTTTCTCAAGAATTCAGAGTTCCGTGGAGGAAATTTGTCTGGGATAGATTTATTACACCCAAACATCGATTTATCATGTGGTTAGTCATGTGGGAACGTCTGCACACAAAGAATCGAGTAGTTAGATATAATCCTAATATTGATCTGGTCTGTTTGCTGTGTGGGGCAGAGAATGAAGACATTGACCATCTCTTTTTCAAGTGTACATACAGCAAGAGGTGTTTAGAGGCTATCAAAAGCTGGCTTCATTGGAATGCACAGTCCACCAATCTCCACCGGCTCCTGCATTGCATTTCTCATGCCAAGCATGTGTCGAATACATATAAAAGTATGTTCTTTTCCTGTCTTGCTACGACAGTGTACCATCTCTGGAGAGTAAGAAATGAAGTGCTTTGGAATCAAAATTTGTGGCAAGTTCACCATACAGTTAATAGAATTCAAAGTGATTGTAAATTTCGATTGCTTAGTGTATTTCCTTGTAAAGCTTCTAGGAAAGATAGAGAATTTTTTACCAGATTGGTTTGATTTGCAATAGTCAGATTTTAGGGGTAATTGTCCTGGTCTGTTAACCCGGTTGAGTTTTTGGGTTATTGTATATGTATTGGGTGTGCAAGAATTGGCTATATTGGTTTGTTTGAGTAATACAATGGCTTATTCATAAAAAAAAAGTATAGAATAAAGAAAATGTAAAGAAAGTAAACAACAAGTGAATAAATCCACTGTAGAGTGGCGGCGAGGGATGATCTAAGTGATCGGTCTGACAGTATTCAAGAGAGATTGAGAGTTTTTTAATCAAATGCCTCCCCTTCTTTCAGGTCCAGAAACTTGCTTTTATAGAGTTTTCAATGGTCTGTTGCTTAGCCAATGAGGAGTGAGCGTGAGAAGCGATCTTCCTCCTGAAAAGGAGGAAGACCTATTCTCTTGGGTGAGTTATAGATTGAACCAACTCCCTTGCCCACATTTTTGACTTGTTTTGTTGTTATAAAGCTTTTTGGGCTTACATAGTAGCCAAAGTCCAACACTATTCTTGATGAGTGGGCTAAGGTTTGTTTGGGGCAAAGACTGGGCCTGGTTGTTCATAGTAGTTTCTTACGGACTTAACTTATAATCTTTTTAGTGTTTAATGAGCTATAATTTCTGATTGGGCCGATGACATAATTGATTTGGGCCTGATGTAATTTTTGGCCACTACACACGATACTTTTACCTAGTATATTTATATATACATATTTCTTTAGATTTGGGAACATGACACACAATTATACTTAATAATATATCTTTCTTAAAAAATTTGCAGACCAAAAAAAGAGAATTTTTTTAATATGCTATAGAATGAAGGTTGAGAAATTAATTTAAAATAATTATGATAATTATAATCAAACGTTGACATTAATCCGAATTTTATTTATGTTATTAGTTAGATTCATGCTAGCTAGTCTCATTAAACACACACACAAACTACATCTACATGTATTATATATTTTATAGTGGTCTGCGATGGAAGTAGCCTAGCATTTTCTTTATTTTATAAATCATTTTTCCTTCTTTTTCTCATAATTAATCATACATATAAAAATATTCCTATTTATTTTTTTAATTTTTGATACATCATATCTCTTCAATATAATAAGTGTGTAGATAACGGAAATTCTTGGTTTTAAGAATTTTTATATTTTTAATATTAACTTTAACGGAATATTCTTATATTTAAACAAATTAAAATATGATATTTTTGAGATATTTTACAATCATAATTATTTAAAAATAATAAAATCATACGTTTTATAACTTAAATTCACTTATTATAATAATATCATATTAAATATATAATATAATCTACTGTCAATTAGCAACAATTTTTTTTGTAAAAAAAACGAGCAAGAAACTTAAATTTAAAATTAACCTAAAATATTTAATATTACATCATATAATATAATATCTTGTCTCAAATTCAAAAATTAGAAACATAAACTTAAACAAAAATAAATAAATTATTTAATTAAAATAAAATATTTATTTAGAATTTATATGACATTAATATAAATTTTATAAAAATAATTAATAAATTATATAAATAAAACTAAACAAAACGTGATTTTATCTAGTATTAACTATAAACTATAATATATAAAGAACTTCTTTAACTAATATATGTATTCTTTATTATAAATTTTGCAGACAAAAAAAGAATTTATTTTTTGTCAATATGATAAAAAGTTGAGATTGAGAAAATCTATAATAAGATGATGGCAATCGATCAAAATTAATTAATATGACTAAGTGACTAATAACAACACACACATGTAAATTTATATAGAGGTATATTTTTATTACGTAAACGTACATAATCAACTAGCTGGCTAGAAGGAAGCATCAATATCTTTGCAGGCGCTTTAATCAAAAGCATATTTAATTAAAGTAAGCGATAACGGGAAATCATGCACGTTGCACGTCGTAATAGATGCCATCAAACCCTATACCAGAGCGCGTTTTACCGAGCTTAATTAATTACATATATTGTTCATTGACTCACAACCGGGTTTGGTATATTTTGTTACGTGTGTTGCTATTAGTCACTTTAAGATGATGGGTACCACATGAGGTGTTACTTAATGTTTGGTTAGCGATACTTTATAATATTTATAAAATTAAAATGTGTAGAATCTGATATTGGATTGCACCAATAATGATATGTTACCTCTTTGTGGTGTTGGACATCAGTAGTGCCCCTTAACAATTCTGTTATTGTGGGTATAAGATTTTAGTTTATTCTTTTCGGATATATAAATATTAAAAAAATTTGGGTAGTGATTCTTTTACCCATAATTATTTTTAGTATTTTCAATATATAAATAAATTGTAACTCTATTTTTTTACACGGCAGTGTATAATGTAGTTATATGAGACCTCTCACAAATTTTCGCGAAATTCTGAATACTTTAGGATGCTGAAATCATGATTTAAATAGTTTATTGTACGAGAGTATACATATTGAAACAAGCATACGTGCAATAAACTGTTTGAATCTTGATTTTAACATCCTAAATGATTCCGAATTTCTTGAAGATTTATGGGACGTCTTATGTAACTATATTATCGTCATGTAAAAAAATTAGAGTTGTAGCTTATTTATGTACTAAAAATAAAATTACATGTAAGTGTGGATTAAAAATAATTACTACTACTATAATAGTACCCAATATATCTCTTCTATATAAAAAATGTGTAGATAACGAAAATTATTAGTTTTAATAGTTTGTTTTGTTAACTTTAACAGAATATTATAAATATTTAATTGAATATATCTTTAAAACTAACTAAAAATAGATATTTATTAATTATCACTACTACAAAAAAGACTCTTCTCTACGGTTTTTTTCTTAATACACTGCAATTTTTTGGAGTACCAAGAACTGCAATGTTTGTGACCGCAGAGAAAAGTAATAACAAAACCGCAGAGAAAAGTGTTCTTTTTCTCTGTGGTTTTGTTAACTAAAATGCGGAGAAATGTGTTGTTTTTTTTTTTAATTTTTGGACGTGCTTCTATATATATATATTTGATTCCGTTTATATTAATTAATTTTATTAATTATTATTATATACCCAAATATTATTATATTTTCAATTCCATTTATATTACTTAATTTTATTAATTACCTAATTTTCAATTCCGTTTATATACCCAAATTTTATGTAATAATATAAAATACCTAATTTGGTAAATTATTATCTAATTAAAGATAACATATTATTATATACATTCACATTTCATACAAATAGTTTGCATATACATAATAAGAACATATAAATATCATTTAACATATGAGTCAATAAGTTAGAAAGTTACATACATATGAAAAATTAGACTTCATAAATAAATGACATTAATATTGCTAACTAATCGTTTTGTAATGGGAGTAGATCGTCTTTGACATTGTATTATTTTTTGTCAAACCACTGCAAAATGGAAAAGTTAATATAGATTAGATAATTAAATACCATATCTAGTTTTTCTTAAGCAAAAAAGAGTATAAAATATAACATACTTTCTTCTTGATAATTTCTGCCGGATTTAGTGCATTTACAAGATTATAAATGTGTCTTAGTACAAAATAATCGCATTCATGACTTTCGGAATGTTTTGGACAAGAACCTCTCAACAATTTGGTAAATGTGCCAATGTATTCATTTTCTGAACATTGTGCGTGTGCTCTACAAAAATTAAAATTAATTAAATACATATTATACTCTCAACTCTTAAAGATTAACAATGCATACATTAAAATTGAAAAACTACTTTTCCATAACCTCCTTAATTATTGGTGGAGATTTATGATTTTTCAAAGGGTCCAAAATTACATTTTGGACATGGTCGCAGTGAACCTACAAAATAATCAACCAAGTCAATCAATAAATCAAGCTAAATAATTCTTAAAAGAAAACAACTATTATAAAGTATCATACACGCTATCTCGAACACGACCTGGGTGTTTCGGTGTCCCTAATACTTGAGTGAACTCACCCTGAGAATACAATCAATAAAAGTAATTATTAAATTTGGATATCACACAGAAATAAATAAATATCATAATGATAATTTCTTACAATGATATCCTCCCATAGACTGTCTTTCAGATGTTGTGGGACCTTCCTCCAATCACCCGAGTTGATTGAAATCATGGCTCGTACTCTAAATCCAAGATATGATATCATATTTGTATACACATCACCTATTGGTTGTCCCAAATCGTTCCATTCAAGATCTTTCTTGATTCCCTTGGCTTTTTGTTGGGTCATGTAACTCATTCTTGTTTTACCACGACCCTGATGTTTCTCATTGTCATCTCTTTTATCTGTCAACTGCAACACATAATTCAATTAGTATTATTTTAAATTAATGCATTACACAAATCACTATAGGATGATCGTCAGAATCACTATAGCCCAAATCATCAACCCCTCGCCTTCTGAATGAATATGGATTATTATTTTTCAATCATTCCCCATGCCAATACCCTGTACGATAACTTGTATCAAATCCTCGAAAAAATACATGATTTTTATCATGGTAATATTTCCTTTTGATCCATTACCACATTCTATACGCGGACAATGAATTCTTTCCGGATTACTACATTTTGTTTGGCAAAATTTTAAAAATTGGTAGGATCCATCTTGAAATTGTAGTGTTTCTCTATTATCAAGAATCCATGATTTATCCATAATGATAATATCTACCTAATTCTTAAGTCCATATAATGAAAAGAAAATTAATATTGTAATTGAACAAAATTATGTTCAATTATTAAATTCTAAAATGAAATGGGCAGAGTTTCCTCTATTTCTATAACATATCCAAAATTCATATGTATATTTACAATTTCAACATAAACAAACATAATTATTAGAGCTGGATACATGAAACACATTGTGAACCCCTGATAGAATTGGAGGCATCGCTAATCTGTAAGCTACCTCTCTAACCCGTTCCAGAATCTCAAAGGGGCCAACATACCTAGGGCTCAACTTGCCCCGTACATCAAACCATTTTACCCCTCTTAAGGGGAAAACTCTGAGAAACACATGGTCACCGACTTGAAACTCGATGATCCTACGTCTTAAGTCTAAGTAACTCTTCTGCCGACTCTGGGAGGTGAGCATTCAAGCTCTAATCTTCTCAATTGCCTCATTGGTCCTCTGAACAACCTCACGACCTAGATACCTCCTCTCACTTCCTCCCATATAACATCTCATATGGAGCCACTTTGATAGTCGCCTGATAGCTGTTATTGTACGAAAACTCAATCAAAGGGAGATACTTACTCCAAGATCCCCCAAAATCCAACACACAGGCTCGTAACATATCCTCAAGTATCTGAATCCTCCTCTCAGACTGCCCATCCGTCTAAGGATGATAAGTGGTACTAAACCGTAACTGTGTACCCGTATCCTTCTACAGGCTTTCCCAAAACTTGGAGGTGAAGGTGGGGTCCCTGTCAGATACTATCGACCTCGGAGCCCCATGTAGTTGCACAATTTCTTTCACATATAATTCAGCATACTGCTCCACAGTATAAGTTGTCTTAACAGGTAAAAAGTGGGCGGATTTGGTATACCTATCCATAATCACCCACTCTGAATCATGTTGTCCCACGGTCTTCAGTAACCCAACCACGAAGTCCATGGTGATATCCTCCCATTTCCACTCCGGAATCCCTAGAGGGTGCAACAACCCCACTGGCCTCTGATGTTTAGCCTTTACTTGCTGACAAGTCAAACACTTGGCCACATAATCCACCACATCCCTCTTCATCCCCAACCACCAATACAGAGTTCTCAAATCTTGGTACATCTTCGTTGTACTCGGATGTAAAGAATAGGGAGTGGTATGAGACTCACCCAAGATCTCTCGCCTGATACCAGAATCCATCAGAACGCAAATCTGGCTTTTCTACTTCAGTAATCCCATCTTCGAAATAGAAAATCTTTAGCTGCTCTGGCTAAGACGCTCTCTTTGTACTCTCTCAACTAGGGATCCTCCCTTTGTGCCTCCTTGATCTTCTCAAGGAGCATAGACTGAAGAGTGATGTTGGCAAATTGACCAACCACCAACTCTATACCTGCTCTAGTCATCTCTTCAGCTAACTTATCTGATATTTGCCTCGAACTGAACAACTGTCCTGGGCCCATTCGAATCAGCGCATCGGCCACCACATTGGCTTTCCCAGGATGGTATAGAACATCACAATCGTAATCCTTTACCAATTCCAGCCAATGTCTTTGGCACATATTCAGATCCTTCTAAGTAAAGAAGTACTTCAAACTCTTATGACCGGTGTATATTTCACACTTTTCGCCATATAAATAATGTCTCCAAACCTTAAGTGCAAATACCACCACCGCCAATTCCAGATCATATGTGGGATACCTTTGCTCGTACTCCTTCAACTGTCTCGACGCATAGGCTATCATCTTTCCAGCTTGCATCAGTACACACCCAAAACTTGTCTGGAAGCATCACAATAAACTACAAACTTCTCATTGTCTGACGACAAACTCAATAGCAGTGATCAGTCGCCGCTTCAACTCTTTGAAACTGTTCTCATACCTGTCTGTCCACACATACTTAGTCTTCTTACGCATAAATTTAGTCAATGGTGTGGCTATTCTGGAAAATCCCTCGATGAACCGTTGATAGTACCTTGTCAATCCCAAAAAACTCCTAACCTTTGGTACACTACTCACCCTGGGCCAATCCTTCACCGCCTCAATCTTACTTGGGTCAACCAAAATCCCCTCCTTACTGGCAATATGACCCAGACATGTTACTTGGGGTAGCCAAAACTCACACTTGCTAACTTAGAATATAACCTATGCTCCCTCAACCGCTGTAATACCGGACGTAGATGCTACTCATGCTCTGTCTCTGACTGAGAGTATACCAGTATGTCGTCAATGAATACGATCACAAACTTGTCCACATAATCCTTGAAGACCATATTCATCAAGTCCATAAAGGCTACTAGGTCGTTGGTTAATCCAAAGGACATAACAAGGAATTCATAGTGTCCATACCTCATGTGGAAAGCGGTCTTTGGTACGTCCTCCTCTTTAATCCTTAACTGTTGGTAGCCTGACCGAAGATCAATCCTAGAGAACACTGTCTTCCCCTGTAGCTGGTCAAACAAGTCGTCGATCCTAGGTAGTGGGTACTTGTTCTTAATGGTCAACTTGTTCAGCTCTCTATAGTCAATACACATCCGTACGTATCCATCCTTCTTCTTGACGAACAACGCTGGAGCACCCCATGGCAAATAACTCGGTATGATGAATCTCAAATCCAGTAACTCTTGCAAATGAATCTTCAGTTCCTTCAACTCTACCGGAGCCATTCTATAAGGTGTCCTAGATAATGGCTCCGCCCCTGGTGTCAATTCTATAACAAACTCGATCTCTCGGTATGGTGGCAACCCTGGCAAGTTTGCGGAGAACAAATCAGTAAACTCACATACTAATCTGTTCTCCTCGGGTCCAACCAAAACAACTCTAGTAGTATCTACAACATTTGTTAGGAATCCTATGCAACCCTCCTGCATTAGGTCTTTAGCCTTCAGGGCCGAAATCATGGGTACTCGCGGTCTACTCACTGTCCCCACGAACACAAATGGTACCTCCCCTTCCGGTTCAAAGGTCACCATTCTGCGCTTGCAGTCAATCGTCGCCCCATACTTCGATAACCAATCCATCCCTAGGATCATATCAAAGTCATCCATTGCTAGCTCAATCAGATCCATAGACAACTCCCTACTGTCTATCTCTACTGGCAATGCTTTAACCCATCTCCTAGACACTACCAGTTCCCAAGTTGGCAAAAAAGTCCAAAATCCCCTAGCATACAAATCACTAGGCCTGCACAACCGATCTATAACTCTAGCAGAAACAAATAAATGAACAGCCCCTGAATCAATCAATGCAGTAAAAGAAGAACCAGCACTATAAATCTGACCTGTCACGACTGAGGGGCTAGCCTCAGCCTTAGTCTGGGTCAAGGTAAATACTTTGGTAGGAGTGATACTGTTGCTATGTTTCAACTCTTCCCCCCTGGCTTGTGGGCATTCCTTCCTCTAATAACTGTTTCCCCCACAAGTAAAGAAGGCCCTGATCCTGCACTCTCCCTGATGTCTTCGTCTGCACCGAGGACACACTATTAAACTCCTCCAGTTGTCTCCCCTACCCTGACGGCCACTGAAAGCACCCCGTACCCTCATATCTGAGCCAGGAGGAACGAAAGAGTCTGGGCCTTTCTCTACTGCTCACTGGGGCCACTACCCCGGCTAGATCCAGTAAAAGGAGACACCGTCCTCCGAACATCGCGCCTAGCAGCGCCCTCTCTCCATATTTGGTCCTCAGCTGTAAGGGCCTTGTCAACTACCTGTGCATAAGTGGTAGTCCCCAAATCCAAAGTTATCTTTACGTCACGGGTGATCATGACATTCAATCCTTGCACAAACCGATCTCTGCGTGCCATGTCAGTTGGCACCAAATCCTGCGCGAACTTCGCTAATTGGTTAAACTTCAAAGCATACTCAGTAACCGTCATCCGGTTCCGAGTCAGGTTGGTAAATATTGGGTTTTATGCCCTTAATAAAACCATATTTCTTATGTAACACGTTATTATTATCAATAAAAGAAGTAGAAATCATTTTGTTTATTCAATCGCATTGTTCGATTGTTTTATTACATGTTTATTCAATTAATAGAAACATTCATAAATTCCCAAACATATGGATAGTTACAATTATAGTGACTAGGTCACAGTGGATTATAGTTGTAATTATATGTTCAAAAGTACGAGTCCTAAGATTAGATCAGTGCATTGAATTTTCAGTGATTAGGATATCTACGATATGATCGACTTACACATTTGGGGTGTGATGTCTTGTCCAAGGCATTGACCAAGTAGATATGATCGGATGTATTTGGTTACATCAGACTAGGACTGATATTGATTAATAAATAAGTATCGTTGTTATTGAATCTAATTAATGTCACAACGTTAACCATAGGTTAAGTCGATCTTAATTCTGAGTGATAATATTATGCTAATTATATAATTCAAATCTTTTGACTTGTTTGTTACCAGCTTACCTTACGGTCTAGCCCATACTTACATCTTGGAGATTTAGTAGTGTAATTGAGTGGGAGTATTATTCATAGATATGAAATCTATAACTTATGTATGAGAAGTGAAAAGATGATTCCTTAATTGCTTTGTTCAATAGGTTAAATGATTGAGATCTTATTTCTGTGATTAATTCACAGAAATATCATTTATAAGGAACTTAGTAGGAGTTAAGGATAAAATACTGATGATGGGTAAAACAGTAATTTGCACCCAGCTCGTTAGCAAGTCATCGATAGAGGATTGACTAACTGTAATGGTTATAACAATGGATAACATATTTATGGTTTAGAAAATACATTCTATAAATTCAAGAGTTCAATTCCAAGTCTATAATGGAGTCACGAGGAATTAATAAGGTAGTGAAATTATTCGTAAATAAATTTACGATAACTTATTGGAGCTTGATTTCATGGATCCATGGTCCCTGCATCACCTTTGAGTAAATCATCTAGAATGTCTCAATTAATTGATTTAATTATCAATTAGGATTTTTTAAACTTGACTAGGTCAATTTTAGAAAATTTACAGAGATATGAGATTTAGATAATAAAAGAGAATCTCCGGGTAAATTTATTGTTATCCTTGTTTTCCCTTGGGACACGTGGCATGACACGATGGGTACATGAGCTCCCTCAAAGAGATCCAGGCCTATCCTGAGCCCAATGAACAGTGAAGAAGAAAGTCCTGATAGCCCAATCGTCAATGAACCAGGACATTAGTAAATGAACTCGGACCAGACATCCCTGTCCCCGACCTACCCATATCCTCTGGGATGCTAATAGAGGTGGCAAGCTCACTAGTCTGGGAATAGACCTTGTTGAGAATGAACCTGAACATTAGTAAATGAACCTTGACCAGACATCCCTGTCCCGACCTACCCATATCCTCCAAGATGCCAATAGAGGTGGCAAGCTCACTAGTCTGGGAATAGACCTTGTCGAGAATGAACCGGGACATTAGTAAATGAACCCGGACCATACATCCCTGTCTCGACCTACCAATATCCTCCAGGATGCCAATAGAGGTGGCAAGCTCACTAGTTTGGGAATAGACCTTGTCGAGAATGAACAATGAAATTTGTAAATGAACCCGGACAAGATGTCCGGATAGGGAAAGTTTGGTCTTCCCTAAAGCTGACAAGTCCCCGAGAAACACGGAAGTTGGTCTCCTCAACTATGAACAAGAAGTTACGAATGGAACGTACACTGTTCCTAGGAAATAGTGCTGCCACTACTCTGACAGATCCTGTCCCCAGGATCACCTTAGAAGCCCACGCGGACCAGTCTGAGGTTATGTACTATTGACAGCTGTAAGGCTTGGCTATGCCCAAGCCGGCCTAATGGGCCTTGACTAATATGATTTATTATGCAACATTATTTGTATTATGGCTCCATTAGCGAGCAAACTATGATTACATCTCTATTGGGCCAGGATTAGTCCAGCCCAAGCCCATTGCACCTAACTTCCTATAAATAGGACCAGTTGAACACTGTAGAGGAAGTTTTTTTTCTCTCTTGTAAGCAATTACTCTGCTCAAACTTGTAGAAAACACCATTGTCAAAAGCTCTCTAAGCTCTAATACAACTGACTCATGGACTAAGGCTCATTAACTCCCCAACCACATAAAAACCTTGCTTGCAAATTCTAAATCCTTTCTTCTTAAGCTCTCTTATCTTTCATAATTCTAGTTTCCGAAAAACCCGGTAAACATTTATTAATATTGATAAATTGGTGTCAATATAAATAAATAAAATTAAATCAAGTTTCAAATTATAATTAGTTAATTTGAATAAGGATTTATTTAATTAATTAAAAAAATATAAAAGGTTTTGAATTTAGGCCCAATTGAGATTTAAATTCAAAATAAAAGTATTGGGCCCAAGTCCATTTATGGGAGCCTAATGATTTTATCTTATTGTTTATTATTTTAATTAATTCAAATTTAAATTTAAATTTAATTAAAGCCCATTAAGTTGTCTATATAAGGAATATGATATCTAGGATTTTCAGAAGTCAGTCTCAGTTGATTCATTGGGTAAGTGAAAACCTAGACACTCTAATCCTTTCTTAGCCACTGTCTCTTCTTCTCTTCTAGATCTCTATCTCATGTGTTGAGAACCAGCCCACACTAGTTCTAGGTTGATCAAAGGCTTGGTGAGGAAGACTGTGTTGCTGATCTAGTTCAATCTCTTGATAATACTCTGCTACAGAAAGGAATCAAGGGTTAGAGAGATTGAAGGAAGGAGTTTCTACATCTTTATGTTCATGTTAATTTATGAATCTGATGTGCATATGTATGTCATGTTATTTTATGTTTCAATTATGTGTTTGGAATAAAATAGGAAGCATGTATTTAGATTTAAATTCCAAGATCCTACGATTGGCCTTAGAGCCTAGGTTCTCTAGATCTAGATGTTAAGAATGCATGATTATATGTGTTTGTTAACATCCCACCAATTACTTTCTTTGAAATAAGTAATTATAGCTAATATTTAATTACATGTAAACTTGTTCCTAGCACTAAAATAAAAATAATTACAAAGTCCCACATTGCTTTTGGAGTTAAAGTTTATCTAATTTTCATCTATATAATCACCAAATTCGGTTTTAGCTTATCAAAATTACTTATTTGAAACTTTTATAGTTTTTAAGAAGTGTAGATTTTTTTTTAGTTAATTTTACATTATTATAATGACCTAAAAAAATTGCAGTAGAAGAATTATTGGGATTCACTCATCACTTGAAGAAGAGATATCTCTTTAGGTATGTAAGTGTAATTATATAAAAATAAATTGTTTTCTCTATATTTATTTGATATTTTTATCAATATAAATGTATATTTATGAATAGAAATTATGTAAGAAATATATGTGTATGTGTGATTGCTCATAAAAAAATTATCCTATAATTATTTGCTATTTTCATCAATATAAATGTGTAATTTATAAATACAAATTATGTAAAAATTTGTTCTATATTTACTTGAAAATTTTATCAATATAAATGTGTAATTACATGTATGCATAAGAATACAAATTATATATAAAAATTTGTGCTATATTTATTTGATATTTTTAATTAATATAAATGTGTGTACTTGCATATATGAATACAAATTATATAAATTTGATATTTTATAGTTATATTTTCCACAGATATGGAAAAATATTATAAAAGAGCTTCAAATGTGTCACATTTTCCTGAGTTGGAAGTAGACAATTCAAAAAGACAAAAAATTTCAATTATATCACATTTTCCTGAAGTATATTTTGACAATTGAAAAAGAAATTGTACTTCAAGTTCAATTGATATGACTAATCTTCCTACCGATCCTGGGTTGTGACCACCAATTTCCAATTACCACCCAAATATTCATGATGAAATTCGTAGACATTATATACAGCAAGGGCCTTGTCAACCAAGAAGTCGTGAATTTTCTAAGAAGTTCTATGGAGCAAAGGAACGTCAATTCAACATTGCATGGTTTGATCAATTTTCTACTTGGTTGGAATATAGCATAAGTAAGAATTCTGCATTTTGTCTGTGTTGCTATCTTTTTAAATCAAGCATTGGAAAACAAGCTGGTGGCAACAAATTTGTTAGTAAGGATTTTTCAAATTGGAAGAAAATGAGCCTACTCGAAGCCCATGTCGGAAATCACAATAGTAGTCATTACAAGTGTTACAAAAAATGTGAAGCTTTAATGGATGGAAAATAGCAAATTGAACACATTTTTTTAAAGAAGAGCATCAAAGATCGAATAGGTTACCGTGTTCGATTAATTGCTTCAGTTGATTGTATTCGCTTTCTTGTACGATAAGGTCTTGCATTTCGTGGTTATGATGAGTCCCAAGAGTCTAATAATCAAGGTAACTTTCTCGAACTTCTAACGTTTCTTGCTGATCATAACGAGGAAGTTAGAGTTGTTGCTTTAAAAAATGCTCCTGAGAATCTTAAACTGACTTCACCAAAGATTTAGAAGGACATTGTAAATGCTTGTGCTATGGAAACAATTAATGTTATTATTAGAGAAATGTGAGATGTTGTTTTTTTTTCTATTTTAGTTGATGAATCTCGTGATGTATCCATAAAGGAACAAATGGTCGTAATGTTTCGTTATTTGGACAAGAGAGGGTGTGTGATGGAGCGATTCATCGATATTGAACATGTTCCTAATACCACTGCAATCTCACTTAAGATAGAAATTGATAAGTTGTTTTCAAAGCATGGGTTGAGCATATCCAAATTACGAGGTCAAGGGTATGATGGAGCTAGTAAGATGAGTGGAGAGTTTAATGGTTTGAAAAGCATTATCATGAAGGAGAATGCATGTACTTTTTTTGTCCATTATTTTGCTTATCAACTACAATTAGCACTCCTGGGTGTGGCAAAGAAACATGATTTAATAGGTATTTTCCTTTTTATTCATGTTCTACTAATACTTGTTTCATAAACAATTTTTTTTTTATATATAACGATTTATATTTTTATGAAAAAATAGGTACTTTTCTCACTGTAGGACTATGATTGTGAGAACTTGTATCATCTGGGAAAGGCTAACGTAGACGTACTTAGTAGGCGGAGTTACGGGAGTTTGTCAACACTTAAGGGGATATCTCAACACTTACAAGATGATATTAAGAGGTTCGGAATTGAGCTGATAATTGGACAACTAGCTGACCTCACGATCAAGTCAACACTAATGGGGGAAATAAATGAGAAACAACAAGAGGATGAGTTTCTTCTTAAAATGAAGGCAGCAATACAAAGCTCAGAGAATGCTGATTTCTCCTTGATAAAAAAGGCATGTTATGATATAGAAACTGAGTATGTGTGCCAAAAAGTGGAGGATTAAGAGAAAGTATTATGACGGAAGCGCACACTACTCCATATTCACTTCACCCGGGATCGACCAAGATGTACAATGATGTCAAGACAATGTACTGGTCACCAGGGATGAAGAAAGACATAGCAGAATTTGTAGCAAAATGCCTTACATGTCAACAAGTTAAGGCTGAACATCAGAGACCCGGTGGAACTTTGCAGCCATTAAAGATTCCGGAATAGAAATGGGAAGATATAGCGATGGACTTCATGATGGGATTACCAAGGACCACCAAGCAACGTGACTTTGTTTGGGTGATAGTAGATAGACTCACAAAATCTGTTCACTTCTTGCCAGTAAGAACAATTTATAACGATGAGCAGTACGCAGAGCTTTACGTGACGGAGATAGTGAGACTACATGGAGTTCCAAAGACGATAGTCTCCGATAGAGGATTAGTTTTCACATCAAAGTTCTGGGAAAGTCTACAACGTGCAATGGGCACAAAGTTAAAACTAAGTATGACATTTCACCCTCAAACCGATGGTTAATCAGAACGTACCATACAAATATTAAAAGATATGGTGAGGGCATGTGCTTTAGACTTCTTAGGATCATGGAGCAAGTATCTTCCATTGATAGAATTCTCTTACAACAATAGTTATCAGGCAACGATAGGCATGGCACCTTATGAAATGCTATATGGTCGGAAATGCCGATCACCACTTCATTGGGATGAGGTTGGTGAAAGACAATATTTAGGATCTGAGGCTGTAAGAGAAGCAACTGAGGCAATAGAAAAGATAAGACAGTGAATGATTGTCACTCAAAGTCGCCAAAAGAGCTATGCCGACGCTAGGAGACGAACTGTTGAATTTTTAGTGGGCGATCAAGTCTTTCTCAAGGTTTCTCTCATGAAGGGGATTATGCGTTTTGGAAAGAAAGGAAAGTTAAGCCAGAAGTTTATAGGTCCTTTTAAGATATTGGACAAAGTAGGGCATACAGCATATCGGTTGGCTTTACCCTCATCATTAGCTGAAACACATAACGTTTTTCATGTATCGATGTTGAGAAAATACATATCAGATCCATCCCATGTGCTCGATTACAAGGCTCTAGAGTTAAAACAAGATTTCAGTTATGAAGAAGGGCCAATACGTGTTCTAGAAAGGGGAACTAAGGAGTTAAGGTCCAAAAGTGTCCCTATGGTTATGTTGACGTGGTTCTTCGCCAACACATAATTAAGAGAATAAGAGGATGAGATTAGTGCGTAACAATGAACCGAAATAGATGAATGATCTTTTTATGGACTGGTGACACAATTACGTTTTTATGTGGTTCAAAGGTTAAAATCCTTCTACTCCACCAGCCGATATTATTGCTATATGCCTGGTATTCTTTACAGGGTATTTCCTTACATAATAGAATCCAACCCCTTCTAACTCTCAGGGTCTCCATATTTATAGGAGAGGGCACCTGGGAGTTGGTAAAAGGGGGGTCATCCCGTGACCTTCTTACCCATCATGTCACTTCTGTGACATTCATGATTAATTCCTAAAACCTGACAAATGAAGTGTGGTCTAATCAATAGGTAAGGGGGATAATGGGCCGCACAGCCCAACCTAGTCGTGGGTGCCTGAATACGCACGTTCATGCTGCGTGTCTGAGAAGTCAGGGATATATCAGACACGTGATGTCTGATATATGCACGTTTACCTTGCGTGGTTGACTTTATAAGAGGTCATAGCTTCCAACTCCAGCTCGTACCATGAGTTGGATGCCTCCTCGACCTGCGGCCTTCACAGTCCTGACTCGGTCCTTAAGTAATCTTGGCGAACCTTTGGATACCCTGAGCTAACGAGATAGGACCTGACGACAATAGCTCCGGTCATGGGGGATCCACGTGGCTGATATAATTAGGCCATATCTCAGCTCGCTAATAGCCCGTTGGAAAATTAGGGCATACATTTGCCCCCCAAGCCCCTGCTCGTGGTACATGACGCCGTGTAGGGCCACAGTAGGGGCTTTTAGGCTTCTCCATGGACTCTCCATATTCCACCTTTTACGTAGGCACCGAATACGTGGAACATCGTGGTTGGTGACGGTACGTCTTCCGAGAACCGGATTAAATGGCCTAGCCTATACTCAGCCGTCGTTTCGCCTTTCGAGTGGAGAGCCTTGGATCCCACATCAGGGCAATCCAACGGCCCTCCTCACGTGGCCTTTCACGTATATAAAAGGGGTGGCCACCTTACACATGGGCCACCCATTTATTTGAAAATTTTCTGAACTTTCCATTTTCTTCTCTCTTCTCATCCTCAAAAGAAAAACCCTCTTCCTCCCAGCCACCGTTCCCAGCACTCCAGAAGGTCAAGCGCAAGGGTTCCTTTGAGGTTTTGGAACCAGTCATTCCTTCGAGGCCCCAACCCAGACGACCCCTTCATCCCTCCCACAGCAAACTACTTCGTAAGTTCTCTGGCTGTGCATGTTTAAATTTTCCTTTCACTGTAGCCTAGGTAAATAGTTCCTGTATCTGCATGCAATATTCTGTGGGTTTTTTGTGGGTATGAAGGGTGTAGGCTTTTACTTTAGGGCATCAATTGTAGAAGAAAACTATTAAGGAGCATGGCTTATAGGGTACATTTTTTGGGAAATTCTTCTGGGTAGGATTTTTGGTATGCTTGTTTAAATTATCCAGTACTTTGGGTGCAAAACCGGGTAGCTTAGGGGACATGCTTCACAGGCATTTTTTCACCTCTTGCCTACTGAAACTTTCCTTCCAAGGCAAATTTTATCTTGACCCTCCTGACACACGAATTCCGAGTAATCGGGGATCTTTTGGGAGCACAGGCGCGTGTTCATAGAACCGCGTGGTCTCACTCTCCACGGGCTGAGATTACCTCAGCTCGTGCAAAGGAAACACCTCTTATGATTCCCCCTTATGCTTAGGTCGCCTTTTCTGAAATTTCTTCTTTTGTTCGGTAGGCGACCAGATGGGACCCAAGAAGAACGCTCCTAAGAGGATCGCAGGCAGCTCGTCCTCCCAACAATCCAAAGGAAAAGAGGTAATGACAGACTCCCCAATCCCTGTCTTCGGGCCGGCCATGGAGCAGGAGCTCGAGGTGGCGCCCGATGCTTTCTTCGAGGCCGAGAGGATCGTCTCGAAGATCACTGACCAGGGGAAAGTGAATAAGATATTCCTTTCCCACAACATCGAACTGGGGAGCGGCGCTCTGATTGCCCGACCTCCCGCAGAGGGTGAGCGGAGCTGCGCGCCGCTCGACGAGGAGTTCGCGGCCTAGAGTGACGAGCACTTCAAGGCTGGGGCTTTCCTCCCGCTGGACCAATACTTCGCCGACTTCCTCAACTACGTGAGGTTGGCTCCTTTCCAGCTCCCCCCCAATTCCTATCGTTTGTTGGCGGGGTTAAGATATCTGTTCTTAAAACAGGAGTGGGAGGTCCCCACTCCGGCAGGTATCCTATATTTTTTCTGCCTCAAGGCCAGCCCGGAGCAGCGGGGGCGAGGCGATGGGTTCTATTACTTGACCTGTTTCCAAATACGGCTGCGGTCATCGAGCTGCCCAACCACCCGAACGAATTCAAAGACCAGTTCTTTATGTCCAAGGGGTTTCGCAACTGCGAACTGCACTACTTCAATCGTCCTCATAAGTTCCCTTCACTCGTAGCTCGTAAGTTAAGTATTGGTTAGCTCCCCCTTTATCCGTTCCTGACTTAGAAAAACTCTGCAGCCATTTTTGCGAGGACAGACAAGCCTGTGATCCTCGGCAGTCAGTACGAGACACTGGCGGGTTTGCCCCCAGTGAAAAGGACTATCGCCAGCTCGTGACAGATGAGACGATGCTGGCATGCAAGCTGATCTCTCTAGGCCAGACTTTGAACCTGAGGAGACCCCGGGTGCCTCCCCCAGCTCGCGAGATGAGGCCCATCCCCGAGGAGGAGGCCACGGGGGATGAGGATGAGGAGGACGAGGTGCCCCTCGTGAGGAGGAAGCGAGCGCTGGAGGTCGCCCAAAGAACGGACGAGGAGAGGATCCGGTCGGGAGCAGCTGCAGGTCCCTCCGGCCAAGGTAACCCATATCTGTTTAGGAACTTAGATAGGGCCACTGCAGACCCCTGGCTATCTAGGTTTAATCCCAACCAGCCCGTCCAGTGCCACCGAAGCGACCCTGACCTTGACATATCCTTACTTCATTGTGTCGACCGGCTCGTGCTAGATTACGAAAGTAGCCGCCCTTGGGGTACTGTAGTCGTAGACAACACCTTAGCCTTTAGGTCGGCCTTATTTGAGGAGTACGGGACCAACCTTCGGTCATGGCCATCACTCCGGAAGGGTACCGTAGCTCGAGGTCTTAGGCAGTATGAAGAAGAGTCTAGTCCTGAGCCAAATTCGGACTCAGAGCCCGAGCCAGCTCGCGTAATCATTGACTTAGATTCCCCAGCAGAAGCTCCGGGGCCGATGGTCGTGACCATAGATTCCTCTCCTAGCTCGGGGGTAGGATCCCTTACAATATATGTTTTTGGATTCTGTTCTCCTTATCTTTGTTGTTTTTGCATAAATGCTAACTTGTGTACTAATAATGTCTTTGTCTTGCCAGAGGAGATGTCTCAGCCCGGGAACAAAGATTTGCGGGCTAAGTTCGTCGGCGGGAGATCCTCCGCTGGGGCCTCCGAGCCCATGGTGAAGAAACTCCGGATGGCAAAGAAAGCCGTCGGGACATCATCCAAATCCCCTGCAGAGGGGAAAGACCAGGGCCCAGCTGCCCTGGCCAAGGTACCTCCTCCTCCACCAGTAGAGAAGATGCCCCCGCCCCTTCCACGAAATCTGTCCCCTGCCCGGGACATGGAGGCAGAGGCCGGGACTCTGACGGCCGTAGTCCTAGATGTGTGCATCCCCGTGGATCCCCAGGCCTTGGAGAAGATTCCGGACGTCTTCCGGGGGATGGTGTATGAGACGGCGAGCTACGCCGTCGACCACTTCTACCGCGCCACCGAGAGAGACTTGCGGGCCAACGAAACAAGGAGCCCAGAGAATGTAATGGATTCTTCATTGGGAAAGGCCCTAACGGTAAGCTGACTTTACCCTTTTATAATCTTTGATTACCATACCTTGCCCCGTTTCTCTTTTTTTTCTAAGGCAGTTGCCTCTTTGTTTTTGTAGAGTGTCTTGGCCCTTCACCGGAGCATATCCAGGTCCAGGGCTCGGTTCGAGGAGATAAGGGGCGAGCATCAGAAGGTTTTGGCTGCCCATCAAACTGCCTTGGGCGCCCTGCAGACGGCTCAACAGAAGGAGAAAGAAGCCAAGGATGCTTTGGCGACCGCGCAGGGTGAGCTGGATGAAGCCCGTCCTAAGCTTCAAGAGGCAGAGGCCACCAAGGCCGCCCTTGCTGCCACACTGGTCGAGCTAGACTTTGCAAAGACTGAGGCCAAGGAGGCTAAGGCCGCCTTGGAAACGGAGAAGGCAGCTTCCAGCTCCGCCATGGAGGACATGCTCTACCATTGCTGGGTCTATAACTCGGACGGTGACTTCTCCTTCTTAGGAGTGGACTGGGAGGTCTTCCAGGAAGGGTTCAAAGCTCACCTCCAGCAAGAGGCACCTTCTGAGACCGGGGAGGCATCCGCAGTGGCTGAGCAGGAGGGCGAGACAGCGACCTCCACGAGGCAGACCGGTGGAGCCTAGGGCCTTTCTTTTTCGCACCCACTCATTTATTATTATAATTTTTTTTTGTTACTTTGCATGAGATTTTTCCACCTCGAGATAATTGGTTTTATCAATTTTTACTTTTAATTGGTTTATTTCCTTTTGCCTCTACGCATTTTGGTCATTGCTTTGAAAAACTTAGTTCGTGTTAATTCTTGACTAATATTTTGTGCTTTTTAAGAAAAGCACCGATTAATCAATTTGAATTAACTTCTAAGCTTTATGACCTGGTTATGTCCAGGACCTTAGTTTGAAAACTTAGTTCGCGTTAATTTTTATCAATATCTCGTGCTTTTTAAGAAAAACAACGATCAATCAATTTGAATTAACTTCTAAGTTTTATGACCTGGTTATGTCCAGGACCTTAGTTTGAAAACTTAGTTTGCGTTAATTTTTATCAATATCTCATGCTTTTTAAGAAAAACAATGATCAATCAATTTGAATTAACTTCTAAGTTTTATGACCTGGTTATGTCTAGGACCTTAGTTTGAAAACTTAGTTCACGTTAATTTTTATCAATATCTCGTGCTTTTTAAGAAAAACAACGATCAATCAATTTGAATTAACTTCTAAGTTTTATGACCTGGTTATATCCAGGGTAGAGCTTAGTTCGCGTTAATCCTTTATCAATATCTCGTGTTTTTTAAGAAAAACAACGACCAA
Source organism: Humulus lupulus (assembly GCF_963169125.1). Classification (NCBI taxonomy): domain Eukaryota; kingdom Viridiplantae; phylum Streptophyta; class Magnoliopsida; order Rosales; family Cannabaceae; genus Humulus; species Humulus lupulus. Next base: position 59,380,609 of record NC_084800.1, read on the forward strand.
TCGATTTGAATTAACTTCGAAGCCTTTAAGGCGACCCGGTTATATCCAGGCACCATATGCCCCCCAAGTAACTAGGAAAGGGTCTTTCATGGTTACTTTAGATTACACTTGCAAATATATTCAATCATGAACGAAAAGTTAATTCTCATTGCTCAATACATAAAAAATGGCCTTTCTGAGTAAGCCTTACAAGGGTGTTACTGATAATACTTTTTCAAGTGGGTGGCGTTCCAAGCCCGTGGGACCGTTTCTCCACTAAGCCGGGCTAGCTTGTAGGTTCCTTCCTTTATGACCTCAGCAATTTGATAAGGTCCTTCCCAGTTTGGTCCCAGTACTCCATCTTTGGGATCCTTGCTGGCTAGGAAAACTCTCCTGAGGACTAGGTCGCCAATGCTAAAAGAGCATCTTCGAACCTTTGAGTTGAAATAACGCATAATTTTTTGTTGGTAATGCGCGAGCTGGAGCTGTGACTCTTCTCGCCTTTCATCAATCAGGTCGAGAGATGAGCAAAGCAGTTCATGATTGCGATCCTGGTCATATGCCTGAACTCTATGAGAATATACTTTTAACTCAACAGGAAGGACTACCTCGCTCCCAAAAGCCAGGGAGAAAGGAGTATGACCCGTAGAGGTCCGATGCGAGGTCCGGTATGCCCACAGAACCTGGGGGAGCTGCTCCAGCTAGACCCCCTTGGCTTCGTTTAGTCTTTTCTTAAGGCTCGCCTTTAGTGTCTTGTTGACAACCTCGACCTGGCCGTTCGCCTGAGGATAAGCCACGGAGGAGAAACTTTTCATGATGCCGTACCTTTCAAAAAATTCGGTGAAGAGGTCGCTGTCAAACTGAGTCCGGTTGTCGGATACGATTTTCTTCGGCAGCCCGAATCGGTAGATAATGCCCTTGACTACGAAGTCAAGGACTTTCTTGGATGTGATTGTTGCCAAAGGCTCTGCCTCAACCCACTTTGTGAAGTAGTCGATAGCCACCACTACGTAGCGGACCCCGCCCTTTCCAGTAGGGAGGGTGCCAACCAAGTCGATTCCCCAAACTGCAAATGGCCATGGGGAGGAGATCATCGTCAGCTCGACGGGGGGAGCTCAGGCAACTGTGGCGAATCGCTGGCACTTGTCGCACTTCTTGACATACGAGATCGAGTCTTTTGACAGAGTGGGCCAGTAATACCCTTGCCTTAAAACTTTTAGGGCCAGGCTTTGCCCCCCAGTGTGATCCCCGCAAAAACCTTCGTGCACTTCCTGCAGAATGGCCTTTGCTTTGCCTGGCATAACACGTCGTAGGAGAGGTAGGGAGTGCCCACGCCGGTACAGCACCCCATCTACCATCGTATACCTTGGAGCCCGGTACAGTACTCGTCGTGCATCATTACGTCCTTCAGGTAACTTCCCCTCGGTGAGGTTCTCGAGGATGGGAGTCATCCAGGTCGGTCTGGCGTCAATCATCTCGACCTCCGCCCCCGACCTCTTCTATACTTGGTTTTTCCAGGAACTCCACCGGTATAACCCCAGTGTCTCCGTCTCCCCAGAGGTAGTGAGCTTGGCGAGGGTGTCTGCGTTGGCGTTCTGCTCCTGAGGTATCTGCTAGATTGAGCCTCGCCTGAACGCGGACAGTTCGACTTTTACCTTGGCCAGGTAAGCGGCCATCTTGGCTCCCCATACTTGGTATTCACCTAGCACCTGGTTTACCACAAGCTGGGAGTCACTGAAGCATTGAACGGAGCTCGCCTTCAGCTCCTGGGCTACTCTTAGCCCGACCAGCAAAGCTTAGTATTCGACCTCGTTGTTGGAGGCCTTGAATCCGAATCTCAGCGCCGATTGGAATCTATGTCCCTCAGGGGATATCAAAATGATTCCAGCCCCGGAGCCATTCTCATTGGATGAGCCATCCACGAAGATCTTCCATGACGTCTGGGCCGAGGTGACCTGGGGTGAGTCTTCCACAAGATCCTCCCTGAATCCTATGCATTCGGCCACAAAATCGGCCAGGGCCTGACTTTTTATAGCAATCCGTGGTGTGTACAAAATCTCAAACTGACTGAGTTCGATAACCCACTTTAACAAGCGTCCCGATGCTTCAGGTTTTTGCAAAACCTGCCTTAGAGGCTGATCGGTCATGACGTGTATTGAGTGGGATTGGAAATATGGCCTGAGCTTTCGGGAGGCCGTGATAAGACAGAACACCAATTTCTCCATCAACGGATATCGGGATTCAGCCCCGAGAAGTCTCTTACTGATGTAATAGACCGGTTTCTGAACCCGGTCTTCTTCTAAGACCAATACGGCACTAGCTGCATCCTCTGTGACAGCTAGGTAGAGGAAAATGGGCTCCCCTGCCTTTGGCTTGGACAATACGGGCAGTTTGGCCAGATGTGCCTTCAGGTCGAGGAAAGCGCCCTTGTACTCCTTGGTCCACTAGAACTTCTTATTTCCTCGGAGCAGGTTGTAGAATGGTGGGCACTTGTCGGTGGATTTTGAAATAAACCGATTTAGGGCTGCCACCCTTCCTGTCAGGCCTTGGACGTCTTTACGCGACCTGGGTGAAGGAAGCTCGAGCAATGACCTGATCTTATCGGGATTGGCCTCGATTCCTCTAGTGTTGACGATGAAACCCAGGAATTTTCCAGATGCGACCTCGAAAGTGCCTGAGGGTTAAGCCTCATGCCGTATTCTCTTAGTATCTTGAAGCATTCCTCCAGGTCTTAAACATGGTTATCGGCAGTTTTTGACTTGACCAGCATGTCATCAACGTACACTTCCATGTTCTTCTCGATCTGGTTGGCGAACATTCTATTTACTAACCTCTGGTATGTAGCACCGGCGTTCTTCAGCCCGAATGGCATGACCTTGTAACAATAGATGTTAGTCGGGGTCATGAAGCTGGTGTGCTCCTGGTCCGCCGGATTCATGGCGATCTGGTTATAGCCTGAGTACACGTCCATAAAGGACATGAGCTCGTGCCTCGCCGTGGAATCCACCAATTGGTTAATCCTTGGCAAGGGAAAACAATCTTTGGGGTAGGCTTTATTCAGGTCGGAGAAGTCGATGCAGGTCCGCCACTTCCTGTTGGGCTTCGGGACCAGCACGGGGTTGGCGACCCAAACCGGAAACTTGGCTTCACGGATAAACCCGTATTTCTTGAGCTGGGCTACTTCTTCCTCTAAGGCGTCAGCCCGAGTTGTTCCCAGGCGCCTCTGCTTCTGGGACTTTGCAGGAACGCTCTTATCCAAATGAAGGGTGTGCATAATGACATTTGGACTGATTCCCACCATGTCCTTGTGTGACCATGCAAACACATCCAGGTTATCCTGCAAAAATTTGATTAGCTCCGCTTTCCTCTTGCCGCAGAGGTTTTTTCCGAGCTTGACCATTCGTGTAGGATTTTGTGGATCGATGTTTACTTCCTCGAGCTCCTCAATAGCTTGGAGCTCAGACCTGTCCTCGCCTATTCGGGGGTCGATATCCTCACTTAGGATAATACTTTCCCCCTCGACGCTCTAAGGTTTTTCAATCTCAGGATTAGTCAAAGGTTCTTGAGATTCCTCTCCTCCACCTTGGATGGCCATCGTTAGCTGCTCGGGTTTCGATTTTCCCTTCATGGAAATGCTGTAGCATTCCCTGGCAGCAAGCTAATCGCCACAGACCATGCATATCCCCGTGGAAGAAAGGAATTTCAGCGCGAGGTGGCAAACGGAGGTGATGGCCTCAAAAGCTATGAGTGTGGGTCGGCCCAAAATAGCATTGCACGCAGCGGGGCAGTCGATGACCACGAACTCGAGGAGTTTGGAGACTGTCCGAGGTCCCTCTCCTAAGGTGATCACCAGCTCGAAAGTCCCTATAGCCGCTGATCCTTCTCCCGAAAAACCATACAACATCATGGAGGTCGCCTTCAGATCGGCGACAGTCAAACCCATCTTCTCCAGCGTGGACCGGAATAGAAGGTTTACCGAGCTCCCATTATCGATCAGCACTCTCCTAACCCTCCGATTAGCGAGCTGCACTGCTACGACCAGGGGGTCGTTATGAGGGAACTGAACGTGGTTGGCATCTTCTTCAGTAAAAATGATTGGTTGCCTCTCCAATCGCTGCTGCTTTGGCAGACGCTGCTCCGGGACGAACTCTACTCCATTATGCGCCTTGAGTTCGTTTACGTTCCTCTTTTGGGCACCCCTGCTCGCGCCAGCCAAATGTGGACCTCCCAAGATTGTGGATATCTCTCCTCCTATCACTGGGGGAGGGACGTCTTGATCTACCCGAGACTCGGGCTGACTAACCGGGACTTCCGGAGCAGGTCAGCCTGTCGGAGCCCTGTTCCGCGCATACTGAGCCAAGGGGCCGGCTCTGATGAGAGTTTCGATCTCATCTTTCAAATGCCTACAATCATCGGTATTGTGGCCAACATCGTTGTGGAAACGACAAAACTTGGAGGTGTCTCTCTTCCCCTTCTGATGCTTTAACGGCTCCGGCTTCTTCCAGGGGAGGCAAGCAGAGTTCGCTAGGAAGATGTTCTCCCTAGAGTGGGTGAGCTCTGTATAAGTCGTATAGATCGGCTTAAATTTGTCTACAAACTTATTCTTCTTTGGGCCGTGCTGGTTGCCCTCGCCGTTCCCCTTTCTTTTGCCTCCACCGAACTGGTTATTCTGTGTAACGTTCTGGGTCGCTGTCGCGACCTCCGTTCCCACTCCAGCGGGCTGCTCAGGGACCTGGCTGGTTCCTGCAGCTGAGGCTTAGGCCTCCTCCAAGTTGATCCACCCTTGGGCCCTATTTAGGAGCTCGTTCACTGAGATGTCTCCCTTCCTTTGTATTTCATTCCAGAATCCCCCTCCGACGAGGATTCCAGTTCTCAAAGCCATGAGCTTGGAGCTGTCATCTGCGTCTCTGGCCCGAGCAGCGACGTTCGCGAACCTGCTCAGGTATGCCTTCAAAGGCTCGTCGGATTGCTGCCTCACGTTAGCCAGGGAGTCGGCCTTGACGCGGGCAGCCTGGGAGGCTCGGAATGCCCTTTTGAAGTCAGTAGAGAAAGTTTTCCAGGAGCTGATTGATTTTTTCTTGCTTTGTTTGAACCACTGTCTGGCTGGCCCGGTCAGTGTGGGAGGGAAATATCAGACATCTCAGCTCAGGGCCAATGCTGTGGGCCATCATCAGGGTATTGAACATCCCCAGATGATTCAACGGATCTTCTTCTCCGTTGAATTTGGACAGGTGCGGCATACGGAAACCGGGTGGGTATGCCGTTGCTGCTATGCTGGGGGCGAAGAGCTTAAGCTCGTCCCCTGAATCATATTCATCTTTCTCTTTCTCCGGCAGAAGCTTCCTCATTAGCTCCTCCATCTGAGCCAGGCCTTCAAGGGTTTTGTCTTAATTTCCTTGGTTATTCCGAGGCTGCTCGACAGCTCCGGATCCATTGTATACGTTTGGTGGGTTATTGCCCCTCCTTTCTTGAGATAGGTTATTTGGGGCATTCCCGCTGTTAAGTACCTCGGATAGGTCTCCCCCTGAGCGAACATGTGGCTGCCACCTCCTACTGGTTCCCCCTTATGAGAGTTAAGGCGATCTCGCAGGTCGCCCCTCTAGGTGGCTTGAGGACTTTGTGCCGAGCTTAAGCGTTGACGCAGGTCTCCGCCAGAAAGGTCACTCCGGCGACTGCCGGTCCAGTAGCTCCCGTTAGAGAAGCTCGGAGTCCACCTCTGGGGGTGAGGATTCGGGCTCCCTCTGGGCGCCCTGCTACGTCGGGAAAGTCCTGCGGATGGCGGGTTTCTCCTGCTGCTTCCATAAGCTGGAATATCTTGGATAGGTCGAGGAGGAGACGGATATCTTATTGGTGACGGAGGATGCCTGACCGGAGATGCAATCCTGGTTCCGTCAGGGCGGATCGAGCTAGGTGGGGGCCTTTCGGCCCTGCCAACCTGCGGGCCCCGCGCCTGGCGATCCGGACGAGGCGCAGGACGGCTGGTGGGGATGGGCTGGTGCTGTGAGCCCTCCCCGGATCTCCTTCTAGAATTCCCTCAACCCCTCCTGGGCGCGTTGAGGCTGGCTGTGAGCTGGGAGTTGAAGTTCGGACCGAGCGGCTATACTGTTGTTCGGCTCTAGGTATTTCTTCGAAGTTTGCCTCTCGACGGTGCGACGAGGGAATAGAGTTGGATGTCGTAGGTCCGTCCGAGCGGCTAGGCCTGGACCGATTACCCCGGCGGGACTTACGAGTCTCACCTTGCCTCTTTCCGACGTTAGCGTCGGTTGTAAGAGGGGGTAGTCGGGCCAACACCTCCTTTATCTGCTGACTAGCTTTCGCTAGTTGGCTCCTCAGCTGAGCGTTCTCCATTTCTACCGCAGTGTAAAAATCTGGGTTTGGATTAGGTGGCCGGGGCGCCGAACTTCCAGTGTCATCCTGGCCTACTGGCTGCTTGCCCGGCCGCTGCTGGACCTCAGGATTTTGCTCACCGGAGATGGCGGCATGATGAGCCTCCTGCCCATCATGTTGTTTCGCCTCGTTACCGTGTCTTGATCGAGTGGTCACCATAGTTGGATGTATATGATAGCACCAATCTAACTAGCTCTCAATGAAAGCACCAAACTGTTGACGCAGTTCTTCGTCAACAGGTAATTAAGAGAATAAGAGGATGAGATTAGTGCGTAACAATGAACCGAAATAGATGAATGATCTTTTTATGGACTGGTGACACAATTACGTTTTTAGGTGGTTCAAAGGTTAAAATCCTTCTACTCCACCAGCCGATATTATAGATATATGCCTGGTATTCTTTACAGAGTATTTCCTTACACAATAGAATCCAACCCCTTCCAACTCTCAGGGTCTCCATATTTATAGGAGAAGGCACCTGGGAGTTGGTAAAAGGGGGGTCATCCCGTGACCTTCTTACCCATCATGTCACTTCTGTGACATTCATGATTAATTCCTAAAACCTGACAAATGAAGTGTGGTCTAATCAATAGGTAAGGGGAATAATGGGCCGCACGACCCAACCCAGTCGTGGGTGCCTGAATACGCACGTTCATGCTGCGTGTCCGAGAAGTCAGGGATATATCAGACACGTGATGTCTGATATATGCACGTTTACCTTGCGTGGCTGACTTTATAAGAGGTCATAGCTTCCAACTCCAGCTCGTACCACGAGCTGGATGCCTCCTCGACCTGCGGCCTTCACAGTCCTTAAGTAATCTTGGCGAACCTTTGGATACCCCGAGCTAACGAGGTAGGACCTGACGACAACAACTCCGGTCATGGGGGATCCACGTGGCTGATATAATTAGGCCATATCTCAGCTCGCTAATAGCCCGTTGGAAAATTAGGGCGTACAGGTTAAAATCATGTGAAGCAATAGCACAGAAAGAGAGGCCATATGGGAATTGGAGGAATATATAGGGGAGTGGTATCTCGAGATGTTTGGTAAGTAAATTTCGAGGACGAAATTCTTTTAAGTAGGGGAGAATTGTAGCGTCCCAGAATTTTACTTAGCTAGATAGTAGCAGCAATAGCACTAGTAGTAGTAGCAGCTATAGAATTTTAGTTTTCGTGGATATTGGTCAAAGCCGGGATTTAGTTAGAAACTCGTAGAAATAGTTATGGATTTTATAAGTTTAACCTATGGTTTAGAAATATTAATTTTAACATAAGGTTTGATTAATATAGTTGGTCCTAAGAATATTATTTATTATAACCTAAGGTTTAGATAGATTAAATAAGGATGTGACACTTGTCACAAGTATGTTTATTAAGGATTTAAGTCTTTTTTATGAATAATTTAATTAAAATAAAGATCTAGAAGCTCTATAACCTTACAGTATATGTTAGGATCATGTTTTACTCAATCAAAGTAGTTTTAATCAATTTCAAATTATCCTGAAATGTGCAAAAACGTGTTTAAAATATCAGCGTATGCCGATATATCACACCTATAATGGCCGATATGTCGCCTATAATGATACGGAAAACACGTCGACTTAGCACGAACTAAACCACGAACCCCCGGAAACATGGTAGGGGAGATATATCGCCTACCCTAGGCGATATATCGGCTCCAGTGGCCATTTTTTAATTTTCGTAGAATTCTGAACTAGAAACCACCCTCAACAACCTTGACTCATTCCTGAACGTTTTGACCGAGTTCTGGGCATCTGTTGAACAGATAATTCAAATTTATTCATTTTTAATCATTTATTTATTCATTGAAATGGGCGTTAGTTACACTCCTTGAACTCTATAAATAGGACCCTTCACTCAGCCATTTTATTCATCTTCAAGCACAGTTCAGAGCCTCCAAGCTGCTAAGTTCATTCTAGAGAGAAACACTAGGGTTTTGAGGTTAAAGCTTTCAAATCTAAAGCTTTTATAAACACTTGGGAAGTAAGTTTTTGTGTGATTTCAGTGTTCGAGGTATAGATCGAGGTTCTAAGCTATCCAATGTATTCATTATCTTCCGGTTTAGTTCACTATAGTTTTCATTATTCTTTCATTTTCTTCAAATCCTAACTTGTGATAGTGACTTTTGGTTAGGTTTTCAATTTCTTTGAAACATAAAGTTTTCGGTAAGTTCTTATCCCGATGCTTTAGATCTTCTCTTCATCTTATTTTTCTTTAGGAAACTTATGGTTTCTTTATGTTTGGTTTTAGGAGTTTCAATCCCGCTCTTGTCTCCAATATTCGAGTTTTTGGTAAGGAAAATTAGGTAGTTTAGTATTATGACCTAGTTTATGTAGTTTATGATATAGTTTATGTTTGTATGATCTAACATTTCAGGTACAATAAAGGGGTAAGTGTGTCTGGACCTAAGATGTCCAATGATGTATGACAGACTATGTCCGATAGGCTCAGTTGCCAAAACTTTATGACGGGCCTAAATGATGTCCGGTGTATGACAGACTTATGTCCGGGGCTTAATTGCCACCCCTGTATACACACTTATCTTTTTATTATATCTGACTTGTTATTATAGTTATGATTATGATATATGACCTATAGTTATGATTATGACTTATGACCTATGATTTATGACTTATGACTTATGATCTAAGACTTATGACTTATGACCTATGACTTATGATTTAGAGTATGATTTATGACTTAGATTATGATGTAGAATTGTGACTTAAGCTATGATATGACCTAGAATTTTGTGTTTGTATGACTTTTGTGAATTTATGATATGTTTGATAGTATGATTATATGACTAACTCTTGTTTGTATTTTTCTTATTGGGCTTAGAAGCTCACTCCTTATGATGTTGTTATTTCAGGAAATTGATGATAGAAAAGCCGGTGGCGAGTGGGACCTAAGAGCTTCGTGATGTACTCGTGGGGACCATATAGTCGAGGAAGATCAAGTGGGCCTATTTTTATAAAAACATGTTATTTTAAAGTTTTATTTAAATGTTGCTCTTTTTTTTATGTTAAAGACAATTATTTATTTATTTTGTAAAAACCATGGATCCATGTATTTATTTTCAAGTTTTTATTCAATAAAATAGCAATATTTATGAATTATAATCCAACGCTGTGTTCTCGTTAATCTAAGAGAAATTAAGGCATTAAAGAATAATTAGGTCTCAAGAAGAAATACAAAAAGAATAGCTAAATTTGAGATTGATAGAGCTGGAAGGAATTAGTAGGAAGGAGTTCTTGAAGGTAAATGAGGCATATTTTTCTTTCTTGTGCCAAAAGGCAAAGCTGCTTGGTTAAAGGCTGGAGATGAAAACACAAAGCTTTTCCATCAAAGCATAAAACACAGAAATAGGGATGTAAATGAGGCGGGTCTGCCCCGCCCCGTTTCCGCCCCGCCCCGCCCCGCCCCGCTTAGTTTCTTGGAGCGGGGCGGGTCACCCCGCCCCGCCCCATTTAACTTTTTTTTTTTTTTAAGAAACATTAAATTATAATTTTAGAATTTTTCCCAAGCCTAAATATTATTTTTTATTGTAATCTTTATATTTTACACTTGATATCAATTACACCATCAAATATTATATTTTGTTTTTTTATTTTAACATTTACAAAATAAATACAAGAATAAGGATGAATTATATAAAACATATTTTTCAATATTTATAATTCTTTCTAGTCTATATAGAATTAAAAATATTATAAACCACATATAAAATGTCAATTTTACGTACTATGTATATAAGTAGCATGAGAGAATTGAGTTAGAGTAAAAAAAAAAAAAAATTGGGCCCGTTTAAATTCCTAGCGGGTCGGGGCTGCCCCGCCCCGCTTAAATTCATAGCGCCGTCCCGCCCCGAATTCCGCCCCAACCCGCCCCATTTTTCCATCCTTACACAGAAGGTAGTAGAACACTGTTTATTCCATAAGGAATGGTAGTGGAGAATGGGTTGATAATGCTGAAGGTGTAAAAGAAGCGTTTTTGGAGTTCTATAATGGCCTGCTAGGAACAAAGATGAGCAATAGAAGGAAAGTTATGATGAGAATAACAGGGATGGGTTCGTTGAATACAGAAGAGCAGTCAAAATTCTTGTTAGAGCCGTATACAAGGGATGAGGTGAAAATAGCTTTATTTTCTATTGCAGAAAATAAAACTTCGGGGACGGATGGTTTTAGAAGTGGTTTCTTTAAGGAATCTTGGGAAATTGTTGGAGAGGACTTTAGTCAAGTTGTTCTATATTTTTTAAACACAGGGAAGATGCTAAGAGAGAAAATACTACCACGATTACACTTGTGCCCAAGAGCAGGTGTCCTAATATGGTAAGCGATTTTAGGCCAAAAGCTTGCAGTAATGTCATCTATAAAACAACTACTAAAATTATTTGTGGAAGACATAGGGGAATCTTGCCTATTGTAATTGTAGAAAACAAGGTGGCTTTGTGCATGGTCATTTTATTGCTCAGAATATAATGATTTGTCAAGATCTTTTGAGGCAATATGGCAGGAAGAATGTGAAATCGTCATGTATGATAAATATGGATTTGAGGAAAGCTTATGATACAATAGAATGAGACTTCATTAAAGAAATGCTAGTCAATTTAAATTTTCCCAAACAATTTGTGGATCTGGTCATGATTTGTGTAAGAACTCCAACATTTTCCTTAATGCTTAATGGTCTCTTCATGGTTTCTTTGCATCTAAAAGATCCAATGTCTCCTCTTTTATTTGTAATGGGAATGGAATATTTTTCTAGAGTGTTAAAGAAAACAATCTAGAAATCAGAGTTTAAATTTCATGAAAGATGTGCTGAAATGAAACTAACACATCTTTGTTTTGCCGATGATGTTATTATGTTCTGTAATGGGGACTTTCAATCTGTCCATCTACTCCTAAAAGGCTTCAAGATGTTTTCTGAGAAATATGGGTTACAAGCAAATGAGAATAAAACAATAATTTACTGTTGTGGAATGGAAGAAAGAGAGGTGCAAAGGATTCTTCATAGTTCCGGAATTATTCGAAGTAATATGCCATTCAAATATCAGGGAATTCCTATATGTCCTAAGAGGATTTCTGCTGCAGATTGTGACTGCTTAGTATAAAAGATGGTTAGTAAAATCAGAACATGGGGAACAAGACACATTTCCTTTGCTTGGAGAGTGACATTAATTAATGCAGTGCTCTTATCCATACATTCTTATTGGGCTCAGGTAATGATTCTGCCTAAGTTTATTTTGAACAAAATAGTTCAACTCTGTCGTGCTTTCTTATGGAAAGGTTCTGTAGAGCTTAGTGGTGGTGGAGCTGTGTCTTGGGATGAGGTGTGCAAACCAAATAACTTGAATATGGCAGCAATAGGGAAGCATGTGTGGGCAGTTGCATCCAGAAAAGATAATCTTTGGGTGAAATGGATTCATATGTTGTTTATCTGAAGCAGGAAGATTGGTGGGATTATAAAGCTCCTATTAATAGTAACTGGTATTGGGAAAATGTAGTGATGGCTAAAGATAAGCTGAAGATTCTGTTGAGGCAAATGCTGGCTAGTAATGTAAATTACAGCATAAAGGCAGTTTGTACTGGTCTGAAAAATGAGCAGTTAAGTCAGTTTAGCAATCCAGAAGTGTGTAACAGACTAAGCACATACTGAAGCATCAATTCATTACGTGGCTTGCAATTTTGGGGAAGCTCAAAACCAGAGATAGATTAGCAAAGTTTGGAATTGCAGTTGAGAAAGATTGTCCTATCTGTGGGAATAATGTTGAATCTCATCAGCATCTGATTTTTGACTGCCATATCACTAAGAAATGTCTAGTAGAGTGTACAAGGTGGATAGGGCGAAGGATGCAAGAAGGTGATCTAATGCAGATTTTCAGAGGAGTTAAAAGTAGCAGAGGAAGTAGATTTAGAAGAGATGTTCACATAGCTTTAATTAATGCTATTGTGTACAATATCTAGAGGGTTCTGAATTTAGCTATTTGGAACCAGGAAGTTGTCACTGTCAATAGTATACTAAGAGAATTAAACATTATGTATATAATAGAATCTAGTCAAAAGGATAGAGAGTGGTTTGTGTCATTGCATTGTATGTGAGGGGTTTGTTTTTGAGTGATTTTGTTTCAACCGCAAGTTGTCCTGGTTTGTATTCTTTGAGGAGTTAATGCAATGACTTATTTACCAAAAAAAAAAAAATCCTAAATTAATTATTTGTAGTAAAATCCTTAAATTAATATTGTATAGTTACAAAATTTATATACATATTTTTTTGTGTAATGATCAAAAGGTAAATTTGATATTCAAAATAACACTTTTTTTTTTTATCAACACTAGCTAAGACCCTTTTATTATTTAGGAGATTTTGCTATTAAAAAGTCTAATTTTGAAAGAAGTTGTTTTTGAAAAAAATAAACATAATTTATATATCTTCTATTCATGATAAAAACAACTTTTGAAGGCCTTTAAATTTGAAATCGTGCTTCTACAAAAGTGTAAATATATTCTTCGGTTTGAGGGCACAAAAAGGTGCTTGTTAAAGTATTTATGGAAAGGAATACCAATACAATTATTCAAGGCAATAATATCAAATAATTTTGATGAGAAACAATACAAATTTGTCAATGTGTCCCAACATATATTCCTTATGCCCCCTACTGTATCTATAATCTCCATGACTTCCGGTTAGCTCGACCAATTACTCTTATTTTTCCGGCACTTTCTAGTGTGTGTGTGTTTTTTTTAAAATTTTCCAAACTTAATTAACTTTATTAGTAACTACATGAATAACTATTTCATTATTTGTCAAAGGAAGGAATATTACACTTTATAGGGTCGTTTTCCTAATAGATAGTTGTGCAAAGATTCTCCTAGCACTGAGAAATTAAATTATTGTTTGTCACTACAACTACAAACAGATTCTGTTTGTCATGGAAAATTAAAGCATGCCCAGCACCAAGAGGGACCGATTAATTAATATTCCTTATCATCTTCATTAATTTTTCTGGTAATGCTTAATTATATATCTTGTCTCTTATATATATTTATATGATATCCTTGCATCAAAGCACGTACTGAGAATTTACTTATAGATATCACGATCTATATCACTTTCAATTTAACAAAAAAAAACTAAAAATATTATGTAAAAGGACATAATAAAGTTGATTCAATTTATCAGTTTGTTAAATTATTTACCAAGCTAAAATTATAATCTTTTACTTAGCCAGGTATTCTATATGTATTTTTGGAAAGGATTTATACTTTTTAGATCTTGTGTTTTGTCTCATTATTTATTTGGACCTTGTGTTTTGATAAATTACTTTTTGAACTTTGTGTTTTTTAAAATAATTCAAATAGACCCTTAAACCCGATTTTGATCAAAGTTTTTTTAATTAAAATCACAAATAATTCACCAAAATAACAACTCAGAACAATAATACAGTTATTATGCTTAAGAATTGTGTTGTTATACTCAATTTTTTGTTTATCAAAATCATGTTTAGGAGCCTATTTGAACCATTTTACAAAACACAGGATCCAAAAAATAATTTGTCAAAATACAGATCCAAATAAGTAATGAGGCAAAACACAGAGTCTAAAAATGTATAAACCCTTTTAGAAGATACTCTAAAGTACAAAAACTTTTGGGAAAAAGCTCAAAAGAATACCAAAAGAGAATATCATTGATAATGAGTATCAGTCCTAATATAAGAGTCAATACAACGATCGCGATGCCCAGGGTACCCTAACATATTTTCATCTTAGATAGCAGAGAGGTAACTAAGGAATTGACCACACACTATCAGCAATCTATCCATGATATATATTAATTGTATGGAATGTACAAAAGTAATAGCTGGCTAGGAAATTAACGTGTGATAAGTTTTCTTTGCTTCGTCACTATCCATATCAAAAAGGTTGAGTGCTCCACAATATATAATATATCATTTACGAACGCACTTAGGAATATCATACTTGCCTTTTGAAATCATCATTAGCTATATATATATATTAAACATTAGCACGTATAGCAACAATATGTAAATCAATCAACTTTTCTGATCCATTACAACCTTACATATGCATATATAATATGTCATATATAGGGAGACTTCGGCACAGTCAGAGTACGATTAAGGCATTTAAATAATTTTTTTATGATAGTGTATATTGTTGTCATTTAAGACATTCTACAAATTTTAAAAAAATTATGAATAGTTTACAGTGTCGAAAACAAGGTTGTTGCACTCATGTCTGTTTTTTGTATGCACGTGTAAAATTCAACTGTTTGAACTTTGTTTTCGGCACCGTAAACTATTTGAAATTTTTTGAAAATTTGCAGGATGTCTTAAATGACAACAATGTACACTGTCATAAAAAAATTATTTAAATGCCCGAACCATGCCCTGGCTGCACCGAAGTACTACTCTATATATATAGCACTAAATTAATTAACACAATATCGCTTGTAAAGCAAATAATTAGTCTAACAAATCGATTACTAATAATTTGTTATATATATATATATTTGATTGTAAATATATGTATACTATTTAAAATACTGCCAATATATAGTATCTTTTTTATCACTAGGAAAATTATAATACAAAAATCATATACAAACAGACATGGTGTATGTGATCCGTTTGAAGGTACGTAGTCCGAAGACTTCTATTTGATAACAATAAATTAAAACGCGCATAAAATTATATATTCATGATATCAATTGTGTTTGATCGTAAATTGTTCAGAAAAAGCTTTTTTACCATGAAATGATCTTATTATCTTATTGTTCGGCCATTGGTCTCTCTCTCTCTCATAAGATTACAAAGTCGATTTCTCAGAATATTCATATACAGT
Source organism: Humulus lupulus (assembly GCF_963169125.1). Lineage (NCBI taxonomy): Eukaryota > Viridiplantae > Streptophyta > Magnoliopsida > Rosales > Cannabaceae > Humulus > Humulus lupulus. The sequence continues at coordinate 59,395,857 of NC_084800.1, forward strand.
AGAAAAAGCTAGCTATATCCACAACAATTATAGCAACAAGTAGTAAAATTAATGCTAATTGATAAAAAGTGTATACTTTATATTTTCTAATTTGAATAATCTTTTCTGCAAGCCTACTATTCCCACTAAATTCATAATAAATTCTTTATTTGAGTGCATATCAAGAATTAGTGTAAGTTTTAAGTTGATCGTCAAGCACCACTAACTCTACTGTTATCACCGATTTTTCAACAATGACATATCGTAATTAAATTAAGATGTCAATCAAGTATATATGCATGATGATATTAATTTTGAGCTAGTTTGATCGGAGCAGCGACGAGACTAAAAAAATATATAGTTGACACAGGTTCATCTTTGATTCATTTTACAAAAAAATTTATATATTTTTTAACCATGTATTTTGTCTCATTACTTGTTTGAACTCTGTATTTTGACAAATTCATTTTTAGACCCTATATTGTAAAATGGTTTAAAGAGACATCTAAACCCAATTTTAACGAAGAAAAAAAAATAAAAATAACAACATAATTGTTAGACAAAATAATTTTATTTTTGTTTTAAATTGTTGATTTAGTAAATTATTTTTAATTTTAACTCAGAAAACTTTAATCAAAATCGAGTTTAAGATTCTATTTAGACCATTTTACAAAACACAAGGTACAAAAAGTTATTTATCAAAACACAAGATTCAAATAAATAATTGGACAAAATACGTACTTGAAAAAATTATGAACCCTTTACAAAACAAGAGTCCAAAACTAAATATTTTAAGAGAAATTTACAAAAATACATTAACATTTAAAAAATATATGAAAAATACGGTAGATTACAAAAATACGGAACTTTTATGAAAAACACGGAGTGGCAAAAGCGTAAATACGGAGTAATAGTGAAATACAACTTTTTTTGTTAATAACCGTTACAAATTCGTAAACATGTGTTACAGATACGTAAACCAGTTACATAAAAATATTTTTGTAAACAACATTTACTAATATATAACTAAGTTTTACATATTTGTAAACAAGTTTTACATTTTTGTAGACAATATTTACAAAATAATTCGTTGTTATTTTTTTTTATTTTGTAACAATGGTTTACATAACTAATTTTATAACTGAAAATTTTTATATTTGTGTCTAATATTTTTAAAAGTAAGTTGTGAATTTAGTTAACGTATAACATACAAAAATATATAAAACTAAGTTAAAATGTTAAATTGCATTAAACAAGTAACATATATATTTTTTTTTTTAAAATTGTAACTAACATTTACGAAAATATTTTATAGTTAAGAAATCATAACTAAAATATACATAAAAATATTATACTTTTTCATATTGTTACAATAATGTACCAAAAAATTACAAGAACCATCATATTTATGCTATATAACTTAAAAATATAAATTTAAGATATTTATTATTTCTAAAAACACTTTATTAAATATATATATATAATGGTGAAATACAATATTTTTTTAAACAAGTTTTACATTTTTATAACAACAGTTTACAAAATTAATTTCACAATCAAAAAATTTATTTTTGTAACTATCATTTACATAAATATTTATAAATTGATTTAACATGATTGTTACAAAAATTTATAAATTTAAGTTTAATTTCAATTAATTCGATATTAACTTGTATAAATATTTATTTATTTTGAGTAATTGTATAAATATTTATTTTAATATTAATAAATATATTCATTTTAAATAAAAATAAATCAATCTACTTTATTGAAGATAATATTATTATATTATTTGGTACACCTAAATTCTCATTAAGAATTGAGACAAAAAAGCAACAAAAAAAAATAAAAAAGAGATTAGTGAGAAAGAATTTTTTTTATATATATTATATCTTATAATCAAAGCGTATGGATATAAATACATAAATATAATTTAATTTGAAATTATACATCAACCACACAGAGAAAAGAAGGGCCAACATATATAGGGTTGGGGAGATCCGTAATTTTGTAATTAATGTAATATACCGTATAAAATGAATTTTTTTTTAAATTACAGTGGGACATGTAATTTTTCCATATTTTAAAAACAAAATGTATAGGCTTTTTTATTAAAAAAAAAAAGAAAATAAACTGGTAATTAAGCAAAGTAAAAGTTTTTTAAAAATTGAGTCAAAGACCTGACATTTTATGTCAGTTTTTTAATATAAAATATAAGGCAGGTAACCATTTGGTACCTTATGTTTTTGTAAAGTATTATTTTGGTACTATCTGTTTTCAATAATGCTCATATGTTACCCTGTATTTTAAAATCGTAAATATTTGGTACCTTAAACTCAAATTTAATTAATAAAATTTTACCAATTTAATCAAACTGCTGTCAATTATGTAGGTTCTAAATTTAAATTTAATTACTTAATTTATATAACTGATGACAGTTTGATCATATTGACAAAATTTTATCTATCAAATCTGAGTATAGGGTATTAAATATGTATAATTTTAAAATACATGGTACCACATAAGTATTATTGAAAACAGAAAGTACCAAAATGATACTTTGCAAAAATATAGAGTAGCAAATAAGTAAATACCATAAAATATATCATCGTAAATGACCATAAAAAAAGTCAACGTAATAGCAATTTGAGAAGGCTTTTGCGTTGGTCCTAAATTAATAATCTGACGAACACAAGACTCGCCTTAATCTCATTTTTTATTTATAAAATCATAATAAAACTAAAATTAAATCCTAAAAGTTACTACACGTATACGTTACGCTCCAAAAAGTTGGCCAGAATTTTCACTAAAAATATAGCATATCTTCATCAATAGTATATTACATATTCTGAATAATATTATAAATAAATAAATCAAGATATATATTTTCTAAATGAAATAAGCAATAAATAATGAACAATAATAAAGATTTTAAAATAAAATATAAATCTTATATATTTAAATATCAAGGAATAACTACTACAAATCAATAGGGTTTTGATGAAGGAAAAAAAAAACCCCTGATCACCACCATAAAAACTCGATGTTTATTATGTGTATCTTTTATGTTTGAAGTGAGGTTTATAAGTTTTTTTTTTTAATTACTTCGGTGAAACCAATAGTCGAGAGCACAAATTTTTTATTAAATATATATATATGATGTTTATGGTATATTATTTTTATTTTAATTATTATGAAATGTGGACCCTATACTAAATTATTTATTACGAGTGATGATCATTTTGGTTCATATATACCTAATCATTGTTACTTAAGCATTTGGTTTTGTCTTTGGGTTTCAGGGTCTCTTTCCCTGATAATAAAGGGCCTGTCCTTGAATTCTGAGGGACAATGCTACAATACCTAAACTTGTTCCAAGGGTTTTATCTTTGCTTTTAATTAATTTTTTTAATAATAATTAAGATCCTTACTCTTTTTATTTAATTTAATTAACCACCTTGTCTTATTTGCCAAAATAATACTATTTAACATATGCACACACATTACATACATATATATCTATCATACATATGTAACACACACACATATATATATATATATATCAAATTTCACAACATTATTTTGTACACATGCATATAGATTATTGTTAAATTGAAATATTCTCTACTAAAATATTTAATATCTATGCATTCTCAACTGGAATGATATTGATTTTTGTTTTTATTTAATTTAATTTTGGTTTTGGTTTGAATCAAATCAAACATGGCTTTCCGTATCTCATTTGATCATTAAATTTGCTTCCTTGTGTATGAAATTTGTGTGCTGTTTTCCAATCAGCATCTAATATAATAGTAGAAAATGTCTTTATTGATTGACTATATATTGATTATGTTAATTTGGTGTAATTTTCAAACAAATATCTCATCTTCCTAATTATGCTTGACGGGAAAGTTTTGTATATATATCAAATTGATTTGATCAGTGAGATGATCATTAATTCACACCCTTAAAAATACTAATGAAAAGTTGAATAATTAATAAAAAAATTGTCATATTTCCTATCAAGTATTTGCAATGACGTTGTCCTAATAAACATATATAGTACTCAAATATCATCGAAAAGAACATGTATAATTATTAGTGAAATGATTAATAAGTAAACCTTGTTAATGTATCCTTGTTGAGTATACGTATATATTACAGTTATATATCTATATCGTATATACAACTTTAAATACTTTAAAGTCGAGTTCTAAATAATTAGCTCTTTATTATTAGGAATACAACTCTTGAATTAATAATAATGGACGCACGTACGTAAAAATACCATATTATTCCTACAACCGACTACGTAGTACGTAACATATCCATCTGCATGTGTCCACCAACTCAAAGAAAATATTATTTCAAATAAAATAAATAAATAAGAAACAATATACACAAAAAAAAAAAAAAAAAATCATCGTTCACTAAATAAACACTGTTTATTATCAAGAATAATTTGCGCTGTATATATTTATATCTTTGATCTTTCTATATATTACATCTATCCTAATAAATGTTTATACTTTTTTTACATCTATTCTAATAGTTCAAATAGAACTATAAACTCAATTTTAGTCAAAATTTTGTAAACTAAAATTATAAATAATTTACCAAATTTATAATTCAAAACAAAAATAAAATTATTCTGCCTAACAATTGCGTTGTTGTATTCAATTTTTTCTTCATTAACACTACAAAAAAAAGGTTCAATACCGAGAACATTATACCGAAAACATGTCCTCGGTATAGACATTTCATATGCGCGGGACATTTTCGCGGTTCTGAATAGGTTTAGTTGCTATACCGAGGACCTATACCGAGAACATGTTCTCGGTATAGGGTTTATAAATATCACACTCAGCCGCGAAGCCCCTTCTCCTTCCTCTCTGGTTTCTCTGGGTTTTCTCCGAAACCTCCGCCTCCCTCCGCCGATTATAGTCGTTTTCCTCCATAAAAGCTCGGTTTTAAGCCCCAAAATTGCCAAGGGTGAAGGAATTTCTGTGTATTTGTTGAAGGTATGGTTTATTTATTCATTTTATATATATATATATATTTATGAAATTGTATAATGATATTTTCTAATTTTTGTTTGAAGGTTGGGTATTCGGTTTTTGTTGGACTATAGGGATTGCTAGCAAGATATTGAAGGCATTGGTAAGTTTTTTTTAATTTTTTTGTATTTTTTTAATTTTTTTTTCAATTTTTGAATAATTTATGTTTTTTTATATAAATAATATAATATTAATTTTAATAAAAATCTGAAATAATTATATTAGATAGAATGTATTTATTTTTAGGTTTTCAAAATAAGTATTAGTAAAAATGATATTAGGAATTAGAAAATTGTTAAATGATTAATTAGTATTTTTTTTAAATAAATTCTATGTTGTGTTTGGTGAATTTTATGTGTATTAAACATATTAGTAAACATATTAAATATTTGAGTGTTAATTTGAAAATTTTGGTGGTAATGTTAGTATGTTGTTGTTGTCAATTTTAATTTTTTTGCTTATGTTAGTAGTAAAAATTCAGATTTTATGAATATTGATGATTAATTTGTTGTTGTTATTTTTTAGTAGAATTTTAATATTTTGGTTAGAAAATTGAATAATTAATAAAATTTAGACTAATAATTATAAATTATATAGTCATTTAAAATGAATTTGTAATGCTCTCTGCATGATCTGGGTCTGGATATTTTTTATGTGTTATTTGCAGGATTTTAAATTTTGGGATAGATGAAAATATAGTCGTTATGCTGCCGAATTTTTTATAGAATTGTAAAATTTAGAGATATTGTGAATATTAGTAGAAGTACTCAATAAAATTTCTAATTTAATAAATAGTGAATTGATAAGTAAAATCATTTATTTTAAAATTAAGATTAAAAACATTAACATTAACATTATGCAACTAAATTTTAATAAAAATTAACATTAATTAAATAATTTAAGTAATAATTAAATCCTAAAGTAGTTAAATAAATTTTAAACAAATCTTAGAATTTTTTTTTAAATTAATCAAACTATTCAATAAAGCATAAGTAAAATATGTAATTTAATAAATACTAAATTAATATGTAAAAAAATAATATGTGTTAGTTCTGATTAAATAAAATTAACAAATATATTATTAGAAAACCATTATTAAAATTAAAATTAAAATTAAAATTAAAATTAAAATTAAAATTAAAATTAAAAAAATTAAATTTAATATTTGTTAGTTTTAATCATTATTAAAATTAAAATTAAAAAAATATGTTTTTAATATTATTTGTTAGTTGTTTTTAATTTTTCTGTATTTTTTTTAATATTTTTTTTCAATTTTTGAATAATTTATGTTTTTTATATAAATAATATATTTTAAAATTAAGAATAAAAAAAATTAACATTAACATTATGCAACTAAATTTTAATAAAAATAAAAATTAATCCTAAAGTAGTTAAATAAATTTTAAACAAATTTTAGAAATTTTGTTTAAATTAATCAAACTATTCAATAAAGCATAAGTAAAATATGTAATTTAATAAATACTAAATTAATATGTCAAATTTAAATAAGTTTAATAATATTTACACTGAAATATATTATAGTTAGATATCATAAAACAACATAATTAACTTCAAAAAGCATAAGACATTAAAAAAACATATTTAATTATATTTGCTTTTTTCTTTGGTAATAAGAAATTATTACCAAAGATATAATAGTGTTATTATCACATAGTGATAATATTATATTTTTTTAGTGTTCATCACAAGAAGCCTTAGACCCGTTTAGAGAGGGTGAGTCATTGAAGACTCTTACATTTGCCTCTCTCTGAATTAGGACACACACAAATTGATTGTAAGTTTGATGATTAGTGTTCCGTGCAGTGCTACATTCATACAATGTCGATCGACAAGAGTTGGATTAATTTGACAGATCGATTATCCGATGAGTATGAGGCTGGTGTGATGGATTTTCTCCAGAGAGCCCGGCAGTGCGTTGACTCAAGGGGATTGGTGAAATGTCCGTGTAGGAGGTGTGTCAACGTTGAATTTCAGACGATTGATGTATTAGAAAATCATCTTTTTGTAAATGGTTTTCTACGGAAATATACCAATTGGCATTGGCATGGAGAGGATGAAATAATACCAATGAGAGCTCGGATAGATCAAAATGATGAAGATGAGATGATGGATGTTCTCACTGATCTTATGCAAAATGACAATGACGAACAAGCGGAGAATGAGCGCGGTCAAGAGATACCTACAACTGACTACAGGAGTGGGCAACATTATAACGATTTGTTTGCTGAGATCGAGGCTCCATTATTCCCCGGGTGTCAAAATTACACTTCATTGAATTTCCTAGTGAAGTTAATGCATTTCAAAGTGTTGGGAAAAATTCCCAACAAAATATTTGATGGAATGCTGGAGTTGTTACATGATGCATTTCCAGCCCCAAATAAGCTTCCAAAATCGCACTATGCAGCGAAAAGGTTGTTGCGGAAACTTGGATTGGGCTACGAGTCAATCCATGTCTGCAAGCATGATTGCGCACTGTTTTGGAAAGAACATGCTGGAAAAAGCAAATGTCCTGTTTGTGGAGAGGATTGATGGGTGGACAAGAACACCAAGGGAAAGAAAGTGCCTCATAAAGTGATGCGTTATTTTCCTTTAACCCCTAGGTTAATGCGAAAATATGCATCGAGGCACATTGCTCAACATATGAGATGGCATCACGAGCAACGTATAAAAGAAGATGGTGTATTGCGTCATCCTGCTGATGGGAAAGCTTGGAAGGACTTTGACCGAAATAATCCAACATTTGCAATGGAACCCAGGAATTTGCGGCTTGGATTGGCTGCAGATGGATTCAATCCCTTTGGTAATATGAGTCTGTCTTATAGTATGTGGCCAGTAGTGTTGACGACATATAACTTGCCACCATGGTTGTGCATGAGAGAAACTCTTTAGCAAACGGTTCTTCAACTCGTGTTGCGTCGTACCCTGGGTGTGTTGTAAATGGAGTAAGATTTTTGTGTTATGACAGGGACAAGAATCGCAAAACTCAAAATAGTGGAGTCTCTGTAGCGGGTGTCGAAAATAGTACTTATTACGGCCAGTTGGAAGAAGTTTTAGTGATGTCTTATCTTTCTGGTTGTTCTGTTGTATTATTTAAGTGCAAATGGTTTGACACTAATCGGTCTTCAGGATTAAAGTTTGAGCAAAACATAACGAGTATCAAAACCAGTTCGGAGGCCTTCAAAGATGATAAATTTATCTTAGCAACTCAGGCTAACCAAGTTTTCTACATTGAAGACCTTAAAAATAAATCTCATTGGAAAGTCGTCCAAGAAGTGCATCACAGAAATGTGTGGGACATCCCACTAGTTGAAGAACAAGCGGAGGATGTAGAAGTAGATGTTATGCACGACACTAGTTCCTCTAATTTCCAATTATTCGTTGATCTTGGACCGTTGCCACAAATCAGCTTTGAACGTACGGGGGCTCCATTACAATTTGTTGAGATAGATAATGTTGCAATTGAGGAGGAGAGGGAGGAGGAAATGGAAGAAGAAGAGGAGGAGGAGGAAGAGGAAGTGGAGGAGGAGGAGGAGGAGGTTGAATATGAAGATGATGAAGAGGAAGATGAACACATAGAAACCGATGATGATAGTGAAGATTATTATAGTGATAATTAAGTGGTAATTTTATAATATGTTGAAGTAATTATTTTTAACAATAAATAATTTTATATTGTCATTTTTAACTGATAAATGTAATTTTAATATCGATTAATTTGACAGATATGGCTGATGTTATTGCTCAATCTCACGGGGGTGATGGTGGAGGATGCGATCCTCCACGTGGACCGGCAGATATCCCAGCTGATTGTGAACGAGGTAATATTTTACACATTGATATACTCCTTAAAATTTAACAATTAATCCATATTAATTTTAAAATATTGAATTTGCATACAATAGCGCCTCCAAGTAAACGTGGACGCCATAAGGGATTGAACACGCGGGAAAAGAGGGAACAGTTGGGGCGTCCTCTCCCTCTCGAGTGGGATGTGCGGGGGAGAACATATAAAGAGATCGGAGAGTACAGCTCAAATTTCTCAAGAGAGCTCGGATTACTTGTTCGACAGTACACAGATCCGGACTGTCCTCAATGGTCAAAAGTACCAAATGCCTCGAAAGAAAGAATACCTGCACATTTGGAAGTAAGTAGTTTATGTATTTTTATGTTAATTCTCATTTTATGTTATATATGATATTTACTAATAAATGTTTGTAAATTAGGATGATTTGTTTGATATTGGGCGTACTAGATATGGAGAAGGGCATATGCCTGGGATCTTGAGAGGCATTGATACTTCGTGTGCTAAAAAGTATTCTGACTGGAAGTACGATATTAAAGAGCACTTAACGATTAATGGGCCACAAAATCGTTATGGTGGTTGCACGGATACGCAGTGGCAAAAAGCAATTGATTTTTTCCGTCGCCCAGAAATTACGGTATTAATTTCTTGCTAAACTTAACTATCTTAATTAAATATATTACTAACGATAACTTTTTGCAGAAACGTTCTGTGGTCAACAAGGAAAATAGAAAGAAATTGAAAGAGCTTAGCTATGGAGGTTCTCAGTCAATCCCAGCCTTACGCTATAAAAATGTTAGTTAATTAATTATTTTTTAGTTTATTTTTCTTATTTACGTTTAATTATTAATTTTATAAAAATATATGTACGTGACAGCGCAATTTAGAGACTAGGCAACTTGAGTCCATCCCGGATAGCTGGATGGATACTCACCATAAATCAGGCACAGGGTGGGTGACAGAGACAGCAAAAAATACTTGGGTACGTTAAGTTTTTTTAAACATTTTTCAAATTTTTAATTGTTTCAAAATTTTAATTACATTATACATTGTATCACAGGAGGAATTGCGTGCATACCGCGACACACAGCAGACATAGGCAACTGATACTGAGAGTTCCACACCAGTTTCGAGTGCGCCTGAAGATGAAGACATATCTTTGGTACAAAATGTCTTCGGAAAACGACGGGGCCACCAGAAAGGATATGGACGTATCCTTAACATAAGGGACCGAACTCCATTTGATTTTCGTCCTTCACAAACTAGAGATGAAGAGTTGTCTGAGATGAGAGAGCGTCTTCGACAGTTAGAGGAGCATGTCCGGACTCATTGTATCACCCCGGGATCTCAATCTGCCCCACCACCACCACCCGATGATCCTGATGTTGGAGCACCGACTCAGTAGGACTTATGTATGAATTTTATTACAATTGACTATTACATTATCATGTTTAAGACAAGTCTTTATTTTAATTCAACGAATACACTCTTATGTTTTTTTTTTATATCTTTAATATAAGTGTTTTAATTTTATTCTATTTTCTTATATTTAATTCAAAATAAATAAATAAATAAGGGAATAACAAATATAAAAAAAAATTGGGGACAAGTCTGTACCGAGGACATTGTCCTCGGTATATACCACCAAGATGTCGGTATATACCAGTACGATGAGAAATTGAGGTTTGTTGTACCGAGGACATTTGTCACTTTCTACCGAGGACATTATCCTCGGTAAAACGTATACCGAGAACATTTTGAATGTCGTCGGTAGACGTTTTGTTTTACCGACGCGGCTGTACCGACAACTTTATACCGACGACATTGTCTCGGTATAAGATATACCGAGGACATTTCGGCTTATACCGAGGACATTTGTTCTCGGTATAGGCCCTGATTTTTGTAGTGTAAAACTGTGTTTTGGGGTTTATATATTTGAACTATTTTACTAAATACATGATCCAAAAATTAATTTATCGAAACAAATATTCCAAATAGATAATAGAACAAAACACAAATGCCAAAGAAAATATAAACCCTATATATGAATAATTAATTTAGTCGGTGTCACAATTTTTCTCAACTCACCTATTTTATAAAGAAATTTCTCGTAAAAAATTTTATCTACACTAAATTTATTTATTAAAGTACAGCATCTCAACAAAAATTAAAATAAAACATAGAATTATGATAAATTAATATACTATTATGATTTTTAGCTAAATATAACTTTCAACCATTTATTACAAATATTACTCATGCTGTATCTTAAAATAACAAATATAATAAAATTAATATCCCAAGTTTGAATTTGATTAACAAATTTTTCGTTATAATATATAAAATCTACTTCTGTAGTTATAAGTAATTAAGTAACTTTTAATTTATTTAGGGGTTGAAAAATTAAATTAAATTAAATTAAAATTAACCTAAATGAAATGAAATTAAAATAAGATAAAAATCTAAATCTAAATCTAATATTAAATTTAATACTAGAAAAATAAAATCCCAAAATCTTTAAAACTAAACTAAAAGTAAAAATAAAATCCCAAAATCTTTAAAACTAAACTAAAAATAAAAATAAAATTCCAAAATCTTTCTAACACTAAGTCAAACCCTCCATCCCAGTCCTCCAAGCTGCAAACCCATGCTTCGCGTCCATTCTTTGTTTCAATGTTGCATCTCATTGATTTTGTTGTCGCTAGCTCAGAAGGAAGAGAGATTAAGAGTGAGAAAAAGGAAAATATGAAGAGTGAGAGCGAATAAGAAAAATTGATAGAGGCGGAGAGGTAGAGAGAGTAAGATGGAAAAGGTAAAGATAGCGATTGGGTGAAGAAATGAGGAGATGAGAAAAAATGAGGGAGAATAGGTTAGAGAGAGCTAAAGATAGCGGAGAGCATATATTATATTGTTTCTTATAATATAATGTTAGATTAAATAATATGACAAAATGAGTTTGTCACACTTTATAACATAAAATTGAGAGTTACAAATAAGTGACGCATATATGTCTGTCCAAATTTGTAACATGCTTTTGGGAGTTACATATCTTACAAAATCAGTAATCATTTGTAACTTTCAAAAGATCACTCAATAATGTGTAACGCCCTACTGCCTTAGAGTCATTACTAAATGAGTTTAAAATGTGCAATTAACTTGCTAATCGAGGTTTAAGGACAAAAGTGTAATTTAACCATAATCAGAGTCGTAAACTTGAAAATAAACATTTCATTGAAAATTATAAAGTGTTTATCATTTGGGATCCAAAAAATATTGTTTAGAAATATTTACAATTCAAAAATATATCCAGAGTCGGCTAAACGACAAAATTGAAGTTTAGTTCAATCATCTCCCAAAAGTATCCCCGGCCGTGGCAGCTAGGCAGACCAGACATGTACGTGTCGCTCACCATACTCAAGGTTGGTCGACTTTTCCCTTGCCTTTACCTGCACCATAGAGTACCTGTGAGCTGAAGCCCAGCAAGAAAACCCTCACAAGCAGATAATATATGCATATCAAACACTTAACATATAAACAAGCCATCATCAGGCTATACACATATGGCCATGCCGTCCCAGACGCTTTACCAGGCCCTGGGTTCACGGTCCACACCGTGAGGATATCCCAGGTATCCTCTAGGGTCTCGCCCTGGCAACTCGCACTCCGCGTGCTAAACGTTGCTCTCGGCCCCTTGCCGTTCTCGACCTTCGCTGTTCCCGGCCATCGTCGTTCATTCATTTATATGTACACATAATACAACTAAACAGATACTTAAACACATATGAGTTCAATCAATGGGCCACGCCCTACAACACAGTCATATAGGGCCAAGCCCTGCAACTCAATAATATAGGGGTCGAGCCCTGCAACTCAAGCTCTATGGGAACAATATTTTTCTTACCTGTGTCCTGAACTTTCCAGGCACCGATGTCCCGAGCACAGTCCCCTAGTCCGAGCCTCGCTGAAACCCTAGTCCCAATGCACCAACGATATCCATCCATCAAGTTCTAAGCCATTAAATAACTTTGGGTCATAATTATAGTCTCCGGGACCTTGGATTTTATCAATCCGGGTGTTAAAATCCATCCCGAGCCCTAACAGTTAGGTTCCCAAGTCAAATCCCACTAGACACTCTGCATCTTGAACTAGGGCTGTGACCTAACCCCTTAAGGGTCGCGACTTGCCTCAAAAAAGAGGCTAAACGCCTCCCTGGAAACATACACGGGCCGCGACATGCTTGGTCAAGCGCCGCGGCGCGCCCCATGGTCAGTGGCCTCCCCAGGCCTTGCATGCACACGGGCCGCGACATTCCCCTCCTAGGGCCACGACCCTCACCTCTAAACCCAGAAAACCTCCATTTTTCCTTGCATTTCCTTCGAGCCAATCCTTCTAAAATCATCCCAACTCAATACCCAAACCCAAAATTAAGCTTGAGCCTCCCTACCATATCATCTAAGCTCCACAACAAATCCAACACAGTCTTACAAACTCAACCCACAACAAAACTTAACTCATGATTCTAGTTCTCATGCAACTTACAACTCTAGCTATAATTCAACTGAAACTCAAGGGATTTTAGAGTTAGACTCCTTACCTCAGCTGATGAATTCAAGCTTTCACTAGCTCCTCAACCTCCAAAGCTCACCTCTTCCAAGGTCCAAGCCTCAAGCTCCCAAAATCCCAGCTCCAATTCCTTAGTTTTTTTACTAGTTTCCTCCAAGATGTCACTAAGCCTCCAAGTGTAGAGGCGAAACCGAGTGAGGAAGAGAGAATGGGTCGGTTTAGAGAGTTCAAAATGATTCTATGTTTTTTTATTTTATTTAACTTAAGTCTATAAGATTACCTCAAGGCTCAGGGTACCAAAAACGTCCCCGAGGGAAAAATGGTAAATTTCCCCAATATTCCTCCCTAGGCATACTAACCTCAAATATATCTCCAAATACTTATTTCCATAACCCGATAACCCCATGAGATGTCTAATACCCAAAATACCCCTTGACTCGTCCCGAGTTGAATTTTCGACCCCGTTGTGACTTTCTAGCTAATCGCTCCCTAGGACTGTCTCGGATCGTGCAACACAAATATATCACAATTATCACATTTATGCTCTCCGCGAGCTAAAATTACAACCATGCCCCTAATAACCAAACGGGGCCCACACATATATATAATTCACCTAAACATGCATCTCTAATCACATATTCACTTATTGCCCTCCAGGCATGCTAATCAAGGCCCTAAGCCTTATTAGCAATTGGGTCATTACAACTATCCCCTCCTTGAACAACTCGGGATATTGCTCCCGCATCTCAGATTCAAGTTCCCACGTCGCCTCCTCGACCTTGATGTTCCTCCACAGCACTTTCACTAAAGCGATGGTCTTGCTCCGCAAGACTTTGTCCTTTCGATCGAGAATATGAATCGGCTTCTCCTCATAAGACAAATCCTAATCCAGCTCCAAATTCTCATAACTTAGAACATGTGTCGAATTAGACACATACTTTCAGAGCATGGACACGTGAAACACACCATGAACTCCTGACAAGGCTGGAGGCATCGCCAATCTATAAGCTACCTCTCCAACCCGCTCTAGAATCTCGAAGGGGCCAACAAATCTAGGGCTCAACTTGCCCCGAACACCGAATCGTTTCACTCCCCTTAAAGGTGAAACCCTAAGGAACACATGGTCACCAACCTGAAATTCCACGTTCCTGCGTTTCAGATCTGAGTAACTCTTCTAGCGACTCTGGGAGGTGAGCATTCAAGCTCTAATCTTATCAATCGCCTCATTGGTCTTCTGAACCATCTCAGGACCTAAGTACCTCCTCTCACCGGTCTCATCCCAATGGATAGGTGATCTGCACTTCCTCCCATAAAGCATATCATACGGAGCCACTCTGATAGTCGCCTGATAACTGTTGTTATATGAGAACTCAATCAAAGGAAGATACTTACTCCAAGATCCCCCAAAATCTAGCACACAGGCTCCAACATGTCCTCCAATATCTGAATCGTTCTCTCAGTCTAACCATCTGTCTGAGGATGATAAGCGGTACTAAACCGTAACTGTGTGCCCATAGCCTTCTGCAGACTTTCCCAGAACTTGGAGGTGAAGATGGGGCCCCTGTCGGATACTATCGACCTTGGAGCCCCATGCAGTCGAAGAATTTCCTTCACATATAAGTCAGCATACTGCTCCACAGTATAAGTCATCCTAAATGGTTAAAAGTGGGCGGACTTGGTGTACCTATCCACTATCACCCACACCGAGTCATGCAGTCCCACGGTCTTCGGCAAACCAACCACGTAGTCCATGGCAATATCTTCCCACTTCCACTCTGGAATCCCTAGAGGCTGCAGCAACCCTGCTGGCCTTTGATGTTCAGCCTTGACCTGCTGAAAAGTTAAGCACTTGGCCACATAATCAACCACATCCCTTTTCATGCCCGACTACCAATACAAAGCTCTCAGATCCTGGTACATCTTTGTCGTACCCGGATGTAAGGAATAGGAAGTGGTATGCAGTTCATCTAAGATCTCCCGTCGGATATCTGAATCCATCGGAACATAGATCTGATCCTTATACTTTAGTAACCCTATCTCCGAGATAGAGAAGTCCTTAGCCGCTCCGACTAAGACATTCTCCCTGTGACCTCTCAACTGGGAATCCTTCCCATGCGCCTCCTTGATTCTCTTAAGGAGCGTAGACTAAAGAGTGATGTTGGCTAACCGACCAACCACCAACTATATTCCCGCTCTGGTCATCTCCTCCACTAACTTATTGGATATCTGCCTCGAACTGTACAACTGTCTTGGGCCCTTCCGACTCAATGCATCAGCCACTACATTAGCCTTCCCAGGATGGTATAGGATATCACAATCATAATCCTCAACCAACTCTAGCCATCGCCTCTGGCGCATATTCAGATCCTTCTGAGTAAAGAAGTACTTCAAACTCTTATGGTCGGTGTATATATCGCACTTCTCACCATATAGATAATGTCTCAAAATCTTAAGTGTGAATACCACCGCTGCCAATTCTAGATCATGCGTGAGATATCTCTGCTCATACTACTTTAACTGCCTCGATGCATAGGCTATCACCTTCCCAGCTTGCATTAGCACACACCCTAAACCCTGTCTAGAAGCATCACAATAAACCACGAACTTCTCGTTGTCTGTCGGTAAACTCAATACTGGCGCGGTGATTAGTCGCCACTTCAACTCTCTGAAACGGTTCTCACATCTATCTATCCAAACATACTTTGTCTTCTTCTTTGTCAATTATGTCAATAGTGTAGCTATCCTGGAGAACCCCTCAACAAACCGCCGATAATACCCCGCCAATCCCAGAAAACTCCTCACCTCAGGAACACTGCTCGGTCTAGGCTAGTCCCTCATTGCCTCAATCTTATTTGGGTCAACTAGAATCCCCTCCTTACTGACAATATGGCCCAGAAATGTAGCTTGCGGTAACCAGAACTCGCACTTGTTGAACTTAGAATATAACCTATTCTCCCTTAACCGCTGCAATACCAGACGTAGATGCTGCTCATGTTCTGTCTCTGACTGAGAGTACACCAAAATGTCATTGATGAACACAGTCACAAACTTATCTAAACAGTACTTGAAAACCCTATTCATCATGTCCATAAAAGCTTCTGGGGCATTTGTTAATCCAAAGGACATAACCATGAATTCATAGTGTCCATACCTCGTGCGGAAAATGGTCCTTGGTATGTCCTCTTCTTTGATCCTTAACTGATGGTAACCTGATCAGAGATCAATCTTGGAAAAAAATGTCCTTCCCTGTAGCTGGTCAAACAAATCATCAATCCTCGGCAGTGGATAATTATTATTAATGGTCAACTTGTTCAGCTTCCTGTAGTTAATACACATCCTAAGAGATCCATCATTCTTCTTGACAAACAACACTGGAGCACCCCATGGTGAGAAGATTTGATGAACCCCAAATCCAGTAACTCCTGCAACTGAATCTTTAACTCCTTCAACTCAGCCGGAGCCATTCTATAAGGTGTCCTAGATACTGGCTCCGCCCCTGGTACCAACTCTATAACAAAATCAATCTCCCGCTGCGGTGGCAGCCTTGGCAGATCTGTTGGAAATAAATTTGGGAACTTGCATACCAATCTGGTCTCCCCCGGTCCAACCGGCACAAATTTAGAGGTCTCCACAACATTCGCTAGGAATCCTATGCAACCCTCCTGCATCAGGTCTCTAGCCTTCAGTGCTGAAATTATAGGTACTCGTGGTCCACTAGCTGTTCCCACAAATACAAAGGGTACCTCCCCTTCCGGTTCAAAGTTCACCATCATGCACTTGCAGTCAATCGTCGCCCCATACTTTGATAGCCAATCCATCCCTAGAATCACATCAAAGTCATCCATCGTAAGTTCAATCAGATCAGCAAACAATTCCTTACCATCTACCTCTACTGGTAAAGCTCTAATCCACCTCCTAGAGACTACCTGTTCCCCAGTTGGCAACAAAGTCTGAAAACCCCTAGCATACAAAACACTAGGTCTACACAGCTGATCTATCACTCAAACAGACACAAACGAATGAGTGGCTCCTGAATCAAACAATGCAGTATAAGAAGAACCAGCACTAGAAATCTGACCTGTCACAACTGAAGGGCTAGCCTTCACCTCAGTCTAAGTTAAAGTAAACACCCTGGCAGGAGCGAGACTGTCGCCCTGCTTTGGCTCCTCCTTCTTGGTTTATGGGCAGTTCTTCTTCAGATGATTCGCACTCCCACAAACAAAGCAGGCCCTAATCCTGCACTCACCCTGATTTCGTCGTCTGTACCGAGAACACACTGGAAAACTCCTCCAGTTGTCACCTCCGCCCTGACAGCCACTAGAACCCCTCTGTGCCCTCCTATCTGAAGTGGGAGGAACAAATGAATCTGGGGCCTTCCTCTTCTACTCACTGGAGCCGCTACCCCGACTGGATCCAATAAAAGGAGGGACCGTCCTCCTGGCATCGCGCCTAACATCTCTCTCTCTCCAGATCTGGTCCTTGGCCCCCTCAGCTGTAAGAGCCTTGTCTACAACCTGAGCTTAAGTTGTAGTCTCTGGATCCAAGGTGATCTTCACATCATGGGCGATCGTAACATTCAATCCCCGTTCAAATCTGTCTCTTCTTGCCACATCTGTTGGCACTAAATCTGGTGCAAACTTCGCCAATCAATCAAATTTCAAAGAATGCTTTGTCACGGTCAACCGGTTATGAGTCAGGTTGATGAACTCATCAACCTTCGCAGCTCAGACTGCAACACTGTAGTACTTCTCGTTGAAAATATTCCTGAACTCTTCCCAGGTCATAACTGTCACATTTCTCCTCTAAACTACTACTTCCCACCAGATGCGGGCATCCTCTCTGAACATGTAGCTTGCACAGGCTACCCTCTTGTTACCCTTAACCCTCATAAAATCGAGAATAGAG
Source organism: Humulus lupulus (assembly GCF_963169125.1). Taxonomy (NCBI): domain Eukaryota; kingdom Viridiplantae; phylum Streptophyta; class Magnoliopsida; order Rosales; family Cannabaceae; genus Humulus; species Humulus lupulus. Next base: position 59,414,184 of record NC_084800.1, read on the forward strand.
GAAATCCTATTTATCCATTGCTTTTCCCGTAGTGGTTTTGGTCCACCCTCAAAGGTGGGAGGATGCTGCTTTCTGAACCTCTCATATTAAGGTTCCCACTTGTTCTCCACATCAGGCTGAACTAGCTCTGGTGCCATAACCTGCTGAATTGGCAACCCAGTGACCTGTGGAGGGGCCTGTTGCCTCAACTGTCGAAGCTCTTCATCTGTTCATTGCAGCCTTGCTTCCATTTCGGCAAGCATCTGTTGCCAATTCTGTGGGGCAGGTGGAGGGTCCTGACCCTGGTTATCATCCTTGGCCCGACTGCCGCAGAGTCTAGATGATTGTCGAGGCATCTCAACAAATATGCCTGCAATCAATGACGCCGCTCATTAGGCATGATAACAACATCCAAAACCACCTCCCATTCACATCAGTTAACCATGAGCAACAATCCACATAACACACAGATAGCATACAACACACAGCGGGCCATGCCCTGACATCATGCATATGTTAACTCATTCATCATGCTCTATATTAAATAAGCAGGCAAACAAGGCATTTAAGCACATAATTACACATTCAATTCAATTATTACCAACCTACACTGAGTCGAGCTTGCCATTGACAGCGAGCATACATGTTCGGTCATTCTCCAGAAACCATAAACCTTGGCTCGCTCTGATACCAAGTAGTAATGCCCGACTGCCTTAGAGCCGTTACTAAGTGAGTTTAAAATGTGCAATTAACTTGCTAATCGAGGTTTAAGGACAAAAGTGTAATTAAACCATAATCAGAGTCATAAACTTGAAAATAAACCTTTCATTGAAAATTATAAAGTGTTTATCATTTGGGATCCCAAAAATATTGTTTAAAATTATTTACAATTCAAAAATATATCCAGAGTCGGCTAAACAACAAAATTTAAGTTTAGTTCAATCATCTCCCAAAATTATCCTTGGTCGTGGCAGCCAGGCAGACTAGACATGTACGTGCCGCTCATCACGCTCACCATACTCAAGATTGGTCGAATTTTCCCTTGCCTTTACCTGCACCATAGAGCACCCGTGAGCCGAAGCCCAGCAAGAAAACCCTCACAAGCAGATAATATATGCATATCAAACACTTAACATATAAACAAGCCATCATCAGGCTATACACATACGGCCATGCCGTCCCATATGTTTTACCAGGCCCTGGGTTTGCGGTCCACACCGTGAGGATATCCCAGGTATCCTCTAGGGTCTCGCCCTGGAAATTCGCACTCCTCGTGCTAAACGCTTCTCTCGGCCCCTTTCCATTCTTGGCCTTCGCCGTTCCCGGCCTTCGCCATTCCCAGCCATCGCCATTCATTCATTTATATGTACACATAATACATCTAAACATATACTTAAACACATATGAGTTCAATCAATGGGCCACGTCCTGCAACACAGTCATATAGGGCCAAGCCCTGCAACTCAATAATATAGGGGTCGAGCCCTACAACTGAAGCTCTATGGGAACAGTAGTTTTCTTACCTGTGTCCTGAGCTTTCCAGGCACCGATGTCCCGAGCACAGTCCCCTAGTCCGAGCCTCACTGAAACCCTAGTCCCAACGCACCAACGATATCCATCCATCAAGTTCTAAGCCATTAAATAACTTTGGGTCATAATTCTAGTCTCCGGGACCTTGAATTTTATCAATCCGGGTGTTAAAATCCATCCTGAGCCCTAACAGTTAGGTTCCCAAGTTAAATCCCACTAGACACCCTGCATCTTGAACTAGGGCTGCGGCCCAACCCCTTAAGGGTTGTGGCTTGCCTCAAAATATTGGCTAAACGCCTCCCTGGAAACACACACGGGCCTCCATTTTTCCCTGCATTTCCTTCGAGCCAATCCTTCTAAAATCATCCCAACTCAATGCCCAAACCAAAAATTAAGCTTAAGCCTCCCTACCACATCATCTAAGCTCCACAACAAATCCAACACAGTCTTATCAACTGAACCCACAACAAAACTTAACTCATGATGCTGGTTCTCATGCAACTTACAACTCTAGCTATAATTCAATTGAAACTCAAGGGATTTTAGAGTTAGACTCCTTATCTCAACTGATGAATTCAAGCTTTCACTAGCTCCTCAACCTCCAAAGCTCACCTCTTCCAAGCTCCAAGCCTCAAGCTCCCAAAATCCCAGCTCTAATTCCTTAGTTTTTTTACTAGTTTCCTCTAAGATGTCACTAAGCCTCCAAGTGTAGAGGAGAAACCGAGTAAGGAAGAGAGAATGGGTCGGTTTAGAGAGTTCCAAATGATTCTATGTTTAGTTTTATTTAACTTAAGTCTATAAGGTTACCTCAAGGCTCGGGATACCAAAAACGTCCCCGAGGGAAAAATGGTAAATTTCCCCAATATTCCTCCCTAGGCATACTAACCTCAAATATATCTCCAAATACTTATTTCCATAACCTGATCACCCCATAAGATGTCTAATACCCAAAATACCCCTCGACTCGTCCCGAGTCGAATTTTCGACCCCGTTGTGACTTTCTAGCTAATTGCTCCCTAGGACTGTCTCGGATTGCGCAACACAGATATATCACAAATATATCACAATTATCACATTTATGCTCTCCGCAAGCTAAAATTACAATCATTCCCCTAATAACCAAACGGGGCCCGCATACATATATAATTCACATAAACATGCATCTCTAATCACATATTCACACAAATTCACTTATTATAACAATAATTCACTTATTTCCCTCCAGGCATGCTAATCAAGGCCCTAACCAAACTAAATGTCATCTAAATCAATTCCAAAGTCATCATCATCGTCGAGCTATTGTGGTGGCTGTGGTGGTTGTGGTTATGGCTGCTGTAGCGTCCTAAATTTGTAATAAGGCTTAGGGCCTTGATTAGCGTCTTGGGAGGACAATAATTGATTTAATTATGCCAATATGTGAATTTAATGATTATGTTATTAGAAATGCATGATTAGGTGAATTAAATATGCATGCGGGCCCCATCTGGTTATTATGGGCATGTTTGTAATTTTAGCGATCCGAGACGGTCCTGGGGAGCGGAATAGTTAAATAGTCACAACGGGGTTGAATACCCTGCTTGGGAGGAGCCTAGGGGTATTTTGGGAATACAGTATATGTTCGCGAATTACCAGGTAACAGGTAGTAATTTAGCAATTATTTGGACATGTCGAGTTTATATGGGGATTTATAGGAACATTCGAGGATTTAGCGGGATGTGGTAATTGACGGGATTGCCCTTGGTGGCATTTAAGGAGTGAGGATAGACATAGGGGCATTTTGGTCATTTAGGAAGCTAATGACTTTGAGAAAACACTGGAATGAGGAAAACATAAAGGGAAGGAAACAGAAAACAATCTCAGCTCTTACTCACTCTCTGTCTCTCGGTTCTCTCTCCCTCTTATGGTGCTTGAAGGCTGAAGAATTTTTAGGATCTAAGCTAACAAATTGAAGTCTAGAGGCTTGCAGAGCTTGCGGAATTAGCTCAAGGGTGAAGATATCACATAGGTAAGGGATTTTCATCCATAGTTTATGTGTAATTGTGATAGAACTATAGGGATTGCATGGAATTGTTTAGGGGAATATTAAGATGTTTAGGCTATGTGAATAAGGATTCTGGGTTTAATTGATGTTTGGAGTGTGAATTAGTGGTTTAGGACGGGGAAAAACACAGGGAAATGGTGGATTTCTGGGTTTCTGAGGCTCGAGTCGCGACCCTGTTCTTCAGGCATCGTGGCCCACGTGGTCGAAGTGGCTGGAGGAGCCTCTGATTTTTCCCAGGCACCAAGGCCCTAGAGGGAATGCCGCAGCCCAAAATGGAAAGAAAGGGGAAATTGAGGGTTTAAGCTTGGGAATTCGAATGTTAAGGCTCGGGAAGGATTCTATTACCCGGTTTAGTAGAATACATTGTCCCGGAGGCTAGATTAATATTTTGAAGTTATTTATTGGTTTAAGACTTGATGGATGGTTACTATGAATGCATTGTGACTAGGTTTTCAACGAGGATCGAATTAGGGGACTGTGCCCGGGATCGCATTGGCTTATCTGCTCGGGACACATGTAAGAAAATCGTTGTACTCATAGAGTAGGGCACGGCCCTATTGTTTGTGTTTTAGGGCGTGGTCCTATTGTTTATGCTTATATATATGTGTGGATATATGTGATCATTATGCTATATTATGCATGTTTGAGAGTGAACGGCGAAGGCTAGGAACGGAACGGCGAAGGTCAAGAACGGAGAAGGACGAGAACGGCAAGAAGCCGGGTACGGAAAGGGACCGGGAATGGTGTTAAGCACGCTGAGTGCAGGACGCTAGGGTGAGACCCTCCTAGGATGCTGAATACACCCGCTCGGTGAAGATCGCAAACCCAGAGCCTGGTAAAGCACCTGGGTCAGCGTAGGCCGCTATGTGTTTAGCATGTTGGCTGTTTTGCTGTATATAGTGGATTGATATGTGATATGTTATATGTTAAGTTTTCTTGTTAGGCTTCTGCTCACGGGTGCTCTATGGTGCAGGTAAGGGCAAAAAGAAGGTCGACCAACCATTAGTACGGAGAGCGTGGAGCAACGGTTACATGTTCGACCTACCTGGTTGCCACGACCAGGGTTATTTTGGGAAGAATGTTGTAATGAATGCTTTTGTTGCCTAGGTCGACTGTATTTATATTTTTGAGTTGTAACATATTTTCTTAACAGTATTTCAGGATCCCAATTGTATAAAGTTTTATGATTTCAATGAATGTCCAAATATTTATCATTAATGTCATTAAACAAGTTTTGTTTCAATTTAGTCACACTTTTAACCTAAAATCTTGATTAGTGAGCTAATGGCACATTTATAACTCACATTGTAATGACTCTAAAGGAAGTAGGGCGTTACAGCTACTGTGGTTGAAAGTTCGCCATCATGGACTATATCATATTCATGTCCAAGTTGACAGGGTGAAATTACGGAGCTTCGATGTTCGAATTTGTAGCTTGCATAAATTGTTGCATTTGTTGGAAGTTGTTCTAGGTCATAATGGCTTGATTGAAGTGTTGAACCATGGACCGGAAAACTTCAGCCGGTACCATTGGAGGGCCGACTGTGGTGGATGAAAATGGTGATACCTCTGATTGCACTACAAGAAAAAACATTATGGATAACTGAAAAAGTGATATCAAAAATAGTTTATAACATTTTACCAAATGCTAACATAGCTCATGTTATTAAAAGTATGGACATTTTTATAATAATTTTCAAGTGTTATCAATAGTGTTATAATTAACTATTCCATAACAATTTTTATTTGTTATAAAATACATACAATATCTATTTATCAAGCTTATAAATATTTTTTCAAGATTCAAACATTATGCTTATTTAATGATACTATTTGAGTGTTATAAAAAATGTTATTATAGATTCTTTTATAACATTTTGCGCATGTTATATTATATTAATGATAACTTATTGTTATAGTTGTTATTTTTTTACAATTAAATATTTGTTTATATTATTTTAATAAATTTTATTTTTGGTACCTTAATAACAATATAATAATAAAAAACAATAGATTTACAATAATGTCAATATCATCATATTAGGTAACACGGTCCAAATACATGTTTAAAAAGTGAATAACTTTCAAAAAGTAGAATTTAGAGAATCAAAGTCATCATAATAAAATTCTAGCTAAAATGTTTTCCTAAAATTTAAAAACAAACTTCCATGTTTCACTTAAAAAGCGGACAACGAACCAATAGCACCAATAACCATGGATGGCGTTCGTCTTTGCTCTTCGTCTCCAATGACTTCAGCGACATCGATATTGTCTGTTATAGTATTGGGGTCGCTCTAGTGGTCATCCTTAGGAGTCGATCAGATACACTTGGTCATCCACAAAATCCATAGCGCGATTGGAGTGAATAAAGTAGAATAGACCTTAAAACTCTAATGCGACATCAACGGAGAATAGCATAAGAATAGCTTTGCAGGTACCCGTGATGGTCGTGAAGTGAGAGCCATTGAATCAAATCCCTCTACCACTGAAATCAACAATACAAATCAAATTACCCAAACAAAATTGAAAGAATGGGAGAGAGAAAAAGAGTTCACACAGGCAATACTGGAAAGGTTTGGAAGAGTGGTGGAATATTTGAGAAAGCTTTGGACATTCCTGTCAATAAAACTTCCATTAGAACTACAAAGAGCCCTAGCAAAGAGAGACATCAATGAGAAGAGAGTGATTCTAGGGCTAAGAGAGACTTTGCAAAAATGAAAGGCATCACATGGGCCCAAAATCTAAGATTCACCATCAAAATCTAACATATATGTATACAAGACAAAATTCTGGATATATAATCTGCAATAAGTATAGTTGCAATTTCATTAGCACTCACCTCACCTCAGTGATTGGAATAATAGGATCTGGTTGCATTTCCCACCAATCATAAGCAGCAACAGAGTTGGACCCGTCAATAAATTTGTTAAAAGCATCTTCATACTTGTTGCCCAAAAAGGATTGTAGCATAAATGTGAGACAAAATAAACATATTAACAGGATACTAACATGATTATGTTTCCAATCTTACTGGCTTCAGAGCATGACGTGCCATTTAACTAAAATGTGTTACTAAACAATTTCTTATACAAAAATCAGTTCATAATGATTGTTATGGTAGAAATAATATTATTTTACACAGAGAAAGACCAAAAATAAATCTTCAACTTAAAAACTTTGGAATATAAATACTTATGGGCTCAAATCAAACCATTACACTAACATCCTATATATCATCATTAGCCATTTTAGAAGTTACTTGCTTACACTATTTCAATGATTGCGTTAGGAGGAGAGTAGGGAAGATGCCATGGTTCTCTAAAGGTATTAGGACCCATCAAGTACATCGTGTGAACACGGCTTTGACCTTCTTCAGATTTGGTTCCTCGCACCTATTCAATAAATAGTAATAATAATTATTTTTTTTTAAATGTGAAAGATAATGTGCATCATCTTATCAAAACTCTGGAAGGAAAAAAAAATCTTAATAAAACTCGACACGAGAAAGTGCTTGTAAAAATAGAAATATGTTTACATATGTATATACATACCTGAGATAATGAAAGAAGATATGGGAAAAGGAGATGACTGTCATGTTGAATCGAACCTGCACGATTATAAGAACTTGAACCAATAAATTTTATCCTTAAAGTATTTAACAACGTAGCCAGAAGAACCAAAGTGCATGATAGCAGAACTAAGAAAGGTCAGGGTCCTCCAAAAGTATAAAGCAACTCTTCAAGAGGAGTATAGCAATTTGGCATTCTATACTTGTCAGATATACACTTATAGGAACCAAGAATTCTACAAAGAAGTAAATAGGATATGTAAAGTTGCCTCGCATATATATATGAACTCAGCACGATTAGGAAGAAGATCAAGTGAACAAGGAACACAAAGATTGTCATCTGAGCCATCAGTATCTTTATATGTGCCAATAGGGCATTCCTGTAAAATTGTATAGCATCTAAATAAAATTTATGTCAAACACAATTCAACTTGTATAAGTAGACTAAGTGCTAGCACTAAGAATATTCTCTTAGTCAAGAAAACAACCAAATGGGAGTTTCATCGCTTTAATTCAACATTCAAATAACATAAAACTTGAAAAATCTCTTCTCAGTTCTAGGTACCCTACTTTATATTTCATGGAACTTGTACTACCCTGATTTCTAGTGTTTATAAAGGAATAAGAAAGGGGAAGAAGAATGATTTTGCCTCCCTGTTCAACATAAACAATTAAGCTACAAACTATCAAGCCTGTGTGTATGCATATAGAAGTGGAAAAAAAACATATTTTGGGTACCATTGGAAATATGAAACATACCCTGCAGTAAGTGCCATAGGGGCCCTTGGGACATTTTCTTCCAGTGACAATGCCCTTTTCACCATAAAGACCACCATTATTCCCAGAGCACCTCCTCTGTCAGTTAGCATAATTCATAAAAAAAAAGTAAACTAAGATTATTAAACAAACATAATGGTTGTATACTTATATGTGACTATTAGTTACACATTAACAAGATTATTCAAGTTGTACTAAATGTCAATAGCTCCATTACTGTGTTTTTAATATTTAGACAGTTAGACCCTTGAATTCTTGTTACAACTTAGCAGTCATATTTTTAGAATACATTTATTATTGTCATGTTTCAATTTCCAACCATACCTATTGCCAATGGAGCCACTTATTATAAGTAATTTGGCTAAAACTTGTCAGACTAGTCAACTTGTACCAGCAGTAACAACAAATTGAAGATCTTAAATTCCAATGGATGCAATCATAGTCTCATAGAGATCATAGCTGACCTAGAATAAAACAAAAATGGATCAGTGATAACAGAAGTTTTGGCTTCTTAAACTAGAAAATAGCATCCCTTAGCCTCATCCTTTCTCCATGAACTCTTAAACCAGCATTCTTTAGTGCAAGGGTTGCAATAATATGATGTAGCTTTATGCCAATCAAAAGAACTAGCTACATCTGACAATATTCAAAGGCTCATTTTAAAGGTTATCATTGTTGCAAAGTTGTAACGTCCTCCTAATAAGGACTGTTACACCGTGTACTTTAAATAGTGCTTAACTCGCTAATCGAGTCATTTAAGTTTAAATCGTGTAATTAAACTAACTGCAGGTTTAGGTACTAAAAATTTTGATCAACGTAAACAATTTATTGAAAATGTTTAACTTCCATGCATGGAATTCCAATGTAATTAACAACGGTTACAAACCCAAAAACAAATACAGCAGCCGACCTACGCGGCAAAATTAGGGTTCAATTCTAGTTCCAAGTGACAACCTCGACCGTGGCGGACAAGCAGGCCGCATATGTACACTCCATCCCTGAAGCTCTCCAACTCATGGCCGATCCAACCTTTCCTTTTCTTTACCTACACCAACTAGCACCCGTGAGCTGAGGCTCAGCAAGAAAACATAATCATACTTATAAGCAGTACATTAGCACATCGTAGATTTACAACTAACATGCCTAGTAACAATAATCCTACTAACACATGCAATTAACTTAGCTGAGAGGCTACAGAGCCACACTAGAGCCCATCTCCATCTTTCGTACAATCGGCCCTAAAGCTGGCCAAAAGAGTGTGTTGTTAACATTTCTGGCGACCTTAGAAGCATTCAGGCATGTGTCTTGCTTCTGGATTGGCCTAACCCTATCAATCAACGTTTGGCACGTTACCGCCACCCTCAACTCCTGGGTCAAGCCTTTAAACTCTCGACTAATAAGCTGAGGGCATCAGCCCTTTGACTAGTAAGTCAATTCCTTTAGAGTTTAACTAGTAAAATGAGTCCTTTAACTTCCAACTGATAAATCGAGTGCTTTACCTTTGACTAATTAGTTAAGTCTTTGTTTTTTGACTGATAAGTCAAATCCTTTCATCCTTTGACTGATAAGTCAAGTCTTTCAATCTTCGACTGATAAGTCGAATCCTTCAACCTTCGACTGAAAAGTCGAATCTGTAGAGCATGTTAAAACCTTGACTATTAAGCCAGGCTCTATATCAGATAACACAAACAAATCTTCAGCTTATAAGCAGATCTTTCCTAACCCGATATACAAATTAACAACCACAGAGTTACACAAGTGTGTGTCGCACTCCTTCTTGTTTGTATGGCATCTGAGCCAGTCAAGTGCATGTCGCACTCCCTTTCCATTTGTTTGGCATCCGAGCCATTCAAGTGCATGTCGCACTCCCTTTCCATTTTTTTGGCATCCAAGCCAGTCAAGTGCATGTCGCACTCCTTTTCCATTTGTTTGGCATCCGAGCCAGTCAAGTACATGTCGCACTCCCAGGGTGGCCCAGCCATGGTGGCCCACACTCCACGTGTATGATGCCAATCTCAGCTCATAAGCCGAGTCTTACTGATCCTCGACTCATAACCCGAGCCTGCAAGCCTTCGACTTATAAGTCCAAGCTTTAGGACCCTCGAATTATAAGACGAGTCTTTCGAAGTCCAATGTGCCCTTGACTAATAAGTCAGTCCCCATTTAACATCCTAATAACCCTCTGAATTACAAACCGAGCTTCCCAGCCACAACAGACAATCACATATCTCATACAACGTACATATTAACAATTACAATGAGTGATAATACATTCAAACAGCAGTCATAAGGCATAATCATAATTATGCGCATTTCAGTGTACTTAACCAGATATTCACACACATAATTATAATCATGTTCATTAACAGGGCCAAAGCCTTAATCATGTCTATATTCAGCATTGACTAAGCTCTAATCACATATTCACATACTGGGTGCAGTTTTCTTACCTTCGATCCAAATGCAAGTTACTAGTGACGCCCTTTGAGTACGATTCCTGATCTGAGCCCTTAGCGATGACCTAGTCACAACCATAATAAGTAATATCGTCAAAAACGATTGATTAAAGGCTTTCAGACTAAGTCCCAGCCTCCGGGACATCGAATTCTACCCAACACGAAAGTAGAATCGATCTCGAGCCCAAAAGGTTAAGTTTCCAACCTAAAAACACCTCTAGGGCCAGAAATCCCATTAAGGGCCACAACCCTAGGGACTCTAGGGCGCCGGAGAATGGACAAATAATTGGAGGAGAAACTGCCGTGAAATGAGAGGGAGACCATCTGTGAGAGAGAAGGTGGGGTGGAGAGAGACTCTAGGGCGAAGTGAGAATAAGAGATCAAAAGAAAAAAAACATGTGATAGGGCCAATGCTCAATATCATACTAGAAACCAATATATGAGATCTTACTGGCCCAATAAACAATAGGAATATCCTAAACAATAACGCTTTTTGAAAAATGTCATTTTTCAGTGGAATATAAAGTCAAAATTGTTGTAGTGTTGTGAAGAGAATCTGGTGGTGCCTGAGGCAAAAGCACTAGTGCCCTTCAACTTGCATCCAATACCTCAGTTTTGGCCACGTCGTTGACCAAGTACCTTTGAGACGACTTGTGTCTCATCGGCAGAGGCACTTCCTGGTGAAGATTCAGATTGAGATTGGGATTGAGATTGGGATTGGGTCTGGACTTCTTGCTGCAAGGCAGCAGTTTAGAAACAAGACAATTAATACATAATATAACTGAATAATATACATATATACAAAACTTAGAAAGTTACTCTAATGCCCCAAAATCCCTAATGTGGTTTAATGGCTGAATTAGTAGGCCGGGAGGGCCATAATTGTTTTATTATGCCATTAAATTATTATATGCATGTCTATGTGAATTATATTATAATATGATGTTAAATGCATGCATGTGGGTCCACATTTGGTTATAAGGGCATTTTGATAATGTGGCCTGTTGAGGGCATGTTTGTATATTTTGGTGCATGTTTGTGATTAATTGTTGAGGCCACATTATAATGTGGATTTGTTCGAGCAGTTCGGCATAAGACGATCTTTAAATATAAACTATCGGTTTGGTTATAATAGGATTAAGCTCGGGGCTCGGGGTGAGTCTCGAGGTGTTTTGGTGATTAGAGTGTTACCGGGAATTAAAGGGTAACGAGTTATGAATTATTGGTATTTGAGGATATTGAGAATAACGAGAATTGGAGAACGTTAATTGTGATTAGCAGGTTTAGAGGATAAATGTCATTTTTGCCCTTACTAGTCTTTAGAGGATTTTATTTAACCTAGGGGCAACATGGTCTTTTGGCAAGGGTTATATGGGATTCTAGTATGCTGTAGAAAGAGCTGAAGCAAAAATAGAGCAAGTTCCCTCCTCACGGTCATCATCTTCGACTTTTCTCCTTTGAAGTTTTTTATTCCAATTTGAAGAACTAAACTAGTGAATCAAAGTTTGGAGCTTAGGACTTTAGTTCATCCATTGAAGATGACTTAAATCTAGCTTGAGGTAAGAATTCATCCATGAAACCTTAGTTATACTCTGTTTTTCTATTGGTTTTTAGTTGAGAAATTTATAGTGTTTAGATGAGAATTAATGGAAGTTTTGGAGGAAATTCACTTGGGTTTTGATGCTTGTATGGTGGGTAAGTTGTGGTAACAATTGGGGGCTTTGTTTGGTGATGCTGGGGGAGTTTTAATGAGGTTTTAGAATGAGTTCGAAGGGAGAAAAACAAGGATTTTGGCTGAGTTTCAGGTGGGGTCGTGGCTCTGTTCTAGAGCGCCGCGGCCCAAGCTTGAGAAAATGGGAGGAAGAGGCTAAAGGGTCGCGACATGGCCAAGAAGGGTCACAGCCCATGCTGGGAGCTGAAGGGAGGTCGCCTCTGGTTGAGGGGCAGGCCGTGGCATGGCCAGGGAGGGTCGCGGCCCTTAGTGGCATTTTGGCCAAAAGTTGGTTTTTGGCTTTGGGATTCAAGCCTTAGGCCTCATAATCGATCCTACTACCCGATTTAGTAGGATTCGATGTCTCGGAGGCTAGGTTTTGGTTCGGGAACCTTTGTTATTCATTTTATTGATCGAATCTCATAATTGGTTATGACCAGGTGACCGTCAAGGAACCAAAAGGTTGATCGTTCTCAAGGGTCGTTCTTATACTAATTCTCGCTCGAACCAGAGGTAAGAAAACTGCACCCTATATGTGACATGCATGGTTATTGTTGAGGCATGTTGATTGTTAAATGTGGACATTGATTGCATATTAAATGCTTAGCAAATCTTGCTTACTTGTGTATGGCACTGACTATTCAGAATCGGCATTGGTCGCGTATTACTGACCTAAGAGTCAGGAACGGCATAAGCGTCATGAACGCAGAACCAATAAAAGATTAAATCTAATCGATATCAGCATTGAATGACTTAATGAGCATTAATGCTTGACCGACCCTAGGGTCGATGAAAATTATAAGCGCTTGACTAGTCTATGACTAGTTACTTAGAGCCAGGGCCTAAGGCCTAGGAGACTATTTTGTAGCATGGCTAGGGAGCGGAATCCCATGGTTGTGACTCTATGGTCACTCGGTAGTTTTATACTAGTAACTATTTCATCAGATACCTATCTCGTTTAAGCTAGTGAAAGGATCACTTATTTGTAAAGCCCCGGTGACCCTATCGTCACATGGCTAATGGGAACAGAACCCATCTTAGTGACTTTTGTGCCTGTCACTCCTCTATTTTGGACTGAAAGTCCTGAATGATTATTATGATCATTGTTGATATTATATTCATGCAGTATTGAGTTTTCTTGCTGAGCTTTGACTCATGGGTACTATGTGGTGCAGGTAAAGGGAAAGAAAAGCTCACCTAGCCTTGAGTGGAGAGCTTAGGTGGTGATGTGTACATATGCGGCCGCTTGACCACCACAGCCAAGGAATTCTCAGGGGAACTAGGGGGTTTATCCTATTTTTGTCGCTTAGATTGGAGGGTTGTAAATTTTATAATGTAGTGACCATTTTGCATTGTAAATAACTTGTAAATGTTTTTATGGGCCCATGAATAGTTTTATGTTTTAAATAAAATATATCCTTTCCTTTTGATTGGTTTTCCAGCTTAATCTATTAATAACACCTAGAAGCACGTTTTTAACCAAAGAACTAGGTTAGCGAGTTAAATTCACGATTCAAAGTTCACCGTAACTGTCTTGGGGTAACCAGGGCATTACAGTTACTTACAAATGCATCCTTAGCATTCGTGTTCACCCATCCACGTTTCAGATGATTATGCATGTCCTTGAACGTATCGATAATGCTGGGCAATTCCTTTGTCTGGAGATTCATCTTTAGAAAAAAAAAAATATCAGTTAAATATTGAAATTATTATTAAGATAACTAAAAATATTTCAAATTATCAATATATTTTTATTTATCTTCTTAAATCAAGCAGAAGCATAAGAGGTCGATCTATGGAGACTTGGATACTTCTGTTTTGCTCTGTTGGCAGCATTTGCCTTTGAGCGTGTTGTAGCACCCACATTATTTTGATATAATATAGCCAATAATCACATGATTGCATTGCATTACTTATCATACAATATGTATAATTTGAGCATATGCATATTCTTATAAGTGTTTTCATGTATAAGTATAAAAGTTGTGTATATGATGTCTATGTGTATGTTTAATATTATGAACCTTGTGGCGTTTGAGTTATCTTTTATGGGTGTTTGATGTGCTCAAGATATAATAAAGGATGAAATATATGGACAAGGCATGAAATCAAGTGAGAAAAGTGAGATATAGAAGGCAAAAGATGTTAAGCAGTGAAAAATAGTACAATGTCAATTACTAGTATTTCGGTGTAAAATTGAATATTAGTGGATTTACTAAATATAATTGAGGTATGATTAAGGTCTCATTGATGAGGTAAAAATGGTTTTAGAACCATTCGATCAAGTCTTGATGGGAGGTATACATAATCATTAGTGTTGACGCAAAGTCAAAACGAGCTTAGCATAAGTGTTCTACGCTCAATCGGGTAAGCATAACTATTGAGTATGAACTCATATGGGAAGAGATTACTATGGATTTCATAGTTGGATTACCAAAGACTTCTGAACAACATGATGCTATTTGAGTTATAGTAGACCAATATACCAAATCAACACACTTTCTTCTGGTACGCATGACTTATACTATGGATCAATGGGCAGAATTATGTGTTCAGGAGATTGTTAGATTACATGGAGTACCAGTATGTATAATTTCATATCAGGATGCTCGATTTACTTCATTGTTTTGGGAAATTTTGCAAAGAGCATTGGGGACAAGATTGAAGTTCACTACGACATATCACCCCCAATTTGATGGACAATCTGAAAGGCCATTCAAACTCTTGAAGATATGCTCCGCGCATGTGTCTTAGATTTTCAAGGATCATGGGAGAAGTATTTGTGTCTAATAGAGTTTTCTTATAACAATAGCTTTCATTCAAAGATTGGTGTAGCACCATATGGAATGTTATATGGCAGAAAACGCAGGTCACCAATTCATTGGGATGAAATGGGAGAAAGAAAGTATCTTGGTCCAGATCTTGTCAGAAGGACAACTGAAGCAGTAGAGAAAATAAGAAAAAGAATGTCAACTGCTCAGAGTAGACAAAAAAGTTATTCTAATTGAAAGCGAAGAGATGTGGAGTTCAATATTGGGGACAAGGTATTTTTGAAAATTGCCCCTATGAAAGGAGCAATGAGGTTTGGAAAGAAAGGGAAGTTAAGCCCGAGATTTACTGGACCTTTTGAAGTATTAGAAAATGTGGGAAAGGTAGCCTATAGAATGGCATTACCGCCATCATTGTCGAATGTCCACGATATTTCTCATGTATCATTATTGAGAAAATACGTTCCAGATCCTTCACATGTGCTAAACTACGAGCCAATAGAAGTTGAACAAGACCAAACATATGAAGAATTTTTTTTTCAAAATTCTTGACAAAAAAGAGAAAGAGTTGAGAAATAAGAAGATTTCACTGGTTATGGTCTTGTGGAGAAGTTCAAATATTGAGAAAATGACATGGGAACGGGAAGATGAAATAAGATCCAAATACCTAGAGTTATTTTGATATAATATAGCCAATAATCACATGATTGCATTGCATTACATATCATACAATATGTATAATTTGAGCATATCCATATTCTTATAAGTGTTTTCATGTATAAGTATAAAAGTTGTGTATATGATGTCTATGTGTATGTTCAATATTATTAACCTTGTGGCGTTTGACTTGTCTTTTATGGGTGTTTGATGTGCTCAAGATATAAGAAATGATGAAATATATGGACAAGGCATGAAATCAAGTGAGAAAAGTGAGATATAGAAGGCAAAAGATGTTAAGCGGTGAAAATAGTACAATGTCGATTACTAGTATTTCGGTGTAAACTTGAGTATTCGAGTTAAGAAATAGAAAACTCGACCTAATGTGAATTCTCTATATTTCTATGGTCAATTCAAACAATAGGAAGCAATGAATACAGCCATAAATCACATAAACCAATTTGATACTCTCGTTCTAAATTGAAATCTATGTCTATTCAATTTTAGCATATTCAAATCTCACTTTTCAGATTTTGATTCAAATTCATAATTCGTATGTAAAAGTTGATCAATCAATCACATACACAATAAACACAAATTGAATCGATTTCAGATGAAGAAAAAATAGATAAATACATTAAATCATAATAGAGTTTCAAGAGAGTCAATTAGAAAAACTAAACAGAAATTTAGTTCATGTTTATCATTAAGAAATCCATAAACATGAAATTAACATAAACTAAAAGAAAAAGAAAAGAAAAGAACTCTAGATGATCAATCCAATCTTCATACAAAGCCTCCTTAGCCTCCTCTCCCAGTCCAGATATCCAAAAAGTGCCTCTTTCCCTCTCATTTATCGTCATTTAAACCTAATTAGTGTTTTGTTAAACATGAAATGACTAAAACACCCTTAATTAAAAATCTGCGTTTTTCTCTGTTGTAGACATATCCTGCAGTCGCAGGAATGCTCTAGAAATGTAGAAACTCCTCTGAAGTTGCGGCTGCAAGACACACTTCCTACGGTCGCAGGAAGTGCTCCGAAACACGTTTTCCACCAGTTTTTGTCATTTTGTCGATTTTTCCACCATGTTACCACACCTAAGTCACCTAAGCCCTTCGACACTTAAAAACATACAAAGACAAACGTAAAATAGAACAAAACAAAACAAACACCTAATATTTTTTCTAAAAAAACACAGATAAATGAGTCTAAAACTCTTTTATCAATTGACGCAAAGTCAAAACAAGCTTAGCATAAGTTTTCTACGCTCATTCAGGTAAGCATAACTATTGGGTATGAATTCATATGGACCTAAGGTTTGGTGTGAGTGTTTCACACATAAGGATAATGGGCCTAGCAAATGATTAAGTCGAAATTATTGAAGTGATAAAGATTTCATAAGTCAAAAAGTGTAATGATAAGGTGAAAGGTGTCAAATTTTGATACAATAAGGCCAAATCATTGAAAATAAAGGATTCTCATCAACCTTATCACTTTCCATGACCAAGACTTTGAAAAACAGAGAGAAAAGAAAACCAAAAACCATTTCTTGGCTGGCTTGAAGATATTCTAAGGAGATCCAAGTGAAATCAAAGCCAAAGAAGTGGATTAAGCTTAGTTCTGGCCATTTTATGGTAAGTTCTTGTACTTGGAAGTTAAAAAATGTTTTTGAATTTTTTTGAGAGCTTATATATGGTTTTTTTATCCTTTTTAAGATATTTCTTGGTGGTTTCCAAGTGGTTTGAGATTTAGAAAAGCTAGAAGAGATTGTTTTCGCCGAAAAGTTGCTTGGTAAGTGAAATTTTGTGTCTTATGAGGTTTTTGTGGTTCTTGAAGTACAAACTGACTTTTGGTTATTTGATTGAGTTTATAAGAGGGTATATATGTTTATAAATGTTTGAATAGACGTGGAGGCTCATGTAATTTGGGTGATGATCTTGGAAATTATAATTTTATCAAAATCAGTATATGATAACTTCGTGATGAATTATGTTGGTATTTCGGATATATGGTTATGGCAGGCTATTTAATGTTGATTACTGATTGATTTTGATATTTGGGGATAGCTAAAATTAAGGGGAAGCTCTGTCAAATTTTTCCCAAGTGTCTAAGATAAATCTAACACTCGATCTATGTGGTTTAAGGCAATTTAGGCATGATTTGGATATGATGTTTTATGGATATTTTTAAATAATAGTTCAATGTCTTACTGCCATCATTATGATGTAAAATTCATGCCATTGTCAGGATAAGCACATCAACACCGAAGACACCACTTGTTACACGGTGAAATATATTTTGGACAGAAGGTAAGTAAAGTACTCAACTGGAACATAAGAATTACATGTTATGTGAAAGTATGCATTACATGAATATGTTGTGAGTAAGTGGTATTAACATACATGGACACTTCATCATAAATTTGTATGCATGGCATAACAGTGATATGGTGAATTATTGTATGATATAAGACCATGCATGATATTATGATGATAAATTATGTGATGCCTTGGCAAGTTTTATGCAACATAAAAGTAAGTTGTAATAAGAAGTTTAAGTTCAGTGCCACTGTTTTGAAAAGGAAAATGAGAATGTAAGTAAGTGTAAACGGAGGCCTATAGTTAGGCTCATAGTGGCAGCCCAATAATTTGGGCTAGGTTTTAGTGAACCAATTATATTGTTTGCCAGGTTCCCATTTTTATTTCTCCTCCATATGAGTTATTGTTATATGTATTGACACCACAGTGTGTGGCCGCCTTAACTGTAGAGCCCAAGAACTTTACTTAGCTAAGTTAGATAGTAGTATTATAGTAATTATAGTATTATCTTTTTGACTGTGGATTTTTGGTTCAGACCGGGATTTATTTGGACACTCATAGTAGTACTTGTAGATTTTCTAAGTTTAACCTATAGTTTAAGAATATTAATGTTAACCTAAGGTTTGATTAATATGACTGATATTAAGGATAATATTTATTATACTATAAGGTTTAGATAAGAACCAATAGGATTTTAAGCACATGTTATGTATGGGTGATTAAGGATTAAGTATTTTGAGGATTAAATTTAATAAGGGTAAAGTTTGAATGCTCTAAGGCCAGTCAACAGCTTTGAATACGTTTGAGGGCTTAGTCAGGGCCATTTACTCAATTTGAATTAAGCTAAAAATGTGTAATTTCGTGTTTAAATAATCAGTGAATGCCGATATATCGCAGCTATGGGGGGGATATATCGCAGCACGTAGATACGGAAAACACGAAACGATGCACGTTTGCCTCGGGCATATTGGTCCAGGCGATATATCGCCTATAGGGGGCGATATATCGCCTCCTTCAGCTTATTTTGAAAAGTTTTGAAATCATTTTCCATTCAGCCCTTCAACCTCTTGATAAGTCCAGCACCTTTTTGAACGAGTCTTCAGCCTCTGCTGAACAACAATTCAAATTATTTTCACCTAAAAAGCCATTATTTTTATTCAAGTAAAATTAAGATCCTTTCATTCCTAAACTCTATAAATAGGACCTAGTACCCAGCCATTATTCATCTTTTGCGCTAAGTTCAGAGGCTGCAAGTTGCTAGGTGAGTGTGAGAGTGTAAACACTTGGGTTGGGAATCATAAGCTTGATCATCATAAGCTTATCAAACACTTGGGGAAGTAAGGTTTTATAGTATTTCGGTTCGAGGTGTAGATTGGTCTTACAAGTCTTCAAGGTATTTCCACACTTTAGTTCATTGGTATTATTTTATTTTAAGTTCTCATAGTCTTCTACACAGCCTTCTAACCTTAATCTTTATTTTGGTTAGGAAATCTAAGAATTTGCACATAAGTATTTGGTAAGTATTTTCTCAATGGTTTAGTCCTTCCATTCCTTTCATTTCTCTTCTTCACTATACTCACTCTTTTTCAAATGGTTCTTAGGAGTGTTCCAAAGTCCCAAATCTGTCCTCTTATCCCAGTAATTTTGGTAAGGAAAATAGGATAGAATCTATATGTTATATGCTTATGTTATCTTATGTTTTTATGTTATGAAATGTGCTGTGTATGTATGTATGTAGACTTGGGCATATGACCCATATGACTAACAAGCCCCAAATAGATTATGGGCATATGACCTGCTTAGCTAGTAGGACCCCACTAATCTAATGGGCATATGACTTGTTTAGTCTATGGGACCCCAAGTAATAATGGCCATTATAGTATGTGTATGATAAAAGTGTTATGTTATGTTTTTATGTTTCTTATGAAATTTATGTATATGAACTATGTGGTAGATTTTCCTTGTTGGGCATTAGGCACATTCCTTTTTGTTTATATGAGCAGGAAAATAGCTTTAATGGCGGGTAAGATTCGTGGACGCTTGGGGAATGTGTATCGGTGATGAATGGATTCAAGGAGTCGAGAGTTCGATATCGAGGATGTAGTCTTTTATTTATGGTTTATGTGTATTTTTCCGCATCTATTTATGTAATCTCTTTTCATTTCAAGTAAGATATGTTTTCTTTTTAAAACAATGGGATCCCATATCCTACTTTGAGTTATGTAAGTTTTAACATTGGTTTTTACAAGTTTTTAATAAAGTATGATCTTTTTCACTTGTAAGTTCTATTAAAGGTTAGGGTCTATGTATGGTTTTCGTTAATGGTCCAAAGTCTAGAGTAGTTGGGTCATTACAGTTAGTATCAGAGAAACGGTTCCTTCGCATGAAGTTCTCCTCGATACACACGCTCAAAGCTCCGAATCTTACCGCCAAGTAATTATTTAAGTTATAGTTATTTTGCTTATGTGTATAGCTAACAACTTTAGTGTTTATGTTTTCAGTTAAGTATGAACAGAGCGTTAACCTATCAAGATATTCGAGCCATTAAGGCCTTAAAAAGAATAAGGGAGCCAAGAAATACCATAGGAGCACTAGAAAGAATCACACGAAGACTGCTTTTGTTCCACCAAGAGATAGGCCACCTTCAAGAGTCTAAGCAAATAATGTTGAGGTCAACGGAACAATATGTATTAATAATTAGGGTATTGAAAGATTTCCATCCTGTAATAGCAGCCTTAGAAGAAATATGGGAAACCATGAATGATGAGGATGAATTACCATTAGTGATGCGATATTATTTCCTCTTAGTTAGGTTCACTGCAAAATTCGAATTTCAATTCACAAATGAGCAAAAACATAGGATTCTCACAAACCTTTCTAGAGGACATTTTGATGCACATGACAATGATGATTATGAGAAGATAGATGACGATATGCTAGATGAAGGATCGTATGTAGAAGATCCCGATTTTTAGAATACTAGTTTTCATTGTTTGTCTTATTTCTTTCTTTATTTTATGATTGTAATAAGTGAAATTTTTTTTTTCCAAATGAATAACATGCTATTTTATTATCATGTATGAGTTTGATTTTATTTTTCGCAATCATAATAAGTAATAAATAAAATGAATAATGACTAAGTTCGGTGAGGGTGGATACAAATCAATGAACCAAGTTTCCTTATTGAGAGTTAGGGGGCCATAGTAGTGGGAACGATTTTACTGATCCCAGCCCTCCCTCAATATGGTTAACTTTGGAACAAAGATAAGTTTCGAGCCTGAGAATTAAGTCATATAGGATAATTAAAAACACACTTAGAAAATAAAGATGACTTGTTTTTCTAAGTATAGAAACCCACTCTAAATAATAAATAAAGACTTATATTTTTTTTTTCATAAAAAGTCATAATAAATAGGTCCGAGATATGTTTGTTTAGAATAAGTTTTTGCCTTAGAGCCTATTAGGTAAAGTTCTAACATGTTTCTTTCAACTGTTAGAACTCTGCTACGATGTCGCTTCGAAGATCCGCACGCACCAACGGAAACGCCTCCAACGCCGTCCCAGCAACCAATGAAGCCCCTCCAGTTCGCAGAAGGGGAGTGCGTGCTACTGCCCGCCGCAATACGCCGGCACCGCCAGCTGACAACACTGCAGAGATCGCTAGACTGCGACAGCAAGTCGAAGAACTTTTGCAGCAACAACGCCAACAGGCTCAAACTCAGCCTCAGCCTCCGCCGCAGCCGCAGACGCAGCCACAGCAAATGGCCCCAGCACCCCAAAAAGTTGGTCCATATGGGGGATGGCCAATGACGAACTACGCACCATATCCAGTATCGAACATGGAGCCAGTGTATGAGAGGTTCCACAAGCAGCACCCTCCAAACTTCGAAGGGACTACAGACCCCTTTGAGGCAGAAGAGTGGCTAAGGAATGTGGAGCCGATTCTGACGCACATGAACCTCAGTAATGCGGACCGCATATCCTGCGTCTCGTCTTTACTCAAGAAGGATGCCATGTTATGGTGGGACTTGGTCCAGCAATCTCATGATGCTGCCACCATGACATGGACCCGATTTGTGGAGCTCTTCCACAAAAAGTACTACAACTCAACTGTACTCGCTTCAAGAGTTGAGGAGTTTTCCAACTTGAAGCAAGGTAATTTATCAGTGGCAGAATATGCTCGTCAGTTTGACCGCTTAGCTAAGTTCGCCTCTGAGATGGTTCCAACCGATTTTCTGAGGGTGAAAAAGTTTGTTAGAGGACTTCGACCAAAGATCGAGATGGGGGTTAAGCTAGCAAACCCGGGAAACACTACATATGCTGACGTTCTTGAGACGGCAATCGAAGTAGAAAGGTTGCAGGCCAATGTAAGCAAAGAAGAAGCCAGTAAGCCTGAACCTAGACAGCAAAGTCAACCTTAGGCCAGTCGGAACAACAACCATAATGGCAACAATCAGTCCAGCAACAACGGTAACGGCCAGAAAAGACGGCATCCGAATAACAAGAAGTTCGACAGCGATAAGAAGGCACGTACGAATAATGGAGGAAATAGGCCGGGCTACGTAGAATACCTGCCATGTGCTAAGTGTCAGAAGAAGCATCCTGGAGAATGCCGCGCAAACACCAAGGAATGCTTTAACTGTGGTCAGGAAGGGCATCGTAAAAGAGATTGTCCTCAGCAAAAGCCATAAGGGAAGAAGGACGAAAAGATGGTTCCTGCTAGGGTTTTTACTTTAACCCAAGGAGAGGCTGATGCTAGAAACAAGGTGGTCACATGTCAGGTTTCTATCCTCAATAACCAATGTTGTGTATTATTTGATTCGGGAGCCACTCATTCGTATATCTCATTAGGAATGATAGAAAAACTAGGCAAACCTTGTGAAATATTTAGAACTAGGTTTGTAACCGAGTTGCCTTCGGGCAAAGTAGTTCTATCATCACGGATAATACGAGGCGTACCGATCAAGATTGAGGACATAGAACTAGAAGGAGACCTGATAGAGCTAGTGATCAAGGACTTCGACGTAATACTAGGCATGGACTGGCTAGCACGGCACGGCGCAACCATCGACTGTAAACGCAAGAAGGTGATGTTCGAGACTCCTGACGGCCAGAGACTATGCTTCATGGGACAAGCTGCAAGGTTACGCACCACGTTAGTGTCATCTCTCAAAGCTCAGAGAATGATGGAGAAAGGATGCCAAGCATTCTTAGCCAGCATCACGAACGTGGAAAGGGAGACGCCACTTAAAGTTGGAGATGTCTGAGTTATACAAGAATTTCCAGAGGTATTTCCCGATGACTTGCCAGGATTGCCACCAACTAGAGAAATAGACTTCACGGTAGAATTAGTACCAAGCACCGAGCCTATCTCTAAGGCACCATACCGGATGGCACCTACGGAACTCAAGGAGTTAAAGACGCAACTACAAGAACTCCTAGACTTGGGTTTTATTAGGCCAAGCCATTCACCATGGGGAGCTCCGGTACTATTCATGAAGAAGAAGGACGGAAGTATGCAGATGTGCATAGACTATCGTGAGTTGAACAAAGTAACGATTAAGAACAAGTACCCGCTACCTCGGATCGACGATTTGTTTGATCAACTCCAAGGCGCGACTGTATTTTCAAAGATAGATTTACGGTCCGGGTATCATCAGCTCAAGGTAAAGGGAGAAGATATTCCTAAGACAGCCTTTAGGACTCGTTATGGACATTACGAGTTCTTGGTTATGTCTTTTGGTCTTACTAACGTACCAGCCGCGTTTATGGACTTAATGAATAGGGTCTTCAAGGATTCCCTAGATAAGTTCATCGTTGTGTTCATCGATGACATTTTGATATACTCCAAGGGTGAAGTAAAGCACGAGGAACATTTGAGGTTGATTTTGATGCGATTAAAGGAACATCAACTCTACGCCAAGTTCAAGAAATGCGAATTTTGGCTTTCGCAAGTGGCGTTCCTCGGGCACATTATATTGAAAGATGGAGTTGCAGTAGACCCATCAAAGGTAGAGGCCGTGAAGGATTGGCCCAGACCAAAGAATGCATCTGAAGTAAGAAGCTTCCTAGGGCTAGCAGGTTATTATAGGAAGTTTGTAGAGGGCTTTTCAAAGATAGCCACTCCGCTCACCAACCTGACCCGGAAGCAACAAAAGTTTAACTGGAACGATAAGTGTGAAGAAAGCTTCCAGTTGCTTAAGGATGAGCTTTGCTCAACACCAGTACTCAGTGTACCAACACCCAACGATAAGTTCGTTGTCTACTGCGATGCATCGAAGCAAGGATTGGGTTGCGTACTAATGCAAAATGACAAGGTGATAGCCTATGCCTCACGGCAGTTAAAGGAGTATGAACAGCGCTATCCAACTCACGATATGGAGTTGGCAGCGGTGGTCTTTGCGTTAAAAATCTGGCGCCATTATCTTTACGGAGAACGGTGCGAGATTTATACGGACCACAAGAGTATAAAGTACTTCTTTACTCAGAAGGAGCTCAACATGAGGCAGCGCAGGTGGTTGGAGTTAGTAAAGAATTACGACTACGAAATCCTATACCACCCGGGGAAGGCAAACGTAGTTGCCGATGCACTTAGCAGGAAAAGTTATGGGAATTTAGCAGCTTTAGCCAGAATAGAAAAGCCGCTACAGCAGGAGCTGATCAGTGCCGGAATAGAAGTAGTTATAGGCAAGCTGGCTAACTTGTCTATCCAATCGAATCTGCTAGAGGACATACGGATTGGTCAGAGACATGATGACGCGCTAGCAGCACATATGGATGCAGTCAGAGAAGGCAAGACTACAGATTTCTCAATATCTAGCCAAGGCTTATTGAGATATAAGGATCGGGTATGCGTGCCAAATGATCAAAGTATTAAGAAGACGATCCTAGAAGAAGTGCACAGTACCCCGTACTCAGTTCACCCAGGGTCTACCAAGATGACTCATGACGTCAAGGCAATTTATTGGTGGCCAGGGATGAAGAAGGACATAGCGGAGTATGTATCTAAGTGTCTTATATGCCAGCAAGTGAAAGCAGAGCATCAGCGGCCTGCAAGTTTATTGCAACCGCTTAGCATACCAGAATGGAAGTGGGATGATATAGCTATGGACTTCGTGACAGGTCTGCCAAAGACGAATAAGCAGCATGATTCCGCTTGGATAGTAATAGATAGACTAACCAAGTCGGCTCATTTTTTGCCTGTTAAGACTTCTTACACGGCAGACCAATACGCAGACATTGACATCCAAGAGATAGTACGGTTGCATGGAATCCCCAAGACAATAGTGTCAGATAGAGGATCGGTGTTTACATCGAGATTTTGGGGAAGTTTATAGCAAGCTATGGGTACTAAGTTGAGTCTTAGTACAGCTTTTCATCCTCAGACAGATGGGCAGTCCGAGCATACGATTCAGATTTTAGAGGATATGCTACGCGCGTGTGTACTTGATTTCGGAGGATCATGGAACAAGTACTTGCCGCTGATCGAGTTCTCATACAACAACAGCTACCAGTCAACGATCGGGATGGCACCTTATGATTTGCTATATGGAAGAAGGTTCCGATCATCGTTGCACTGGGACGAGGTAGGAGAAAGGCAGCTTTTAGGGCCCGAAGCTGTTAGACAAGCTCAAGAAGCAGTAGCGCTTATTAGACAATGTATGCTTGCTGCTCAAAGCCGTCAGAAAAGCTATGCGAATGCCAAGCGACGCGATGTGGAATTCGAAGTTGGAGATCAAGTCTTCCTGAAGATATCTCCTATGAAAGGTGTCAAGCGGTTTGGAAAGAAAGGCAAGCTTAGTCCCCGATTCATAGGTCCTTTTGAGATATTGGACAAAGTGGGACCAGTTGCGTATAGACTAGCCCTACCGCCAGCACTAGCCGATAGTCACAACGTGTTCCACATCTCTATGTTACGCAAATATGTGTCAGACCCATCTCACGTCCTCAAGTACGATACGATAGCACTCCAGAAAGACTTAAGTTACGAGGAACAACCGGTTAGCATCCTAGATAGGGGGATGAAGCAGTTACGGTCCAAGAGCTTTCCTATAGTTAAAGTCCTATGGAGTAATAGTTCTGAACGAGAGGCAATGTGGGAGTTGGAGGAGGACATGCAAGGCCGGTATCCGGAATTATTTGGTAAGTAAATTTCGAGGACGAAATTCTTTTTAGTAGGGGAGAATTGTAGAGTCCAAGAACTTTACTTAGCTAAGTTAGATAGTAGTATTATAGTAATTATAGTATTATCTTTTTTACTGTGGATTTTTGGTTCAGACCGGGATTTATTTGGACACTCATAGTAGTACTTGTAGATTTTCTAAGTTTAACCTATAGTTTAAGAATATTAATGTTAACCTAAGGTTTGATTAATATGACTGATATTAAGGATAATATTTATTATACTATAAGGTTTAGATAAGAACCAATAGGATTTTAAGCACATGTTATGTATGGGTGATTAAGGATTAAGTATTTTGAGGATTAAATTTAATAAGGGTAAAGTTTGAATGCTCTAAGGCCAGTCAGCAGCTTTGAATACGTTTAACGCTTAGTCAAGGTCGTTTACTCAATTTGAATTAAGCTAAATATGTGTAATTTCGTGTTTAAATAATCAGCGAATGCCGATATATCGCAGCTATAGGGGGGGATATATCGCAGCACGTAGATACGGAAAACACGAAACGATGCACGTTTTCCTCGGGCATATTGGTCCAGGCGATATATCGCCTATAGGGGGCGATATATCGCCTCCTTCAGCTTATTTTGAAAAGTTTTGAAATCATTTTCCATTCAGCCCTTCAACCTCTTGATAAGTCCAGCACCTTTTTGAACGAGTCTTCAGCCTCTGCTGAACAACAATTCAAATTATTTTCACCTAAAAAGCCATTATTTTTATTCAAGTAAAATAAAGATCCTTTCATTCCTAAACTCTATAAATAGGACCTAGTACCCAGCCATTATTCATCTTTTGCTCTAAGTTTAGAGGCTGCAAGTTGCTAGGTGAGTGTGAGAGTGTAAACACTTGGGTTAGGAATCATAAGCTTGATCATCATAAGCTTATCAAACACTTGGGGAAGTAAGGTTTTATAGTATTTCGGTTCGAGGTGTAGATTGGTCTTAAAAGTCTTCAAGGTATTTCCACACTTTAGTTCATTGGTATTATTTTATTTTAAGTTCTCATAGTCTTCTACACAGCCTTCTAACCTTAATCTTTATTTTGGTTAGGAAATCTAAGAACTTGCACATAAGTTTTTGGTAAGTATTTTCTCAATGGTTTAGTCTTTCCATTCCTTTCATTTCTCTTCTTCACTATACTCACTCTTTTTCAAATGGTTCTTAGGAGTGTTCCAAAGTCCTAACTTTGTCCTCTTATCCCGGTAATTTTAGTAAGGAAAATAGGATAGAATCTATATGTTATATGCTTATGTTATCTTATGTTTTTATGTTATGAAATGTGCTATGTATGTATGTACGTAGACTTGGGCATATGACCCATATGACTAACAAGCCCCAAATAGATTATGGGCATATGACCTGCTTAGCTAGTAGGACCCCACTAATCTAATGGGCATATGACTTGTTTAGTCTATGGGACCCCAAGTAATAATGGCCATTATAGTATGTGTATGATAAAAGTGTTATGTTATGTTTTTATGTTTCTTATGAAATTTATGTATATGAACTATGTGGTAGATTTTCCTTGCTGGGCATTAGGCTCATTCCTTTTTGTTTAAATGAGAAGGAAAATAGCGCTAATGGCGGGTAAGATTCGTGGACGCTTGGGGAATGTGTATCGGTGATGAATGGATTCAAGGAGTCGAGAGTTCGATGTCGAGGATGTAATCTTTTATTTATGGTTTATGTGTATTTTTCCGCATCTATTTATGTAATCTCTTTTTATTTCAAGTAAGATATGTTTTCTTTTTAAAACAATGGGATCCCATATCCTACTTTGAGTTATGTAAGTTTTAACATTGGTTTTTACAAGTTTTTAATAAAGTATGATCTTTTTCACTTGTAAGTTCTATTAAAGGTTAGGGTCTATGTATGGTTTTCGTTAATGGTCCAAAGTCTAGAGTAGTTGGGTCATTACATTAACTCTTGAGCCCGACGGGGCAATGATGGCATAAGGTTTTTAATGCGCCCTATTGTGGTGATGGATAGCCGGAGGAGAACCCATGAGATTTTATATTATATGTGTAACAAGCCCTGCAGACATTGGCCTAATCAAACAGTGTGCACAATATTAAGGGGCCCAAAATTTAAAAAGAAGTTGTGTATGTCTATTGACATTGGGTAATCATTAGCATTACTTTGCTTGCTGAGCTTTAGGCTCACGGTTGTCTTGTGTTGTAGGTAGAGAAAGAAATGAGTGAATGACAAAGGAGAACTGAAGCATGATCTTGACCCTGATTTGTACATATGAACATATCGACATTTTGTGGGTTATTTCAGTTTATCAGTGTGTATGTTTGTAATAAAGTGTAAAGTTATGTTTTGAAAACAAATTGGGTTATTTAATACTTATGTATAATATGTTTGAGACACACTTTATGTTTAATGTAAATAATGTGAAATAAGTTTTTTTTTTTAAATTCCAAACTTCTGCTGAAAGTAATTATGAAATAGTTTTAAAACGTAACACCTCAGATATGGTTTTAACTAAAATAAGTGAGGTTGTTACACGTGCCATGAAATGTGGAGTGGTGAAAAGGTCAACCAACTTCTGCCAACTCTCGTTGTCCATGTCCTTCGATAGATTCTTTCTGGCTGTCTTATATCAACATACCTTCCATGTTCATCGAAGTGTTTTATCTTACGGCCTTTTCTATCCTTGTAGTGATCTTGAAACTCTCGCTCAATCTCAGTCTCTATCAGTCGCCACTCAGGGAGAGCTCGGGGAAGAATGAAAAATTCATTAAAAAAAAATTAAACTGGTTAGAATTTTGAAATTATGAAATTATTAAAAAAACATTACATGTGAATAAGTTGATAAATTTACCTCAATCTTTTGCATCAATCTTATCTTGTGCTCATCCGGGACACTCTGCCATGAGTCATAATATAACAAGACATGGTGATCAATAAGGTTACCATTAAGTCTCATGAAAACTGTCCCAAAATTGACAATTGCTTTGTAGGTTCTCTCCTTCAGATCAAATTGTAGAGCCAACAGACATTTATTGTCATTGACGAGCTGCTGCAAATTTTTGGATCGAGACCGACCTCTTCTTTTTGCGGCAGCTGCTGCATATTTTTAATTAAATTGAATAAAACAATAACAATTTTTCATTTATTGATAAAACGTATGCTAATTATAGTCTATTACCTGTCTCACAGGAAGTAGGAACTTGCGTAGGATCTAGAGAATCACCCACTCCATCACCGCCATGAGAACGAGCAACAACAGCATACATATCTTTATAGTTTAAATAAATATTAACTTAAAATTAGTTATAGTTGGAGGTTAATTACATAACTTAAATAATTTCGGTAATGCATTTGAAACTATTGAAAAACAAACATTGATTAGAAAAGTCATATATTGATTGAAAATTCTTCAAATTAAAACATACACATTAAACTGACAATAAGAATATGCATAAGAAAATATTATTCTTCATCAATGTCGATTCCTACATCATCATCTGTACTTTCTAAATCATCTTCACTAATTTCGTCATCATCATCGTCATTGATGAAATCATCATCCACATCCGGAACATATCGAGACGTTTCTCCGATTATGCTAGTATGACCAGGTCGATCCAAATACATAATATCCAACTCTCCTAATTCCACAGTGAGTACAAAATTTGATGAAGTGTTATCATGCACGACATCAACCTCGTTATCATCATCGATACTTGGATATTCTTAGATCTTTCGATGATTGACTTCTTCTACTACCTTCCAATTTTTGTTTCTTGAAGGATCTTCCAAGTAGAAAAATTATTTTGCTTGAGTGATGAGAATAAACTTCTCGTTCTTGTACCATTCAGAATTAATCATGATATTAGTTATGTTATTCTCAATCACATTTCGACCCTTGCTTGCATCAGTGTTGAATCATTTGCATCGAAACAATACTACCAAGTAACCATGGGAATAGCATAACTCTACAATCTCCTCAAGTTGGCCATAGAAAGTGAAATCATCGGTTCCTGGCACCGAAACTCCACTATTTTGAGTGGTACGTCTTTCATAATGACTATGTACCAAAAACCTCATACTGTTTACAATGCAAGCAGTGTAGGAGTATGCATTCTGATTGGACCCGTTTGCTAAAGCAAATAATTCATCAATACACTCAGTTTACTGTATTTTTTGCAAACGACCCATCTATAGAGCATGACACAAAAAAAAGAAAACATAATGAAATGATAATTAATCGATACAAATTTCGTAAGAATTCTACAGTTTCGACAATTTACCTTTTATTTAAACCAGCTAGGAAAATCTTTTTGAAGATTTATATTTGAATTTTCTCGAAGGCATTCACTGTATAACACAAGGATTAAGGTAAGATAACGGTTGGCTATGAATTAAATTTAATTAATTCATATATGTGTTGAGCTACTTACTCCATATATGGTTGGATCTCAGGACAATTGTTGAGTACAAACCACTCCACTTCTTTTCGATGAAGATAGTCAAGGGATATGATTTTCTTTTTGCTACTTGGACGACATTGTGATTCAAAAACTGACAACTGTCTTTTAGGAATAACAATATTCACATATCTTTCTAGACGATTAAATTTAGTCTTTACCCCCTGAAGATATTGCGAACAAAAAGTCAAAGCTTCATCGGCAACATAACCCTCCGCTATAGAACCTTCAGGGCATGCCTTATTCCTAACATAATTTTTTACCTTCTTTATATATCGCTCAAATGGATACATCCACCTCATGTAAACTGGTCCTCCGAGGATAGCTTCTTGCAGTAAATGAATAATTAAATGATTATTATGTCAAAAAAGTTTGGAGGAAAAATTAACTCCAACTTGCACAAAATTTATATCACTTGATCTTCTGCATTTTCCATGTCCTTAGCAACCAATGTACAAGCACATATTTACTTAAAGAAATTGCAAAGCTCAATGATTGTCTTCGAAATAGACTTATCCAAGTAGCCTCGAACTCCTACCTGCAGCAGACGTTGCATAAGAATATGATAATCATGGGATTTCAACCCAACAATGTTATCATCATTGTCAATTACTTTCTTAGAGAAATTTGAATCGAAGCCATCAGGAAGTCTAACTCCTTTTATGAACTGAGAAAAAAATTGTCTATCATCCGGTGTGAAAGAGTACATAGGATGTGGTTTAATCAACTTCGTATCGTCTTCCTCAAGGTGTAACTCTTATCAGATACTTCAATTCTTCAAGCTACTCATGCATTGGTGGTGTCTTTAGATTTCTCATTCATAAGAAAAGTATAAAGTAAACTGTCGCAAACATTTTTCTCTACATGCATCACATCTAAATTATGCTTCAGTTCAAGTTCAGACCAGTAATCAAGTTCAAAGAAAATACTCTTTTTACTCCAATTAAGATCTTTTGGATATCGATTTCTTTTCACACCTCCGAAACTGATATGTTTACCCGGCAAATGATCTGGAACTCTCGCTAATTGTTTGATTATATCTTGACTACTGAATTTTCTTGGAGGACATCTTTTTTCATAATTCTCATCAAACAAGCGACTCTTCCTCCAATTATGCGTAGAAGATAAGAAACTTCTATGACCAACATAAGCCATCTTCCCAATTACCCGACATGAAGGAGTGTCTTCGTTGCATGAAGGACATGCCATATATCATTGGCCACTCCAACCAGACAAACTACTACATGCCGGAAAATCATTGATAGTCCATAATAGTGATGCACGCATTCTGAATACACTATTCATTGCAGCGTCTCTGGTTTGAACAACTTCATCCTACAACTCCTTCAATTCGTCTACCATAGGCCATAAAAAGACATCCATGTCTTTCTCAGGTGATTTCAGACTGGGAATAAATAAGGTCAGTATGAATGATGATTCTTTTATGCACAACCAAGGAGGCATATTGTACGTGCAGAATATTATCGGCCACATGTTGTAAGATAGACTCATGTTACCAAATAGATTAAAATCATCAGCAGTAAAACCCAATCAAACGTTTCTGGGTTCTTTGGCGATATATCAGCCCCTATAGCTGCGATATATCGGCTTGCGTTGTTGTACTAAACCATACTTTTTTTCACATTTTAAGCACAGTTAAAGTTGTTTAAACCACTTTGATTGAGTAATACGAGATCCTAGCATCTAAGAAAAGGTTCTAGACTTCCTAGGCTTATCCTTGATTATTTTTATTCATCTAAAATCCTTAAATCTTTAATAAACATACATGTGATAAATGTCACATTATTAGTTATTCTATTTAAATCTTATGTTATAATAAATAATATTTCTAGGACCATCTACATTAATCAAACCTTATGATAAAATTAATATTTCTAAACTATAGGCTTAACTTATAAAATCCATAACTATCTCTACGAGTTTCCAACAAATTACCGGCTTTGAACCAATATCCACGAAAACTAAAATACTATCGCGTAAACTAATACTGTCTAACTAAGTAAAAATCGGAGGCGCTACAACTATGATTGTTGTATGTTATGTTATGATATGATATGTAAAGTTATGCTACAAGAATGATACGTTACAATATGAATTATTGTTGAACTTTATAATTTATGTAAGGTTATAAGTTAGGAGTAGTATCAGTTTTAGGTTGTGATTATATAAGTTAGTTTATGTATATGTTTTATATGTCATATTGTTTGGCTTGGGGATTATGTTCTACATAGCTCTTCTTGTTGGACATTAGCTCACGGGTACTCTGTGTTGCAGGTAAATGTATAAGCGTAGTTGATGAGGCGATGAGTTGGAGCCGGCTCGGTCAGATGTGTGCATGTCGTGATTGGTTGACCTGGGGATTAAGGGGTTGCTACTTATGTATTATTGTTATAAAGGTTTTTAACCTTTGGTTTATGTTG
Source organism: Humulus lupulus (assembly GCF_963169125.1). Taxonomy (NCBI): domain Eukaryota; kingdom Viridiplantae; phylum Streptophyta; class Magnoliopsida; order Rosales; family Cannabaceae; genus Humulus; species Humulus lupulus. Next base: position 59,447,045 of record NC_084800.1, read on the forward strand.
TGTCTTAAATGCGTATTTTTACTTACGTCGTGCATGTAAAACATGATTTATTTTAAATATCGAGATCTCAAGTTACATGTTTTGTAAAAAGTGTTAATTCATGTTTATTTCAATAAAAGATTTGTTTTTCTTAAAGAGATTCATGTAAACATTAATTTACTTAAATATGGAGTATTTAGTAAATTAATGGGTTTTAAGTCGGGTCTTTACACCGAAACTGTCTCTTCGTTGCTTCCCACTATTTAACATCGTTAACGACACATGCATGGCATGCATGTTGTAATGTCCCGATTTCCCTAATAAGGCTTAGTGCCTTGATTAGGGGTCCAGGAGGATGATAATTGAATTAATTGTGTGATTATATGCATGATTATGTGAATTATGTGAGTTATTTAATAATATGTCTATGTTTGTATGTTTAGGTGTATTAAGCATGCATTTGGGCTCATTTCTTATTAGAATGACATTTTCGTAATTTTGACTTGTTGATGGTATAATTGTAAATGTATGTGTGTTTGTGTTTAAGACCACATTATTATGTGGATATATTTGGGTTATTTGGCACGAGACAATCCTAGTGAGCAAATTAGCAGTTTAGTCACAACTGGGTCAAATACCCGGCTTAGGGTGAGCCCATGGGTATTTTGGTTAATTTAGTACATTACCGAGATTTATCGGGTAATGGGAAATTATTTGGTGATGACTTGAGATCAGTGGGAAATGTGGTAAAAGACTAAATTGCCCTTGCTGGAATTAGAGAGCAAGAAAATAAGTAGGGGCATTTAGGTATTTTCCTTTCAAAGGGTGACTTAGTCACTAAAAGCTCTTAGAAGTAGCCAAATTACATATCAGAAACACTCAGCTCCCTCAATTTTTCTCTCTCTCTCTCTCTCTCACACACATAGTTTGGATTGGAACTCTAAATTCTTTGAATTTTGGGGAAAGGTCTATTGGGGATTGAAGTTTAGCTGGAATTGGAGGCTTATAAACTTAAGGAAGTAGCTAGAACACGATTTGATCGAAGGTAAATTCAAGTTTTAAGTTTTGAGTTTTGGTTTTTGAGTTTTAGAGTTTTATTTGAATTTTGAGATGTGGTTAAGTTTTGGTTTAGTCTTTGGTGTATTTGTGCTTCCTTGAGTGTACTATTGAGGTTTTGAGACTCAATTATGGGTTTGGTACAACTTTGGGGTGAATTCTGTGGGTTTTGGCTCAGAGAGAAATGTTGAAAATTCGTGTTCGCAAGGTCGCGCCTCGACCATGTTCTTGGGGCGCCGCAACCCTCATGAACTTACAAAACAGGAGTGGTGCCTCAAACCGCCTTGGCACTACGGCGCTAGGCAGGTTGCACCGCGATGCGTGACTAGTGATTTTGGGGAACGAGTTCTCTGACTTGTAGAGCGTCACGACCCTTGGTGAGGGGCGTCGCAACTCAAATTGGGGAAAATGATCAGTTCAGGTTTTGTGTTGCGAGGACTCAAACCTAAGGGCTCAGGAAGGATTCTATTACCCACTTTGGTAGGGGCGTCGCAACCCTTAGTGAGGGGCGTCGCGACTCAAATTGGGGAAAATGATCAGTTCAGGTTTTGAGTTGCGAGAACTCAAACGTAAGGGCTCAGGAAGGATTCTATTACCCACTTTAGTAGAATTCGAGGACCCGAAGGCTAGGACTCGACGTAGAAGCCTTTATTTGCTCGTTATTAATGGATATCATTTATTGTGGTTGTGACTAGGGTACCACTAGGGCTCGAAAGGGGATCGTGCTCGAGGATCATTTTTATTTAGCTTGTGCTTGGACCAGAGGTAAGAAAACTGCACCCAATACGTGATATATGTGATTAGGGCTTGGATCGGTTGCTAAACATGGTTAAAATTACCCACGTGGATGAGCATGATTATGATTATGCTTGTGATTGTTTGATTAAGCATGCTTGAATGCTCTGTATTTGGATAATTGTTAAATGATGTATGCTTGTCTGCATTATCTGATTAAAAAGGCTTGACTTATAAGTCAAGGACGACAATAGCGCGCTGAGCGCTGGTCGAAAGGCTAGACTTATAAGTCAAGGGCGACAATAGTGTGCTGAGCGGTGGTCGATATGGTTAGGCCTAATTTGGAGCGTGGTATACGCTTGACCGACCCTATGGTCACTTAGAAAATAAAGCGTCAGGTACGCTTGGTTAGCCCTAAGACTAGTTATACAGAGGATAAGGCATTAGGCCCCAAGGTGACTCTATAGTCACTTATCCTAGGGCAACGGGCCCCGATATGACTCTATGGTCATTTATTTAGTGCAACGGGCCCCTGATGTGACCTTGAAGTCACTTATTTGAATAGAATGCATGCACGAGTGGAGTTATTATTGTTATGCATGCTAATTATGATTATGTAGTATGTTGTTAACTGCTTATAAGCATGTTTAAGTTTTCTTGTTGAGCATTGGCTCATGGGTGCTATTTGGTGCAAGTAAGGGGAAAGGGAAGCTGGACCAGCCATGAGTTTGAGAGTTTCGGTGGCGGCGTGTACATATGCGACTGTTCGACCACCATGGCCGAGGTTTCTCAGAGGAACTAGGGTTAAGCCCTATTTTTCCGCTTAAGCCGGCTTGTTGTAACCTTTTGAGTTGTAAATAACATTTTTAAATGTTTATTTTGGGATCTCATGTGTGAACTTATCGTTTTAATGAAATGACTATTCATTTCGTCCAAATTTTTAATCCTAAGTTGTTAATTTCGTTTAGTTATACGTTTATGGTCAAATTACTCATTTAGAGAGTCTAGTACTATTTAAAATACACAGTGTAACGGTCTTGACTATTTAGGACGTTACAAATGTGGCCTAACAAACCTAAAGTGTTATTGTCACATCAAAGACACATTTATTCCAAATTAAAAATTACGAAAAAAATTTGATTATTTTGATTTGATTTGCCTAAAAAATAAAAAATATTTTTTCATTTGATGTATATTTTTATTTTTAAATTGTTATAAGGAGTCTTTTTAGGCGGCTACTTTCTTTAATTCGTGGCATAATTTATCAAATATTTTTAATATTTTATCCCAAAAATGGTGTGGCAAGTGAAAATAAATTGGAGTTCCACTCATTATATGTTTTTTTTTGGTATTGTATTATTGCCAGCCAATTAACGAGATTGATTTAGAATAAATAATAATGATGGGGTTGGAACATGTTATATATGATTGCTTAAATTATCAAGAATGATATTTTGCGATAAAACAATATATTCAGACTTTAGTTTTTGTTTTAGAAAATTTTAATTATAATGTTCTGTTTTACAGAATAAATTGATAAAAATCAATATTTTATTCAATTTTGATGAAAAAATATCAATAAATATTTTTATTTATATTTTATTATAATTAATAAAATTTACTTATATTTAAAATTAAAAATATTTTTTGAATCTCACACTTTTTTAAGAACTTATTTTTTTCCCTTTTAATTTAAATTTTAAAAAATAATTAATTAAAATCATATCAACTATAATAAAACAATTCCATTTTAATGATCGGTAATATTAAAAAAATATTTGATCTATTTTGCTTCATTTCTCCTGTTAAATAAATATATTAATCTACGTTCCTAATGCTTTTAATTTGAAATATTTCTTTTAAAATTGAATTTGATGGTTCAAATAGATTCAACAACTAGGTGTGACTTTTATCTCTGCATACATCAGCAAAAGAATGAGTTTCCCCTAATAATTGAAAATATGTATCTATATCTATATATATAGATACCACATTTAATTCATTCCCCAAATTTGATTGCTGACCAAATAAAACTCATAAGAAGGTGTTTGAATAACTAAGATTCCTTGCTTAATTAGCATATATAAATATATTGACATGAAAGTTCTTACCAAGGGGTATGCATCTTAACTATAAAGTCCTTCCCCTTTTAATATTAATGTACTTAACTAAAAACTCCATTAATAATTATATCACCTCCATAGATGATAATACATATGTTAGGTTTAATTTCTGTCTAAATACCTAGTTTATGATGTAGATGAATTTGCATTTATAGGTGGCTATTTTTTAAAATCATCATTCTCTCTACTTATATTTCTACTGTAAAATCACACTTTTTATATTTTAAAAAAAAAATTATATTTAGACCTCTTATTTTTATAGCTACTTTTCTTTTTTATTTTTCTCGATCCATTACTCTTATTTATCTCTTATCTTCTTTCATCATTCCATTAATTATTTGTATCTTTTCTCCTCTGTTGTGACTTTTCATTTTAATTATGTCTCTTTTTCAAAGTTTTTTTCTTCTTTGCCTAAAATTAGAATAATACATTTTTTCTATCGTTTGTTTATACGTTATATGCATCATTAATATTTTTTTGTAGTAATATTTTAGTGAAAATAAATTATATTTATAAAAGAGGGTGTGAAAAATGTTTTTTTTTATTTATTGTCTATATTTTTTTTTTTTGTCAATCAGATAAGTATATTCCACTATCAAACTTTACAACTCAGCAGCACCAATTATCATAGGTCTGCTAATCTACAATTGCTCAAACCATGCTAAATCCTGATTTGCCACATTGTCTATATTATTTAAGCCCCGTTTGGCAAAAATTTTGCTCTTGCTTATAACTAAAAACATAAAATAAATAGAAACTTTAGCTTATTTTTTCTATTTAAATAACTATTATACAAATATATTTTTTAGAATTTTTTTTTAAAATGTTTGTATATTAATTAAAAATGATCTTTTATGAGTAAATTATGAATAATAAAATTATTTTAATTTAAAAAATAATTTCTCAAAAAGATTTTTTAAAGTTAGTGATCTTACTTTTTCTCGAAAGACTTAAATTTAAAAATTATTTTGTATATTTTACTCAAACATTCTCAAAAATGACTTTTTATTCGTAGCAGCCAGAAACAACTTAAAATAAACTTAGCTAAACGAAGCTTAAAACTCTCCAAAGAAAAAAAAAGTAGAATTAAAAAAATAATATAGTAAAGAATTACTTACCAATTTGGAAAAAGTACAAAGTGTGTTTGACTCAGCTAGCGTCATTTCCATATTTGTTTATGTTAACCCCTCAAGTACTAAGCTTTCCTAGTTTGTTGAAGTACTCAATTAGCTCTCTCTCTCTCTCTTTTGTATAAAATAATAAATATATAATTTAAGTTTTTCAAGAGCAGCCATGAAAAACGTAACATTACGGAACAAAGATAAGAATATTACTGCCACAAAACTCTAATTTCTGATGATTGCTTTAATAATAATAATAACAGTTTTTGACAAGGCAGCTACTCCGTACGAGTTTATAATATCTAATCTAATAATAAGACCAAAACTATATTCCTTACTAATACTCGTATTAATTACACATACGTACGTAAGTACGTTTGCCTTCCCATGCATTTTTAATTATTATTATTCTCAAAATTAATCCCAATTATATGATGTGACACCAAATTTGCTTCTCACATATTCTAACACAGTTACCGCCAAGCTAATATATACGTAGGGAATGCGTATGATACATTATTTTTTTTTTCTACTGATACATCTTTTTCTATTTTCGGTACTTAAATAGATATAATTCCAAATTTGTTTATATGACGGTATATATTGTAGGTATTTAGAATATCCTGCAAATTTTCAAGAAATTCTGAATAGTTTATGAAGCTGAAAACAAAGTTCAAACTGTCAAATTTTACATACGTACACAAAAAAAACAAGCACGCGTGCAACAAACAGTTTAGACTATATTTCGGTAACATAATTTATTCGAAATTTCTTGAAAATTTGTAGGAAGTTTTAGATAGCTATATTGTACACCATCATATAAAAAAATTTAGAATTATAACTATTCAAGTGCCAAAATAGAAAAATAATGCATCGGTGTTACAAAAAAAAATGATGTATTATAATCGCTCCCTATATATATAAAGATATAAAGTATATATACATTATGAACATTCAACAACAACTAATTTAACGTGTTTTCTATGTCAGCCACACATATATAAATCTAGATAAATAATAAATTTGGTGTGGGCACCAAAATTATATGAATATATATATATATATTTATATAGGTGCAGACAGATATATATATATATATTTACATTTATATCGAACCAACGCCGGTTAGTAACTAAAGTATAAAGTGGTTGCTCTGTCAGTTTCGGTTAAGCATAATGATATTAATTGCAGTATAAATAGAAATTTAGAGGACCTAAAATATGAAAAAAAGGCTCCCTAACTAAAAACATTTCTTCCTACTATTATTGACCTTAAGAAGACATTAAGATAATGAAACATATCTGAAGTATATTACATTCTTGTATGATTGGACTGTATCATTGTAATGAGAATATTTCAATATTTTTATATCCACGAAAATTTATAAATATATATATATATATATATTTTTTCTTTATAGCAATGATTTCGGCAGTTAGACTTGATTTTAGGATAATTTACACGAATTACATTTAAACCAACTTGACAAAGAACTTAATCATTTAACCTTGGAACAGTACCACTACTATTACGTTATTTACTGAATACAATTTAATATAATACTATACAGCGTACATAATAACGCACCCTTAAAAATAAATTTTTAATTGCTAAAAAATAATATTAATTTGTTACAAAAATTGACTTAAGTCCTAGTTTATTATATATCAATAAAATTTGTGTGACTAAAAACATTTTAATTACCATAAATTGTACATTTCAGTGATAATATATTTATAATGATAAATTTTTTATTTTAAATCCCGAAATGCATTGTGATTAGTAAGATTATCTACACTAGTGTAATAGTTAGCTAAAAGTTTTTATATATTAACAATAAATTAATTACACATATATTTAACAAAGAGTTAATTAATGAAAACCCATTATTATTATTATGAGTTTTAGATCCTTGTTATTTATCTTTTTGGGTGTATGTATCTTTTATACACTATATATAGCACTACAGATAACAAACGGGCGAGGTTACTGGGTTGGACTAGATTTTATCTACTTCATTTTGATTATTAATGAGTGCATTTGGTAATTTCTTAAAAAAAAAAATTAATACTGTAGATATGTAGTCAACTAAAAAGTTTTTGTGTATTTTATTTTTACTATATATAATGTTAAAGATTAGTTCCACATTAATACAATTATAGAGTGTAGAAGGCCACTTAATTACTTAAATATATATGTAAATAAAGGGTGCGGTAAATGATATATGCTTGTTCCCACGCTGATATATATGACAATTTTTTTATTGGGGTTTCACCAAGTTCTATTAGCGGGGCTCTCTCTCAGTGTTCTCGACCCTTAAACAATTTTCGGCGCGATTTTTTTTATGATCGTGTATATTGTAGTTGTTTAGAGCATCCTGCAAATTTTCAGAAAATTTCGAATAGTTTACAGTACTGAAAACTAGGTTCAAACATGTTGCTTTCTACGCGCATAAAAAAAATTAGTCACACGTGCAACATGTTTGAACCAAGTTTTCGGTACTGTAAACTATTCGGAATTTTCTGAAAATTTGCAGGATGCTCTAAACAACTATAATATATACAGTCATAAAAAAAGATCACGCCGAAAACTATTCATAGGTCAAGAATACTGAAAGTTCCACCAGTAAAATATAAGGTGATGAAGCCCTGTAGAAAAATTCCCTTATATATATACATACATATATATTAATTTAAGAACTTCATTTGTACTCAACAACGTCCACGTTAGAAACGTTGAAAATTAATACCTAGAGGTTCTGCATTAAAAATGAGCAAAAATAATCGTTTTTCTTTTTCTTTTTTTGGAAGTAAAATATTCTGTCTGGTAGTGTAAGAAAATATTTACCTAAAGAAGAATGCTCCGATTAAGGATATATGTCCAGCCAAACATAATCGTTTAGGTATTTGTTTATATATCTAATTATTTTATATTTTGCTTGTCTTAGTAATATTTATATATTTTTTTTAAATGAGACTTTTTGTGTGGATGATTTGAATAATAAATATGTTGTTCGTTTTACATTGAACAGTGATATACAAATAGTAAAGAAACAACAGATTTGATTTCAATCAATATAAGTAACGGTTCAAATTTTCATACCCAAAAAATAGAGCGGTAGGTAAAATAGTAAGTTATTTTATTTAATTTTAAAACTATTATTGATCGCTCTAGAAATTTTGCCTTTAGACTATACATCATTTATTTTTATTTTTATTTTTATTTTTTGAGGAAAAGAGACTGTATATCAAATTTGAAGTTGAACACAATTTCATTTATTTTTGGGGTGGAACGGATATGTAGAATGAGTATGAGATGTTTCCAATTCTTTAGAGGAAGTGGGAGAATATGTTGTTTTTTCTATTTGTTAATGATAATTGTAGAATCATAACTTTATTTACTTTTTGAAGATTAATATGTAATATGAATTTATGAAATTATTACATCACAGATGGACCCTGTAGTTAGGGTCTAGAGCTATAGGGGGCTGATTGAATTAGTCCCCACTGAAAGAAAAAATATATATATTTAAAAGTAAATTTAAAAATTCTCCACAAAATATTGGAAAAAAGTCCTCACAAATACTTTGAAAAATATTAATTAAGCCCCAGAAAAAAGATAGAATTACTAAAAATAATTATAATTTTATTTGAAATAGACAATTGTAATTTTCTTTATATTTATTTTAATTCCAATTAATATATAGAGTAATTTTTATTTTAAGCTCCCATAGAACAAAAATTCTGAGTTCGTCACATTAAATCTATATTTAAAAAATCTCAATTTAATTGTTTAATGCTATTTTTTTTAACATCAATTTTCATCTTTTGATATTTAATTTAAATTTTTTGAATTGTTAAATGTTAAATGATCAAATTGTTAGTTTTCGGTACTAGAAAATATAAGCATTTTAATAAATAGATGCTAAATGGTTAAATGTTTAATTTTGTGCTTAATGTCTAATTTCTGATTGTCAAATACTCAAAGTAAAAAAATAAAAATAAATTTGACCGGTTCAAACAATTATATTTTTTAATTAAATAATAAAACTTTTATTTTTATTTTTTTTTTATAAAAACCTAACATATATAAGAATATTTTTAATAATAGATACGTTAAAATATATATATATATATATATATATAAAAAGCTACGCACGAAATATAAATTTGCTAATATATTAAACTAAAATGAAAAAAATATCTCGTTAATTTTTTATAACATATCATATTTTAACGTATGTATTAAAAATACGTAGAATTTGATTGCCTAACTATATTTAAAGTTTAGTATTTTAAAATTTAATTTGAAGAATTTTTTTTTCAAATTTAAATATTTTTATTTTCTTTCTTGTTATGTATATCATTTTTTTTTATATTATTAAATATTAATAAGTTAAATGACTACCTACAAAAAATATTATGTATTGATGTAAAATGTATCACGTATTGATGAAAGAAAAAAAATCACGTTTTCTTCTAAAAAAAATATTTATTTTATTCATTCTTGTAAAATATATATTATTATAATTTTTATTGACAAATTTAACATAATTTATCTTGCAAAATAAACTTTTTTAGTCAGCATATACCAACACTCAAAAGTTCTTTAACAATGAGAAAGCTCTTTTAAAATAAAAGCCTAAACAACAATTAGAAATTTCAAAATTTTACTTTTCTTCTCCTAAGTGTAAAAGCTATGCAAAATAGTATTACTAGTAATCATGCATAATGAATTATTATTATAAGAATAATTCTATGGTGCATACCTAAAAAGGTAATCATGCATAATGAATTATTATTATAAGGATAATTTTATGGTGCATACCTAAAAATGTTTGCATCGGTATATATTTTCTATGTTTTTTGGTCGTGAATAGTTTTTGGCGCGATTTTTTTTGTGATTGTATATATTGTAATTATTTAGAGCATCTTGCAATTTTTTAGGAAATTCTGAATAATTTACAGTGCCAAAAACTAGTTTTAAATAAGTTGTTTTCCACGTGCATAAAAAAAATTAGTCACGCGTGCAACAACCAATTTGAACTTAGTTTTCAGCACCGTAAATTATTTAGAATTTTCTAAAATTTGCCAGATACTCTAAATAACTACAATAAACACGATTATGGAGAAAAAAAAACCGCACCGAAAACTATTAACGAACGGGAACACATAAGGTATGCACCAATACATTTAAGTATGCACCGGTGCATAACTTTTGCGTTCTTTGATCTTGCATAGTTTTCATATATATTAAGCATCCTATAAATACATGCAACAAAATGGAAGAATTATATATTAAGTATATTACATCGACTCTAGCTATACTATAGCTATATATTGAGTATAATCATAATTATTAAGAAATAAAATAAAATGGAAGTCTTGATCGAAAGGTAGGCACGTGAAAAAAGAAAGAAACAAATAAATAAGAAAAAGAGTCCTCACTTTTATATTTCATCATGTTGAGAGAGGAGAGTGAGAGGAAGGGAAGGGAAGGGAAGTCCAAATAGTCATGATTGTCAATGGGCAATGCATCACCAATAATCCATAAAGTAATAATCAAACGAGTAAAAAAGCCCAATGTCACTCCCTATACGACACATTTTTCATTTTAATTTCATCTAAAAGGCCCGCTAGTTAGAGAAAGCACAAACTATATCCTAATTATAATAACCCCCAAATCTCTTTATTTTTTTTCAAAATTATAATTTTGATGTTTTAAAAATTATTTTTGTTGGGGTATGGTTGTGAGAAAGAAAAAAAAAAGGTACATGGTTGATTAATTTAGATTCTCAGAGGTGCTTTTCCGGGGGGAGATTTTAAGGTCAAGCGTCATAGTTGTGGATGTTAGCCTGCGCTCTTACACTCTTTACAACGTCCATTTTAAGACCCTTTTTCGGTAACCACATCCATTTGACCCCACGACCACCATTTACCAATCAGACAATTGATAAATATGTATGTATATATATATGTAGATACTAGAAGAAGAAGAATAATACTATCACCTTGTTAATTAATTTCTTCAATCTTTGTTGGTAGGTGGCTGGCTATTCTCGGAGCACAGTGTCTGGACCAAACCCCACATTCTAAATAATAATAATTGATATAATTTTCTTTTCATAGAAATGTGTCCCCTTTCAAGCCTATTATTATTTCAATGTATACCTTACACTACCCATTTTCATATAAATATATAAACCCACACCATATGAGACCAACTTGGTTTTATAGTTTCCATTAACTCCCTTTCTTTTTGAAACTTGTACTTATATATGCGCGCATCACACCTTACTTTGTTTGGATTATTCTGGCGGAATTGATCACCACCATCATCATCATAATCAGCTTTCTTGTGAGACAAAAAACTTTTCCGAATTATATTATCAAATGCCCGACAGTATGAGTATATCTGTAAACGGCCAATCCCAAGTCCCTCCTGGCTTCAGATTCCATCCAACTGAAGAAGAGCTTTTGCAGTACTACTTGAAGAAGAAGGTCTCCAACCAGAGCATCGATCTCGACGTCATCCGCGATGTCGATCTTAATAAGCTTGAGCCATGGGATATCCAAGGTATATGTTCATGTAACAATGTTAATACACTACTTTTTCGGCAATTGATCGATCATAAAGGATTATATTAGTAGTTATAATATGATTTTAATTGTTGTTGCAGAGAGGTGTAAAATCGGAACCACTCCACAAAACGACTGGTATTTCTTCAGCCATAAAGACAAGAAGTATCCGACCGGAACGCGCACGAATCGAGCCACAGCCGCCGGATTCTGGAAAGCCACCGGCCGTGACAAGGTGATTTACAGCCACTCCAAAAGGATTGGTATGAGAAAGACTCTAGTCTTTTACAAAGGCCGAGCTCCCCATGGCCTCAAGTCTGATTGGATTATGCACGAATACAGACTCGATGACAACACAAACGACAACAATATTCATGTAAGCACAGCACAGCACAGCCAGCAAAAATTTTAACTAAATTTACACTCATAATTATATATATATTGACATTGACATTTTTTGGATTATACAAATAGTCGTCAGCGGTGATGGTCGAGATTTCTCCAGAAGAAGGATGGGTGGTTTGTCGTATCTTCAAGAAGAAAAATCATCACAAAACCCTAGACAGCCCAGTGATGTCTTCCGCGACTATTGGCACAATGGAATCAACGGACCAGATGACGATGTTTGATTCATCATCAATCGGTAACGAGGGAGCTTTGGAGCAAATATTTCAGTACATGGGAAAGACTGGTTCTTGCAAAGAAGAAGAGGTGAACATTAACGAAGCTCAAGCTGCTGGCACAGAAAACGATACCAATGATGACACAAACGACAACAACCAGACAAGTAGATTCCTTCCAACATCGTCCCTGGTCAACAGTAGGGCTGCTGTTATGAACACGAACAACAATCTCAGTGGATGCGGTGGCCACGAGAGCTCATCATTCTTGAAGCTTCCGAGCCTGGAGAGCCCAAACTCCAGCCAAAATGGTTATCAATCCATGAATAGTAATAATAATAACAATGTTGATATTAATCCAAACTTTGGGTTTATGAATCATCATCAGACCATGGACTCCAATCTGATGATCATGACCAACTGGGCAGCTCTTGATCGGCTAGTGGCTTGTCAGTTAAATGGCCAAACCGAGGTTTCCATGGATTATTGTACTGATAATCATAATCATAATAATCATCATCATCATCATATGCAAGTACCTGCAGTGACTACCTCCGTCCGATCATCTTCATCTGGCAAAGTACCCTACCATGCCACCCTAGAGTACAACAACGAAATTGAGCTCTGGAGTACTTTTGCCAGGTCATCATCATCCTTGTCGCCGTCCGACCCAATATGCCACGTGTCCAATGCTTCATTATAACATAACAGCCCAACTAATAATAAGAATAATTATATATATTATTATTTTTTTATATATATATATATTATGTGTCATGTAGTTGTTCAAAGTCATAGAGGAACATAATTACCCACCAGGGCGGCAGGCAGTTATATGTGTATGTAACTATCGTAATTAATATTAATTACATTTTACTTGATGTTTAGAGACAATTAATAAAAAGCAGTTGATGATTAAAAAAGCTTTAGATGGGATGGCATTGTCAACCAATTTTTTTCTCCTCCGCCTAATCACGATGTCTACCATTAATTTTCTATCTAGAAGATTATTAGTAAGTTAATTATTATGGCCAGGTAACTGGAAATCATAACATCTTTTCTCTAACTACTTCAACTCTAATTTTACACTTTTATTGATATTTTTGTAAATAATAACAGAGTTGATCAGGAGCAGTATAATATAATAGTAAAAAGCAATTACATCTTTCTCTATATCATGTTTAAATGGTAATGAGACCATGCATGTACATGGCTTTACTGGTCCTCAAATTAAGAGGCACTATGTATATATCTATGTCAAGAGCTGATGGCATGGTGCATATATATATATATGTATAATTTCTGTAAATATATATATTATATGATGAGATAAGACGCGATACAAGTTAGAAAAAGAAAGAGAGATGGCTTGCCCTACTTGAAACAAGTCAAAAGAGAATCAAAGAGACTTTTTTTTTTTCATCTAAATTAGTCTAGTGTCAGAGGAAGGAAAAGCATTTGCGCACTCGCTAGTTGACCAGATCGACGAGAAGTCCCAGTACGTAGTACTACTTAGATACACATATAAACTAAAGGCTCTCATTTATATATGGTAGAGAAATTTAATATAATTATATGGAATCAGAGATAAAGGTGTACAAATCACATATGAAATTATTGAATTAATTTGACAAAATATTATTTCTGTCTTTTTTTTTTTGAGGGGTATAGTGTGCAGTACTGTAGAAATATCTACTTTTGATTCACATGCATATTGGACAATTACGATAGATATTTGTAACAAGTTTGGTACATATACTACACACACAGTCCACACCAATCAGTCAAATCGCTTTATTTTGTACTCAATCATGGCAGAAAAATACTAACTATAGTCCACAACCTTAGAAAAGAAAAAATAAATATAATCATTACTCCGTTATCGTGCTTTGCTCCGAGATCTATATAGTGTTTACCTAATTACTTTCAAAGTCTAATTAAGTACTTTCCTTGTTTAATCATTCTTTGGGATTTCTGGAATAAGAAGATATTAAAATTAATCGCCGACTAAATTAAATGAGTTTTCCCCTCTTAATAGACTTAAATTGTAGTTGAAAAGAAAAACATGAGAATTCTTTTCATACTTTAATTCTGATAGATCATACTATCCCTCCTGAAATATCTCATGCATATTCTTTATTTTCCCTGACTACCACCGACGCTGAAATGGGTGATGCTCAAGACAAATGAAGAAAAAATATATTATTTTTTAATTTTTACAGATAAAATGATTTTTTTTTTTTTAAATTTGAGACATTTATGTATGCAAAATTGATATTTTTCTAAAATTTGAAAAGGGTAGGGACTCTAAACGTGGACCTAGCCCGCCTATACTCACCACGCCCTGGTAGCCACCTTGGCTCACCGTATTTCTTTTATTTGTAAATAATCTTTTTTTTCAAAAAAAAAAATAATAAAGTAACTACTTCCGATTTTCATATCTCAAATTCAAAATTCCCATTAACAAAAATATATGACCCATCTATATATAGGTCATGTAAAATATTTTAATAGTAACAAATTCGTATACAGACATTAATAAATATAAATAACAGTACTGTATATAATTTTATATTCTTGAATTTTAACTAAATATCATAAGTATATTTAACTCTATACCTTAAATAATATTGCTTTTATTAGCACACCATTTTTTTTCCTCTTCTCACTGTCGTTCTCTAATTAGGTTCATAAAATTTAAAATTTAAAATATTTTTTTCACACCCGTCTATGATAACTTCTTTCCTCACCTCTTTGATATTTACATTATTATTTATGTCTCTTCTAATTTTCTTCAACCACATTCACGTGTATAAATATATTTTGTACAGTTTTTTGAGTATTTATACATACTTAACATGTTGAGAAATGATGTGTTAATTAGCAATAGTTTATAGTTTAAAATTATACGATAATATTTTATGTACACCGTTATATTTATTATTAAATATTTTTTTTGACAAAATTTATAATTAACTAATTATAAAGGCGGGAAGAGAGAGAATAAAAATATAGTGTGCCAACAGAAGCACCTTTCGAAAATACCACAAGAGATATACTAATCATCAAACTTATTAAAAAGATTTTAGTAAAAATCCAATAATAACATTATATAAATTATATTAATTATTTTAAATTAAATTAAAAAATAAGAATTTTAAAGTAAAAAATTTAAAGTATAAATAATATCATAATTTAGTTATAATTTAAATCTAATCAATAAGCGTTTGACTAATTAAAATTAAGTTAAAAATTATCTTTAATTCTTTTTGTTTTGGCAATCATAAGATTTGATATGAATTTTAAAATATATATATATAGTTAAATTATGTAATTACATATATATATTTATGTTTCAATATAATTTTTTTGCTTTTTATCATTATTAGACCAACATTAATAATACATCCTCTCTTTAATTAATGAAAAGTATCAGATATCTTTGTCTATAGTCTTTTCCGAAGGCTCATCAAATTGATCTTTAGGATATGGCTGAAAGTATTTTGAAATGGCTGGTGTGATGATCTAAAGTCTGATCATTTTTTTAGAAAATAAATTAATAATAATAGTAATAATGATGATAAAAACAAATATATAATAGGCGAAAATATAAAACATTAACATATGTATATAATGAAATTCATAGAGCAATTTTATGTCGAATTTAAGAATTAATAGTCACCAGGTCATTTCTAATTATTTTAAATGAAGTATTACGCACTTAAGAGGCTGGTCAGCTATTATTGAAATAATTCTACATCTACTAGTACTACACAATTAAAACAGCTTTGTAATTTGAGCGTAAAATGAATATTCATATATTTATAGGAATTTTCTTAGGTAAGAGTATTACTTTTTCCCATACTGTAAGGGTTTTTTTTTTATTTTTTGCATTTGGAGAAATTATAATCTAATTTTTTTTACATGATGGTATATATTATAATTATAACAGGCATTCCGCCAATTTTTGAGAAATTCTAAATAATTTACGGTGTCGAAATCAGAGTTTAAATCGTCAATTGCACGCGTGTCTAATATTTTTTTATACGCGTGGAAAACAGACTATTGAAACTCTGATTTTGGCACTATAAATTATTTGGAATTCCAAAAAAATTCCAAAAAATTGGCGGAATATCTACTATAACTAACTTCTATACAGTCATACAAAAAAATTATATTATAATTTCTCTAAGTACCTAAAATAGAAAATGTCCATATATGATAGGGACGAAAGTAATGTCGCTCCCTTTATTTATATATTACAATTATTTCGGTGTTTAAAAATTTGTAAAAATGCGTTTCCATTAAACATGTAATCGAGTATATATAGATACATATATTTTTATTGCTGTGGATTTTAATTAAAAAAAGCAATTAACTTGGCCAATAAAAACTTTGGAGTAGTGATGAAATATCTTCATTATTATATATAGCCCGGTTAGTGAAGTAATTTAAAGTTTAAACTATATACCAATCTAATAGAGTGAAAGAAAATATATAGAGAAAATGCATTAAGCAAAGCAATAATGTGATCTATGGGGGCATTGGGACATGGTGGTGGAGGCTTGATAAGATAGATATGGATGTGATTATATTTTTTGAAACGAAAAGCCAATGCAAGGATAGCTAGGGATTCATTTGAGAAAGACTGCCTCAACTAGCTACCTAGCTATATTATTATATATCTCTACATATAAAAAAGGATATGCCAACATGTAGCGGAATTCTAGCTCTATGCTATTTTTAAAAAAAAAAATTAATAATGCTTCAAGTTGATAATTACAACGACCAGGGATGGACCTATTTATATATATATATATGTAATAATATAGATTAATTAATTATGATGTGTCTTTTTCTGGAGAGAACTCCTAATAATATAGTAATCACCCGTGACGTGAGGATATAATTATTCATTAAAATAATTAATTCTTCATCGATTCTTACTCGCTCGTTTACGTTAAATTACCATGAAGAAAGAAGTCACAAATCTATGGTCTTAAAAGGAATTAGTAATATATTTTAAAGTAGTTTCAGCCATATTTGAAAGAAAAAAAACACTTCCATTTTATCTTTCTTTATATATTATCATTATATTTTCTCTTCAAAATTGAAAACTTAGGCAGATAAAGTTGTTTTTTTAATGGGATAATGAACATGATATCACACTATGGAAAAGAAAGAAAAAGAAGAAGCATAGATATCATTTGAGAAAATTCAAAAGATGCGACGTGATCATATAATGACTTTCAAGTGATTTCTGATCATATAATAATATATTTGATTACTACATACAATATAAAGTTATATATATATATATTTGATTACTACATTACTACATACAATATAAAGTTATATTTATATATATATGATTACTACATACAATATAAAGTTATATATATTTTGGTTTGCAGCATGATACGTTGCAATCACAATCACTTTTAGGATCTGAGTCCTTGGTAATTGCTTTTGTTTTTCCCCCTATAGTCTATACTCCCAATAAAATCTGTTCCTTTGAGCTATTCTATTACACTCTCTAATATTAAAGAAAACCATAAGTTAAATATTGTCGTCAAGTCTTATCAAAGTTAACATATTGTTTAATATATATTTATACTACACCAACTAATAACTACCGGAAGTACTTTAAAGTTTAAACTATCACTTACCAATTAATAAGCGTGGTAACACTGTTTCGGCTACTTTTTTCACTATTTAAAAAAAAAATGTACGACAAATTACTTGCAAATAGTTATGAAACAAATTAAAGATTGCCACAATATTATCACCCCTAGCTTGATTATATTTTAAAAAGTATTTGTAACAAATTTTTCGCCCCTTGCAAGAGCTAATTATATTTATATATATATATCTTTATTGTAATTCATTTCTATTACAAAAAAAAAATATACTTTTAGTCACAATAAATTTTGTGACTACAGTTAAAAAATAATTATTTTACTTGTGTTATAACTAAAAAGTCTGTGGTTAAAAATATTAGTCATAAAAATTACAATTAGTTGTCACTAAATGTATTTTTAATCAACACAAATTTTATCATTAAAAATAATAGATTATGACTAAAATTACATTAGTGACAACTTATAATTAAATATTATTTTTTAGTCACAGATAATTTTTTATTGTGACTTTTAATCACAAAAAAATATATGTCGTGACTAAAAAATTGTCCCAAAAAATACAATTATTTGTAGTGCTCAAATGTTCCGGATACAATAGCTAGTAATGAACGCTGCTAAATACTAATAATTAATGGTGCATGCACTGAATAATTATTATATATCTTGACCAATCGTAATTAAAATTTAATTAACTTTATGTTTTTATATATGTATTACCTTATTAAAGCACTCATAATGGGTGTTCTGCTCCTTATTTTAAAATACCTTTCCAAAACACAAATTTTTCTATTTTACTTTTAAGTTTTATATTATATCATACATCAACTTCTCTATATATTTCTCTACATTATTTAAATATTTTATCTTTAAACATATTTTATTAATTAAAGTAAAATAAAATAATTAAAAAAGAAAAAAGAAATAATAAATGTATACTAAATAGGAGAGAGAAAGCTTATAAAGAAAATAATAATATTATATAAATTATATGTAAATGTAGATATAAACTAATTGAAATTTGTGCATAGCTATTATAAATATATGTATAAAGGAGCTGATGGAAGATGTTTTTGTGAGATTTAGCTAAATATTATAGAGAAAATGTATTACAAGATACATCACAAAAACATACTTTTTTATAATTTATCTCAAAATTTTACATTATACCATACACTAGCTTCTCTATTTTTTATCTACACCATTTAAATAGTATATTTTTTAAAAATATTTTATTCATTTTAAAAAATAAAATAATTAAATATAATAGTATCACACTCATATATATATATATATATATATATATAAAAGTTTATAAAAAAATAATAAAATATTTATAGCTTGATGAATAGTGTTTCACTACATAAAAATATAAGTTTACATCACCCATTGAAATGCTACTTAACCATTTTTCTCGGACATTTTACCTCCTTCGTTGAGAATGCTCTTAGTTTCAATGAAATTCGATTTATAAAATACTAAATAATTAATTAAAATGATATGTGTCAATATATTTTCCTGAAGTTGTAACTCTTTAAGAGATTCTCTCTCCCATCAAAGTGCATAACTTTATCCCAACTTGTTACAGCAAACAAACACTGCTGTAACAGATGCCTTGTGTCCCAAAATTGTAAAAATGCTTTGAATTGGAGTATAAAGATATATAATATTACTGTATGGTTATCGGCTGTGATCTCTGCCTCTTATTTTCTGATTAATTCATTACGTTTATTATCATTTATAACTTAGACGATTAATTATTGAGAGATTTTTAATAATAATGGTTTGGTTTATTTTCCCATCAACTTTTTCTTAAATAAAAGAAAAAATATATATATATTTATATATGTGAGGCCTAAGACTACTTATTTAATATATGGATCCGAGGACATCTTATCCATACGCCAACCATCACTAATTATTTGATTCATGAAAATGCATAAAAGTTCTCCTGAAAATTTTGGAAGATTGTGATGGTGACACCTTAGAATAATTATTATGATTAATTAGGTGCGGATGATTATTCATTAATACTAGAAAATTAATTAATTAATTAAGAAAACCGCAGTTCTAGTAGTGCATGCACTAGTGTAATTAAATTTATGTTAATATATAATGTTGGCCAGGAGGAACATGATTGTGTGTATGACTATAAAATATTGGAAGAGACATCAAGCTTTTTACACTGAATCTAATTAAGGGAGTTAGTTGTCTCAAACAAAGGTCATAATTCCAATGATGATTACTCTATATGTTCTCAAGCTAAGGACGAATTAGCAATTAAGACCTGTTACATCACAACACACAATTAATAAGTCTCAACTAAGATGAATTCATAATAAGCTAGTAAAACGCGTTTGAGGGATTAGCCGACAAATTATTTTAACCACACATTATATATATATATATAATTTATAACAACTGGCGTAATTAATTGGCTCATGAATATATATTGTGTCACACCGTCAATTGTCATCATATATATAATATCGTATCATTATATTATATATTATATATGCTCTCCAGGCATAAACAATGGTTGTTGGCTAGGGACTCAACTTTGTGACTTTGTGTTGTCGACCGAAGACCAGTTAGTCATGATTTAATTATTTTCTTTCCCAGTTAATCATAATTACTATTGAGAGAATATTATAACATAAAAAAATAAATATATATTTTTGTGTGACAAAGATAAAGAGATCGATGGAGCTCATAAACTTATTATTATTATTAGAATTATTAGAATTAGCTAGTGAGGTAATATTATTCATGGTAGGTGAGGGTGGGGCAAGCCAATGTAGGCAAGGTGTTACGTCTAGATTGAAATAAAAGAGCACATATAACAATTTTAATTTGTGGGTGAATTTTTTTTAAAGGGCCCAAAACATTGGTCAGCTTTAGAAGAAGCAAGGTGATCATATCAAGCTTTTTGAAAAACAAGGCCAGGGAATCAAATCCCAAACGATTTTTTTTGACGAGAATAAAAGGTGTGGGGAAGAGCAAAGCTAATATATATAAAATTATATCAATAATATATATATTTGTGTGTGTATGGATTTGTACATTGTTTTAAGTTATTTATTTTCCTCAAATGTAAATATATACAACAAGAAACATAAGGAGTTTATATCTTAAAAAAGAAACAGGAGAGTTTAGTTAAAAGAGGAGACATCCTTACCCTACAATCTTAAACCCTATTTCTTCATTAAGAGATTCCCTTTTTGAGATTTTTTAGAGGACTGATTAGTACTAGTATTATTTAAAGAAAGTTACATTTTGGTGCATTAACATCGGAATCGATAAAAGTAAAAAAAAAAATGATTCTATTTCTATTGCTTATACCACTTCAGTCACTTAAAGTATGTCCTTTCATTTTGCCCTTTTTATTGATAGTTGGGATCCAACGCTACGAAAGTAACCTAAAAAGTGTCGGAATAAAATTTATATCCGAATTCAATATTTAATAAATTATAAGCTGCTACTTAATATAAAAATTAGGGTTTATATATTTTTTGATTTTGTATTTTATTTTATTATTTGTTTGGACTTTATGTTTTGATAAATTATTTTTTGAACTTTATATTTTATAAAATTGTTAAAATAGAACCTTAAACTTGATTTTGATGAAGAAAAAAAAAATTAATTCCCTAAAAATTATAATAAAAACAAAATAATTTTATATATCATATTGTTTTTGTCATGTTTAACACCCATAATTAAATTAAAAAGAGTATATAGACACATAATGTATATAAGTATATAATATATACTCAAAATATACATACAAATATTACACTTAATTACACTTAATTATGTCACTCTTTCAAAATTAAAATCACATTTATTTAAATAAATACCCACCATTCTAAAAAGAAAAGGCAATATCATGTCATTACATATAATATTTGGTTGTACATATTGAGTACACTTATCTTCAGTCTAATCTAATTGTCCTTGATTGTTTGTATATATATTATCTATTTTTTATGTCTGACAAAGTTATTGTTTCAACTTTAAAAATTAGTTTAGTTGCCACGTGCGTGCGTGTGTATATAAATCTGTAAGTCTATGTTTGAAGTTTGCGTATCTAATATTCGAGTCAAACAAGTATATTTAATACATTTTTATATAAAATCATTGGGTGCATGTTGCTACTAGTCCAATACTAGTATATTGTTTAGGTAGGTTTTCTATAAATACAAATAACAATTTTTTGTTTAATGTCTAGTTACTGTTTTTGTCCATATATATTATATCAATTACAAATAATGCGATCAACGACAAGTGGATAAAACAAAATAAACCAATGTTCACATATCGAATATGTTATGTTATCTTTCATTAGTTAAAGATCGACCATAGTGCATAGACTTTTTGTTTAAATTAAAAGCGGATGGAGGAGAGAAAGCGAGACTATATATAATATATATGCTCACAAGTTTCCAGATAAAATCATTATATGATAACAAAAATAAAAGAGATAAATTTTGAAGAGAAAAAGAAAAAAAAAAAAAAGTCCATTACAAAATGACATTTGTCTAAAATTCAATTAGTTGCCTAAATTTTTCAATCAGCTGTCTAAAATTTTCAACCGACTGTTTGAATTTTTCGACCATCTGTCTAAATTTTCGATTAATTATCTAAATTATAAGATGTCATTTTCTAAAAAATTATTAAAACTAAACTAGAATACAAAATAACTTTAAAAAATATATCATTTTAACAAAATACCCTAATATAAATAACAACATATAATTCACTTTTGAAAACAAAGACTGTGAAGAGATATTAAAGACCATTTGATAAAATCCAAACTATGTGCAAGTTAATTCATCTACTTTTTTTTTGGCAAATCAATAATCCCCAATATTTTGCTATGAAGGAAATACGTCTTTAGAACTAATAATGTTGAAAAAACTTACAACAAAAGGAATTAAATACAATATGATCCCTAGTTTTTGTATATATTGATAAATTGGTCTCTAATTTTATTATATTTCAAAGTTTTGATGTTAAAATAATTATGCAGTGGGATAAAAAAAATTAATAATAACAAAAAGATATTGATAAAAATTAAAAATAAATCATAACTAAGACACTACATATAATTTAGTAACTATATCATATAAATAAGCTAATGAATTATGTTACCCTAACTTCTAGAGTGACGAAAGGCCAACTGGCAACACCATCCAATCGTCTTTTGATAACTAATATTCTCCTTCTTGTACAAATTTCCCAAGGAATCGGAGTTAGACAGATCTTGAGAGACACTAATAATATTATTAGTGCCAACATATATAGCCAAAGTATATATATTATTAGGGCAAAGGACAATTTACAATTTGAAAAGAGTTAATTAAAGAATCTTATTATTACCTTTTGATTTTGAACTCTTCCTCATTGGATATATTGGCTTCTTTAGCTGTGTATGTCAAAAGAAAAAGTGCTAGGACTAATTTTTTTACTATTTTCATTAAAAAAAACTATTATTCCTCGAGGTTGAGATAATCAAGAAACCAAATTTGAAAACTATTGCAAATTTCACTACTTGAGGAAACAGATGAGAAATTTAGCTAATAAAATTGACTGCTTGAGGAAACTAAAAAACAGTTTTTGTTTTTAAAATTTTAAATTTATTTTTCTGAAAACAAGTAAGGTGTTTGACATTATTTTCATAAAATAAGTTTTAAAAACAAAATTATGAAAAATAAAAAATTTTAAGAATAACAAAAAGTTTTTTTTTTTTTTTGGTAAATAAGATCATTGTATTGCTCAAAAACCAACTCATGTACAATCTTCAATTCATGTACAGCCATGTATGGTATATGACTATATATTCTCAATCTACAATTCCCCAATATGTGTCCCCACTAATACTATCATTAATACATCATTATCTTTGTACATTCTCATTAACTACTTTTGACAAATTGTCTGAAACCAATCTTTATCTAAGGGCTTTGTTTTACTTGTAATTAAAGGATATATCCTCAATCTGATATCCCTTTGTATTGCTTGGATGGTATGATCTATGATCCACATCTGAATAACAAAAAGTTGTTTTTAGTTGTTCTCAATTTTTTTCTCACATAATATTTTTAATTATTATTATATTACATCACATCTCTCATTAATTTATCTCCTCACTTTTTCTCACCTCACTTTCTCTAACATCGCTTTCTCTCTCATCACTTTTGATCTTCTTATTTTCTCTCTCATCACTTCTTATATTCTCATTTTCTCTCTCCTTATTTTTTTCTATCTCGCCATTACCTCTCTCATTTTTTTTTTTTGCATTAATTTATCTCTTTTCAATTTTTCTTCCTTAAAATTTATCTCCTTATTTTTCATCATTTTTTCTTTCACATTGATTTATCTAATTATTTATTACAAACTTCATCATTTTTTCTTTCACATTGATTTATCTAATTATTTATTACAAACTTTTAAAAGATTTTTCTTTTTGTAAATATATTTATTAATTTTTTATTTGAGATTTTTAGAAATTATTTTTAGAAAACATTAACCAAACACCTGTTTTTTTTTTAAATTACAAAAACTATTTTCTGTTCTCATTTCTAAAAATACAATTTTAAAAATAAAAAACAGAAAACAATATCAAAGAGACCCTTAGGTGCTGTTTGGTAACCATTAAAAAAACAGTTATTTATTTATTTAATTAAAAATTTGACAATTAAACATAAAATAGCGTTTGGTAACTCTATTTTTATTTTTTATTTTTTTAAATTTTAAACAAAATTTATTAAATTTTGAAAATAGAAAATTTTCACTTTTAAATTTTTTTTAAACAGTTTTCATTTTTTCCTTCTCTTCTTCAAATTAACACATCACATTTTTAAACAAAAAATAAAAATAAAAGTTATCAAACACGTTTATTATTTTTTGTTTTTAAAAATAAAAAACAAAAATAGTTACCAAACATATTTTTATTTTTTAAAAATAAAAAAACAAAAATAAAATAATATTTCTATTTTTGTGTTTAAAAAATTTAATAACAAAAATTTTACCAAACGGACCCTTAGGTGTTATTTGGTAATACTTAAAAAAAGAGTTTTTTATTTAATTAATTAAAAATTTGACAATTAAACATAAAATGTGTTTGGTAACTCTATTTTTATTTATTATTTTTTTAAATTTTAATTAAAATTTTGAAAATAGAATGTTTTCACTTTTTTTTTTTAAATAGTTTTCAATTTTTCCTTTCTTTTTTTTTTCTTCTTTTCTTTAAATCAACACATCATATTGTTAAACAAAAAATAAAAATAAAAGTTATCAAACGCGTTTATTATATTTTATTTTTAAAAATAAAAAACAAAAATAGTTACCAAACATATTTTTATTTTTTTTAAAATAAAGAAACAAAAATAAAATAATATTTTAATTTTTGTGTTTAAAAAATTCAAAAACAAAAATTTCACCAAAGAGACCCTTACATTTTACAAAAATTCACCTCGGTAGGCATCTTGTATATAGATAGTAATTCAGAGGCTTATTTGAACATATTGCATACACGTTTAGAGATCTATTAAAGCCATAGACAGATAGAAATTTTCAATTAAAAAATGAATGATTTGATAACAAATACTACTTATTACTTTATTATTAGATTAGCTAAGGATCCTGCAAGCAAATAGATTTATTATCAAATAAAATGTTTCTTGTTTTTTAAATCATTATACATCTAATTTTGTAAATCATATGGAAATAAAACTTTTGATAACCAAAAATGCCTTCTTAATATAAAGTCCTTGTCGTTTTACGGATACGGTCATGACTCATGTCCCCATATGTATGTCGTTTGAGCTTTGAAGGCTGGTGTCGTTTTCTAGAAAAATTTTGTTACCTAAATACTGTCGTTTCTTTAGCATATTTCCTAAGGATCATAAATGAGCATTGATTGATTATTGCTTGGGAAGGAATTTTCATTGTTTATACTAGCATCTTGTCCTTGTTCTTTTTTTTATTATTTCTTTAAGTCATGTTTATATACAATAACTTTTGTTCTTTTTATACTTCATGTCGTTTATCAAATTGATATTGTCCGTTGACTACTTTCGTTTCTCAAATTTATGTGTTTATCTAATTGGAGTCCTTCTGTTTCTTGTCGTTTATTGATTAAATATTGTCGTCATAGTCATTTGAATGTTAATGTCGTTTTCTCTCTCCAATTTTCAATTATAGATATAACGAACGTAAAAAATTTCAAAAGAAGAATTTTGAACATGGGATTTGATTTTAAAATAAAGAAGGAATCTCATCTTAGTATGGTGTATCTCTGAATATTTATTGGGTAAATTAAAATCTTCACTTGAAGATAAATTGTAAATAAAAATCTTTCATCTTCAAATCATATATTTTTTTCTTGTCTTACCATTCAAATAATTTGATAAATCAATTATTTACATATAGTCACTCTCTCACATATTTCATAATACTAGGTAAAAGCAACGTACAATGCACATTTGCTTAGTTTTAAAATTGTAAATATTGTATATAATTTTAATAAAAATTAGTCCACTATCTTTTTAAAAATATATTTTTTTTTATAATCAAATGAATTATAGTTCTATATTATATATAAATATTTATATTAATAATCTTTATATATATGACATATAAACATAACGTTGACATAGATATATATTTACATGATTACATGACATACATATAAAATAGAAGAATATTTAAAAAGAAATTGATAATAGAAATAAAATAAGAATAGAAAAAGTCATATATATATATATATAAAATAAGAATATATCTCGCAATGTCCTTTAGTGAATTTGATGAAGAAAAAAAGCTCCAATCACTTGATAAAAACAAACTATCACACAAATTTATAAGATAAAAAAATAATATGCATGTCTTTATTATTTTTAAATAAATATGAGTTAATTATTTAAATTATCATAAAATATCTTAAAAATATCTTATTTTAATTAATTTATTTATTTATTTTTGTTTAAATTTATGTTTGTTCTAATTTTTAAATTTGGCAGTGACAACAAATTATTATATATTATATGTTTAATATAATATTAAGTTTGATTCAATTTTATTTAAGTTATAAAATATATGATTTTATTATTTTTAAATAATTATCATTGTAAAATATCTCAAAAATATCTTATTTTAATTTGTTTAATTATTTATTTATTTAAGTTTAAGTTATGTTTATAATCTACTGTTAAATATAAGAATATTCTATTAAATATAAGAATATTCCATTAAAGTTAACTGAAAAAAATTAAAAAACCGTTAAAATTAAGAATTTCCGTTATCTACACACTTTTTATATAGAATAGATATATATATATATATATATTCATTACCATTAGTTTGAGAGTATATATTATTTTACTATAGACACACTCTCATATAGTGTATAATTTGAAAGTGTCAATATTACTCTTTGTTGCTTAAATACTTATCTACATTCTTGTGGTTTTTCTATTATATTACACTATCTAACTAAATATCACAAAATATCTACTTAAGCTCTATTTTGATCAATGTTAATTTTTATAAGACAATAATACTCTCTCTTGATGTACTTGAAATTCTTTTATGGGAATTTTTCAAAAATATGGCTTTTTAGCCATCAATGTACAAAAATATGGGAGTTAAACTTTCTTTAATTTATATGAAAAAATTTAATTAACAAAAACTTAGTTTATGGGAAAAATAATCCCATATTGGAAATCAAAATTAATAAAGAAAAATTAGCAAAAGGAAGGGTACTATGGTAAACATAGCCAAAACTCCTTCATTCAAACCACATCTTCTCTTTGATTTTGCCCTAGCCGCATCACCATCTCCACCATAGCCAAAACTCCTCCACTTGGCTACCTCACCATCTCCACCATCATCTCTGGCCACCCACCCTCACCACCTCCCAAGAACACCCTAGCTGCACCTTCGTGAAACTCAACCACTCCTCCACTCGGCTACCTCACCATCTCCGACCACCCACCCTCACCACCTCCCAAGAACACCCCAGCCGCACCTCCGTGAAGCCCAGCCACCCTCACCACCTTAGGCGAGCACCTCCGTGAAACCCAGCCAAGAACACCCCAGCCGCACCATCGACGAACACAACCTCAATCCGCGCATCTCTGCGTGATTCCATTCACGAGCCCCCAAATCCAAAACAATAGGGATAGGCTGAGGTGAAGGATGTGCTGGTGGTGGTCGGAGGCGAGGAAGAAGGGTGGCGCCTGGGCTGAGTGCGATTTGTGGTGCTCGAAGCTGCGCAAAACGACGGGGATGGCTAGGTTTGCGATGGGGTTTTGCGCGCAGGGGATGGGGGTTTGTGGTGGTGGTCGGAGGCGAGGGAGGAGGTTGGTTCGTGGTCAAATCTGGTTTTTTTCTGTCTTCAAATCTATGGTAACTGGTTACCTTCATGTTCTTTGTTTGTATATTTCAGGAGGTAACTGGTTACCTTCACATTCTGATGTGTGTGTATATTTCTGGGTTCTATATGGTAACTAGTTATCTAGGTTACTAAATCATACTTACTCTTCTTTTTTTTCCTTCAAATGTGATGTTTCTTTTCATTTCTAATATGAGTGACTCGTCACCCCTCTTATGGCAGTAAGTTACTAATATCACTGTAACTGGTTACCCCTCCTGATACATGTTATTTAACCTCTAAGACTATTTTTTACATAAATGTGAACAATCAAACAAGTAACTGGTTACCCCTCTGGATAAATGCTATTTAAGCTAGCTGTAGGATTTTTTTTTTACATAACTTTGAAAAATCAATTAAGTAACTGGTTACCTTACCCAGGTTTTGAAAAAAAAAACATACAACCTAAAATATAAGAAAAAAAAACGTACAATAAATAAAAAATAATAATAAACACAATTCATATTACAAAAAAAAAAAAAAAAATTGCAAAACAACCATGGAAAAATTTAATATAAAAATAGTTATATAAAATTAATATAAAAAAAATCAAATTATAAACATACCCTTCCAACTTAATAAAACTTGATTAAGAGTAAAAATATGGCATAAACAAACTTTTATATAAAAATATAGGAAACTAAACGCATAAAAATGAAATTAAAAAAAAAAAAAAGTCATAGATTAACTTTTTTTGAAAAAAAAAAAACATATTTTTGCACAATCTATTAAAAATCTCATATAGCATGTACTTTTCACTTCTTTTATCTACCATTTTGTGAGAATTCTTAAACTATTTTATTTAGATAAATTACAAATTAAAAAAAAGTAGTATTGTCCTTTTTAATTAAAATTTCATTATAAAAATACTTTAAACGAATTAATAGTTTTTCACTTCTTTAATATGTTTTAAATATATATATATTTTTAGTTTAAAAAAATAACTTCGTTAAATGATTTTAAAATAAATTTTATTTAAAAAAGATAACTGTTATATATTTAAAATAATCTAGGTTTTATTCAAAAAAACTTTTTACAAAATGTTATAAAATATAAAAATAATTTTAAATAAATAGAAAGTATTAGTCTTATTAAACTAAATTGGACTAAAAATAAACTCAAGAAGGTGTTTTATATTGATTGGTAAGACACATAAGTATAAATTGGAAAAATACCTAGAGGTAAAATGGTATATATACTTAATTTGTATCATTTTGTAACAATTGTATACTACAAAAAACAAGGGATATACCGCGAACAAACATCGTCGGTAGAAGTCTGTATGTCCTCGGTAGAAGTTGTGCCAAGAACATGTCCTCGGTAGAAAGTTCTCGATACATCCTCGTCGGTAGAGGTAAACTTCTACCGAGAACATTAAATATGTTCTCGGTATAGCTAGTACCGAGGACAAACGTCCTCGGTAGAGAGTTGACAATACCATCGGTGGAATCTGTCTAATTTTGTCACGTGGTGGGGCTATACCGAGGCACTGTCCTCGATATAGATTGAACCAAGATTTTTTCTGCAATATTGATTTATTTATATATTTATTTATTTAATTTGAATTAAATATAAAACAATAGATTAAAATTAAATTACTTATATTAAGCATATAAATAAAAATATAAGAGTATGTTTGCTCAATCAAAATAAAGAGTTGTCCTAAATATGAAAATGTAATAGTCCATAATAATAAAACTCATACATAAGTCATACTAACTCGGTGCTCCAACATCGGGATCATCAGGTTGTGGTGGGGCACATTAAGATCCCAGGGTGATACAATGAGTTCGGATGTGCTCCTCTAATTGTCGAACACACTCTCTCATCTCAGTCATCTCTTATCTCTAGTTTGTGGATGATCAATAGTAAATGGAGCTTGGTCCATTATGTTAAGGATACGCCCATATCCTTTTTGGTGGCCACGTCGTCTTCTGAAGACAGTTTGTACCAAAGACAAGTTGTCATCTTCAGGCGCGCTCGAAACTAGTGTGGAACACTCAGTATCAGTTGATTGTGTCTGATGTGTGTGCGATATGCACACAATTGATCCTATAATACAATATATAATGTAATTATGAATAAACTTGCAAATAAACAATTAAAATTTTGAAAAATGTTAAAAAAAAACTTAACATACCTAGTTAGGTTGTTTCTGTCACCCACCTTGTGCCTGATTTATGGTGAGTATCCATCCAACTATCCGGAATCAGCTCAAGTTGCCCAGTTTCTAAATTATGTTATCACGTACATATATTATTTAAAAAATAATAATTAAACATAAATAAGAAAAACAAACTTAAAAAGAATTAATTAACTAATTTTTTTGTAGAGCAGCGCTGGGATTGACGGAGAACCTCCGTAGCTGAGCTCTTTTAGTTTCTTCTTATTTTCCTTGTTGAGCCGAGAACGTTTATGCAAAAAGTTTTTGTTAGTAATATATTTAATTAAGAGAATTAAGTTTAGCAAGAAATTAATACCATAATGTCTGGGCGTCAGAAAAATTCAATGACTTTTTGCCACTGCGTATCTATGCAACCACCATAATAATTTTATGGCCCATTAATCGTTAAATGTTCCTTAATATCTTACTTTCAATCAGAATATTTTTTTGGCACATGATGTATCAGTGCCTCTCAAGATCTCAGGCATGTGCCCTTGTCTATATCTGGTACGCCCGATATCAAACAAATCACTATAACTTACAAACATTTATTACTAAATATGATATATAATTAAATAGAATTAACATAAATATAGAAATGACTTACCTCCAGATGTGCAAGTATTCTTTGTTTCGAGGCATTTGGTACTTTTGACCATTGAGGACAGCTATGTACTATCGAACAAGTAATCCCAACTCTCTTGAGAAATTTGAGTTGTAATCTCTGATCTCTTTATATGTTCTCCCTCGCACGTCCCACTCGAGAGGGAGAGGACACCCCAACTCTTTCTTTTTTTCTCGCATGTTCAATCATTTGTGGTGTCCACGCTTGTTTGGAGGCGCTATTGTATGCAAATTTAGTAATTTTAAATTAATATGTATTAACTGTTAAAATTTAAGGAGTGTATCAATGTGTAATGTATTACCTCGTTCACAATCAACTAGAGCATTTAACAGTCCACGTGGAGGATCGCATCTTCCACCATCACTCACATGAGATCGAGCAATAACATCAGTCATATCTGAAAAATATAGATATTAAAATTACATTTATACTAAACATAATAACTATAATAACAAATTATTGTAAAACATAATTACTTCAACATAAAATTACATTTAATAAAATCATATTATAAAATTACCACTTAATCATCACTATAATAGTCTTCACTATCACCAACTGCCAAAAAGCGTTGCATAATGATGTGACGCAATTTCAAACTGGTGATCATGTTGTCATTATCAATTACATTCTTCCTTAAGTTAGATCCAAAACCATCTGGAAACTTCACTGATTTATTAAATATACAATTGAAGCATATTAAATCTAATTGTAAAAATATACTATTCAAGTACATTAAATCTAATTTAAAAAATATACTATTAAAGTATAAGACTAACTAAAAGTAATTCACTTAAAGGTAATCTAAAATACAATTTATAAGTTCTATAATCTACTAAATTTAATTTTGTACATAATATTTACCAAACCAACAAAGAATCCATTTTAATACCAAAAATAAAATACTAATTAACCATCTAACAATTTTCTAATTCCTAATCTTATTTTTACTAATTAACATTTTTAAATCTAATAATAAAAACATTCTCCCTAATATAATAATAGATTTTTATTAAAACTAATATTAATTCATTTATATAAAAAAACGAAAAATATTTAAAAAGAAAAACCTAAGATCTACATAGATGTGTATAGATACATAAATCATTCAAAAATTAAAAAAAAAAAAATCAAACAAAACAGAAAAATTAAAAACAAATTACCTTTGAATCTTGAAAGAGCAAGCCAACTTCAAATCCTTCACTGGAGCATAAGAAAAATCGCACCAACACCTTCAAACAAAAAATCCACAAAATAAAAAATTATTACCATTTTATAAAGATATATATAAATGAAGAAATGAATTTTACCTTAAGAAATAGAGAGAAAACCTCTTATCTTGGAAGAGTTTTGGACCTAAAAATGAGATTTTTGGGATGGAAATGAAGCTTTTTCCGTAGAGAGAGGCGGAGTAGAGGAGAGAGAATCAGATCTATAAAAAACGAGGGAAAGAGGAAGAAGAAGGGGGTCGCGTGCTTCTGAGATATTAATTGACCCTATACCAAGAACAACCACTTATCATTTTCCTAACCCGCGAAAATGTCCTGCGTATATGAAAATGCATATACCGAGAATACGTTCTTGCTTTAGTGTTCTCGGTACAAACACTATTTTTTGTAGTGGTAATCGTAAGTAAAGTTTGAGCCATTTTGCCACACTACTTAACACACGCAATTGTAAATGTGGGTCTTACCGAACTTTTATGCCTCCGATAAAAATGTATCGTATAGGGCTAGCCTGTTTAAATATATGGATCGTATCGTGCCTCAAGTAGTGATGTGCCTTATACGGATCGTCCCGTTTTTCATAATCGGGCCCATATTTTTGTGTTGTGCATGACTTAGTTAGACCCATATTCATCGTGTGGAAATTACTTGAAATATGACATTTTTTCTATAAGTTTGATAAATATATGGGGTTTTCAACTTTGTAAATTTTTTTATGGCTTTTTCTATTCTTTTTAACATTTTTATGGATTTTTCTCCCCATATTTTGGTAATATTATTTGTGTTTTGCCATATTTCTTTTTACGAGATAACTAGTTACTAGTATCGAATTAGTTATTTTAAAAATTGATATGGCAATAACTGGGTACCACTATGTAATTAGTTTTTACGATTTTAGTGATGTGGTAGTAACCAGTTACTACCATCAAAATAATTTTTATTTTTTTTTAGTGATGTGGTGGTAACTAGTAACCACTATCAAAATAACATGTTATGCTAATAACATCTTAAATCTGGATAAAAAAATACAGGTTACTTAACATAAACCTACATATATAAAATAGATATGAAATATGCGTTCGTGATGGTAACTAATTATTTAGTAAGATCTAGAAATTAAAAAAAAACAAAATTTGAAATATATCACTACAGAAGAAGAACAACAACAATCTACATCATTGTCAGAGAAGACTATCGCAATCTTGTAGATGATGATGCTTCATAAATTTTTTGGAGAATGACACCAGACACTATAGGAAAAGAGGTCTATTGCGACAACTTTTGTCGTCACTGTAGGTATGGAAGTCATCACTGAAGGTGTTTTGCAATGACATGTCGTCGCAAAAATATCGTCAATGTAGACCCGTATGTGTAGAGCCCTACAACAACGACAAATGACGGTGTCGCTGTAGACTTATGTTATAGCGATGACACGTCGGTCGCAGTAGAACATCTATTTTTTTGGTCAAAAATATCTATTGAGATAACAAGTCGTCGTTATAGGGCCGTGAAAATTTTGAAAATTCGAAAAAACTCTACTACGACCACAAGTCGTTGCAGTAGGTCAGAAAACGCATGTCTCTACAGCGATAAATGTAGAGGCGTGGGTTTCTCTGACCTACTGCAACGACATATGGTCGCAGTAGATGCACGAAACCGTCAGGTTTCATATTTTGCATTTATTCTACTGCGACGACTTGTCGTCGCTGTAGATAATTTAAAAAAAAAACTATTTTAAAAATTTGTTTGACGAAAATCTAATTTAATATTAATAAAAAAATTATAAATATTTAACATAAATTATATTATTATAAAATTAAAATAAAAATAACTTATTTCAACTTAGTACGAAAGTAAGTAGTATTGAAAATGTAAAAAAACAAACACAAAATATTAATAAGTTCAAAAGCAAAGCATAACCAAACTTCTTAATTTTGCTAAAAAATTATATTTTTATGGTCAATTTTTTTTCTTCAATTTTACTGTTTTAAGGAAATTTTTAGATTTTTACGGTTGTATTTTTCTTTTTTTTTTGTGTTGTTTTTTGTTTTGTTGATGTTTAATTTTAATGATATATATTGTTTATTTTTATGTTTTTTTTAGTTTATTTTGAGTTGAAGCAGTAAGTTGTTTTTCCTAAAATTGTATTTTGTAATTATGAAACTTTGAAAATTATATTTTTAAAAACTTGAGTGCGTATTTTTTAAGAAAAAAAATTAAAAAGATATGTATT
This sequence comes from Humulus lupulus, assembly GCF_963169125.1. Classification (NCBI taxonomy): domain Eukaryota; kingdom Viridiplantae; phylum Streptophyta; class Magnoliopsida; order Rosales; family Cannabaceae; genus Humulus; species Humulus lupulus. Next base: position 59,481,579 of record NC_084800.1, read on the forward strand.
TAAGAAAAAATTTCATTTTTTTACAATTAGAGAAAATTAAAATGTCAATTACTTGAGAATTTATTTATGATAATATGTTTTTATATATTTTGACTTTCAATATTTTAATTTTTTTTTTAACTTACCATATTTTGTGGCCTAAATTAAATGCCCATAAATATAGAAATTAAATTTACCTTATTTATGTAAATTTCTCATTTTTCCTTCCGTAGTCATACCTCCAAGCTCAACTCGTATTGTGAAAAACTCTGACCAAACTTAATAAGTCCACACATATCTTTTTGGATCATTTTGGTCCAAACTTTTCTTATGAAAAAACTACTACTTGGCCAAACATGGATCTTTACTTCTAATTTTCAACTGATTACTTTACTTTAAAATAATAATATTAAATTAAAATAATTTCGAGAAATTTAAAATAGTATTAAAATTTCTATCGATTAATTATTTGTTGTTAGAGGTTACACATAGATTAGTTTTGTTAGTTGTTATTTCTGGTTTTTCAGTTTTGGTTAGTTCTTGTATCTCAGGGACTTTCTTGTCTTTTTGTATTCTGTTCATCTTCTATAAATAACAATTTCAGCTCTGATCATTTTCATAACGTGATCAAGAGCACTTTCTAAAACTTGTCTCAATTCTGTTCACATTTACATGGTATCAGACCTCATCTTCTCACTTTCTTGTCATCTTTCTTGAACTTTAATGGCGAACGATCCACCGACTGAAGAACATGCAAGACTCGATCAGAACATCCAGTCCGTTCCGACCGCTTCTGCAAATATCTCAGCCATCACTCCTCACCAACAGCAATTTCTTGCTCTGTCTCAAGCTCTGAATCACACCCTAGTTGTGAAATTAGATCGAAGCAACTTTCTTCTATGGCATACTCAAATGGAAAATGTTATATATGCAAATGGCATTGAAGACTATCTGGAGGGAACGATTGTGGCTCCACCTCAGACGATTGAAGGTCAAGATGGCATCAATCCAGATTTTCAACAATGGCGTCGAAAGGACAAATTGATTCTCAGCTGGCTCTTCTCTTCGCTCACCCCAGAATTGATGTCTCACCTCGTCAGTCATCGCACTGGTGCTACTGCTTGGGATGTGCTCAATCAACTTTACTCTTCCACTTCAAATGCTCGAATCATGCAACTACGATTGCAACTTCAGACAATCAAGAAAGGTGCGTTTTCCATGATGGATTACATCTTGAAGATCAAAAGTTTAACTGATCAACTAGCTGCCATCTCTGAAAAAGTTTCTGAACGTGACCAAGTTTCGTACTTACTTGCTGGCCTTAGTGCTGATTACAATTATTTTGTGGTGTCCATCACTTCTAAATCAAAGGGGGTCACCTTCGAACATGTCTCTAGTCTACTTCTGGCTCATGAATCCAGACTTGAGCAACAACTCTCGGTAGACGAAACTGCCCTAGTTGTGAACATGGCCTATCGACAGAGCCAGCCTTCAAGATCTCAACCTTGGCATCGCTCCTCACAAGGTCGTAGCCATTCTTAGGCCCCACACGACTCCAACCACAACCGCAACAATCCCAATCTCAGCTCCAGACCCCCCAGTGGTCCCAAAATAGTTTGTCAATTATGCCAGCGTCCTGGTCATCACGCTTACCATTGTTACAGGCGCTTTGATCCTCAGTTACCCCCTCCACAGACTACATCTCACGCCAACAACTCTCAGTCTCACTCTGCACCAATCAATGCCATGGTTGCTAATGCAAATTGTGTTGCGGATGACACTTGGTTGCTCGATTCTGGTGCCTCTCACCATTTAACTCCTCACTCATCAAATCTTGAGTCTTCTTCTGCTTATACTGGTTCCGATGCAGTCACCATTGGTAATGGTAACTCTCTTTCCATTAAATCTCTTGGTCATTCTTCTATTCAAACATCTCATAGTTCCTTTGCTCTTCACAATGTCTTTCATGTTCCGAAATTGTCTAATAATCTTCTTTCTGTATCTAAATTTTGTTATGACAATAAAGTGTTTCTTGAATTCTTTGCAAATTCTTACAATATCAAGGATCTCCAATCGAAGAAAATTTTACACAAGGGTTCCCTTGACAAAGGTCTCTACACCCTCGAAGCCAAGAATGCTTTACAATCTAACTTGAAGATGAAATCTGCCTATGTCTCAACAGTTTGATCTCCTAATCTCCCTGCCTCTACTATTGTATAGGAAAAAATCTCAATTGGGTCTTGGCCCAACTTAATGAGCCCATAAACTATGGATGTTGAACACTAGGTTGTCCGTACAAGCCACTCCCTCCGTCGGCTGCACAAGAGAACCCAGGGGCCCAAATCTTAGAATAGGCTTTAGTCAAATTGCAATGCATATGGTCCGTACAACCAACCATACAAGCCCACTTGATTATGGGTTGTACAACCCACAATCATTCCTTAGACATACTTAGACCTTCGATATGGTCCAAGGGGTGGTAAGCCCAACTGCATGAGGGCTCATATGAGCCACGTGGGCAGCCCATTAAAACCAAGTCTAGCATCATAACGGTTATGCACACGACTTGTGTAGTACACTACTCCAAGACGGTTACAACTACTCCCACTCTTCTAGGACTGATGGACCCCAAAACGGGTATGTTTAAAAATTTATACTCGCAAGCGCACAAATCGTATTTATAGAATAGTTTTCGTGTAAGCACGAGATCGAACCCAAGGGAGTTGTCTAAAATAAAAAAGAAAACTATTTTAAGTCAAAAGTAATAAATTCTAACCTAGTTCCAAAGATTGATGAGTTTTAATATTATGAACATAAAATAAAAGATTGAAAAATAAAGCTATTTAAGAGAATAAAAATAAAGCAATAATGAGTTGAAAATAAGTATTAAAAGAAAAGATTATTAAGATACTAGAATCCACAAAATGTAAGTTTAATAATATTTATTAGTATATTGATTCCCAAGTTTTAGTGATAGTTAAAATAATTTAAACTGTCATTTTCCAAAAAGATTTATAATTTTAAGCACAAATGTCTCATAAAAAGATAGGATTTTTCTTCACTTTTCAAAATTATAATTTCAAAGCATTTAATGTAAATCAATCTAATGAAATAACAAATAAATCAATGAACATTATTTATAAGGCAAAACATAATATTTTTGTTCTAAGCATGGATGTGTACAATTTAATGACACATCTTACACAAAGAATATTATGTTTATGCACTAATGAGGAACAAAGTGTAAATATGTTCTAACAATCTAAAATACAAGATATTTAAGATGAAAGAAATATATGTAGAAGAAAAATCCATAAACTTTGTTGTATTACAAGGGAAATCAACATACAACATAAATATTACCTAGTTACAAGTTGCTTCATCATGATCTTAATAATCTTATGAAAAAGATTAGAAGCACATAACTAGCATAGAAATTACAACATAAAAGACATACATACTTGCAAAATGCTCTTGAAAAACCCAAATGGAAGAGAGAATGGTAGAGAGAAAATGAGAGAAAAAGATGGTAACCAAAAACATTAAGCACCCCAAAATGGTCTTCAAAACCCTTATTTATAGCCAAAATGAGATTATTAAAATAATCAATTTAAATTAAGTAAATTGATTAAATTAATAATAATATGGTAAATATGGGTAAATTGTAGGAGTGATGATGATTTTGGGGTAAAAAGTGTGTAGAAAATGGGTAAAAAGGTGGCATTTTTGTCATAGGGGACAAAATGCAATTTTATGGGCTCAAGAGGCTGATTGAAGGCAGGCGGCTGGGCTGTTTGTGCCAGGCGTGGAGCTGCTGGGCCGTACGGAAAAGGCAGCAGGCGTTGGTGGCAAGCCCACGGTTTGGGCTGGGCTGAAGGCAAGGCCCAAAGGATTGAAGGATGCTACACGTGAAGTGCATTGTTTGCATATATGAGGAGATGCTGAGTAAATGGCCAGGCGCTTGGTGCTGTAGCAAGCGGGATGCTGAGAGAAAAATGGGATAGGTGGCAGCAGCTGGTTGAAGGAGGGAAGGCTCAGCTGGACACGTGGCGCGCGCTGATTGGAGGTAGCAGTGGGCTTGGGCCTGCGGTGGCTGGGTTGGTGGGCTTCTATGCCATTTGATCATTTCTTTTCTTGAAAATGCCATTTTTTTTCCTTAATTTTCAATGCTTTTCAAGAGCATAAATACACCAAAATCCCTAACAAAAGAAACATAAATTAAATCAAATTCAAATATTTTCAAATTTAACATAAATCATATTAGTTCATTGAAAATATTAATTAAGACTTAATTTAATTGAACATTTAGTTTCACTAAAACAACATTTTTTTTATACCTCAAACTAAACAACATTAATTCAAATAATTAACTACAATATTTTAAAACAAAATAACTATAAAAACACACAAAAATCTATAAAATCAAAATAAGACTAATAAATTCAAAATTACTTAAAAACTTAATAAATTACTTAAAAACTCAAGAATTAAGCAACAATTAGCACATAAAAAGTGGTAAAATAACTCTATTTTGTAGAGTTATCACACCCCCAAACTTAATATTTTGCTAGTCCTCGAGCAAAAGAAAAATTAAAATACACATTATTTTTTATTTATTGGTGATATAAAAATGATTTTCTCAAAAATTGCACAATGAAAATAAATCTCAGAAATTATTATGAATAAAAGTTAAGCTTATGTAATTAATTAAATTGCCAATTTTGCTTTTAGAAAATAGGTTTTCATTAAAATTATTTTTCACTTAAACTTATAGGAAATAAGAGTGTTTATGAAAAATGTAATTTTTGTTACAAGCAAAATTGACCTTATAATTAAAAACAAAGCTTAAAAATTATTCATATTTTTAAGAGAATTAATTTCAAACTCAATCAGAATTTTTATCATTGAAAATGAAAAATATCACCAAATTTTTTTTTTAATTTTTTTTTTTTTTTGAATTTTTATGAAAATGAACAAATAAATAAAAAAAAAATTAACAAAAAAACAACATATAAATAAATAATTTTTTTTTTCAAACAAACATAAATAACATAAATAAAACACAAAACATACACAATAAAACATAAATAACATAAATAAAACACAAACATACACAATAAAACTCGATACCCCCAAACTTAATTTAAGCATTGTCCTCAATGTGTCAAAATATAAATATAAATTAAAATTGACAAGAGTGTAAGGTTTAGAATGGTCGTACCTCGATATTGTGCATTGCGAAGAGAGAACAAGATACAACTAACAAAAATTAAATCACACATAAAACAACAATACAAATAAAACACAAGTTATCAAGATCACATAGGAATCAAAGAGCATGGTAAACAGGGTCCTCAAGGAGTATCTCATCCACTTCATCAGATTTTAATTCTAAAAATGGTTTTAATTTTTGTCCATTAACTTTAAATATATCACCATTTTTAGGATATTCAATTTCAATAGCTCCATGTGGAAAAACAATACGAACAATGTAAGGACCGGACCACCTAGAGCGTAACTTTCCCGGGAATAAATGCAAACGAGAGTTGTATAAAAGGACTTTCTGACCTGGATAAAAATCTTTTCTCAAAATATTTTTATCATGGTAAAATTTCATACGATCCTTATATTTTTTTGAATAGTCATAAGCATCATTCCTAATTTCGTCTAGTTCATTTAGTTGAAGCTTTCGTTTCTCACCTGCTTTGTCTAAAGAAAAGTTTAACTGCTTAATTGCCCAAAAGGCTCTATGTTCTAACTCAACAGGTAAGTGGCACGCCTTCCCATACACAAGTCTGTAGGGTGACATGCCAATGGGTGTTTTGTACGCAGTACGATACGCCCATAATGCATCAGTGAGTCTTAAGGATCAATCTTTCCTAGTTGGATTCACAGTTTTTTCTAAAATGTGCTTAACTTCCCTATTAGACACTTCAACTTGACCACTAGTTTGTGGGTGATATGGTGTTGAGACTTTATGCGTAATGCCATATTGTTTCATCAAATGTTCAAATGGCCTATTACAAAAGTGTGTACCGTTATCACTAATTATAGCACGTGGTGAACCAAAACGGGAAAATATATTTTCTTTTAAAAACCGAAGCACAACTTTGTGGTCATTAGTGTGGCATGCAATAGCTTCAACCCATTTAGACACATAATCAACTCCAACAAGTATATAAAGATTACCAAAAGAGTTAGGAAATGGTCCCATAAAATCAATGCCCCAAACATCAAATATGTCAATAATAAGAATAGGATTTAAAGGCATCATATTTCTTTTAGTTAAACTTCCTAACTTTTGGCAACGTTCACAAGCTTTACAATAAACATATGTATCATGAAAGATAGTAGGCCAATAAAAACCACATTGTAAAACTTTAGCAGCTGTTTTCTTACCACTAAAATGTCCTCCACATGCATGATCATGACAAAAAGATATGATTTTAGATTGATCATAGTTTGGAATGCATCTTCTAATTATTTGATCAGGGCAGTATTTAAACAAGTAAGGATCATCCCAAATAAAGTTTTTCACCTCAGAATAAAATTTAGATTTATCATGCTTAGACCAATGAGATGGTATTTCTTTAGTGACCAAATAATTAACAATATCAGCATACCAAGGCAATGAAGAAATATACATCAATTGTTCATCAGGAAAAGTTTCAGTGATAGGAGTGGGATCATGTATAGTTTCAACAACTAGTCTAGATAAATGATCAGCAACAACATTTTCAGATCCTTTTTTATCACGTATTTCTAAGTCGAATTCTTGTAAAAGCAGGATCCAACGGATCAAACGAGACTTAGCATCTTTTTTTGATAAGAGATATTTTAATGCAGCATGATCAGAGTAGACAATAATTTTAGACCCTAACAGATAAGATCTAAATTTCTCTAATGCAAAAACAACAGCAAGCAATTCTTTTTCGGTTGTGGAGTAATTTAATTGAGCATCATTTAAAGTTTTGCTAGCATAGTAAATTACATGAGGTATTTTTTCAAGTCTTTGTCCTAAGACAGCACCTATAGCATAATCAGAAGCATCACACTTATTTCAAAAGGTATTTTCCAATCAGGAGGTCGAATAATGGGTGCAGTAGTTAACAAATTTTTTAATTTTTCAAAGGCAACATGGCAATTATTATCAAAGACAAAAGCATTTTCTTTTCCAAGTAAATGGCATAAAGGCCGAGAAATTTTGCTAAAGTCTTTTATAAATCTTCTATAAAAACCGGCATGGCCTAAAAATGATCTAATTTCTTTCACAGTTTTAGGTGGAGGAAGTTTTGAAATAAGATCAGCTTTAGCTTTATCAACTTCTATGCCATTAGATGAGATTACATGACCTAAAACAATTCCTTTTTTAACCATAAAATGACATTTTTCCCAGTTAAGCACAAGGTTTTTCTCTTTGCAATGAATTAAAACAAGTGAAAGATGGTGCAAACATTCATCAAAAGAGGAACCAAACACAGAAAAATCATCCATAAATACTTCAAGAAATCTTTCAACCATGTCAGAAAAAATCGAAATCATACACCTTTGAAAAGTCGCAGGTGCATTACATAATCCAAAAGGCATGCGACGATAGGCAAAAGTCCCAAAAGGGCATGTAAAAGTAGTCTTTTCTTGATCTTCTGGGGCAATGGGGATTTGGTTATATCCCGAATACCCATCAAGAAAACAACAATATGCATGGCCAGCTAATCGTTCAAGCATTTGATCAATAAAAGGTAATGGAAAATGGTCTTTTCTAGTAACATTATTCAACTTCCTATAATCTATGCACACTCTCCACCCCGTTTGTACTCTAGTAGGGATTAATTCATTTTTCTCATTTTCAACAACCGTGATCCCAGACTTCTTAGGCACAACTTGAACTGGACTAACCCATTGACTATCAGAAATAGGATAAATGATACCTACGTCTAACAATTTTATGACCTCTTCTCTAACTACTTCTTTCATATTTGGATTTAACCTTCTTTGACATTCCCGAGAGGTTTTAGCATTCTCTTCTAGATGGATTCTATGCATACATATGGATGGGCTAATTCCTTTAATGTCTCCAATGGTCCAACCTATGGCTTCTTTATGTTTTCTAAGGACATCTAACAATTTACCTTCTTGTTCTTTGTCTAAAGCAGATTCTCCTAGAAAAACATATTTTAAATTTTCTGGTAAATGTTTAAGGTCTAACTTTGGAGACTCAGAAATTGATTGAACATGATCTAAGGGTAAAAAAGGTTCAACTTTGGTTTCATTTAAGGGTATAGGCTTTACCAAAGAATTCACATCATCATTAGAGTCATCAACATGCAAGTTCATACCAAAGTATTTTTCACAAAAGTCAAGTAAGTCAATTCCATCATCTTCACATATGCTATCTATCATGTTAACTTCATGTATTTCCTCACACTCAACAGATTTAGCAACATTAAAAACATTCAATTCAACAGTCATATTTCCAAAAGATAATTTCAAAACACCATTACGACAATTTATGATTGCATTAGATGTAGCTAAGAATGGTCTACCTAAAATGATAGGAATTTGAGCATGCATATTTTCCACAGGTTGAGTATCAAGAACAATGAAGTCAACAGGAAAATAAAATTTATCAACTTTTATCAAAACATCCTCTATAATGCCTCTAGGAATTTTCACAGAACGATCGGCTAATTGAAGAGTTATAGAGGTAGGTTTTAGCTCACCAAGACCAAGTTGCTTATAAACATAATAAGGCAATAAATTCACACTAGCACCCAAATCAAGTAAAGCTTTGTTAATAAAATGATCACCAATAATGCATGAAATTGTGGGACACCCAGGATCTTTATATTTAACAAGACTCTTATATTGAATAATGGAACTAGCTTGTTCAGTTAAAAACGCCTTTTTAGGAACATTAGTGTTTCTTTTAACAGTACAAAGATCCTTCAAAAATTTAGAGTAGGCAGGAATTTGTTTAATGGCATCTAAGAAAGGGATATTGATACTAACTTGTTTAAAAACTTCTAAGATGTCATTATATTGGCTGCCTTTTTTAATTGGAAGTAATCTTTGTGGGAATGGGGCTTTTGGAATGAAATGATGGATTGGAGTTTCTTTGTTTGATGAGTCATTGAGATTAGAACTAGGAGGCTGACTCTTTTCTTTTTCTTTTTCGTTTTCAACCTCGGGTATGTAATCGGGTTTGACAATTTTCTTTCCAGACCTAAGAGTTGAAATTGATTTGACTTCTCCATTATGACTTGACTTTCCTATCTCATATTGACCTTTTGGATTAGGGATAGGTTGACTAGAGAATGTTCCTTTTTCTCTATCAGCTAAAGCAGTGGCGAGTTGTCCTACTTGTGTCTCGAGTTTGGTAATAGATTGAGATTGATTTTGTAGGATTTGTTGGGTGGATTGCATAAATTGTTGTAAAGTATCTTCTAAGGAAGGTTTTCTTTGTTGCGGATATGGTTGATTTTGTGGGGCATGAGCTTGGTTTTGTGTGTTGTATTGGTGCCCTTGATTCATTTGGGGTTGGTTTTGTCTCCATGAAAAGTTTGGATGGTTTCTCCAATTTGGATTGTAGGTGGACGAAAATGGGCTATCATTTGGTTTCCCATAAGAATGAAGAGCATTGGCCTCCTCAGAAAAGGCTTCTTGGTAGGAAGGGCATGATTGGGCATTATGGCAAGGACTAGAACATATAGAACAAACATCTTTTCTAGGTTGAATTGGAGAGTTTATAGTTTGGCTTATGGCTAAAGCTTCTACTTTTCTCGCTAATTTGTCTAAGGATGTTCTTAAGTCTAATTCTTCTTTTACTTCATACCTTCCTCCTCTTTTTGGTGAATTAGTTGACCTAGACCTAGGATCAAAATAATTCCATTGTTGTGAATTGACAGATAAATCTTCAAGGGCGTCCCACGCCTCTTGTCCTTGAAATTTTAAAAAATTTCCAGTATGCATAGATTGAATCATTTGACGATTAGAGGGAGTCAAACCATCATAAAAATATTTTACAAGTCTCCATTTTTCAAAACCATGATGAGGACATTTTAATAATAAATCTTTAAATCTTTCCCAACATTCATAAAACTCTTCATTATCTTTTTGAAAAAACTCGGAGATTTCTCTCCTTAGGCTATCAGTTTTAGACATAGGAAAAAATTTCAGTAAGAATTTATTATAAAGTTGATCCCATGTAGTTATATACCCCGTGGGAAATGAATTTAACCAAGCTTTTGATTTATCTTTTAATGAAAAAGGGAACAATCTTAGTTTGACCGACTCATCAGAAATTTTTTGAAATTTAAATGTTAAGCAAATTTCTAAGAAATCTTTGACATGCATGTAAGGATCCTCTTTATCTAACCCATAAAAAGATGGCAATAATTGAATGATTGCGGGTTTAAGCTCAAAATGCGTAGCAGAAGTAGTAGGTAAAACAATGCATGAAGGAGCATTAGATGAAATAGGTGCAAAATATTCAAGCAAAGTTTTTTCAGGCACAACATTTTCATCAACAGGATTAGCAATAGGTTCCATGATGCTCAAATTTTTACTAACATTTTCAATTTCAAACAAAGATAAACGTCTTTTTACTAATCGTTTTTTAGAGTTACGTTCCCAATGATGCATACAATTTTCACAAGCAAGGCAACAATGAAAATCTCAAACAAGCAATTTTCTGATGTGGAAGATCAGTTAAAACCGCAACCACAGAGCATACTTAGAATTTTTAGAGATTTCACAACAATATAATTCTTATGGTTTACTTGTCCCCAGGCCTATTTGATTCCACTTACTTGCGCACTACTAACAACTCCCCGAGGTTAATTAGTAGAGGCGGATTGGGAATTTTGTTCAAATTTCCTTTAAGCAAAAATTGCTTATGGTGAAAGGACAAGATTTAGGTTTCTCTTTTTTTTCTTTTTTTTTTCAAGTATTTTTCACAATGTTACACTAAAATATTAAAGAAGACAAAGAAAAATAAGGCAAAAATTAAATAAGACTAAAATTTAGGCAAGAGTAGGGAGGCATAGCATGCCATCAACCATAACAAAATTAAGGTAAAAACGAGGAGGCACAAGTGCCATCAACTTAAACATAAGATAGAAGACTAGGAGGCAAAATTGCCATCAACTAGTAACTTGCGGAAATTAAATAAAATAAAAATTACAACAATATAAATAAAGAAAATTACAACAAATGTTAAGAGGCACAAGTGCCGTCAACTAACAAAGATATAAAAGAAATAAAATTACTACAAAATTATAAAAAAACTAGGAGGCACAAGTGCCATCGACTACAAAAATTAAAAGGATAGATAGGAGGCACAAGTGCCGTCAACTAAAAAAAAACAATAAATATAGAAATATAAGTATATATTTTTTTATGGGTGGTTGAACCGTCCCAAATTTTTTTTTTATATATATTTTTTTAGTTTTTATAGATATATATATTTTTTTAGTTTTTTTTTTTAAGTGCAAAAATTAAAATAACTAGTAGAAGAATTTACTAACCTTGAGATAATTTTCGTTTCTTATACTCGCAAGCGCACGAATCGTATTTATCGAATAGTTTTCGTGTAAGCACGAGATCTAACCCAAGGGAGTTGTCTAAAATAAAAAAGAAAACTATTTTAAGTCAAAAGTAATAAATTCTAACCTAGTTCCAAAGATTGATGAGTTTTAATATTATGAACATAAAATAAAAGATTGAAAAATAAAGCTATTTAAGAGAATAAAAATAAAGCAATAATGAGTTGAAAATAAGTATTAAAAGAAAAGATTATTAAGATACTAGAATCCACACAATGTAAGTTTAATAATATTTATTAGTATATTGATTCCCAAGTTTTAGTGATAGTTAAAATAATTTAAACTGTCATTTTCCAAAAAGATTTATAATTTTAAGCACAAATGTCTCATAAAAAGATAGGATTTTTATTCACTTTTCAAAATTATAATTTCAAAGAATTTAGTGTAAATCAATCTAATGAAGTAACAAATAAATCAATGAACATTATTTATAAGGCAAAATATAATATTTTTGTTCTAAGCATGGATGTGTACAATTTAATGACACATCTTACACAAAGAATATTATGTTTATGCACTAATGAGGAACAAAGTGTAAATATGTTCTAACAATCTAAAATACAAGATATTTAAGATGAAAGAAATATATGTAGAAGAAAAATCCATAAACTTTGTTGTATTACAAGGGAAATCAACATACAACATAAATATTACCTAGTTACAAGTTGCTTCATCATGATCTTAATAATCTTATGAAAAAGATTAGAAGCACATAACTAGCATAGAAATTACAACATAAAAGACATACATACTTGCAAAATGCTCTTGAAAAACCCAAATGGAAGAGAGAATGGTAGAGAGAAAATGAGAGAAAAAGATGGTAACCAAAAACATTAAGCACCCCAAAATGGTCTTCAAAACCCTTATTTATAGCCAAAATGAGATTATTAAAATAATCAATTTAAATTAAGTAAATTGATTAAATTAATAATAATATGGTAAATATGGGTAAATTGTAGGAGTGATGATGATTTTGGGGTAAAAAGTGTGTAGAAAATGGGTAAAAAGGTGGCATTTTTGTCATAGGGGACAAAATGCAATTTTATGGGCTCAAGAGGCTGATTGAAGGCAGGCGGCTGGGCTGTTTGTGCCAGGCGTGGAGCTGCTGGGCCGTACGGAAAAGGCAGCAGGCGTTGGTGGCAAGCCCACGGTTTGGGCTGGGCTGAAGGCAAGGCCCAAAGGATTAAAGGATGCTACACGTGAAGTGCATTGTTTGCATATATGAGGAGATGCTGAGTAAATGGCCAGGCGCTTGGTGCTGTAGCAAGCGGGATGCTGAGAGAAAAATGGGATAGGTGGCAGCAGCTGGTTGAAGGAGGGAAGGCTCAGCTGGACACGTGGCGCGCGCTGATTGGAGGTAGCAGTGGGCTTGGGCTTGCGGTGGCTGGGCTGGTGGGCTTCTATGCCATTTGATCATTTCTTTTCTTGAAAATGCCATTTTTTTTCCTTAATTTTCAATGCTTTTCAAGAGCATAAATACACCAAAATCCCTAACAAAAGAAACATAAATTAAATCAAATTCAAATATTTTCAAATTTAACATAAATCATATTAGTTCATTGAAAATATTAATTAAGACTTAATTTAATTGAACATTTAGTTTCACTAAAACAACATTTTTTTTATACCTCAAACTAAACAACATTAATTCAAATAATTAACTACAATATTTTAAAACAAAATAACTATAAAAACACACAAAAATCTATAAAATCAAAATAAGACTAATAAATTCAAAATTACTTAAAAACTTAATAAATTACTTAAAAACTCAAGAATTAAGCAACAATTAGCACATAAAAAGTGGTAAAATAACTCTATTTTGTAGAGTTATCTGTGGGAAAGTGGGCGTACAACCCACAATGATAGGTTAACACATTTGAATCATGGAGCGGAATGACTATTCTACCCTCCGACTGAAGTACGATGGGATTTGATCCCTTATATAAGGGTACGTAGGCAACTTGAGAGGGGGACCCGAACTCTCTACAGAGAAGACACCCTAAACTCAAGCTCAATCCCAAACTTTTCATTCACTCACCGCTCAGACCACCGTCTATTGTCTCCACAACCAACGCGAAAAGGTTACTCACAGCTGTTGGCGGTCCCGTCACAATTTTATCCTCAACAGTTTTGGCGCCCACCGTGGGGCCCCGACAGTAATTAACACCTTTTCGTTGCTCAACACTTTGCGAAAAGTATCGATGGAGACACCCTGTGATACCAATGCTCAAGATCTACAGGCGCAATATGATGCTTTGCTTAATCAGTCCAAAATTGCGAATGAAAGATTGAAGGAGTTGGAATCCGAGAACACTTCTATTCACCAAGAGAATGTTGATCTCCAAGGAATAGTAGAGGTTCTCCAAAGGGAAAACACTACTCCACCACTGGACGCACAGGCCTCCGGGCGAGGGATAGAACCTATCCGTTTGTTTGACAACACACCCCTGTCTGCTATGGGAGAACATCGCGTAAATGGCTCAGGGACCATCATACACCCCCAGGATGGAAACAGTGGCCTGCCTAAGCGCACAATTACTACTGTTCAGGCAACAGAGCATGGCCTTTTATCTATACATCCTACTTCCACCACTACAACGATGAGTGGAGAACTTCAAACAACGCAAGACCTCCTAAGAAACATGACATCAAACCCGAATGGGGTGACCACGACCAACCAAGAAGGACTTATCTCCACAGATGCTACTAATAAAGACATGGTGGTACCATGCCACTCGATTGATAAGGGCCTTAGTGTGACACCAGATTCTATGGACCCGGCAATAATGAAGAGGTTTGCGGAGCTAGAGTCCATGATCCAACGGATCCCTGGGTTGCCAACGCCCATAAAGAAAAGTGCCGCTAATAGCTTTGCAGATTCGCCGTTCGTGGACGCTATAGCCTTGGTGGAGATGCCCAAGAAATTCAGCTTTCCAATAATGAAGATGTACGACGGTACCACTGACCTAGACGACCATGTTGCTCAGTACAAGCAATGCATGTTGGTTGCTGCTATACCTCGAGACTTACGTGAGGCTTGCATGTGCAAAGGTTTTGGATCAAGCTTGGTGGGACCTGCACTTCAGTGGTATATAAATATACCCAACAACACCATATCTTCCTTTGCTCAATTGACGGATAGTTTTATTGAGCAATTCGCCAGCAGTCGCAAGCTAGAAAAACAGTCAGATGACCTTTATCAGGTTATACAGCGAAAAAGAGAGTCTTTGCGTGAATTTGTGGGTAGATTCAATAAAGAGAAGGTAGCCATTCCAAATTGCAATGAGGCAACTGCTACGTCCGCTTTTCGTAGAGGCTTGACTCTTGGATCAGACCTTTACAAGGAATTGACGAAATACCCATGCAAAACCATGGATGATGTACTTGCAAAAGCATGGGCACAAATTCGCTATGAAGAAGATGATAATCGTGTTCACTCACCCCCTCGCTACGAGCAGAGGGACTTTAAAAGGACCGCAAGGACTGAAAGGAGAAGCAGCGAAAGCAGAATAGATCCTTACCCACTTCCGAGCAAGTATTCATCCAGGAGAGACAACCAAAGATCTATGGATCGCTCAAACCAACGAATGGGAGAAAAGCTTAAACTTCCTGAGTACACTTTATCTGTACCTCCTCAAGAGGTAGTCTCAATAATGATAGGAATGGGAAGCACAGTGCGTTGGCCAAAAAAGATGAAGGCTCCAGCAGATAAGCGGGATAGGAGTAAGTGGTGTGAATTCCACTCTGACCATGGGCATCTCACTGATGAATGCATAGCACTCAGACTAGAGGTCAACGAATTGTTGAAGCGTGGACACCTGACTAATTATCTATCAGAAAAAGGAAGATTGACAATAGAAGGAAAAAAGAATCAGGAGCCAAGGTCTCAGAAGAGCCCTACCCCCAATAGACCACCAAACAAAAAGGTGGTGAATTGCATTACAGGAGGATCTGAGGTAAGTGGTATAACATATTCTGCTGCAAAAAGACATGCACGTTCGACGACAAGTGGGGAAGTTTTACACTCTACCAACACAAATATTGACCCAAACTTGGTGATAAGCTTTACCAGCACTGAAGCTACAGATCTGTTGAACCCCCATCATGATGCTTTAGTGATCTCAATTAATGTCGCCAATTGCCTTGTCAAAAGGGTGCTAATCGACAATGGAAGTTCCACAAATATCCTCTTCCTGAATGCATTGCAAGAGATGGGTATTGATGAGTCAAATATTACCAGCTGTTCCACAATGCTTGTTGGATTCAGTGGAGAGCACAAGAGTTCGATTGGGGAGATTGATCTTCCAGTCTACGCTGAAGGGGTGAACATTTGTGTCAAGTTCCTCGTACTCGAATGCGCTTCTGCTTATAATATTATTCTGGGAAGACCATGGATACACGACATGAGAGCTGTGCCATCTACCTATCACCAGATAATTCGTTTCCCAACCAAATGGGGTGTACGGGAAACCAATGGAGAATAAAAGATGTCACGATATTGCTACAGGCAAGCTCTCAAACACGGCAAAGCCACTTTATAGCAATTAGAGCAGCCTCGACCGGGATCGGAGGCTGACCATTCGTCAGTTGAAGAAATAGAAGAAATTCCAATCCACCCAGACTACCCTGATCACAAGGTGCAAATTGGTTCAAGGTTACAACCAGAAATTAGAAAGAAGCTCCTTGATTTTCTTGTGGCCCACCATGATCAATTTGCGTGGTCTCATGCAGACATGATCGGAGTCAGTGCAGATGTTATTACCCATAAGCTAAATGTAGATCCAGACAATCTTCCAGTGAAACAAAAAAGAAGAAAGTTTGCTCCCGAGAGAAACCGAATTATAAATGAAGAAATTCAGAAGTTGCTTGACATTGGTTTTGTTCGTGAAGTACACTGCCCACAGTGGTTGGCTAATATCGTTGTAGTCCCAAAAAAGAATGGAAAATGGCGAGTGTGCATCGATTTTATAGACTTAAATAAAGCTTGTCCGAAAGACTCATTCCCTTTACCACACATCGACATGATGGTAGATGCTACGGCTGGGCATGAATTGTTGAGCTTTATGGACGCGTTTTCAGGCTACAATCAGATTCTAATGCACCCAGAAGATCAAGAGAAAACTTCTTTCATTACTGAACGGGGAACCTACTGTTACAAAGTAATGCCCTTTGGGCTAAAAAATGCAGGGGCTACTTATCAAAGGCTCGTGAACAAGATATTCACTGAATACCTTGGAAAGTCAATGGAGGTTTACATTGACGACATGCTCGTCAAATCTCTCAGGGCTGAAGATCATGTTAATCACCTCCGACAATCATTCAAGGTTCTACAACAGAATGGAATGAAGTTGAACCCAACCAAGTGTACGTTCGGTGTACGTTCAGGTAAATTTTTGGGGTATCTGGTTACTCAAAGAGGAGTTGAGGCCAATCAAGACCAAATCAAATCCATTATGGACATCCCTTCTCCACGCACTAAAAAGGATGTCCAGAAGCTAACTGGTATAATAGCAGTGCTTAGCCGATTCATCTCCAGATCATCAGATAGGTGTCAAAAATTCTTTGACATCCTTCGAAAGAACAAAACGTTCCAGTGGACTCCTGAGTGCGATCGTGCATTACAAGAGCTAAAAGAATATTTGACGCAACCTCCTCTTCTGTCTAAGCCATTGGAAGGGGAGATTCTTTACTTATACTTGTCAGTGTCAGTAAGTGCAGTGCTAGTTAGAGAGGAGGAAAGGAAGCAAAAGCCAATTTACTACACAAGTAAGGCCCTACTTGATGCTGAGACAAGCTACACCCACTTGGAGAAATTGGCATTGGCCCTGGTAGTTGCTGCACGAAAGTTGCGTCCATACTTCCAATGCCACCCAATTGTAGTTCCCACTACTTTTCCAATGAAGTCAATTCTACATAAGCCCGAGCTCTCAGGTAGATTAGCAAAGTGGGCTGTGGAGCTTGGAGAACACGACATAACCTTTCAGCCTCGTACAACCATTAAGTCCCAAGTCTTGGCAGATTTTGTGGCTGATTTTTCCCCGTCCATTCAAAAGGAAGCAGAAGGAGAAGCCATGTGCTTGGACAAAGAAACATACAATGATGGGTGGACCATGCATGTTGATGGCTCGAGCACTACTCACGATAGTGGTTTGGGTGTGTCACTAAGATCACCTCAGGGGGATGTCTTTGAACAATCTTATAAATGTGGCTTCAAAGCCACCAATAACGAAAGTGAGTATGAGGTACTCATAGCTGTATTAGGATTGGCTATAAGCATGGGAATAGATAGCATCATCGTCTACAGTGATTCTCAGTTGGTAGTAAATCAAATGCAAGGAGACTACCAAGTTAGAGACTCAAAGTTAATTGCCTACATGACCAAGGCTAAGGAAATCCAACTCTCTTTCAAAAGATGTGATATCAAACAGATCCCTAGAGACCAAAATGTACAAGCTGATGCCCTTGCCAATCTAGGATCCTCTATAGAAGCAACAGAAGAGAAGAAGATCATGCTTGTTTACTTAGAGTGGCCTGCTGTTTGGAAAGGTCACCAAGAAGCCTTGGATGTGCAACAAACGAGATCATGGATGGATCCCATAATTGATTATTTGAGAGAGGACAAACTCCCTGAGAATAAGATGGAGGCTTGTAAACTTAGAGTTAAAGCAGCAAGATTTTCTATCATTGAAGGGACATTGTATCGAAGGTCCTATACAGGCGTTCTCCTTAGGTGTCTGACCCCAGAGGAGGCCAAGCACGTGTTGCAGGAATTGCATGAAGGAGAGTGTGGAAACCACTCCGGACCACGAAGCTTGGCTCATCGAGCACTCACTGTGGGTTACTATTGGCCAACCATGAGAGCAGACACAAAAGACTATGTCAGAACATGTGACAAATGTCAACGATATGCTCCCGTCCCGCATCAGCCATCAGAGCCCCTCCATCCCATTATATCTCCATGGCCTTTCATGAAATGGGGAATGGATATTGTGGGCAAGCTACCAATGGCACCTGGACAGAAGGTGTACCTGCTTATGGTGACAGATTATTTCACAAAGTGGGTAGAAGGAGAGTCTTTTTCGTGTATCAAAGACAAAGAAGTAATCAACTTTATCTGGAAGAATGTGATCTGTAGATTTGGAGTCCCAAAGGAAATTGTCACAGACAATGGTTCTCAATTTATCAACGGTGTGTTCAAAAGCTTTTGTGCGGACTAGAATATTCAACTTAACTTTTCAACACCGAGATACCCACAAGCCAACGGTCAAGCTGAATCCACTAACAAAACCGTAGTATCTACACTCAAGAAGCGACTAGAGGCGGCAAAAGGTAAGTGGGTTAAGGAATTTCCAGCTGTGCTATGGTCTTACCGTACAACAGAAAAGACTTCCACTGGTGAGACCCCTTTCTCTTTAACTTATGGTTTCAAAGCGGTCCTCCCAGTTGAAAGAGGTCTTGATACCTTGAGGAAATCTACAGCAAATGAGGAGACTAACTCTAATCAAATGGCAAAAGAGCTAGATTTACTTGACGAAAAAAGAGACAAGGCCAATTTAAGGATAGCATCGTACAAGCAAATGGTAGCTCGACATTACAACAAAAACTTGAGGACTCGTGCATATAAAGTTGGGGATTATGTCCTAAGGCGAACTTTTCAGAACACCAAAGAGGCTGGAGTAGGCAAGCTTGGATCCAACTGGGAAGGACCCTACCAAATTACTAAGGTGGTGGGGCAAGGAGCCTACAAGCTACAAGCAACTGATGGAAGGAATGTTACGAATAGTTGGAATGCATGTCATCTCCGACCTTATTTTTACTAGTTTAATTTTGCTTCCATTTGTACAAGGGGTAACCACTTCGTACTCTTTCCTGGCTAAGATTTTATCCTCAAGGGAGGTTTTGCTCAGAGAGGTTTTAACGAGACAAAGCTTAACCCACAGTGTTGCCCTGCACGAAACACTTTTTGAGATTTTGAGTTAAATTTTATTCATAATTCATTTTGTTGTTTGCATGTTTACATCTTTAGTATATTCAACTTTGTCTCATCTTGTTTATTTATAAGTACGTGAGCAAGAATAAACTTAGAAGCAAAGCCTCCAACATTTACTTCTAAGCTGGGGGCCAAGGATAATACAGTATTTGAAGATCATTGAGTTGCCTGTACAGACAACAAAGACTATATGTCGCTTGCACAGACCACAAAGATCTTCTTAATAATATTGTGTTTCCTACATACATGTTGCCTATACTGGCCACAATAATGTAGTGTTGTTGGTACAGACCATCAAAATCTGATGGTCCAAATATGGTGGTCGTATGAGATATTCTGTTACCTGTGCAGACCACGAAAGTCTAACGCTGCTAGTGCGGTACATCAAAATCTAGTGATCCTTCACGGTACTAAATTGTATATACAAATATCATCGATCATCAAAATGTAATGGCTTTTTGGGAACAATGCGTTGTCTACACAGACCATCAAAAGATTATGTCACGCGTACAGCCCATAAAAGTGTTTGTTGCTCGTACAAACTATCAAATTCTAATGGTCCAATAATTTTTTATACAAGCCTCAAAACTATCACCAAAGTGCTGGTTTCACTGAGTAGATGGTTTATACAGACCATCAAATGAGATGTAATTTATAATAAGCGTTTAGGTTCTTGTACGAGCCATAGTTATGTGTTGCTTGCACATACCATCCAAATATAACACTAATACAAGTAAAAGTTCACATAGTCACAAAATACTACCCATATATATGATGGTTCCACAACCTAGTAGATGGAGGAGTTTGTCAACATTTCAAAATGAAATAAACATAGTCTAAAAAGCAACAATAGCAAAATGAGAAGTAAAGTCAAAAAGGGTGCAAAGAAGCCCCGACAAAAGGCACATCGTAGTAGCGTGCAAACAACTCTACTCTCAAGCATCGACATCCATTTGCTCGTCAAGACCATCAGACTCGACTCCCCCAGCCTTGAGTTTCTCAAGTTCTTCATATTCAGCAATCACTTTGTCCACCTCCCATTGGTCCGCCTTGCCATCTCGAAACTCAACATAATGGTCATAACGAGTCTTAAGAATGGCGTGGTCAATAGTATCCATGCACTCTTGCCTTAGGTTCTCCACCTTTTGCTCTAACTCTATTTTGGCCCTCCGTAGCCCTTCAATTTCAAGTGATTTCTCCTTAGACTCATTTTTGAGTAAATCTGCTTCTTTCTTCATCCCGTCGAGCTTGGTCTAAAGATCACCAACCTTCTTAAGGGAAGTAGCATGTGCCTCCTTAAGTTCTTCAACTTTCTTTTTCTCAGCAGCTATTTCAGAAATGGCCTCCATAAGCCGACGAATTGATGAAGAAACTTCCTCTCTCAAGAACGCTTGAGCTTGAATGCTCTGTACAAGATCATTGAAATAATGAATGAAAGTAGATCTTTTGCAATCTTGAGATAAGCATGGATAAAACATGTATAATATACCTGAAATGTACGAGTGAGGGCAAAGTCAAAAGTATTACTAATACCCATGCTCTTCAGCTGTTTCTTATCTTCCGGAAATACAAACTTTGCAACATGTGGTAAGACAACTTCGGGGTCTGCATAGGCTGAAACATCGCCGGGAAGTTCAAACTTCAAGTCATCACACCAATCCTCTTCACTATACTTGCTCTGCTTTTTCTCAAGCTCGTGGCCCTCCAAGTCAACCACTTGTTTATGTGGAGAAGCAGATTCACCGAGTATAGAGAGGGGAGCCTCTTCTTCTAGATCAGACCGACAAGCTTTAGCCACTTTTGGTGGTTTGGCCTTGTCTTTAACTGTCTTTGCTTTGTTAGACTTCAATCTCTCGGCTAAGCGGGCAGCGGCATTGTTCGCAGAATTGATCACAAATTCTTTTGACATTTTTTCTGCAATTTGGTATAAATCCGGAGACAATGGATCAGTAAAAGCAAGGTTACCACCCAATTTCAATATCGAATATCTCCCTAGTAGGTGTTCACTGAATTTGGCAGGAGGAGGCACATGAGTACCTTTCTTTGAAGATTCTACAAACTCCCACAACCTCGTACAAGTAATATTCTTGTGGGAAAGAATTTTCCGCCAATGTCTTTTCTTTGCAGGGATAGATAAGATCCAATCAATAATATCCTGAGTATGAGGTCCGGGATCAACACGAGAGTTTTTCTTGAGACCTGCATAAAAAGAAGACAATGAGATTCAGTTTACAATATGCACAAAATAGAGCAAGGGATTAATACATACTCAAACACCATGATGTAGGAACTTTATGACCCTCGCAAAAGGCATCCTTTTCTGCCACAAACACATATAAGTCTTTCCAATCTAGATCGTTATGTAGACCCCCGACTAAATGAGCTTTGTTGGATCTTGAGACCACTTTGTACCTACCTTTCTCTTTATCATGCAACTTCAGGTAGTAAGTATGACAAAATTCTTTTAGCCCAATTGATTTTTTATGTACCTCACCCAACACCTCTAGACACATGATGATTTTCCAACCATTTGGCATCAATTGGGAATGGGCTAAACCAAAATGCTCAAAAAATTCTTGGACAAAAGGAGACATAGGAAACCTAAACCCAAGGAAGAATGCGTATTCATAAAAGGCGACATAGCCAGGAATATCCCAATCAATCCTCTCATGAGGTTTGGCTAGCCTCAAATCAATATGTTCAGGAATGTGATATTTTTCCCTAAACACAAGCAATGTTTCCTCATCAAGCCACAAGGGAGGAGATTGCAACAATAAGTTCTTTGTAAAGCCACTAGTGGCTTCCATGTCGAGTTCTAAATTTGGTGGTTGATTACATTGAGGAGCTCTCCTCAAACCATCACTACCATCCCCTTGCATAGCCAAGGTTACCAAACATAGATGGTTATTTGATGCAGAGACATCATCCATAAACCCATAAGAAATATCTAATCTTCTTCTCTTAGAAGAAGATGCAACAGTGATAGCCTTGGGGATGATAGAGTTTTCAAGGCTTTCAATTGACATAGTTATTGCATCCCAAATAGCAAAGAAAAGTAAAGAATGAGACTTTACCTTCAAAAACACAATCACATTATAGCTCAACCACCAACCACCACAAAATAAAATAAAAAAAGTGAAGAGAAACTTGAAAAAGTTTCAGTTTTGATAAAATAAATAAATAAACCCCAACGATAATAAGAAAAAAATATATCTATTTACCTCAATAATACTCCAGTCAGAATATTTTATAAACACTCTTTTGGGAGGTAGAGTCATTCAACGTTCAACTTGAAGAAGCAAAAGAAAATGATATTCTGGTGGCTTATGGAGAAGAAGAAATAGGCAGGAGAAACAAATGCAAAATGGTACATATATATTGAAAGGTTAGCTAATCAATATATAAATATTTTATTCCAAAATAGATATGAATATATATTATAGCATTGACATTTCAATGACATATTGAAAAGGAAGAAGTAAAAGCTTTTGACGTGCATGCTAAATGTATTTGAATATAATGTAAATATATTATGCAAGTTGTACTATTGGAGAAATGGAGGGAAATTGGTTTATGATTTATCATTTCACATATCAATCTGTCATTCGTACAGTACCATTCCTGTACCACCAGAGTATATTTTGGCTCAAAACTTAAGCCAATTTAATTTTTGTTTGAAATTCACTATTAAATATATATATATATATATAATATTAGTATATATATATATGATAAACTCTACTACTACCATCCTCATTCAACATCCGTACAGTACCGCTAATAAATTATATATATATATAAGTACCTTCTATTATATATATAACCCACATTACTACTATTAAATCCTATATTACTCATTCACACTAATATTATATATAATCTATTTATGGTGACTATCACCCTACAAAGTCTTTTTTGGCTAAATATAATTGTGGGCTTTACAGGCCACGGATATCAACATTGATATTTGTCTCTTAAGTCAAAATGGTCTCAATAGACCACATTATATGAACTCTATGTTTTGTTCTTAAATTATAGTGGTCTCTACAAGACACATGGTATATATATATATGAGCTATATTTTGCTTTTTAAATTATAGTTGCTCGTACAGGCCACGAAATGTGTAAAAGCACAGTTGGTCTTATGATACCAAAGTTGTCTCTACATGCCATATAGGTACTATTTTATAGGCCACAAAATTGGTAGACACACAATATTGGTCTTTTAAAATTAGAGTTGCCTCCACAGGCCACAAAATGTGAGAACACACAACTCGCATTATTCCAAAATTGATACGGTCTCTACAGACCATATGGTATATGGGTACTATTATTAACTCTTAAACCATACATTGCCTCTACAGACCACAACGTACAGAAACACATTGTATTATCAAAAATTGTCTCTATACACCAAATAGGGAACATTCTACAAGCTACGAGATGTGTAAACACAAAAGTTACATTCAAAAGATGATGTGGTCTCTACAGGCCACACCCTGCAAAAGATAATCATAATTTTAGCCAAATTTTTGTAAATGACACTCCAAACAAGATAAAGAAACTCATTGTAGTTTCTACAGACCGCATCTCGCTCATACATGATGATCATATATATATATACATAGTTCGTACATAACACATCTTGTACCTAACCATATACAAAATGAATAAATTCTTCTAAGTCTCTACAGACCGCGTCTTCATGATGAAAAAATTTGAGGTCACTGCACACCACATCTTGTAATAAAGGTATACAAGATGAATGAATTTCTCGTAGTCTTGACGGATGACAAAATCGGTGGTCAGACACCATCAAACTACTCTCCAAAGTAGCTATACTATTTTTTAGAGTGGAGGACAAATTGTATAGGCAAAAATCTCAATTGGGTCTTGGCCCAACTTAATGAGCCCATAAACTATGGATGTTGAACGCTAGGTTGTCCGTACAAGCCACTCCCTCCGTGGGATGCACAAGAGAACCCAGGGGCCCAAATATTAGAATAGGCTTTAGTCAAATTGCAATGCATATGGTCTGTACAACCAACCATACAAGCCCACTTGATTATGGGTTGTACAACCCACAATCATTCCTTAGACATACTTAGACCTCTGATATGGTCCAAGGGGTGGTAAGCCCAAGTGCATGAGGGCTCATATGAGTCACGTGGGCAGCCCATTAAAACCAAGTCTAGCCTCATAACGGTTATGCACACGACTTGTGGAGTACACTACTCCAAGACGGTTACAACTACTCCCACTCTTCTAGGACGCGGATTGATATCTGCGGGAAAGTGGGCGTACAGCCCACAATGATAGGTTAACACATTTGAATCATGGAGCGGAATGACTATTCTACCCTCCGACTGAACTACGATGGGATTTGATCCCTTATATAAGGGTACGTAGGCAACTTGAGAGGGGGACCCGAACTCTCTACAGAGAATACACCCTAAACTCAAGCTCAATCCCAAACTTTTCATTCACTCACTGCTTAGACCACCGTCTATTGTCTCCACAACCAACGCGAAAAGGTTACTCACGGTTGTTGGCGGTCCCGTCACATTTTTATCCTCAACAACTATCAATCATTTCCAGTCTCACTCAACAACTCCAGCTGCTATTTGGCATTCTAGATTAGGACATGTTCACTCTGACATTGCCAACCATGTTTTACTTCAATGTAATCAAGACTTCAAATATAATAAAAATTTGATTTGTTCTTCCTATCAATTTGCAAAGAATCACAAATTGCCTTTCCCTGTCTCTCAATCTCGAGCTACTGCTCCTCTAGACCTTGTTCATACTGATCTTTGGGAACCTTCCCCCATTCCAGCCATTGATGGTTCTCGATTTTTCATTCTATTTTTGGATGACCACTCTAGATTTTCAGGGCTATATCCTTTACATACCAAAGATAAAGCATTATCTGTCTTTAAACAATTTAAACTTCTTGTTGAGAATCAATTCAGTACCACTATCAAAGAATTACAATCTGACAATGGAGGTGAGTATCGTTCCTTTGTACACTTTCTGAATGCTTCTGGAATTCATCATCGTTTATCATGTCCCTACACCTCTGCTCAAAATGGCAGAGTTGAGAGAAAACACAGACATGTGGTAGAAACCGGCTTAGCTATGTTAGCGCGTGCCTCCCTTCCTTTGCATTGCTGGCTATATGCTTTTAATACTGCTATTTACATCATCAATAGACTACCTACTAAACTTCTCAATCTCAAATCTCCCTATCAAATTTTGTACAACAAAACCCCTGATTATTCTCTTTTTAGATCATTTGGGTGCTTATGTTTTCCCTGTTTAAGACCATACAATGATAACAAGCTTCAGTACAGATCTAAAGCTTGCATATTTTTGGGATACAGTACCAAACACAAAGGTTATGTCTGCCTTGACCCTCAATCTCACAGGATATACACCACACGACATGTGGTCTTTGATGAGAACACTTATCCCTATCACCTTCCACCTCCTTCAACAATTCCCTCTTCTTCCTCTCCTTATTCTCATACTCCTGCTATTCTTCTGTTGTGTAAAATCAATATGCAAGTGCATGTAATCTTAACAAGTAATAAAGAGTAAGTGAGATCGTTCCCACGAGGACTGTATACTAAGTACCAAAACTTAATTCCTATTTCTATTTGGCTAACAATAATTGAGTCACAAGAATTAACTAAAATTGTAAAACAAAAATCTAAAATTAACTTCAAGAACTAAAAATAAATAACGTTAAGAAAATTCAATGGATTAAAAACTAGGGCAATCAATTTGTAACGTCCCTAAGGTAGGGTACGTCTGCCACATACTCGTAATTCTAGGGTTTACGAGTATGTAAGGCACTTGACCAAAAGAATTAAATAAAATGATACGAAGAAATACAGAAAAATCTAAAACTTTTATATAAACTTATTAGAAGAAATTATTACACGTATGAATACTTTAAATTTAAGGCAGCCATATGAAAACTCTAAACCATTATTGCATTGCTACTGAGTCCGTGCTCCACAAGTTGTTCAACAGCTAAAGCCACACCTGGAAAAATGTTGGAAAATAACATAATGAGCTAACGCTCAGTAAGTAAATCTCATGCATATACATACACATGAATGTCGTGAGTTTGTAGTGCACATATACTAATATGCTGACTTATATACTTATGCATTTCATTTATTGCTCATGCACTTTCAAACTTTACTTTTATGCTCTTTCTTTTAGTTTAACGTTTTTATGGGCCCGATTTCACTTGTGCACACTGTTTGATTCGGCAAATGCCTGCAGGGCTTATAACAGATATCATATAGAATCCCATGGGTTCTCCTCCGGCTAGCCATCGTCTCAGCTAGGCTCATCATAACACTCATTTCATCGTTGCCATAGCTGCCATACTTATTACACATATGGAGGAGAAAGACGGGAACATGGCAAACATATCTAAATGGTCAACTTTGACCTAGCCCGCACTAGTGGGCGGCCACTATAAGCCTTAATAGACCTCCGTCTTCTTTACTGAACTTACTTGATTGCTTCATCGAAACAGTGGCACCCTTTTTAACATCTCATTATCACTTTGCTTAAGCCTTGTGTCATTAAAATGTTTAACTTTACATAAAACTTTTCAAGACATTTCATAACTTTTCTCATATTCATATGCATGGTCTTATATCACATAATAATGTATCACATAACTGTACATGCCATGCATACATGCTGATGCTGAAATGCCAATGTTCATGTTCATGATTCATGTTGATGGTATTCAATCAAGGCATTGTATCACATCTCATATAACTCAAAACATCTTTAGTTATAATACATGAAGCTTTGGGTTGGTGGCGTTGTTATACCTTAACGTAGAGCTATGGCTCAGGTCTAAGGTTTCCAGCCTAAAAACTTAAACGCTTCATATATCATAACATATAACAAATCATGAACATAGAGTAATCCACATATCCATCAACATAAGAACACATACTTGCACATAATTCATATCATTCTTAACCAAGTAAGACATCTTTCACATATCACAGAATTCATCAATTACATATCACACAACACCCTTATGGTGTTCATATAATCATTCTTCACATACTTATCATATGCATCATCATCATACCATACTTAACTCATCAGATGTACACAATCAATGTAGTCATGCATCTTACACTTAAGCACAAAAGGTGAGATTCACTTACCTTAGGTCCTTAGCTTATTTTAATATTGCTCAGCAAGAGTCAATCAATCAAATCCATACAAATCCTATTCAAGACACATCATTTATTAAATTCTATCAAAATCGTAAATATACACTATTGATAGTGTATATTAACAATACCAGAAACTATATAAATGATAATAATAATTATTATCAACGTAATGCAAATAACTCTTCATATAAAACAATGCTTTAAACCTTGCTCATAAGATAATGTACTCTTATGATAATAATAATAATAATCCCAACAAAAATAATAATTATCGTCTATAATTAAACTTATTTCGATATTAATAACGAAATACTTCAATAGCAATACGTATATGAATGTATATATTCAAATAATCATTTTATAAAAGAAATCATATTTTTAACATAAAGTTGCAATAATCAATATAATGATAATAATATAAATATAAATATTTATATTATTATTAATTAGTCATAATATCAATTCCAGTGATATAATAAATATACTTTCTCCAAAATTCACTGGTCTTACAAATATCAATAACTGTAAGAAACTAATATTTGATATTATTTTAATATTCAAATATTAATAAAAATATTAATATACAATAATAATGGTTAGATAATAGGTTTACTATAAATCATACTTTTCATATATATATATATATATATATATGAATCTGTATTCTTGATTTACTTAACAAAACAATAACAATAATAATTAAAATTAATTAATCATAATAATTTCCATATTAATATAGAATCAATTAAATATGTATTTTTATACTTTATTTAATATCTAATATTTTCTAGAAAATTGGACAGCACACCGGCTATAAAGTGGACAATCCCAAAATCAAAACCTGTATAAAAAATACATATAATCCCAGACAGCCAGTAAATTACAGAAAATATTCCATATATCAATAATATATAATTATATACTATAAATACATATAATAACAATTACTCTAATCCATCACAATTAAATCACAATATATAGGTTAAAGAAATTATACCAAAATGATCGGGTTCCACAACAAGTCAAACGATGATTTTCTGAGACTCAAAACGTACTTCAAAACCTCGAACGCTAAGTTTCGACCGTCGGTCTACGGTGGATCGCGGTGGCTCGTGGTGGGCCCACCACCCAACTATGGTAGATGTAGGAACAAGTTATTGGGTTTTGAAGCCCACAACACGAGGAGCACGATGGTGGTGACGGATCGACAAACGGATGCCCGAGGTGGCCGAATCGCAACTTTGAAGTCGCGGGGTGGCCGAACTTAAATCGAGTGGTTGAGGCGTTTAATCGGCGAGTGAGCTCTAGATTCCCGCGTGGGTCGATAGTTCGGAGGCCTCTGAATCCAACGGTCCGGCGCGTGGCTAAAAATGGTGGCCGGAAAGTACTCCTGCGTCGTCGGCAACAGTAATACGCAGAGGAGAGAGAGAGAGAGGGAGAGAGAGAGAGAGAGGGGTTTTCTGAGGAGAGAGAGAGAGGGGCTCGGGTAAAAAGAAAGGCTGAAGCCTTTTATTTTATTTATTTATTTATTAATTTTTTTTTAAATTACACTTGGACCCAAAATATTAAAATTCTTTTCAAATAAGTCCTTTAGCAAAACTTTCTTAATTTTATAAAAATCCCCAATTAAAATTATATGACATTCGGGTCCTATACTTGACTACTCAAGTTTCTCTCTCTTTAATCTCATTAAAAACATAAAATGATATTTTAAACACTATTTTTCCATTACTATTTCTTAAATTTGTAAACTTGTACATTTTATGTATTAAAACTCTGATTTATAATAAAAAATGTATAATGAAAATGTTGGATATTACACAATTTCATCAACCATCCTCTTTAATTCTAATTAACACAAATCTTACTATTCAATTTTTCTCTTGTGATAGCAGGTCAACAATAATAACTTATATTCGTACTAGGATATATAAGTCTCAATCTTATGCAAATTTTCTACATCTCTGTGATAAATAAACATAAAATAG
The DNA here is from genome assembly GCF_963169125.1 of Humulus lupulus. Lineage (NCBI taxonomy): Eukaryota > Viridiplantae > Streptophyta > Magnoliopsida > Rosales > Cannabaceae > Humulus > Humulus lupulus. The sequence goes on from NC_084800.1 coordinate 59,511,364, forward strand.
GCATTAAGATTTACAACCCTAAAACTACACAGACCACACAGGTACTCTCGTCCTAATATGAAATCTATGTTTATTCAATTATAGCATATTCAATTCTCACTTTTCAGATTTCGAATCAAAATCATATATTTCATGTTAATGGTGATCAATCATTCACAAGCATTAGGTTCGAATTGAATAAATCACAAGATATTGAAATCATAAAACTTGTATTAATTTAAAATAAAGGTTCAAAATAAAGGTTCAGGAGAATCCATTAACACCCTAGAAAATTAGTTTAGTTCATGATCAAATCCATAATAACCATAGAAGAAATAAAAAAAAACATCCAAAATACAGAAATTCAGAGTAGAAAAGAAGAAAACTGTGATGAATTCTTCAATTCCACTTGCAACCCTCTACAATGTGCTTTTTTTTGCCGTCTCCTAGGTTAATCCCCTTTTAAAAACGTCATTAAGAAATCTTTTATAATCCCTAATTAATTATGTGAAAAAGGACAAAATTGCCCTTGAAAAATGCCCTAACTTCGGCTTCCGTACGGACTGGCGCCGCGGCGCTGCTGAATAGAGCCGCGGCTCTAGTGCATTTCGCGATCCAACATTCCTCTCTGACTCCTTGTAGCGCCGCGGCCCCAATTGATAGAGCTGCGGCTCAAATGACAACTTTATGTTTGCCTTCTCTGTAACTCTTAGGGCCGCGGCTCTACACCATAGAGCTGCGGCTCAAATTCCATTTTTCACCAAATCTTCAATTTGACCCCCGGTTTCACCTAGCTTTCCTTCCTTAGCCCGTTTAACACCGTTTCTTCAAAAATTAAGCGCTTTTCCTTCAATTTCAAACTATTTCCTTCATAACCACACTTAATCCTGAAAACACAATAAACATCGGCATAATATCGCACAAAACCAAATAAAAGATTAAAATTGCCTCTCAAAACACGCCATAAAAACATACCAAAACTAATCCTAACATCTTCCCACCTCTTTCACTCCCTCTCCCCCATCCTCTTCTACTTCATTTCCACCTTCTGCCCCTTCTTCCTCTCACTTACCTGTTCTTCCTCCTTCTCCTCCTCCCATTGAGCAATCACTTGTCATCTCTACAGAATTTGTTAATACTAGCATTACTAACCCTGTTGTGCAGAATCAAGTCATTTTGCCTGTGCAGGTACCTTCGGCTGATATAATTTCTGGCACCCATCTCAGCACCCTTGCCTCCTTCCAATGCGCATCCAATGATGACTCGTTCCAAGTGTGGCATTCACAAACCGAGGGCTTATGTTGCCTAACAGCTGCCATCTTCTCTTGTACCTCCTCGAACATACAAGACTGCTCTTCAATCTGCTCCCTGGCGTGATGCTATGGAAGCTGAGATTGCTGCCTTACACAGAAATGGTACCTGGACTCTAGTTGCTCCTCCTGCTCATGCTAATATCATCGATTGTAAGTGGCTATTCAAGTTAAAATACAACCCCAATGGCTCTGTTGATAGACACAAAGCAAGGTTAGTGGCACGGGGATTCACTCAAACTCAGGGAGTTGATTATTTTGACACCTTCTCTCCAGTTGTCAAGCCAGCTACTGTTAGAGTTCTTCTCACTTTGGCCCTGTCAAAAGGTTGGAAACTCAGACAAGTAGACATCCATAATGCATTTCTAAATGGAGAATTAACTGAACATGTCTATATGTCTCAGCCTCCGGGCTTTATCAATCAAGAAACTCCCTCCTATGTGTGTAAACTACGGAAAGCCCTCTATGGCCTAAAGCAAGCACCGCGGGCCTGGTTCTCAAAACTTAGTTATGCACTTCTCTCATGGGGATTCTCCAACTCCAAGTCAGATTCCTCTCTGTCTACTCTGCACACCTCCGTTGTTCACCTGTTTCTCATTGTCTATGTTGACGATATTATAATAACAGGAAGCTCCTCCCTCCATATTGATCAATTGGTTGCCAAATTACACCAAGCTTTCGCTATTCGGGACCTTGGTCAACTGCACTACTTCCTCGGCATAGAAGTAACTCATACCCCAAACCAAATCCACTTGTGTCAGCAGAAGTACATCACTGATATCTTAAATTCCACTGAGATGCTAGACTCCAAACCTGCTCCTACACGTGGTTCAGTAGGCAAACCACTCTCCAAAAATGATGGCAAACCTCTTGAAGATCCCACTGAGTATAGACGCATCATTGGCTCTCTTCAGTATGTCACTATGACTCGGCCAGACATAGCTTTTGCTGGCAACCAAGCCTGTCAATTTATGCAGCACCCTACAAATTCTCACATGTTGGCTGTCAAAAGGATCCTTAGATATCTAAATGGCACCAAGTCTCATGGCATTACACTTACTGCTGCTTCTTCTCTTCCCCTTGCTGCGTTTAGTGATGCTGGCTGGGCCTCCAATCCGGATGATAGGCGCAGCACTAGTGGATATTGTGTTTTCTTGGGTGACAGTCTTGTCTCCTGGTCATCTTCTAAACAGAAAGTAGTCTCCCGGAGTAGCACAGAGTCCGAATACCGTGCTCTTGCAAATGCTGCAGCTGACCTCACTTGGTTCCAGCAGTTATTTTCTGAACTTCGGCTTACAGTACCTTCTACTCCAATACTATGGTGTGATAACATGTCTGCTGCTCATCTAGCTTCAAACCCAGTTTTTCATGCCCGAACGACGCACATAGAGATAGACTTCCATTTTATTAGGGACATGGTCTCTCACAAACTCCTCATCATTTACTATGTTTCTTCTTCAGATCAGATTGTAGATATACTAACAAAACATCTGCTTGTAACTCAATTTTCTATTCTTTGTACCAAGTTAACGGTTCTTCACAGACCCATTAACTTGACGGGGGCTGTTAGAGGTTACACATAGATTAGTTTTGTTAGTTGTTATTTTTGGTTTTTCAGTTTTGGTTAGTTCTTATATCTCAGGGGCTTTCTTGTCTTTTTGTATTATGTTCATCTTCTATAAATAACAATTTCAGCTCTGATCATTTTCATAACGTGATCAAGAGCACTTTCTAAAACTTGTCTCAATTCTGTTCATATTTACATTTGTAAACTAATAAAACACAAAAATATTAAGAAAATAATAAATTATTATTTTTAATTTTTATTAAAAAAATACTGTTTTTTTTTTTTTTTTTAAATACATCCTTTGAATTTTTTTTTAAATATACAATCAATTAAGTATTTTATTCAGAAAAAAAAATCAAATATTTTAATAAATGGTCAATATTTTTGTAAAAAAATATGAAACCTCAATCATTTGTCCATATTGTTTTGTTTGTATTGTTCCATATAGATCATCTTGAATTTAGTTTTTTCTTATTTAGTGACATTGCAACTGGTCAGAAGATAATCACGTATATAATTTTATTTTTTTTAAATACTAGTTCTTCTAACCCTGCTGCATTATACTGTAATTTTGGATAGAATTTTCTCAAAGAGATATACAACTGATAAAATAGGAATCTTCACATTGCAAAGATAAAACCTGGGTAGGCCACAAACATGGATTGGATGGCATATACATAATTACAAGGGAAAAAGTCGTGGCTTCCAAAAAAGAATATTACCCCAAATACCATTTCAGTTTTGAAAACTAAAACATTTTCACCAATGGACCATAACTCAGCTTCCATTTTCTCAAAAGTACACAATTTTAGCCCCTGTATCATCAGTTTCCAGTTCTGCATTGTTCTCCAAAGCTTCAGCAATGACCTTGGGCACCTCTAGCAGTAATTTTTCCTGTTCGGATGGATTTTCGAGTCGTTCTCTTTGCTCTAAATACTCCAATAATGTTCAGAACCAAAAGGTCAAGGTTAAGGTCAACCTTTATTCTAGAAGAATGAATTAGCATCTTAAAACACATAAAATGAAACAATGGTAGTAACAAACTGTAAAACAGCATATACGAATTCGTGTTAAAAAATTATATTTTGTTAGTTTAGCTGAGCTGAGCTGTGTACAAAATATTTGTCTATTTAAACCATGATATATTTCCTCTTAATAGTGTAAGATACCTGGTGGGTATGGCTAATGCATGCAAGTCCAAAATAACAACTAAGGGCATATGTTACATGTTTGGAATGCAAGAATTAAACAAAGGATATTCTCTTCTCCGCCCCTTCTCATTTGCATGATTGATGCAATTCTTTAGGAAGATCAGCTCTCTCTTAATCCACTGCAGAGTAATTTACCATATACACAATCCCAGAGGGAGATCAAGCAGAAACATGAAGAAGCATATAAAGATTCTTATCTTTAGAAGAGTTAGTAGTCAAATTATGCAAAAGTTAAAGAAATTGTAGCTCAGATATTTGCATCTCCAGAGTTTTCTCAAACTAATGGTGTATTAGAAGAAAACATACTTGCTTAGTAATGTCTGCGTGCAGAATTTTGGCCTTCTCCTCAAGCTCAACCTGCAAAAGTTTAGACAATGCTTTTACTTGTTTCTCTTTGTTTGTTGGTCCATGTCCATACAAGGTTGGTTGGCCAATTTTTTATTTATTTAAGGGCAAGTAAAAATTTTAAAACAAAGGTTTTGACAGTAGATTTACAAAATGTGTTCAGTAAATTAGACAAGCCTTAGCCACTAAAACACATGAAGACAACTACCAGAAGAAATAGAATTATAACGAATGCAACATTACTAATTATCCCATCATTAAATATTTAAAAGTTTCTGCTATTGAAAGAGCTTGTACATCAGCACTTACAATAGTAAGCTTTTCGAGTGCACCTACTTTTATCTTTTCTCGCAAATCTTGGCATTCTTCCTGCAAACAATGTAGCTAATTTAGTTAAGTATTTCGGGTTAGAGCAAGTTAATGCAATAGGATAGAAGGCCAATGCACACACAGAAGGCTGTAACAACTTTTAAGTTCTTGTCAAGCTGATTAGAACATGAAAATCCAATGACAACTGTGCAGACCAATCACAGCAAAAGACTTCAATGAAATGACGAACAAAGCAAGCCATTTTTTAAAATCAAAATCCTTTTAATAAAATTCATCATTATTCAAACAAGGGATAAATAGTTTTGTTACCTCAGTGAAATCAGAATCTGAAAGCATACAAATACGAAAGTCTTCTATCGAATGCATACGAGAAAATTTTAGGAGGATTTCACCAGCAAAAGATCTTATTACACCTGAGATATAAAACAGTTTTATGAAACCAAACTTCAATTAAGATGGATGAACTGACACAGATACAACTTTTAGTACGAAAAATCATGTTTAGAATTAAATATAATGGACCCTAGTGTCCAATAGATCAGTCTAATATAACAATAATTAATGCAGTGCTTCAAGTGCATAATATTTCTTGTAGAAATTACCTGTTACAGGCAAAAGTTGGTGAGAATTCTTCTGTTGATAATCTCTGTGATCGGTTTTGACTCTAACAAAACTTCCAACTAATTTTTCTTCAAAATTTTCAGGCTGCTTTGATAACTCCTCCACTAAACTCCTCCTTAGATAGATCAGTTTGATATTATCAGAAACTATAGATGCAAAGCAGCTTCGCCTAACAGCTTCCTCTTCATAATATTTCCTATCAGGGCTAACAGTTCTCTGCTTTTTACATGACATAACAACATTTTGATATTTGTCTTGCAAATTTTCTTCATCTCCATCTATATACTCACTTGACTCTGATTTGTCCAAGTTCTTAGCAAAATGGGCATCCAAAAGGAAATATATTTTCTTCTTTATCAATGACTTCTTTCGGAAAACAGAATAGAGCCTTCCATCACAAAGAACCTTGCGTTTATCTTCTGGGTGGAAAAGACTCTTTTCTTGAATGTACACCTTGACGATCGCATCCACTTCATACTGGGACATTTGTTTGGTTGTATCTTTACCAATGGATTTTAGAAACTCAATAAGAGGTTTCGACCCCCATCCAATAAACTCTTGTTTCTTTGATATCTTGCTCTTGCATAATGGCTTCCGTTTTACTACATCTTTGTTGGATTCAACTACTATGAAATCATCATCTTCTTCACCCCAGTAAATTTTCGTTGAAACTGGACCCTGCTGTTGATTCTCATTTTTCTTTAGTCTCTTATCTGCAGCATGAATATCATCTGGAATCAAGCTTTCTTTCTCCTTAACTATGTCCCAATATTCTTTGAATAGGCCCTCACGTGTTTCTCTATCTTTGAAATCTATCTTAACCTGAAAAATCAAAAACAAAAAGTCAAATGAATGAAATAGCTCAAAACTGTGCTCGCATTTCAACCCCCAATAAAGAAGCTATGCTGCTCTAGCCTATGAACAAAAAAAAACACACTGATAAAGGGAAACTGTTGCAAGAGCAAACTAACTAAACAAACCATATCTGACGAAAAAAAAAAACTAAATAAATCATAAGTTCGAGTTTATAAGTTATAAACAAGTTGAGATAAATGTCAGAAACTTTAGTGACAAAAAGATTCTTGCAATCACTTCTAAAGGTAAGACAATATATATTATTCAAATATTTATTAAATGATAGCTGAAAAAAGTACAGCAATGGGAACGTTACAGGGAAAAAAGAGTGACCATGTATTTATTACAAAACTGTAGCATAATAATTTGCATACCCCATTAGAGTCATAAACCTCATCTTGCTCTGCAAGTAAAATAAGATTAAGACACTCCTTACAGAATCCATTATCATCCCTAACAAGTACAAACTCAGCAGAGCTAATGCACTTTGCACAAAAAGCATTTGGACAGCAAAAGCACTGGAACTTTGAGGTTTTATGGCACATTAAGCAGGAATGCCGACCTGAAAAACAAAAAGTAAAAAACATATTATAGATATTAACTAATGGAGGAAACTAATTCATTACTTTGGAAGAAATTATGAAGTTCATCTAAAATTTACTTGAATGTAATCAAATCATGTAAAATTAGGCAATCAGGTAAATTTACTAATCACTAGACCCAACAGATACATATAAATTGACACATCTACTACATGCAAGAATGATGCGTAGAACTTGAACAACAATGCAATAATCTTAACAGAGCGAGAAGCATAAAATATGATAATAGCATCACTTACCACAAAACCAGTGTTCTCCATTCTCTAAACAAGAATCATCTTTTCCAACACAGTAAGGATGATAAACTTTCAAACAGATCCTAAAATCACAAGAGAAGTGCATTACTTGACAAATCACACTTTGAAAATAAGATTTAAATAATAATAATAATAATAATAATAATAATATAGAATTAAAACAAAGCATGCACAGATAAGAATTATCGTTCCTTTGGGAATAAATTTCCCTTAAATCAAATAAATAAACAGAGGAGACAAAAAAAACGTCAGAGAATCTATCAGTAGAAAACAAACCCCCACACCACCAAACAAAAAAATGGTAATGACGATATTTTCTTCTGTTTGTTTTCCCATTTTAAGAAAGACCCACAAAATACAAAGGGGAATGGTCTTTTTTCCCAGGTAAAGAAGTGGCCCCATAAGTGAAATTGCATGTAAAGAGAGAATTAGTTACCCATAGTCGCATATGAGTAATTGGCCACCTTCTTTGCAGAGGAAGCACCAATCCTCTGCTTCAATCTCTTTATTAATTGTTAACTTTCGTTTTCTCATATATTTCTTCATCTTTACTTCTCAGCAACCAGTGATTTTCTCTTTCTCCCTCTTTTTTCTATTTCTTGTAGCTAAAGACTCAAAATCAGAATGACTGAAAAAGGAAACAGTGAGTGAGTGAAGAAGAGCTGACTATTTTTTGTATTTATTTTATTTTTTTTACTTGTCATCGGATGACCCCTTATAATTTAGAGTAAAAAAAAAACGAATTCTAATGGGAGATATTTACAATAAAATTATATAAAACTACGGGTATTGATGCATTAACCTAAATAATTATACATTTTAAATCAATTAAATTTTATTTAAACAAAAATTAATTACGTTCTAAGTTTATTTGAACAAAATTTGTAATTATAGTATAACATATATTGTTCCTATTTTCTCATAATGTTGTCTCTCATTTACATAAACAAAAGAAAATTAAAAGTATAGTTATCAAAGAGAGCCAACTCACGCTCAGTATTAGTAAAGGCATATGGCCGGTCAACTTTTATCATAATAAAAAAAAATGTCAAATAAATATTTTTATATCAGTAAACTTATATGTAATAAATTAAGGCCTACAAACTAATAGAAAGTATTAGTGTACTTTAAATATTGAGTTTATACTTTTTTTAGAATCTGGATTTTTTTTTATTACATGTTTGGACTTTGTATTTTGATAAATTATTTTTTGGACCCTATGTTTTGTAAAATGGTTAAAATAGAACCCTAAATCCGATTTTGGTCAATGTTTTTTCAACTAAAATCACAAACAATTTACTAAACTAACAATTCAGAACAAAAATAAAATCATTCTGCTTAAAAATTGTGTTATTATATTCAATTTTTTCTTCATCAAAATTGAGTTTAGGGTTCTATTTTAACTATTTTACAAAACATAGCGTCCAAAAAATCATTTGTCAAAACAAAGGATCCAAACAAATAATGAGAAAAAACACAGGGTCCAAAAAAGTATAAACCCTTAAATAATTTAGCAAGTTTATGAAAAATAACCTAATGATCAGCCACGAAAACATGATTTTTAATTCAAGAAAATTATTAGTATGCCATAGGATTGTTCGTGTGCAATGCGATTGTTTGCTAATTTATTGGATCACACTACAAATACAGTTTGAGCAATTTTTCAAACTGCACCGCAAAAATGCAATGTGGGTGATTTATACATATCGCCAAATAATTTAACAATTAAATATTATAATCAATAAATATTCATTATAAAGCTCATTACTAAATATTGTTTAACAAAACAATAAATATACAACAATGAAATTTAACAAAAACTTGTTGTGAAATTTAAGTTACGCAAGTATACGTAATCGCAATGTAGTAATATTGGGTACATTCGATTATCATCGTACGAAAACTGAATTAAATTACCAATAATTAATTTCTAATATCTATTTGGTTAACAAAAAATTGATTTTTTTTTTAGAATTTATAAGAGCATATACATAAACAAAAATAACAAAAGTTTAACACTGAAATTAAAGAAACAAAAGAAAATTAATTCAATAAATAACGAATTAGGGAGTTTAATCTCCTCTTCTATCCACTCTAGTATTTCATTAATGCTAGATTTCACAATTATTCTTTTTATTAATATAGCAAGTTTACAAAAGCATTTTATATTAAGCTTAAGATATGTAAAATTCGACCTAGATATAAATTTTCTATATTTCTATGATAAACTCACATATAAGAAGCATTAAGATCAAAAACTACATAAATTATATTGATCCTCTCGTTCAATATTGAAATCAATGTCAATCAATTATAGCATGTTTAAATCTCACCTTTCAGATTTTGACTCAAACTCATATGGATTATGTAAAAGATGGTCAATCAATCACATATAATAAATACAAATTGAAAGGATCTTAAAGATGAAGAAAGAAATATAAACTTTGTATTAAATCATAGAAGTTTCAAGAGATTCAATTAAAAACCCCAAGAATAAAACTAGATCATCAACATGGCAAATAAATCCATAATACTAGAGTTTATCCTAAAGAAAATTAAAGAAGAAGAAAATGAACTCTAGATTCAATCTCTGAAATTGCTCCCAAAATGTTCTCCTTGCCTCCTCTGATGAAAAACCCGCCTCAAAATCACACTAAGTCCTCCTTTATAAAAAAACATAATGATTTTTTGTGAAAAGACATTTTTACCCCACTCAAAATGCCTGTTTTCGACGTTCGTTCGAACAATAGCGCAGGGGCGCTTGGAAAATCATAAAAACATGCTCTCTGACTTCAATAGCGCATGGGCGCTATTTCACACGTCCTTGAACTGTGCTCTCTGACTTCGATAGCGCAGGGGCGCTAATTGTTCAGAATAAAACTTAAATTCGTTTCGAATAGCCTGCAGCGTCAAGTATTTTAATCATAACTCCCTCGATATAACTTTGAATCAAATGATCCAAAAAGATATGGAAAGCAAAGATAAATATATACAACTTTTATTTATAGAAGTATTTCCAAAAAGTGAAGAAATAATAGTCAAAATGCGGCTTAAAGTTTCAGACTTGCGTTACAGAGCATAAACTATGTGTGTTGAGCATCTTCAATGTAGTATTTTCCACACATAATGTCTTGAAACTTCACAATCAACACTAAATCCATCTTATTCGTGATATTTAACATGTTTCTTCTCATTTCACTTCATATTATGTACTTGACCATTAAAATCTGAAACAAGAAGAAAACAAGCGTAAGTCTACACAAAACAATCCTAAATAACTAAAAACATAACATAAACAATATCTAAAACAAACCTAAAATGAACTTAACAAATTCCCACAAACTTAACATTTACTCGCCCTTGAGTAAAGAAGAACTAAACAATACTTAAAACATAAGACAAACAAAAAACGACACATCAAGTTAACAACAACAAATCAAGCTTCAAAATTATAAATGTCATGTTCATATAGCTTTTAAAGACTCAACCATAACATCAATCCAGATTTTCAACCAAAATAGTTCTCCAACTTACCCAGGTCCATACAAAGAAAAGCTCTCCTAACCATGATCAATAAATAACTTGCATTTGAATTAATTTATACACACTGAATTCATATCACACAACCAATTTCATCATCTTATATGCTTGCATTACTTACTACTCTCCACTAATGTAAACAATATATGTTCAAGAATCAAGAGGACTTTTAAAGCATATAATGAACAGCTTAGGTAAAGGTAGATGAAATATCATTTTAGGCTCAAAAATACCATAAGCATACAAACCAAACAAAACAATCTTATAATAAAATTACAAACCCATAAACATTCCCAATTTTTCCATTCTTTCTTGTTTTGAGAGAAAATTCATACACATAATTTAATTTTTTTTCTGTTTTTTTCTAATGATATTACACTCCCCCAAACTTAGTTTTCTGTATTTTCAATTTGAGTGTAGTTCATTTTCCATATTTTTCTTTTCTTTTTCTCTCAATCTTTTTACTTTTCTATTGACAACCCTTTCAAATACATACCCCATTACAAATCAATCACCCAAATCATTTTTATATGCTCATGGTACGTTCAAATGAAAGGTAATTTTAAAGGGTTCAAATAGGCTCAACATTGGTGTCAAACAATAAAAAGAATCTCACTAATCTCAAAATGGGTAACTATGGATTAATTAATAAAGGTTGGATTGAAAGGCTCAAACTTTCCAAAGAAAATTGCCTAAATCATCTTCCTAAGCACGTATCATCCAGGATTTCGCCTCAAATAGCAAGCAAGTTCTAAGATATTTGTACAACTTTTCACAAACAAAATTCAGCGAGCATAAATACTTTTCAAACGCAAGGAATTTTTTCACAAATCATGATTAGGCTCTCAAATATTTATAAGAGCCCAAGTAAACCAAGAAAATATTCCAATCAACGCGGATTTAAATGGCTTTTGTTTTCGTCCAACTATACAAATAATTTATTCAATTATTCTCATCGGCTTATCATTATCAACTTGATTCAACAAACACGACTCTCTAAACATCCTAGACACAACATCACAATAAATAAAAGACTAACCAGATATAATACACAACTAAAACACAAACACAAACACAACCAAAACAAACTACTAAATATATACAAAACGAAAGTAAATCTCCTCCCCGAAACTTAATATGAACATTGTCCACAATGTTCAAAATAAAAGCAAAGTGAAGAAGACTTACCGTGTAACGCCCTAATTTCTCATAGATTACCGAGAATACAACGTTAGATCATAATTCATAAATATTGCTCTTTTATTGAATGAAAACTTGAAAATAATTACATGGATCCATGGTTTTACAAAAATAAAATAATTGTCTTTAACATAAAAATGAGCAACATTTAAGTAAAACTTTAAAATAACATGCTTTAATAAAAATAGGTCAGTTTGATCTTCCTCAACTATATGGTCCCCATGAGTACATCACGAAGCTTCTAAGTCTCACTCGTCACCGGCCTTTTTATCATCAATTTTCTGCACAACAACATCATAAGGAGTGAGCTTCTAAGCCCAGTAAGGAAAATACAAACAAGAGTTAGTCATATAATCATATCATAAATTTCAACAAGTCATTACAAAAACTTATTTATACTAACCATACAACATCATAAAATCCTAGGTCATATCATAGCCTAAGTCATAAGTCATAAGTCATAATCATAATCGTAACTTGGGTCATAAGTCATAATCATAATTGTAACTACAGGTCATAGATCATAATAACAAGTGAGATATAATAAAAAAGATAAGTGCTTATACAGGGGGTGGCAATTAGGCCCCGGACAAAAGTCTGTCATACACCGGACATCAACTTAGGCCCGTCATAAAATTGTGGTAACCAAGCCTACTGGATAATAGTCTGTCATACATCATTGGACACCTTAGATCCAGACACACTTATCCCTTTATTGTACTTGAAATGTTAGGTCATACAAACATAAACTAGATCATAAACTACATAAACTAGGTCATAATACTAAACTACCTAATTTTCCTTACCAAAAACTAGAATATTAGAGACAAGAGCGGGATTGAAAACTCCTAAAACCAAACATAAGAAACCATAAGTCCTCTAAAGAAAAGAAGATGAAAAGAAAATCTAAATCATCAAAATAGTAACTTACCGAAGACCTTAAGTTTCAAGAAACTCAAACACCTAACCAAAAGTCATTATAACAAATTAGTAATTGAAGAAAAAGAAAAGAATAAGACTAATGGAAATGGACTAAACCTGAAGATTAACGGTACCTTAGATAGCTTAGAACTTTGATCTATACCTCAAACACCGAAATCACACAAAATCTTACTTCCCAAGTGTTTATAAAAACTTTTAGATTTGAAAGCTTTAACCCAAAATCCTAGTGTTTCTCTCTAGAACGAACTTAGCAGCTTAGAGGCTTTGAACTGTACTTGAATGATGAATAAAATGGCTGAGTGAAGGGTCCTATTTATAAAGTTCAGGGAGTGAAACTAACTCCTTTTAAAATGAATAAATAAATGATTAAAAAAATTGAATAAATTTGAATTATCTGTTCAACAGACGCCCAGAACTTGGTCAAAGACGTTCAGGAACGAGTCAAAGTTGTTGAGGGCTGTTTCTAGTTCAGAATTCTACGAAAATTCAAAAACGGCCACTAGAGCCAATATATCGCCTACACCATAATCCCGAGGGTCCGTGGTTTCGTTCGTGCGAAGTCGACATATTTTCTGTATCAATCATAGGCGATATATCGACCCCTATAGCTGCGATATATCGACACACATTGATATTTTAAACACGTTTTTGCACACTTTCAACACACTTGAATTTGTTTAAACCACTTTGACTGAGTAAAAGGTGATCCTAACAGCTGAGGAAAGGTTCTAGACCTTCTAGATATATCCTTTATTAATTTATTCATCCAAAATGCTTAAATCCTTCATAATCATACATGTGACAAGCGTCACATTCTTAATTATTCTATCTAAACCTTGGATTATAATAAATAATATTTCTAGGACCAGCTATATTAATCAAATCTTATGTTATAATTAATATTTCTAAACTATATGCTAAACTTATAAAATCCATAACTATTTATACGAGTTTCCAACTAAAATCCATAACTAAGTAAAATTCTAGGACGCTACATACCGGGAAGCAAATGCACATCAAAAGGGTGGTGGCAGTGGAGGTGGCTGAGACTCTCTGACTTAGCCAGCGCAAGGGTGCTTTTTACGCAATGCCTAGGCACTTTCCCCTGGAGCAAAATTCTTCCTTTTTTTATGTTGATTTTTTTTCACGTTTTTCCCGGTTTAATAATAGAAGAAAAATTACAAAATAAAGATTGAACCTAAAAACTAAGCAAATAAAAACAACAAACAAATAATTCCCAAAAATTCAAATTGTTCAAAAATAAAAATAAAAACTAAGAAAAATTCAAAGTAACCATTGAGATGTCTCTAACTTCGATAGCGTAGGGGCGCTAATTGTATAGAATAAAACTGAAATTCGTTTCGAACAGACTGCAGCGTCAGCCCATCGTATTTTAATCATAACTCCCCCGATATAACTTCGAATCAAATGATTTAAAAATCTATTGAAAGCTAAGAGAAATATGTACAGGTTTTATTTCTAGAAGTGTTTCTAGAAAATGAAGAAATAATGGTCAAAATGCGGCTTAAAGTTTCCGACTTGCGTTATAGAGCATAAACTATGCGTGTTGAGCATCTTCAGTGTAGTATTTTCCACACATAATGTCTTGAAACTTCACAATCAATAATAAATCCATCTTATTCATCATATTTAAAATGTTTCTTCTCATTTCACTCCATATAATGTACTTGACCATTAAAACCTGAAACAAGAAGAAAATAAGCTTAAATTTGCACAAAACAATCCTAAATAACTAAAAACATAACATAAAACACTCTCTAAAACAAACCTCAAATGAACCTAACAATGGTGCATGCAGTGCGATTGTTTGCTAATTTATTGGATCGCACCACATATGCAATTTAAGCAATTTTCCAAACTGCACAGCAAATATACGGTGTGGGTGGTTTATACCTATCGCCAAATAATTTAACAATTTATTATAATTAATATAGATTCATTATAAAGCTCATAACTAAAGATTGTTTAACAAAACAATAAATATACAACAATGAAATTCTGTATTTTATACTTACCAAGTAATTAGAATTAAACAACTTGTTTAAATATGAAATATAGATTAAGTTGTTTACACAAATTTATGTGTTGTTACCACAACTGTGATGAATGTTAAAATAGAAACAGAAAGCAAGTAAAAATTGACACAATGGAATTTTTACGTGGTTCAGAAATCCTTTCATATAACCTACATCAATTGGGTCATGCCCAGAGAATAAATCAATTAGTAAAGAACAAAGTTATACAAAAGCATTGACTTAAACAACATAAGACTCATCTTAAACTATTGCCGCAATCTTGTTGTACTATTCTTTACGAATCTAGTTTTAATGAAACACTGAATCTCTTGAACTCCCTTCAAATATCAGTGAGTGATGTAACGCCCTGGTTACCCCAGAACAGTTACGGTGATCGGTGAACCGGAAATTTGACCCGCTACCCGAGTCATTTGGTTAAAAACGTGCTCTAAGTGTTATTAACAGGCTAAGGTGGAAAACCAATAAAAAGGAAATGATATATTTTATTAAGTATATAAACTGTTCATGAGCTCATCAAAACATTTACAAGTTGTTTGTAACACAAAATGGTCATTACTGTTTCAAATTTACAACCCCGCCGACCTAAACGGCAAAAATAGGGTAAACCCCCTAGCTCCTCTGAGAACTCCTTGGCCGTGGTGGTCAAGCGGCCGCATATGTACACATCACCACCTAAGCTCTCCACTCTAGGCTGGGTGAGCTTTTCTTTCCCTTTAATTCCCGGCAACGCTCTAACCATTAGAATCACCCAGAGACTCATCCCGAGCCCTGAACTTAAACCTGTTATGACTAGACTCTAAGGAAGACATAGTCTCCCACTTGGAAATCCACGTTCCTACGCTTGGGATCTGCATAAATTTTCTGCCTACTCTGAGAAGTGAGCATCCGAGCTCTAATCTTCTCAATGGCCTCACTGGTCCTCTGAACTGCCTCAGGACCTAAGTATCTCCTTTCACCTGTCTCATCCCAATGAATGGGAGATCTACACTTCCTACCATATAGCATCTCATAAGGTGCAACACCAATGGTAGACTGGTAACTGTTATTATAGGAGAACTCTATCAAAGGCAGATACTTACTCCATGATCCACCAAAGTCCAGTACACATGCCTGCAGCATGTCTTCTAATATCTGGATCGTCCTCTCAGATTGCCCATCTGTTTGAGGATGATAAGCTGTACTGAACTTCAATTGTGTACCCATGGCTGTCTGTAAACTCTTCCAGAACTTGGAAGTGAATGTAGGGTCCCGATCTGACACGATCGACCTAGGAGCTCCATGGAGGCGCACGATCTCTCTCACATAGAGATCCGCATACTGGTCAACCGTATAAGTAGTCCTCACTGGTAGAAAGTGAGCTGATTTGGTATAGCGATCCACTATCACCCAAATGGAATCATGCTGACCAACAGTCCTGGGCAAGCCCACCACAAAATCCATTGTGATGTCTTCCCACTTCCACTTCGGGATACCTAGAGGCTACAATAACCCTGCTGGCCTCTGATGCTCAGCCTTGATCTGCTGACAAGTCAAGCACTTAGCCACATACTCTATGTAGAGTCCAAGAACTTTACTTAGCTAAGATAGATAGTAGTATGATAGTATTTATAGCATTATCTTTGTTACTATGGATTTTTGGTTAAGATCGGGAATTATTTGGACACTCATAGTAGTACTTATAGATTTTCTAAGTTTAATCTATAGTTTAAGAATATTAAGTATAACCTAAGGTTTGATTAAAGTGACTGATATTAAGGATCATATTTATTATATTATAAGGTTTAGACATCAACCAATAGGATTTGAAGCACATGTTATGAATGGTAATTAAGGATTAAGTATTTTGGAGGATTAAATCTAATAAGGAGTAAAGTTTGAATGTTATAGGGTCAGTCAGCAGCTTTGAGTACGTTGAGGGCTTAGTCAAGGCTGTTTACTCCATTCAAACTTAGCTAAAAATGTGTAATTTCGTGTTTAAATATTCAGCGAGTGCCGATATATCGCAGCTATAGGGGGCGATATGTCGCAGCACGTAGATACGGAAAACACGAAACGATGCACGGTCGCCTCGGGCATACTGGCCCAGGCGATATATCGCCTACAGGGGGCGATATATCGCCTCCTTCAGCATATGTTCAATTGTTTTTGAATTCTTTTCCTTTCAGCCATTCAAACTTCTTCATAAGTCTAGCATCTTTTGAATGAGTCTTCAGCCTCTGCTGAACGATTATTCAAATGATTTTCACCTAAAAAGCCATTATTTTTATTCAAGTAAAATCAAGATCTTTTCATCTCCAAACTCTATAAATAGGACCTAGTACCCAGCCATTATTCACCATTTGCTCTAAGTTCAGAAGCTGCTAGTGTTAAGTGAGTGTGAGAGTGTAAACACCTGGTTTGGGGAAAAACTATAAGCTTAAACATCATAAGCTTATCAAACACTTTGGGAAGTGAGTTCTATAGTATTTCGGTGGAGGTTAGATTGATCTTGCAAATCTTTGAGGTAAACCCGAAACTTTGTTTCATTTATTTCATGTTATTTCCTTTCTCAAAACCTTCTACTCAGTCCCCTAACCTCATTCTTATTTTGGTTAGGGAATCCAAGTTCTTAAGCATAGAAGTTGGTAAGTATGTTTTTATGGTTTAGTTTTTCCATCTCTTTCATTTCATCTCTTTTCTTTAGACTCACTCTTGTTCATTATGGTTTTAGGAGTGTTCCAAAAAGTCCCAACTCAGTCCATTTTATCCCGGTAACTTTGGTAAGGAAAATAGGCTAGAATCTATATGTTTATGTTTATGTTATCATATGTGTTATGTTATGATATGTTATGAATGTGTTATGAATTTGTTATGCATGTGTTTGTTGTAGGCTTGGGCTTATGCCCTATTTGACTAACAAGACCCCAAAAAGATTGTGGGCATATGCCTATTTAGCTGGTAGGACCCCACTAATCTCATGGGCATAAGCTTGTTTAGTCTATGGGACCCCAAGTAATAATGGCCATTATAATAAGTGAATTATGTGTTATGATATGTCTTTACGTTATTATGAAATTATGTTTATGTTTATGACTATGTGTTAGATTTTTCCTTGCTGGGCATTAGGCTCATTCCTTTCTGTTTATGTGCAGGAAATAAGCTTTAGAGGTGGAAAGATTCGTGACGCTTAGAGGATGTGTATCGATGGTGAATGGAGTCAAGGGGCCGGGCGTTATTCGATTCGAGGATGTAGTCTTGTTTATGTTTTTATGGTTTTAAATGTATTTTCCGCATTTTCTATGTAACTCTTTTTAGTTTTTAAGTTGTTTTTGTTTTAAAGACAATGGGTACCCATATCCTACTTATTTTATGAAAGTAAACTTTGTTTCTACAAGTTTCTGATAAATTATGGTATTTTCGCAAAAATGTAAGTTTTATGTATAGTTTCGTTAATGGTCCAAAAAGTCTAGAGTAGTGGGTCATTACACTCTACTACATCTCTCTTCATCCCTGACCACTAGTACAATGATCTCACATCCTGATACATCTTTGTGGTGCCTGGATGCAAAGAGTAAGGTGTAGTATGAGATTCATCCAGAATCTCCCGCCTCAATGCAGTGTCCAACGAAACACATATCCGTACCTTATATCTCAATAACCCCAAATCAGACACTGTATAGTCTCTGGATGCTCCAGCCAAGACATCCTCTCTAATCTTGATCAGCTGTGGATCACCCAACTGACTCTCTTTAATTCTCTCTAGCAGCGTAGACTGTAGCGTAACATTGGCCAACTGGCCCACCAGCAACTCTATACCAGCTCTGGTCATATCATCAGCTAATTCTCTGGCTATCAGCCTAATACCATGAATATGTCCCGGACCCTTCCGGCTTAGAGCATCAGCTCCCACGTTGGCTTTCCCCGGGTGATACAGAATCTCACAATCGTAATCTTTCACTAATTCCAGCCAACGCCTTTGCCTCATGTTCAAGTCTTTCTGGGTAAAGAAATACTTCAGGCTTTTGTGGTCCGTATAAATTTCACACTTCTCTCCATAGAGATAATGCCTCCATATCTTTAAAGCAAAAACCACGGCTGCCAACTCTAAATCATGAGTGGGATATCTCTTTTCATACTCCTTCAATTGACGAGAATCATAAGCAATTACCTTCTCTGATTGCATCAGAACACAGCCCAAACCCTGATGAGAAGCATTGCAATAAATCACAAACTTCTCCTGATCTGTCGGAAGACTCAGAATCAGAGTTGTAATCAACCTTTGCTTCAGTTCCTGGAAGTTGTTCTCACACTTATCTGACCACACAAATTTCTGGCTCTTACGTGTCAGTTCAGTCAATGCAGTAGCTATATTTGAGAACCCTTCCACGAAACGTCTATAATAACCTGCCAATCCAAGGAAACTTCTAACCTCGGAAGCATTATTTGGCCTTGGCCAATCTCTGACCACTTTGTTCTTTGCTGGATCTACTTTAATCCCCTCCTTTCTGACAATGTGCCCAGGAAAGGATACTTGAGATAACCAGAACTCACATTTCTTGAACTTTGCAAACAGTCTGTGTTCCCTCAGTCTCTGTAGAGCCAACCTCAGATGCTGCTCATGCTCAGACTCAGACTGAGAATACACCAGAATATCATCAATGAAGACGATCACAAACTGGTCTAGATAATTCTTGAACACTCTATTCATCAAATCCATAAAAGCGGCAGGGGTATTAGTCAATCCAAAAGACATGACTAAGAACTCATAATGCCCATACCTGGTACGAAAAGCAGTTGTAACGCCCCAACTCCAGGGACCGCTACAGTGCACATTGCAAACAGTGCTAAACTCACTAGTCGAGTCGTTTGGCCATAAATGTGTAACTAAGTATGACTAGCGGTTTAGGGGTTAAAAACTTTGGTTAAGGATATAACGTTTCACTAGAACGTTTACTGTATACATTGGGATCCCAAAAATATAATTTCAGAGTTTATTACAAGAAAGTGTTTACAACAGGCCGTTCTAAGCGGAAAAACGGGGTTCAGCCCTAGTTCCACTTTCAAACCTCGCCCAAGTATTGGTCGAGTAGCTGCATATGTACACGTCATCACCTAAGCTCTCCAACTCAAGGATGGTCCAGCTTCCTTTTGCCTTTACCTGCATCACAAAGCACCCGTGAGCCGAAGCCCAGCAAGAAAACTCATATGCTCATAAACAGTCATATCATGATATCAAATCATATCTGGCATGCCTAGCAATCATAGCTCTATTCAGCATGCAAATGAATTCAAACAGATGCTGGGGTATCCAGGATAAGAAGTCCTGGCCTTCTGATTGGAGGACTATCAAGTCAATCCTAATAAGATATAGTGTCGCAACACTTGAGGTTCCGGTAAACCATACTGAGTGACCGACAAGCGAGTCACTAATTCAAGTGGAAGAGTGGCTGTTGGGTATGCCTCTAACCTTCAACAGGTTCTGGTAAACCATACTGAGTGACTGACAAGCAAGTCACTAATTCAAATGGAAGGCTGGCTGTTGGGTAAGCCTCTAACCTTCAACAGGTTCTGGTAAACCATGCTGAGTGACCAACAAGCAAGTCATTGGGGCCTCAGTGCCCAAAGCCATGCATATGATGATCAAAATGATCATACAGAGCTCATAACTCTGATCAGATGAGTGAATATCACTTTGAGGTCCTGGTAAACCATACTGAGTGACTGACCACCAAGTCACTAGGGGCCCAATGCCCATAGCCGTGTAACAACACCGTTACCTAGGCTTTCCCGCAATGGCTCCTATCAAATGAGTGACTGACAAGCATGTCACTAAGGGGACGGTACCCATAGCCATGTGACCTAACAGTCACGGGGCTCGCTGGCCCTGGCTCTAAATGACTAGCCTTTGGCTAGATAAACGCTTGTTTATATTCATCGAACTTGAGGTCGGTCCTGCATTAATGCTCTTTGAGTCATTCAATGCAGAAGGTCGATTAGGTTCAATCGACATAGCTTGCACTAAACACACTAGGGTTGTCGTGACTAGTGAGTTAGCACAATGTGACCAGTGCCCAATACCACTGCCGAACCTGACTAGTGAGTCACAGCTTCACAGTTGATACTAGCACCTTTGCCAAACCTGACTAATTAGCCAATACCATGCACAAGTAAGCAATGCTATCAATGTGTATCATATGCCAATTATCCAAGAACAGGGCATTCAACATGCTTACTAAACAGTTGCTAGCATAATTATGATCGTGCACAAACACAGAGACTCAAGCTCTGTCCATTCTCATATTCATCATTCATGGCATGCCCTAATCACATGTTTCTTGTGCATCACATGCATCACACTTAATCACCCAGCATGCCTCAATAACAACCATATGCAAATGGGCAAGATTGGCAAGCCTTCATTATGCTATCAATGTTCACATTCAACATCCAACATGCATCAATCACAGCCATGCATGTCACATATGGGGTGCAGTTTTCTTACCTTGGGTTCGAGCAAGAATTAATAAAAGATACGACCTTTGAGAACGATCAGTCCTTTGATCCTTTAACGGTCACCTGGTCATAACCAATTATGGGATTCCATCAATAAAATGAATAATAACAGGTTCCCAAACCAAAACCTAACCTCCGGGACCTCAAACACTACTCAACCGGGTAGTAGGTTCAACCCCGAGGCCTTAGGCTTGAATCCCCAAGCTAAAAACACTATTCTGGCCAAAATGACCTAAAGGGCCGTGGCCCTCCCCTGCTGCGCCGCGGCGCGCCCTCCAGACAGAGAGGGCCTCCCTGCCAGACGCCAAGGGCTGCGGCGCTCCACAACTGCGCCACGGCACTCAGCCCAGACTAGCCAAAACTCAGCACACGAACTCAATTTTTCCCCTGTGTTTTTCCTCTCAAACCAGCCCTTCAAATTAACTCATAACCTCTTCCAAACACTCATTTAAACCTCCAAACATCACCCATAACTCCCCCTCATCAAAACCCAACCAAACATACACAAGAACTCCCCTTGATTTCCACTTCCTACATAAAAAACCATAAGCTGAAAACCAAAAGGAAAATAGAGCACAACTTGAATTTAGTGACTAGAACTCACCTTAAAACCAGTTTTGAACCTCCCTCAATAGCTAAACCAAGTCCACAACCTCAGCCTTTGAGTTTCCTAGCTTGAAACCTCTTCTAGAGCTCAAGAACACCAAAGGATAAAATGGAGAGAATAGTGTACGGGAAGGAAGAGGGATGTCTCTGTTTTACTCTATTTTCTACAGCCTTCCAAACCCCAAAGCTGATATAAATCCTTAAGGTCAAAAGACCATAATGCCTCTAGGCCAATTTAAAAGCTTCTAAACACTCCCAAGGGTAAATTCGTCATTTCCAACCTATATCGTTAATTATAATTAACGCTCTTCGATTCCCGCTAATCTCAACATTCTCAAATGCCAATAAATCATACCCCATTACCCTTTAATTCTCGGTAATGCTCTAATCATTAAATTCACCCCGAGACTCACCCCGAGCCTCGAACTAAATCCCGTTATGACTAGACCGAAAACTTGCATCTCACGATCGTCTCATGCCGAATGGATCGAACCAATCCACATATAATGTGGTAAAATGATAATTCACCCATATGCATAAAATTACACAATCACGCCCCCAACGACCAAATTACCAAAATGCCCTTGCATTTAAAATATGAGCCCATATGCATGCATTCACCATCATATAATAATATAAATCACATAAACATGCATATAATCATTAAATACCATAATAAATCAATTATGGCCCTCCCGGCCTCCTAATCAAGGTCCTAAACCTTATTAGGAAATTTGGGGCATTATAGCAGTCTTCGGTATATATCCCTCCTTGACCCTCAACTGATGATAACCAGAACGAAGGTCGATCTTTGAGAATACCTTTTTACCTTGCAACTGATTGAATAGATCATCTATCCTTGGTAAAGGATACTTATTCTTAATTGTCAGCTTATTCAGTTCTCTGTAATCAATACATATTCTCAGAGAACCATCCTTCTTCTTTACAAACAGAACTGGCGCACCCCAAGGTGAGAAGCTAGGTCTGATAAAACTCAAATCTAACAGTTCTTGCAACTGCACTTTTAACTCTTTCAACTCAGCTGGGGCCATTCTGTAAGGCACTCTAGACACTGGCTCTGTCCCTGGTGCTAGTTCTATCACAAACTCAATTTCTTTGTGCGGTGGCAACCCTGGAAAATCTTCTTGAAACACATCCAGAAATTCACAAACAAGTCTAGTAACCTCTGGTCTCACTGGCATGACCTGAGTGGTATCAACCACACTGGCTAAGAACCCAATACAACCTCCTTGCAATAGATCCCTAGCCCTCAATACAGAAATCATAGGAATGTGAGGTCCATGCACAGCACCAACAAACACAAAAGGATCCTCACCTTCAGGCTCAAAGGTGACCATCTTCCTTCTGCAATCAATGGTTGCCTCATACTTTGCCAACCAATCCATACCCAGTATCATATCGAAGTTAGTCATAACCAGCTCTATTAAATCCACTGACAACTCTCTGCCCTCCACTGTCACTGGCAAAGATCTGACCCATCTCCTGGATACCACTAACTCTCCAGTGGGTAACAAAGTTCCAAACCCCACAGCATAAAAATCGCAGGGTCTACACAATCTATCAATGATACTACTAGCAACAAAAGAATGTGTAGCACCAGAATCAATCAATATATTATATGGGGTTCCAACACTAAGAAGTTGGCCTGTAACAACTGAGGGAGAAGCCTCAGCTTCTGCTTGAGTCAATGCGAACACTCGAGTTGGGGCTGAGCTGTTCGCTTTTCTGGGTTCTTCTTTTCTTGCCTTAGGGCAATCCTTTTTAAGATGACTCACTGCTCCACATGAGAGCAGGCCCTTGCCCTACACTCTCCCAGATGATGCCTCTTGCATCTAGGGCACTCAGGATAAGACTTCCAGGCTTCACTACCACCTGGACGACCCATTGAAATACCACGGGGCCGCCTATCGGGACCTGGAACTGGGAATGTATCAGGAACCTTCCTCTTCTGCTCACTGGGGCCTATACCCCTACCAGAACCCACAAATGGAGGACCTGGCCTCCTGAATTCCTTTCTGGCTACACTATCACGCCAGATCATGTTCTCTGCACTCTCAGCTGTGAGTGCCTTCTCGACCACCTGTGCATAGGTAGTAACCCCAGCCACAGTGGTGATACGTACATCACGGGCTAATCTGGGCTGTAGCCCCTGCAAAAATCTCTCTCTCCTGGTCCCATTAGTGGGCACCAGCTCCATGGCGAATTTCGCCAAACTATCAAATTTTAAGGCATATTCAGTGACTGACAAATTTCCCTGAAGTAGCCTAATAAATTCCTCAGCTTTAGCTGCCTTGATGGAATCATTGTAATATTTCTCGTTGAACAGAGTCTGAATCTCTTCCCAACTCAGGGCATTAACATTCTTGGTCTGGGTAATCACCTCCCACCAAATCCGGGCATCCTCCCGAAACATATAAGTAGCACAGGCCACCCTCTCATTACCAGTTACCCTCATGAAGTCAAGGATAGTGGTAATCATACTCATCCATTGTTCTGCTTTGGCATGATCTGCACTGCCCTCAAATACTGGAGGTTGTTGTTTCCTGAACCTTTCATAAAGAGGCTCCCATTTATTTCCAACCTCAGGTAGTTGCCCAGCTACTGGCACCGACACAGGAGGTGCCTTTGAACCACTGGCCACTGCAGGCACTTGTTGCTGTTTCAGGAGACGAAGCTCTTCTCCCTGTCTTAACACTGTTGCCTGCAGATCACTGATTATCTGCTGCCAGTTTACAGGAGCTGGCTATGGAATGTGAGACTGGTCATTTTCTTGACCCTGACTGTTATTATTATTCTGGCCCTGATCACTCTAGCCAGCTGAAGTATCTGTTTGTCCTGGATTCATTCTTATCTAAAACCTTTCTGAAATAATGATCAATACGGCCAGTCAGGTAGTAATAACTAAACCTCTTGCCGCCTTACGGTCCAAGAATAAGCAAACAATTATCATATTCCACAGTCATACAATATACAGGCAGATACATGTTTACAACATTTAGCACTCAGCATGTATCACATAATAATCCATAAACAACCATACTTATAAGTACCATATCTCTCTCATTTAAAGTTATAGTTGATAAAGTATTTTCAAGACATAGCTTAAGTACATCTAGGGTCGGCCCTAGCATAGGTGGGCTAGGCCTGTGCCAGGTGTAACGTGCCGGCCTTGATGGCACGTTACAAGCTAGGATGGCGCTCGGTCAGATGCGCACGCGAGGGTGCAGGCTGGTGAGCATGCTGATGCCTAGTTTGTACGACAGTGGCATTTTTGTAAATATCTTCAATATTGCCCAGAAATGGACGGGACTTGGTAGGTTCCATATTGAAGGGTCAATGAATGCAATGTTGTGATCGGATTTGAAAGATTCGAAGAATTGGTGAGCTGGAAGCCAAATATGTCTCCCAAGCAAAAATCATATATGTTCCTGGTAGAAGGCTAAAAGCTCAGAAGGCTCTTTGTAGGGGGAGCACCTGGTGTCAGCTCTCCACCACCCCCTGGCGCAGGTGCGTCAAGTGAGCTACTACTAGTTGGGAGGACTAGTAAGGCGAGCATATGAGGACCACGAGGGGACTCATATGTCTCCATGAGTAGGAGTACTCATGGACATTACCGGGCCGCCTCGGTAGTGCGTCGAAGTGTGCTGCTAGAGGTTTAAGGGTACGGTTCCCTTGGCTTGCCAGGATTCCGCTTGCATGGAACGTGGCCCAAACCTTCGAGAGATGTCGTGGTGCACCATGGCCATGAATCTCTACACGAGATGGCACGGGAAGTCATTCGTGGGACTTGTTAGCATGCAAGCATTGGAGGGTGCACTATGCTTGAGTAGGACAGAGGTCCAGTGTATGCTACTAGTCTGGCAGCCAGTCTCGAGGGCCTGCCAACATGCATGATGGTATGGTGCCTTGAGGATTGGACCATGGATGTATGGGAGTCCTTGGTCTGTGACATGAGCTAATCGGATAGTATCGAATGGGGCATGATGAGAGGTGTTGGCACGTCAGCTTGGTGTTGGCTCTTGGCCACACATGCTACCTTGACTTGCGAATGTCTAGGTGAGCATCGATGTTGGGATTTTCCTTGCCATAGTGAGAACCTATGGACAGTGTGAGTGTCTTGGCTAGATAGCCTTGATGCATGATTGCACTTATAGATGCTTGAGAGCATGACTCAGCGAGAGTTGTTCAAGAGATGGAAGTGTGCAGAGGCACACAGTTGCGCGAAAAATGTGCCCATTGTTATTCGAATGGCTGGAAGGCTGACCTTGGCTCAGAGGAGTCAAGGTGCCGCACGGGCATTTTCGCTGTCAAAATGTCAGCCCGTGACACCATGCCCCAAATTAAAAGGCCATTTTTTTTAAATGCCATAATTTTCCATAAAAAAAGGTCCTCAATTTTGAAAAATATCATATTTTGTATTAATCCCCCTACAATTCAGAGTCGACCTTGAGTACATATAGACTACGAGGACAAGGTTATGATGGAGCTAGTAATATGCAAGGAGAGTTTAATAAATTTAAAACACTTATTTTGAAGGTTCTCATGTGCATATTATATTCATTGATTTGCACATTTACTCCAATTAGATCTTGTAGCTATAGCAAAAAAGCATATATTGAGATTGGCTATTTTGTTTAGCTAAATAAATAAGAGAAGTGCCACCAACCGTCATTTTTTTAGATCTTTTACAAACACACTTACAACTTGACAAGTGGTGAGTCATATTTGCTTTTTACTCAACCAAAAAACCCATATTATTATACTTAATTTACCAAAAGCTCCATGTATATAAACTCATATGAATTTATATCAAGGGATATTTGCAACATAAGTACCTAAAGTTTGGGTAAAATACCCGGCATGGACTCAATCTTTTTTTTAGCGGGTAAAGTACCCAAACATCATAAAACTGTAATTCTGTCAATAGGTTCTTCGTTAGTGGGTCATAATGGACATGTGTAGGCTCCAAACCTATCGTGGGTTTGGAGCATAACTAAACTTTGGGGGGGTTTTAGTTTTAGGTTTTAAAAATTAAATAATAATAATTTAATAAATTAAATTTGAAAATATTTTTTTTCAAATTGTTCAGTTATGCCCCAAAGTTGCGTCAATAGGGTCTCCGTTAGTGGGTCATAATGGACATGTGTAGGCTCTAGATTATACCTAAGTTTAATTTTTAAAATCTAAAAAAAAAAAAATTTCAAATTTAATTTATTAAATTATTATAATTTAATTTTTAAAACCTAAAACTAAAACCCCCCAAATTTTAGTTATGCTCCAAACCCACGAAAAATACCCAAAGTCTTGAAAACCCCATTGACGAAGAAGACGAGCCAAGTTGACGAAGACGACGAGCCTTGCATTGACGAAGATAACAGACGGCAGAGGAGGAGGCATTTGCTCTTGTTCAACTTGCCGGAGAAGACGACTACAATGCCGTGAACGGAAGCATCGGTTCCAGGTCCCATTTATGGTAAGTTTTCTGACAAAAAATGGCTACGTGTTTGTTTCCGTTATGCTTGTGCTTGCACGAAATCATGAATGGGTTTTGGGACCACCAGGTTTTGCATTGGGTTCCATTTTTTATACATTTTTTTACTAAATTCTTAGTAAGTACATTAATAATAGTGTTTGATAGTTTTGGTTATAAAGTGATATTTTTTACTGTCCCACACACTGTTTTTGTGGAATCTTTGCATTGGGTTGGAGTTATGGTTGTCTTTTGTTTTAACATGTGCTGAATTTTAAAGTACATGGGGGATTATTAATGTAACACCCTACTTCCTTAGAGCCGTTACTAAGTGAGTTTAAAAACATGCTTTCAACTCGCTAATCGAGGTTTTAGGTCAAACAGTGTACTAAGCCATAAACAAAGGAAAAACTTTAGAATTACCTTCATAACATTGAAAATCATATAAGTTTTACACTTGGGATCCCAAAATACAATTTAGAAATATTTACAACATATAACTGAACCAAGTCGACTAGACGAAAAATCTAGGTTTATCTACAAGCACCTCCCGAAATCCTCTGGTTGTGGCAGCCAGGCTAGCCAAACATGTACATTTCGCCTCACGCCTGATGTAATCATGGTTGGTTGACCTTCTCCATACCCTTACCTGCACCACAGAGCATCTGTGAGCCGAAGCCCAGCAAGAAAACCCACAAACAGATAACATATGAAACACATATATCAAGTATATAAGCAGGCCACCAATGGGCTAAACACATACGGCCTAGCCGTCCCAGGCATTTACCAAGCCCTGGGTTCGCGAACCACGCCGTGAGGATATCCCAGGTATCCTTCTAGGGACTCTCCCTGGCAACTCGCACTCCACGTGCTCAACGCTACTTCCGGCCCCTTGCCGTTCTCGGCCTTGCACTCAACGTGCCCAACGCCGTTCCCGGCCCTTCGCCGTTCTCGATCTACACCGTCCCCGGCTCTTGCCGATCATTCACATAGTAATATACATAGTATAACAAGCAAGTACAAAATTCTATCATAATCAGTTAAAGAGATACGCCCCGTAGTTCTAACGTATTGGGCTCAGCCCTGCACACAAGCTCCATGGGAACAAGGGTTTTCTTACCTGAGTTCCGAGCTTTCTGAGCACCGATGCCCCGAGCACAGTTCTCTAACGTGAGCCTCGCCGAAACCCTAGTCACAACACATTAACAATGTACATCCATCAAATTCTAACCCAATAAATAACTTCGAGCCATAACCCTAACCTCCGGGACCTTTAATTCTATCAATCCGGGTGATAAAATCCATCCCGAGCCTTACCCATTGAGTTCCCAAGCCTAAATACCCTAAAAAAAAACACAATTTGGCACTAAGAGACGCGGCCCCTCCCACAAGCGACGTGGCTAGCCTCGAAACATAGGCTAGTACCACACTGACCCCCACACGGGCCGCGGCACGCATGAACTTCTTGGCCTCCCATGGCCGCGCACGCACATGGGCCGCGACCCTCACCACCGAACCCAGATTTTCTCACCATTTTTCTATACCTTTCCTCAATCCAATTCATCCTAAGCTTAGCTAACAATCCTAGGTAACCAGCACAATCATTTCAGCTCAATAACAGCACTAAAACCCCATTGAATCCTACTCCAAAACTCAGCTAAAGCACCCAAAGGTAGACCAAACTTGACTAACATGCAATCCACAAAACCAGCAGAAATTCAAGACCAAAACTTAATGATTAAAGCTTACCTTTGCTGAAATCAATCTCTGGGGTTGATCCTCAATCCTTAAGCTTCAAGCTCCTAAGATATCACAGCTGGAATCCTTCTAGTTCCTAGCCAATTCCTTTGAGTTTCCCTTTGAGTTTTCCTTAGAGAGTAAAGAAGAGAAGAAGATAAAAACTATCTCAGTTATGAAAGGGTGTGTATGTCGGTTTCCTCAAATCTTCTAAGAAAATTCCTCCTTTTTGTTTTATTCAGCTTAAGTCTATATGGTTACCTCAAGGCTCGGGGTACCAAAACGTCCCCGAGGGCAAAATGGTAAATTTACCCAATATTCCCGCCTAGACATTCTATCCACAAATATATCTCCAAATATTTATTTTCATGTCCCGATAACCCCATAACTCATCTAATACCCGAATTACCCCTCGACTCGCCCCGAGTCCGAATCTCAACCCTGTTGTGACTTTCAGGCTAACCGCTCCCTTGGACTGTCTCAGATCGTGCTGCACAGACATATTACATATATATAACATCTATCACATTTATACCCCTAATATCCAGATGGGGTCCACATGCATATTTAACTTAACTAAACAAGCATCATAATCATATATACACATACATCCACATATAAGCATATTAAATCATTCATCGCCCTCCAGGCACACTAATCAAGGCCCTAAGCCTGATTAGCAAATTCGGGTCATTACAATTAATGTTTGACTATTTTGGATGGCTAGGATTGAATTCAAAGATGTTCACACTAAATGTACAGCACAGGGGTAATTGGTTTAATCCAAATGGAAAGCTAAAATAGGAGGGAGGATAGGTGAATTGTTTTGATGGTTGTGTAATAGATGAGTTTGGAATGTTTGACATGGAGAGGTTTGTCAAGGAGCTTGGATATGAGCTTCCTTTTGGTTTTTGGTTCACACCAAAAGGTAAAGAGTGTGCTTGAGTTGATCAAAGACATGGAGGTAAAATATAGACATGTTGATGTCTATATACTTATGCCCAAGAAAGTCTTGAAACTTGGTTGGGATAGTAGTTTGGAACCGGCACCACATGTAACCCCCCCCCCCCATGTTGTTCCTCATCCCCAGCTGCATTGAAAAGATGTGTCATTAAGGAGCTGCCTGATGATGCTGATGTTAGGGTAGCTGTGGCTATAGTGCTAAAGCAGATGATTATGTCATGGATAAGAGGGAGTTTGAAAGGGTCATAAATGGTTATGAGGATGTAGAAGGAGAAGAGGGTGATGGTGAAGAGGAATTTGTTATGCATATGCTTGATGATTGGGGGGAAAGTGATTACAAGAATGATGAGTATGATTATGAAAGTGTAGATGATGATGAGGACAATGAAGATGTTGACAGTGATGAGGATGAAGAAGATGTGTTCATTCTGGAACGTGAGGAACGAAAACAATTCAGAGATGGGTCGGATTTGGCCAGATATGATTATGACTTGGGTGACATTACCCAAGTTGAAGCGGAGATGGCCGAAGCATCCCAGCCACACCCTGACAGCACAACTAAGGGTGCAACCAACTTTGTATGGGAAAAGAAAGTCAAGTGTTAAATGATGCTGATTTGGGCCACACACCAAGCCAAACTCAGGTCCATGAAGATGCTGATTTGGGCCAGACTCTAAGGGAAACCAACCAAGCCCATGAAAAGCTTGATTTGGGCCACACATCAAGCCAAACTCAGGTCCATGAAGAGCCTAACTTGGGCTAGTGTTCAAGGCAAACCTAGCATAGAGCGAGTACACAAGAGGAGGTCCAATCAAATGCTGATTTGGGCCAAGGAAACTCTACTGAAGACACAAATTTTGTTGAAGAAGAGTATGCCCTAGATGAAGAAGAAGATAGGCAATATGAAGAGAATATTACTGAGCCTAGCATATGATGGGATTCTGTGAACGAAGTGTGTGGGCAAGTCCAAGATAACAACTTAGATGGACGTTATGTGGATGAAGATGAACTACAGAGCCAAGACAGTGATGATGGTGAAGGTGGATCTAAGCAAAGTAGAAAGCAATTTTTCCCAAGAGAGGAATGGGCAGATTTCAAGTTTGTTCTTGGATTGGAGTTTGCTAATGTGGACCAACTTAGAGAGTCTTTAAGGGAATACTTCATAAGTACAGATCGAGAATTTGTATATGCTTTCAACAACCAAACAAAGCTAAAAGCAGTTTGTAGAGCACAAGGTTGTGGTTGGTGCCTATATGCTCGAGTACAGAATAGGGACAACACAACTTTCAGAGTGAACACATTAGTGGATGTTCATAATTGTGGCATTGTCTTTAACAAAAAACATATTGTAACGCCTTGGTTACTCCAAGACCGTTACTATGGACTTTAAATAGTGCTTAACTCGCTAAATGAGTCATTAGGTTATAAACGTGCATCTAGGTATCATTAATAGGCCAGGGTGAAAATCTCGATCAAAAGGAATTAATATATTTTATTTGAAACATTAAACTGTACATGGCCCATAAAAGTGTTTACAAGTTATTTACAATCCAAAATGGTCATTATAGTATAAAAATTAAAACCCGCCGACCTAAGCGGCAAAAATAGGGTTAACCCCTAGTTCCTCTGAGAAACACCTTGACCGTGGTGGTCAAGCAGCCACATATGTACACATCGCCACCTAAGCTCTCCACTCAAGGCTGGGTGAGCTTTTCTTTCCCTTTACCTACACCACATAGAACCCGTGAGCCAAGCCTCAGCAAGAAAACTTATTACTGCATGTATGTAATATCAATAAATGATTCTGGTAATCATTCTAGAGCTTGCAGCCCTAATCAGATATGTGACTAATGAGTCACACCATGAATAGGTGACTAATGAGTCACACTTTGTGTAGGTGACTAATGAATCACTCTGTATAGGTGACTAATGAGTCACGCTCTGTATAGGTGACTAATGAGTCACACTTTGGGGCTCTGCACCCTAAGCCACGTGACGTTTCAGTCACCTGAGCCTTTTGGCCCTAGCTCTAAGTAACTAGCCTTTAGACTAGACAAGCGCTTTAGTTTTCTTCGACCTTGGGGTCGCTCAAGCATTTAATGCTCATATTGATTAGATTTAATCATTTTGGCCTGTGTTAAACACATTGATGTCGTTCTTGACTCTTAAGTCAATACCATACGACCAGTGCTCAATACCACCGCTTAGGTCGGCTGGTTATAACTGTTTCATTGTAATTAACATTTTTAAATGTATTTTGGGATTCCATGTATGAAATAAACATTTTAATAAAACGATGGTACATTTGACCAAAATTTTTAACCCTAAACCGTTAATCACGTTTAGTTACACAGTGATGGACAAATGACTCGTTTAGCGAGTTTAACACTATTTAAAATACATAGTGTAACGGTCCCTGAGTAGTAGGACGTTACAATAACACAATTCCTCACTTTTCTCTCTCAATTACTCTATTGCATATTATTTGTCATAAATAAGTATTTGAGCAAAAACAAAGATAAAATCGTATAGGAATATAGGATAATTCTATAGTGCATACATTGCATACATTTTATGTTTCTTGGCTCGTGAATCGTTTTCAGCATGATTTTTTTCATGATCGTGTATATTGTAATTATTTAGAGCATCCTATAAATTTTTAGAAAATTCTGAATAATTTATCGTGCCGAAAATTAGCTTCAAACAGGTTGTTTTCCACGTGCATAAAAAAAATTAGTTACGAGTACAATAACATGTTTGAACATAGTTTTAGGCACTGTAAATTATTCAGAATTTCCTGAAAATTTGCAGTTTGCTTAAAATAATTACAATAAACATGGTCATAAAAAATTTGCACCGAAAACTGTTCACGAGCCAGAAAT
Source organism: Humulus lupulus (assembly GCF_963169125.1). NCBI lineage: Eukaryota > Viridiplantae > Streptophyta > Magnoliopsida > Rosales > Cannabaceae > Humulus > Humulus lupulus. The sequence goes on from NC_084800.1 coordinate 59,544,351, forward strand.
ACAAAAGCTATACACCGGTGTAGAAGTATCCTATAAATATATAGGATAATTCTAAAAGGTATGCACCGATGCATACCCTTTGTGTTTTTTGGGTCGTGACCAGTTTTCGGTGCGATTTTTTTATGATCGTGTATATTGTAGTTATTTAGAGCATTCTGCAAATTTTTAGGAAATTCTGAATAATTTATAGTACCGAAAATTAGGTTCAAACAAACTGTTTTCCACGTACATAAAAAAAAATTAATCACGTGTGCAACAACCTGTTTGAACCTAGTTTTTGACACTATAAATTATTCGAAATTTTCGGAAAATTTGCAGGATGCTCTAAATAACTACAATAAATACGGTCATGAAAAAAATTGCACCGAAAACTATTCACGAACGAGAAACACATAAGGTATGAATCATAAAAGTATCCTAAATATATATACAATTTTTTTGGAAGATATGAATATCCTTTTAAAAAAGAAAAAGAAAAGGAAATATATGAATATCTTTTAAAAGAAGAAATAGAAAAGGAAAGATATGAATATAGAAATAGAATAGAAAAGTCTAAAATATACATTAACTTCTTAATTTTATTTTTTTTGGCAAAATAACTTCTTTATAATTTGTTTTTTAAATAACTTCTTTATATATCTAGAACTTAGGAGTAATATCGAAATACACATTGAATTATATCTAGAGTTTATATTTTTTACTAAAATAATGTAAAGTCAAGAAAAGGACAATAATAATAGTTTTCATATTATTGTTTTGTGCAATCTTTTTAGTCAATGAAATATTTGTTATATTGCATACAGCCAGAATTTATTCGAAATAATCTAGAATTATTAAGCTTTAAAATAAAACTCACTCCTAAATGTAATAGGATTAGTTATTTAATTTATTATTATTATTTCAAATAACTTTACTAAAATTTGGCTACACGAGAGATAACAGTTTCTCTGAGAAAGGGAAAATCACATTTTCAATTCAAACAAAAATTTGTATAATACTTTTACCTTTTGTTTGGTACAATTAGAGAGAAATAAAAATTTTAATACGTAAAAGAAAGTGTGTTTTCCTCATAGATTGTTGGGTAGGGAGAAAGGAAATAAAGTTAAATTATTTTACAATTACATTTGTACTTTTGATTGGTATTTTAAAATTAAATAAGTAAAGAGTATGTTGGTAATTAAGCTTCTCATTAGTTTAATAAAAACTTTTCCACCTACTTTTCTCTCTAAAATTGAAGAGGAAATTTATGTGTGGGACCCATTTCTTTTTTCCATTCATTTTTCTTTTTCATTTTTTTTCTTTACTACCAAACATTTTTTTTTTGTTTGCTTTTCTTTTTGCGGTGAAAGTATAAAAACATTATTTTTTTTTGTATTTTAGTACCAATCATTTAGTTTGACTTTTGCCCAATAAATAATCACGTGTCAACTAAATGTTAGTCCATGTTTAGTACATTTACCACCAAAATGAACAAAGTTTGATAATTTATCCGTAAATAAACACAAAGTTTATGTACTTAGACCAAAATTTCTCTTATTTATTTTTTAGAAGACAAAGTAAGTTTTAATATTTAATTTTTATTTTTAATATAAACTAATATTTTATTTTAAATAAAATAGATTCCTAATATATTTTTAATTTTAAAATTAATTAACATATAGTTTTTTATATTTTAAACTATATTTTATTTTTAAAATCACTATAGGATTTGAAAAATAGAAAAAGTAAAATAAAAATAAATGATGCGTGATTATGCTCAAACCGTGATATCCAACACTGATAGTTGTAGTATAAACTAAGGGTTCAAAACCTTATTATATTGTTTTTATTTTCTATTTTGTTTTTCATGGAATCATTTAGTTTCATAGCACAATTAAAATACATTTCAAAATGTAAAAAATATTTTAAGATGAAAAAATATATTAAAATCTAGTCTAATTAAATAAAATAAGTAATAAAAAGTAATATTAAATACTAAATTTATTTTTGTCTTCTAAAAAATAAATAAGCGGAATGCAGCGAAAATATCCAAACTTTGTGTTTATTTACAGTTAAAATACCTAAATTTTGTGTTTACTTATAGATAAATATCAAAACTTTGTTCTTTTGGTGGTGAAAGTACCAAAACGTGGACCAACCTTAACCTGACACATGACTATTAACTAATAAAAGATCAGACTTAACGGTTAGTACTTAAATGCAAGAAAAAGAAATGTGTTGGTACTTTCACCGTAAAAAAATGTTTTGGTGCTTAAGTGTAAAAAACGTAAAAGTTTTGATACTTTAGCCTCAAATAACCTATTTTTTCCTTTTCACTTTTCTCTCCAATTTTTTCTTTCCTCTCTCTTTTCCCCCCTTGCCAAACATAGCCTTAGTTTATTTTTGTTTAATAAGAAGGAAATGAAACAAATGATGGAAATAACAATGGATTGTCAATCTCATGGGCCCACAAAAAATAATGAGGAAATTATATTTTAAATGAGATTTTTAATAGAGTGTGCAAAAATCTGATTTTTTTTTTAAAGAATTTTCACTTTTATGGATTTATTTTCCAATATTTTGTATAAAAGTTGGTTTATGCCATATTTTTACTCTTAATCAAGTTTTTTTAATTTAGAAAGGTATGTTTGTAATTTAATTATTATTTTTTTAGATTTTTTTTTTATATAACTGATTTTATATTAATTTTTTCTTTGGTTGTTTTGCAATTTTTTAAATATGAATTGTGTTTATTATTATTTTTTATTTACTGTAAATATTTTTTTTTCTTTTTTTTTAGATTGTACGTGTCTTTTTTCAAATCTTGGTAAGGTAACTAGTTACTTAATTGATCTTTGACAGTTATATAAAAAAAAATCTAGAGCTAGGTTAAATAACATGTACCAGGAGTGGTAACAAGTTACCCTAAGAGGAGTAACCTTCTGCCATAAGATGGGTAACCAGTTACCATAAGATGGGTGACATGTTACTCACATTAAATATGAAAAGAAAACATCAAATTTGAAGGAAAAATAGGAATAACACTTCTTTAAAAAAAAGTAACTATGGTTTTAGTAACACAAGTAACCAGTTACCATAAAAAAACCTATAAATATACACACACATCAGAACGTGAAGGTAACCAGTTACTTCCAGAAATGTACACACAAAAAGAGAAAGGGTTTGTGTGGCTGGGGTTTGAGGGAAAGAGAAGAGTGGAATGCTAATTTTACAATAATACCCCTGTTTGACTGATGTGTTTTAGTTTTAAATTTAGCTTCTATATTTAGTTAGCTAGTAATTGTGTTTATCATACTTTATCGTTTTCTTTAACAAATTTTCCCATACAAATTAACAAAAGTATAATTCACATATTTTTGCACAATGATGGTATAAAAGCCATATTTTTTAAAAATTCCCAAAAATAACCTCTCCATATGTAGGTGGATTGATGACAAAAAATTGAGATTTTTTTTAATTAATTAAAATAACTAAAAATTTTAATAATTTTTTTAATCTATTTTAAAAAAAAAAAAAAAATGCTACTTCTTTCTTTCATTCTTATTATACCAAACAAATCTAAAGAAAGATGAAATCTATCATCCACCTCCATTTCTCCATACCTCATATTTAATCCATATTTACCTATTCCCATCATTCTTATCAAACAAATCAAGTATTTTTTCTTCTTCTTATAGTTTAAAGTACATATATGTATATTATCAATAATTTTGTTACAATTTTTAAAATTGTTAACATTTAAATAATATATCAATTACTGTAATGCCCTGAAATCCCTAATGCAGTTTAATGGCTGGATTAGTAGGCTGGGAGGGCCATAATTGTTTAATTATACCATTAAATGATTATATGCATGTTTATGTGAATTATATTATAATATGATTTTAAATGCATGCATGCGGGTCCACATTTGATTATTAAGGCATTTTGGTACTTTGGCCCGTTGAGGGCATATTTGTGTATTTTGGTGCATATTGTGATTTTTGGATGAGATCGCATTATTATGGAGATATATTCGAGCTATTCGGCATGAGACGGTCTTATGTTGCAAATTAGCAGTTTTGTCATAACGGGGTCAATTTTTGAGATATTGGATAATGAGAATGGTTATTTGATGATAAATTGGGAGTTATTAAGATCAGGAGGAAATTCTGGGAGGTGTTTTTGGGACCTCGAGCATTAGGTTTTATTTGAGGTTACTTAAGCCTGAAGTAGACCAACAGAAAGAACCATACGTTAAAACACCTTTCTCTCTCTTCCTGTTAGTTCTTTTTACCGTTCGTGGCAATTTCGAAGAAAGCTTGAGTTCTAGGAGTCAGAATCAAACGAGGATCGGGGCATAGCGATCCTAGGAAAGATTAGAAGCTTCTTGACCGAAGGATTTAATGAGAAACAACCCAATCAAAGGTAATTCAAGCTTTAAGTTTTGAGTTTTAGAGTTTCTAAGCTTTGATTTGGATTTTTGTGTATCAATGAGTTTTGATTCGTTTGAGTCTCAGGATTTGATAATTTTGGATCATTGGGAAGTTTGGGAACTTTGATTTTTGGATTTGGATATGTTTAGGTATGTTTTTGGAGGGTTTAGAATGTGGAAAAAGGAGTTATGGCAGGTTTCCCAGGTGGGGTCGCGACCCTGTTCTTGGGTGTCGCGGCCCAAGCTCGAAGAAAAAGGTGATGAAGTTTGTGTGTGCTAGGGGCCGCGGCACTAGGTATTGGGCGCCGCGGCGCCTGCTCCTGGTGTGGCTGGGGGCCGCGGCTCAAGGTTCTAGGGCCGCAACTCATGGGGGGATTTAAAGCCAATTGGGTGTTTTGATCATGGGAACTCATTTTTAGGCCTCGGGATCGTTCCTACTACCCGGATTAGTGGGATTCGATGTCCCGGAGGCTAGATCTTGGTTCGGGAACCTTTGTTATTCATTTCATTGATGGTGTCTCATATTTGGTTATGACTAGGTGACCGCTAAAGGACTTAAAGGTTGATCGTTCTCAAGGGTCGTTCTTTTATTCATTTTAGCTTGAATCTGAGGTAAGAAAACTGCACCCTGTGTATATGACATGCATGGTTGTTACAGAGGCATGTTGGTTGATAAATGTGGACATTGATTGCATATTAAATGCTTAGCAACTCCTGCTTACTTGTGTATGTCACTGACTAGTCAGGGACGGCACTGGTCGCATATTACTGACCTGAGAGTCAGAAACGGCATAAGCGTCATGAACGCAGGGCCGATAAAAGATTAGATCTAATCGATATTAGCATTGAATGACTCTAGGAGCATTAATGTTGGACCGACCCTAAGGTCGATGAAAATTATAAGCGCTTGACTAGTCTAGAACTAGTTACTCAGAGTTAGGGCCAAAGGTGTAACACCCTAACTTTATTTTATATAAAAACTATTCAAAACAAAGTGTATAAATAAACAGTAGGCGTCGCCGTATTTATTAAATGTAAAAGAAATTTAGACAAAATGGGATCCCAGTAAAAAAATAAAAAATAGTCTTAACATAATCATAGCAACAATCTTTATTGGAAATAAATAAATAAAGTTGGCTTGTCCGAGATCTCCCATCGATTATATGGTCCTCACAGGATACACACACTTCTGGATCGAGTCTCAGCTTATTGCGTCTGCCCTAAAGTTTCACTTTTTATCTGCACAGAAGACAAAGAAAGGAATGAGCAACTAAAGCCCAGTAAGGAAGTGCTTCACGCCTACAAACAAAAATTCTATCTTCATAAAAATAAATAAATAAATAAAGTCATAACATGAACTTTATAGCATACTAAATTTCATGCAATAAAATATCAACAACAATATCACATATCTCTACCACAGCAAACAACATATAAACAAGTTGAGGAAGCAAGAGATCTTGATTCTGTTGGGAATAAAATACCCCTGAGACCACACTTGGTCACTGTGGACATACACGGTCAAATACTGTGGACCTACACAGTCAAAAAAACTGTGATCTCGGTACAAAACTCAACAAATAAGATTAGATTTACATAGAACAAAGACTAGTTCTATCTAACTTCCTTACCTCAAAGAAATCAAAAACTGGCGCAAGTGATTGCAAAGATCAACCCTCGTCTTAATGTGATCAAAATACCCACAATTATTCCTTACTACTAATCTCTTGAACTCTAATGCAAAAATAGCACCATCAGTAACTTTCTTGAAATATTTTTATAAATCACCGAAAATAACAAAATTGTACCTTGAATATTCTACTAGGCCAAATTTGAAGCACCAAAATGTCACTTACGTTCTCTTCATTTCCTATCACTTTGAAAGCTCGTTTTATTTTGAAAGCTCTATATATAGACCAAGGATGTAACAACCTTAGAAAAATATCTATTTAAAATTCCCTAAAATATCTACCAACCTTATCCTCATTGTATCTCTCGGTCAACAAAGAGAATCACCAACAACTCTAAACTATCTGACTATGTAAATTTTAAATAAATTTAAGTCTAAATACTTACCACCATTTAAGGAATACACGTATAATAATCCATTAACTCAAATATCCCCTCAAAACAGATTACTCTAAAAATCCTGTAACATATATAAATTTATTTGACTAGAACCATTTTTCCCACCTATCTCGGGAGGCTTAGGAATTAGATAATATCCCCATTATTTTCTTATTAAAATATTCACCTAATAATATCGTAATACTTTAGCTACTTAAAACCATTATGATTAAAAAAATTCACCACTTAATTCCTTAAAATAATCGCACTCCACCATAACAGTACTATTATTTAATATTATTATAACTCAAAATAAATATCAATTTTTCTAAGAAGCTAATCCTATGGTATTCTATGCAATCATCTCACTTTTCCAACATTAATTAAAATAATACCATAACTAAAAGTATTATTTTAAATTACCACAATTTATGAACATTTCATAATAAAATAATTAATTAACTAGACTACTTGGGTTCTATAATCTTCCCTCCTTAAAGAAATTTCGTCCTCGAAATTTTTACTTACCAAAAAAAAAATTCTGGATAACGCTCTTTCATGTCCTCTTCCAACTCCCACATAGCTTCTTTAACCTAGCCATTTCTCCACAAGACCTTAACTAGAGGAATTCTCTTAGATCTCAACTCCTTGATTCCTTTTTCTATGATTTGCATTGGTTGCTCATCATAACTCAGGTCCTGCTTTAATCCCAATGGTTCATAATTAAGCACATGGGTTGGATCTGACACGTATTTCCTCAACATAGAAATATGGAACACGTTATGCGTTTCGACTAGAGCTGGTGGTAACGCCAAACGATAGGCTACTTTCCCCACTTTGTCCAATATCTCAAATGGACCTATAAATCAGGGACTTAACTTCCCTTTCTTTCCAAAATGCATAACGCCTTTCATAGGCGAAACCCTTAGAAATACTTGATCACCCACTGCAAACTCAACATTTCGTCGTTTATTGTCTGCATAACTCTTCTGTCTACTTTGGGAAGTTAACAACCGTTTTCTGATCTTTTCTACTACCTCACTTGCTTCATTAACCGCTTCTGGTCCCAATATTCTTCTTTCTCCTACCTCATCCCAATGCAAGGGCGATCTACACTTTTGTCCATATAACATCTCATAAGGAGTCATTCCAACGGTGGACTAGTAACTGTTATTGTAAGAAAATTCTATTAGCGGTAGATAACGACTCCAAGATCCCCCAAAATCCAAAACGCACGCTCTTAACATATCTTCTAATATTTGTATCGTGCGTTCTGATTGTCCGTCTGTCTGAGGATGAAATGCTGTGCTAAATTTTAACCTTGTACCCATTGCCTGCTGTAAGTTTTCCCAAAATTTAGATGTGAAAATAAAACCTCTATCCGACACTATGGACTCGGGCACCCCATGCAACCGTACTATTTATTTTACATATAACTCTGCATACTGGTCCGCAATATAAGTGGTTCGTACCGGTAAAAAGTGAGATGACTTTGTGAGTCTGTCAACCACCACCCAAATACAATCTTGCTGCCTTATTGTTCTAGGTAGTCCTACCACAAAATCGATCGCAATGTCTTCCCACTTCCACTCCGGTATTTCTAAAGGTTGCAATAGTCCAGCAGGTCTCTGATGCTTCGCCTTTACTTGCTGGCCCGTAAAACACCTTGCTACATATTCCGCTATATCCTTCTTCATTCCTGGCCACCAATACAGAGTTTTCAAATCATTGTACATCTTAGTAGACCCCGGGTACAAGGAATATGGCGTAGTATGCGCTTCTTCCATTATGCACTTCTTTAAACCTTCATCATTTGGCACACACACTCGAGATTTATATCGTAGTAGTCCTTCCTCAGATACAGAGAAGTCACCATTTGCTTTTTCTTGAGAAAGTGCCTCTTATTTAAGTAAGGCTTCATCTTCCTTCTGCTTTTCCTTCCCTTGCTCCAATAAATCCGATCATATTGTAAGATTTGCCATCCCCCCCCTCCCCCCGTTATTAGTTCTATCCCAGCCTTTACTATTTCTTGTTGGAGTGGTACTTCAATTGTTTCCAATGCCAACAAGCTCCCATGGCCTCGTCTGCTTAAGGCATCTGCTACCACGTTTGCCTTACCAGGGTGATACAATATCTCACAATCATAATCCTTGACTAATTCCAACCACCTCCTCTGTCTCATATTCAGTTCCTTCTGCGTGAAGAAATACTTGAGACTTTTGTGATCGGTGTTTATCTCGCATTTCTCTCCGTACAGATAATACCTCCATATCTTTAATGCAAAAACCACTGCTGCTATCTCCATGTCATGAGTAGGGTACCTTTGCTCGTATTCTTTCAACTGTCTTGAGGCATAAGCCACAAATCTGTCATTTTGCATCAGTACGCATCCCAACCTTTGTTTAGATGCATCACAATATACAATAAACTTGTCCTTGTTTGTGGGTACACATAAAATTGGCGCAGATATTAATTTGTTCTTTAATGTCTGGAAACTATCCTCACACTTATCTGTCCAAATGAATCTTTGTTGCTTCCGCGTCAAGTTTGTTAAGGGTGTAGCTATTTTTGAGAACCCTTCAAAAAATCTTCGATAATATCCTGCCAATCCTAAGAAACTTCTTACTTCAGTCGCAGTCCTAGGTCTTGGCCAATCCTTCACGGCTTCAACTTTAGCAGGATCCACTGTGTTGACCCAAGATTTGGCCAACCGACACGGAGTCGGAACGTGATTGATATGAACGAATGTATAGAGAAGAACGTAATGACAAAAGTAAAGAGAACACGGTAATTTATAGTGGTTCGGCCCCAGGATCTGGTAATGACCTACGTCCACTTAGACTGATATTGATATAAGAATTAGAAGGGTGATCAAAGAACCAGGGTTCGATGAGTTTCACTAACCTCTGAAGAACAATACAAGTTCGCTTGGAGAATTACTATAGTAATGAATGATTCCAAAGCCAAAGTCCCTTCCTTTGAGCTATCTCTTGCTATTTATAGGCTCAAGGAGGGTTACAAAAGATTGTTACAGATATTCTTTCCTGAATAATCGGATACCCAGAAGATTGTATGAGATAAATTTGGGATTCATAAAGACCTTCCCATAAATGTTGCCTTGTACACGGAATCATCGACCAGACTGGTCGCGGGTAAGACGGGCTTTCCCTGCTTCTACGGTGTCTTCTGGTCGATGCTCTAGCAGACGCTTCCTGATGTCAGCCACGTGTCCAGAGATTACTGGCCACGTCACCAATGCTGATTTATTGGATAACATTTTCCCCCCAAAGTTTATTTACTACGAATAGTAAATAAACTTTTGGACGAACGACTCTTCGGTAACCCCACCTGACGTGTCAGAATCCTTCGTGTGTTCTTGAAAAAAGCAACCCACTTCTGTCTAATCATGTCTTTTCGGTTCCCCAGAAACGAATTCGACGGCCATCCCGTTTCCCAATACTTTGAAAAAGGAAAACTAATGATTACACTTTTTTAATATCAGAGACAAACTTATATAAGATCGTTGAAGCCTCTTCTTTCTTTTTACGCACGCCATTGTCTTTGCAGAAAACCCTAAAAACCAGAGCTTTAAACTTCTCCGGAGACCGTTTTCCTGCACTTCCAAGACTCGGACCGTGGGCTCCTTAATCTCCGAAGAGCCTTCTTCCACCTTCACGATCACTCTTCTTGGTAAGTTTTCGAAACCCCATGCTTCTAATTTCTCGTGGTGCATGCTTTTGATGGTAGACCGTTTAAGTTTTACTGTTTCTGGTTTAAGGTGCTTGTAGACAGAATGTTTTGTAGGCAACGTAGAGTTACGAGTTAGTTTAAAACCCAGGATCATGCTTTTTAGGACGTAAAACTGAAGTAAAATTTCGATTTTTAAGCTAGTTGAAAAATAAATTTTTCCCGCCCTAAGGGGAGTTGAAAAAGCTTTTCCAGGAAAACTTTTTACTTTCACCCTTTGATCCGTTTTTCAAACTGTTCGTATGGAAAGATTTAGCTTTTTGCTAGAATGCTGTTGTATAAAAGCCTAACTTTTATACTCGACCAACGTTATTCTAAAAAGCCTTTTAAAGTTCTACATCCTCACCTCCCCATTCTTTTGTTTGCAGATTTTAATGCCAGATTTGTGAGGAGGTGAAAGACCCATCGACGACGACCTTCTCGCCCAGCTGCTCGAGGGAGAAGAGCAACCAGCTGACCGTGTCCACGAGATTCCTTTCTCGCGATCCTCTTCCAGACCCCATCCTTCCTCTCCAATGGCCCGCTCCAAGTCTACTGGCAAGAAAAGACCTGAGTCCGAAAGCAACACAAATTCTCCTGCCCAGCCTGATTCGCAGGCTAGGGTTCCCTCGACCAGTGGTCGAGAAAATCTCGTCCCTGACCCTAATATCCAAACTAGGGCCCGCCCTCAACATCGGAATCCGCCTGATGTTGAGTGGTATACTTCTCCAGCCAGTTTAGTGACCCCTCGAATGGTCGCTAACTGCTTCAGAAAATTCCCCCTCACGGGGGTTACTATTATACGCCCTACCGCAGACCAGAGGGCTAACCTCCTAGGAGGTGCGAACAGCACCTGGTCCCGGTATCACATTGAGGCGGGAGCTTACCTCCCTCTTCATCCCTTTTTTTGTGGGGGTGGCTAATTATTTTGGTGTCGCCCCCTTCCAAATAACTCCAAATGGATATAGGATGCTGGCTGCTCTTTATATAATGTATAAACTTAAAAAATGGCCAGAACCTTCGCCCCACGAGGTCAACTATCTTTTTGACCTCAAATCTAACCCACAGCACAACGGGACGGGTTTCTTCCACTTCTGCCACCAGGAGACCGGCCGGACGTTCTTGAGTGGCACTACCCATATATCAAATGTGGGGCATTACAATAAGGAGTATTTCCTTACTCCAGACATAACCAGCAACAATTTGGCCTTCGCAAGAGGAGGTAAGAGCTTGTCTTTGACTGGTCGATACTTTAACTTGAGGTGTCTCCTTTCATTTTTCTCAAACTGTACTCTGTTTTTCAGGCCCTTGGTTACGTCCGACCCCAACACCAGACATGGTGTCGAGGTCCAACACTCTGGCCAGGATGTCTGACGCAACAAAAAGTGTCAAGACCCTGATAACTGAAACAAACTTGAGGCTGTCTGGCCTCCTGGCTTCTCGCCATGAAAATAGAGGGTCCGTGGTGGACGAAGCCACTGCTGAGGGGGTTCCCGAGCAGCAACCTCCTGTGCCTCCTCCTTGGAGGAGGCCAACGGGGGTTACAATCAGGGAACCCACGGGTAGCCCTTCCGCAGAAAGGGCTTCTGCTCCCCGAGGCAAGGGGAAAGAAAAGGCCAAAGAGCCTATTGTTGACTTGGGAGAATCTTCTGACGATAATGGTAAAGTTATTTCGCTTTTAAATGGTTTGCCAATTCCCTGTCACTTGTTTGACGGGGATGGTAACTTTACATATGCTCCAAATCTAGGGCCATACTTCTTCATGCCAGATAATGAGTATATGACTAATAGAGTCAATAGTATAGCGACCAATAGTTGTAGCTCGGGTATTTACTTTGTTACCTTCTTTCAGTTGTCTAACATACTTTCACCTGCCTCATTTCTTGCTAACTTGCTATGCTTATCTTCATGCAGATATGTCAACTCCCAATATCTTTGACATGTACCAGGCCGAGGATGAAGAGGAGGTTCCTCAACTCCAACTGAAGCCCAAGAAGAGAACTGGTGAATCCAGCCGCGGCCCTCCAGCCAAGAAGGGTCGAACAGAAGACTTTCCCCAGGACGTGCCAACTGGGCAAAGTCCTGCGCCAACAGGGCAAACTTCTACCCCTCCTCCAGTTCCTTCCGAGCAGCAAAATGCTCCTGCCCCGCCGAATCCTCCAGCCGCACCTGCCAGAGAGCAGCTTTCTCGTGAAGAAGCTCATGGGGCCAGACTCATGAGCCGTGCCATTTGATCTTCCAGGGACCGCCTCGATCGCATCGGAAAAGGATACCGTGTTAGGGCCGCAATGGTCCAAGCTGAAGAGCTGCCAGTCGACCAGATCCTGAACAGGGCTCCGAACGAAATCTCCAGCGTAAGCACTTCTTTATTCTTCAAGCTTTAGTTTTTTAGTCCTCATGATAAGTTCTAACTCCCTTTTTTTTTTCTTTATTTACAGGCCTCGCTGTTTGCCACTACTGCTCGTACCCGAGCCCAGGCTTTCCTCGAGCAGGCCGAGGCAAAAGCCATCAAGAGGTATCAGGTGAAGGCGGCCGAGGAGCTTTCGGCTGCTGAGGCCAGGCATGCCAAGGAGTTGGAGGCAGTGGTCCGAGAGAGGGATGCGGCGGTGACTAAGCTGTCAGAGGCTGAAGCTGCGAAGGATGCAGCAGTCAAGTTGAGGCAGGAGTAGCGAGATTTCAACAAAGCCCATCTTCACGAAATTAAGCATCTGGGGGAGGTACTCAAGACCAAGGATGAGGCTATTCTCACTCTCGGGGGCAAGGTGAAGCAGTTGGAGCTTGACAACTCCAAAAATCTGGAAAAGTACAAAAGGACGACACTCCGATGTTTCTACAATTTCTGGAAACATAATCAGGGTGCTAACTTTAGTTACCTTTCAGAGGAAGTCAGAACCGCGGAGTTGGCTCGATGCGCTGCCCAACTAGCCGAAGAGGAGGCAAGAGCTGCAACCCCTGCCACTCCAAGCGTTGCTGGTGTAGAAGAAAAAGTTGTCGAGGACGTGACTAACCAGGATGCTGTTCAGGACCCTTCGGCCCCGAATGCCTCTTGAATTCTTCTCATTTATTTTTTCTTCTTTTTTGGATATACGACCCAAGGGTCGTGATGTAAAAACAATGGTTTCTCTTTTTTAAACTTTGCTGCACGGGCAGTAAATCTTTTTTCTTTTACTTGAACAGTTACATCCAAGCATCGATGCTTGCGGTGTAAAAGCTTAAATCTTGATGCTATAACATTTTTACTTATTATAACATTTGTCCGAATGACCGAACTTAGCATAGTACTTTGGCATGATTTAACAAAACCTAAATTTTGAAAAATACTCTAAGTACTGTAGCATGCTTTCACTTATTTTGTTCATGTGTTTACATACCTTGAGAGTATGCTTTGCTATCGGTGTGCCTTATATGCCCCCAAGTGATCGAGGAGCTTTTAGGTCCTTGGTCACTTGCCTTGACCATGACCTGTTCGAACATTCCTGTTCGTGTTAAAAAATAATACTTGTAATACAGCAAAACAACACACATAATGAACAAATACTTGCAAATGTAAATTCACAAAGGTTGGCAAGAATGACTGGCTGCGCACAGTCCCTTATAATCTCGTATTAAAAATGGACTAAACATGTCTTTACGAGTGATTCTTTAATAGAACCTTACATATACGAGCAGTTAGCCATACAACGTGGCTAACCCTCTTTGCAAAACTTGTAAAAAATTGAAAATCTTTACACAAGCCAGTCCTTTAAAAAGGACTGTTCATTGATAATACTTGCGCAGGTGTTCTCCATTCCAATAACGTGGTACGAGATCTCCGTTTAAGCGTGCAGGTTTGTATGTGCCTGGGTGAAGGACTTCTTCAATCTGGTAAGGTCCTTCCCAATTAGGTCCGAGCACTCCAGCAGTGGGGTCGCGGGTATTTAAGAAAACTCGTCGTAGGACTAAATCTCCGACGTTGAATTTTCTTTCTTTAACTTTGGAGTTAAAGTACCGGGCGACTTTTTGCTGGTAAGCAGCAACTCGAAGTTGAGATTTCTCTCGTATTTCGTCGATTGTGTCTAGTGATTCCATCATTAACTGGCTGTTCTGATCTTGGTCGTAAGTTAAGCGCCGATGTGAGGGGGGATCTAACTCGACAGGCAACATGACCTCATATCCATAAGCCAAGGAAAATGGGGTATGGCCCGTCGCTGTTCGATGGGATGTTCTATACGACCATAGGACTTCAGGCAGCTGCTCTGGCCATGTTCCTTTAGCTTCTTCAAGCCTTTTCTTCAGGGTGTCTTTGAGAGTTTCGTTCACGACTTCGACTTGCCCATTCGCTTGGGGGTGTACGACTGAAGAAAAGCTTTTAATAACTCCATGCCTTTCGCAGAAATTGGTGAATAAGTCGCTGTCAAACTGGGTCCCGTTGTCTGAAACTATCTTTCTGGGTAGACCATACCGGCATACAATGTTCTTGATGACGAAGTCAAGAACCTTCTTGGTCGTGATGGTTGCAAGTGGTTCAGCTTCGGCCCATTTGGTGAAGTAATCAACTGCCACAACTGCGTACTTTACTCCACCTTTCCCTGTAGGTAGGGATCCAATCAAATCTATTCCCCATACTACGAAAGGCCACGGGCTCTGCATCTGTTTTAGTTCATTCGGAGCTGCTCGCGGAATCTTGGAGAACCTTTGACATTTGTCGCATCTCCGCACATACTCCATCGAATCCTCATTCATTGTTGGCCAGAAGTAGCCTTGCCTTAGAATCTTTTTCGCCAAACTTTGCCCCCTAGTGTGATCCCCACAGAAGCCTTCGTGCACCTCCTTCATCAGTTCCTTAGCTTTTTCTGGTATAATGCACCTAAGTAGTGGCATCGAATATCCTCTTCGGTACATAACACCATCGACCAGTATGTATCTAGCGGCTCGCCTTTGCAGAGTTCTGGCTTTGTTTCTATCTGCTGGCAGTGTACCATTCGTCAGATACTCCAAGTAAGGTGCCATCCATGTATCTTCTAGACGTATCTCCATATTAGCCTCTGCCGCTTCTATGCTCGGATGATTCAGTCTTTCTACTGGAACTATGTTCAAGGTGTCTGCATCCTTCGCGCTTGCGAGTTTAGCTAAGGCGTCTGCATTTGAATTTTGGTCTCGCGGAATTTGCTGGAGGGTGTATTTTGTAAACTGGGCCAGCAAATCTTTCGTTTTATTCAGGTAGGCCATCATCTTTAGGCCTCGCGCTTGATATTCTCCCAGGACTTGATTCACGACTAGCTGTGAATCAATATAAATATCAAGCTTCTTTATGCTCATATCTTTGGCCATTCTTAATCCAGCGAGGAGTGCTTCGTATTCTGCTTCATTATTTGACGCGATGAAGTCGAACCTGATTGCGCAGTGAAATCGATGCCCTTCCGGCGTTATCAATATCACTCCCGCTCCTGCGTGGGATTCGTTGGATGAACCATCCGTGAATAGCTTCCACGAAGGAGTTTTGTCTTGAGGCATGGGCGCTTCAGGCTGTTCACACTGCTCACTGTCTGGGAGTTCGGTGAATTCCGCAACAAGATCAGCCAAGACTTGTCCTTTTATTGCTGCTCGCGGTGCATAAGTTATGTCGAACTGCCCTAGTTCGACTGCCCATTTTAACAATTGCCCAGCCGCCTCAGGTTTTTGGAGGACTTGCCGAAGGGGCTGGTCGGTTAGAACTGTGATAGGATGGGCTTGGAAGTAAGGACGCAACTTACTGGAGGCTAAAATTAAGCAATATGCTAACCTTTCGATTGGTGGGTACCTTAATTCTGCACCGATTAGCCTCTTGCTGACATAGTAAACTGCTTTCTGTACGCCTTCCTCTTCCCGTACCAGCACCGCACTAGCAGCAACTTCAGTGATCGCCAGATAAATAAACAAAGTTTCTCCTTCGATCGGTTTTGACAAGATGGGAGGTTGCGCCATATGAGCTTTCAAGGCTTGGAATGCTTGCTCGCAGTCTCCCATCCATTCAAACTTCTTATTGCCCCTGAGTAGATTGAAGAAAGGGACACATTTGTCAGTTGATTTGGAGATGAATCTACTCAGGGCAGCAATCCTTCAGGTCAAACTTTGTACATCTTTGATCCTCTCCGGCGACTTCATGTCGATCAGGGCTTTTATCTTGTCAGGGTTGGCTTCGATTCCTCTTGAATTTACTATAAACCCTAAAAACTTCCCTGATTCGACTCCAAAGGAACACTTGAGGGGATTCAACTTCATCTGGTACTTGTTTAACACATTAAAGCACTCTTGTAGATCCCTTACATGTCCTTCTTCCTTCTTAGACTTTACCAGCATATCATCCACATAAACCTCCATGTTTGCACCGATCTGCTCTTTAAACATGTGGTTGACTAGCCGTTGGTAAGTCGCACCTGCATTTTTCAGTCCGAAGGGCATGACTTTGTAACAGTATAAGCCCGTATCGGTTCGAAAGCTGGTGTGATCCTCGTCAGGGGGATGCATGCTAATTTGGTTGTAGCCTGAATATGCATCCATGAACGAAAGGATCTCATGTCCTGCAGTCGCATCGAACAGCTGGTCGATCCTTGGGAGTGGGAAGCAGTCTTTTGGGCAGGCTTTATTGAGGTCTGTGAAATCCACACAAGTCCGCCACTTGCCGTTTGGCTTGGGGACCAGGACTGGATTTGAGACCCACGATGGATAGAACGCCACCCTGATAAACCTATTCTCCTTAAGTCTTTCGACTTCTTCCTTCAAGGCTCTTGATCTATCTTTATCGAGCAGCCTTCTTTTTTGTTGCACGATTGGAAAAGTTTTATCTATGTTTAAGACATGGCTGATTACCGCAGGATCTATCCCTATCATGTCTTTGTGCGACCAGGCGAAAACTTCCTGGTTCCTTCGCAAGAACTCCACCAGTGCATGCTTCGTGGTAGGTTCTAAGTTTTTCCCAACCTTCACGACTCTGGTCGGGTCTTCTTTGTCGAGTTGGACCTCCTCCAGGTCCTCGACGGGTCCAACATTTTCTTCAAAATCCCCAAAGAGAGGATCCAAATCTACATCCTCACTTTGGGCAACACCCTATTTGGTGACTTCACCACCTGATTGGGCTTGCGTATCTACTGCCATCTGCAATCGGTCTGGGGTGATGCTCCTTGACGCTCCACTTTTTGCCTTTGTGATCGAGGCGTTGTAGCATTCCCTGGCTTCCCTTTGGTTTCCTAAAACGCGTCCTACCCCCACATCCGTAGGGAACTTCATGGCTAGGTGCCACATAGAGATGACGGCCCGTAGATCAACCAGTATCGGCCTCCCGATAACGGCGTTGTACGCCGAAGGACAATCGACCACTACAAAAATGGCGAGTAATGTCCTTGTTGCTGGCGCTGTACCCGTTGTTACTGGAAGTTTGATCATTCTGGCTGGGGCGAGTCCTTCTCCAGAGAAGCCATTTATCGTCTGATTGCAAGGCTCCAAGTCCTTTACGGACAATTTCATGCGTTCCAGTGTTGACTTATACAGGATGTTCACCGAACTTCCTGTATCGACTAGTACCCTCTTTACCATCATATTGGCCATCTGGATGTCCACGACCAACGGATCAGAATGTGGGAACCGGACGTGTTGGGCATCGTCATCAGAGAAGGTTATCCCACCTTCCTCTGAATGAGCCTTTTTTGGTGCACGGTCCTCCACAGTCATCATCTCGATGTCCTGGTCGTGGAACAGAGTCCGGGCATATCGTTCTCTGGCTTTTCCGCTATTTCCCGCGAGGTGCGGGCCTCCACAGATGGTTAAGAGAGTTCCAGCCACGAGAGCAGGTTGTAATGGTGGCGAGCGTTGGCGTGTGGACGCCTGCTCGTTGCCACCTGGAGCTTCTCGTTGGGAATTTCCCGAGGCCCGTACGTAACTTCTCAAGTGTCCTTGTCTAATAAGGAACTCGATTTCGTCTTTTAACTGGTTGCATTCGTTAGTGTCATGTCCGTAGTCGTTATGATAACGACAGAACTTGGTAGTGTCTCTTTTCGAAATGTCCTTTCGAATGGGTCCAGGTTTCTTGTAAGGCACACTAGAGCTTGTGGCCTGGTAAACCTCTCCCCGAGACTCAACGAGGGCAGTGTAGTTAGTGAACCTTGGCTCATAACGATTACCCTTGCCTCGTTTGTTGTCGGAGGTGGAAGGCTCGTTATATGGCCGTTTCCCACCATTCTTGCCATTACCGTTGCCACTTCCGTTGCCTTTGCTGTTGCCATTAGGTTTGGAACCATTGGCGGCTTTGGCGGGTTCGGCGGCTTTCTTACCCTTGTTCGAGGGTTTTCCATCATCAGCAATGGCCTCTTCGAACTTGATGTAACGATCAGCTCAGTCCAAGAACTCCTGGGTTGTTTTAACTCCTTCCTTTCGGAGACTTTTCCAGAGGGGAGAGCAACGTTTTACCCCTGCGGTAATGGCCATCATCTTGCCTTCGTCTCCTACCGTTTTTGCTCCAGCTGCCGCTCGCATAAAGCGCTGGACGTAATCCTTAACTGACTCCCCGTCCTGCTGGTGAATCTCGACTAGCTGGTTTTCTTCGGTTGGGTGCACTCGATCCGCATAGAACTGTCCGTAGAACTCCCTTACGAACATTTCCCAGGAAACTATGCTTGCAGGCGGGAACTTAAAGAACCACTCCTGCGCTGCTTCAGAAAGTGTTGCAGGGAAGATCCTGCACCGAGCGTTTTCGGACACTTTCTGAATGTCCATCTGAATCTCAAACTTATTCACATGCGAGACTGGGTCCCCATATCCATCAAAGTTTGGAAGTGTAGGCATCTTGAATTTGCTGGGAGTTTCGGCGTTAGCTATCCTTTGGATGAAAGGAGTGCCTTTCCTCCTATCGTGGTTGATGTAAGAAGTCCTTCCTCCGACCAGCTGCTGGACAGCCTGGTTGAGCGCGTCTATCTGGGCCTGCACTGCGGTAGGAATCGCGGTGGCCTCTGTTGCTGGTTGGATGTTCTCGCCATGCCTCTCGCGGCGATCATTGAGTACATCTCTCAAGTCCTCTTCTCTTCTACGATGCTCTCTACCACCGAGCCGGTTGAAGACATTATTTTGTCTGGGCTGCCCCCCAGCATCCTGTCTATTTGGTTGGTTATTCTGAGGCACTTGGCTCCTGCTTTTACCTCTTTCTCCATTCCTCCCACCAGCATTTCCCTTGCCTGAGTCAGCCTCATTGTACCCGTGGCCATCTTTGAACCTTGACTGGCTATGGTGAGATCGATTGTTCCCTCGATGCCCGTTGCTGGCTGAACCATCCCGAGCGTTAGAGGGTGGTCTGCGCTGGTCGTGGTTTCCCCCGTGCACCATCGCGCCATGGGGGGCCCCGGACCGCAGAGCCTAACTCTGAGTCTCTCCTGTTACTAGGAGGGTACTGACCTCTGTTCGGTAGGTTTGGTCCATCATCCCCATGGCGTCTAGGGCTGCGAGGCTGATGCTCGGCCCTATTCTGCCTCTATTACGGGGGATTACCCCGAGCAGCTTGGGATGGCGGCTGCACCTCAGGATCCTGTGGGACGTCTTCATGGGGCACCTGAGGCTGTTCGGGACTTTGCGGACTCGAAGGATGGATTGGTGGGCTCGGATTAGGACCCCTCTGGGGTGGCCCATTCATCGGTCGGTTAGGCTACGAAGCAGGTGCAGCTTGATTTCTAGCCAACAGCAAGGCTGCCTCCAGGGCTGCCATGGCTTCGCTCTGGCGGCGATCCACCTCTGCTTGCCTTTCGCTCGATTCCGCGTGCTGCCTTTCAATCTCCTGCTGCTGCCGCGCCATAACTTCAGCGGCAGTCTACTGACTGGCTCTCAGACTAGCCAGGTCTTCTTGCAACGCGCCCAGAGTACTCTTTAGCGTTGCATCATCCATTTCCTCCTCTTCAAAGTCCAGTTGTGGCTCATCTTCCGCCATGCTTGCAGGAGGAGGAGGAGGAGGCGGGTTTGACGGTGCTGCGACAGCTGCCTGTCCAGTTTTCTTTCCTGCTTTCGCCATTAGTTTTCTCAACAGCAATAAATCAAGCTCTCAATGAAAGCACCAGAATGTTGACCCAAGATTTGGCCAACTGACACGGAGTCGAAACGTGATTGATATGAACGAATGTATAGAGAAGAACGTAATGACAAAAGTAAAGAAAACACGGTAATTTATAGTGGTTCGGCCCCAGGATCTGGTAATGACCTACGTCCACTTAGACTGATATTGATATAAGAATCAGAAGGGTGATCAAAGAACCAGGGTTCGATGAGTTTCACTAACCTCTGAAGAACAATACAAGTTCGCTTGGAGAATTACTATAGTAATGAATGATTCCAAAGCCAAAGTCCCTTCCCTTGAGCTATCTCTTGCTATTTATAGGCTCAAGGAGGGTTACAAAAGATTGTTACAGATATTCTTTCCTGAATAATCGGATACCCAGAAGATTGTATGAGATAAATTTGGGATTCATAAAGACCTTCCCATAAATGTTGCCTTGTACACGGAATCATCGACCAGACTGGTCGCAGGTAAGACGGGCTTTCCCTGCTTCTACGGTGTCTTCTGGTCGATGCTCTAGCAGACGCTTCCTGATGTCAGCCACGTGTCCAGAGATTACTGGCCATGTCACCAATGCTAATTTATTGGATAACACACTGCTACACCATCATTTGATACTACGTGACCAAGAAAAACAACATTCTCTAACCAGAACTCACATTTTTTAAACTTTGCGTACAACTGGTGCTCCTTAAGTCTTGTTAGTGTCAGTCTGAGATACTCTTCGTGCTCTGCTACCGACTTTGAGTAGATTAGAATGTCATCAATGAAAACCACTATAAACTTGTCTAAATAATCTTTAAATACTTGATTCATTAGGTCCATAAAGGCAGTTGGAGCATTGGTCAGTCCAAACGACATTACCAAGAATTTATAGTGCCCATATCGTGTCCTAAATGCCGTCTTAGGAATATCCTCCTTCCGTACCTTCAATTGATGATATCATGATCGTAGATCGATCTTAGAAAAAACTTCTGCGCCTTGTAGCTGGTCAAAAAGATCATCAATTCTCGGTAAATGATATTTATTCTTAATAGTAACCTTATTAAGCTCTCGATAGTCAATGCACAATCGCATTATCCCATCTTTCTTTTTCACGAACAAGACTGGTGCACCCCAAGGGGAATAGCTTGGTCGGATGAATCCCTTATCCAACAATTCTTGCAATTGTGTCTTTAATTCTTTTAGTTCTGTTGGCGCCATCCGATAAGGAGCTTTTGAAATCAGAGTTGTGTCTGGTGCTAGCTCAATAACGAACTCTATGTCTCTATCTGGTGGTACTCCAGGTAAGTCTTTTGGAAACACTTCCAGGAATTCACACACTATGTGTACATTTTATGGCCTTAACTGATTTTCTTCCGCCATGTCTATAATGCTGGCTAAGTATGCTTGACACCCCTTGTATATCATCCTCTCTGCCTTGAGTGCCGAGATAAGGGGCATTCGAAATCCCGTTGTTTCACCCATAAAGAAGAACGACTCTCCTCCTTCTGGTTGGAACATAACTATCTTTCGCCGACAATCTATTGTGGCTCCATGTTTCGCAAGCCAATCCATGCCCAGTATAACATCATAATCCCTTATGTTTAACTCGATTAAGTCCCCAAGTAACTCTCTATTCTCGATCATAATCGGGACGGCTTGCAACCATCTAGAAGATATCATTACTTCCCCAGATGGTAAGGTCGTGGCAAAGTTCTTTCTAAGATTCTCACTAAACCTATCTAGTCTATCAATCATTTCTAAAGAAACAAATGAATGTGTAGCTCCAGAATAAAAAAGGACTTTACAAAGTTTATTAATAATAAAGATCTGACCTGTCACCACCATATTGCTGGCCTTTGCCTCTTCATGAGTTAAAGCAAACGCCCGAGCTGGTACTAATTTATCATCTTTCTTTTGTCCTTCCTTTTGATCTGTCTTCTGTTGTGGGCACTCCTTCTTCATATGACCCTCTTGTCCGCACTTGTAGCAGACCTTCAGATGTGCCTTACATTCTCCCCTGTGTTTACGGTTGCATTTAGGGCAATTAGGTATCTCTCTGTAGCGACCTTGAGAATTATTATTGTTGTTGGGTCCTCCTTTGGCTTTCTTATCCGCCGTACTTCCTTGGCCATTTTGGAATTTCCGCTTGTTATCACCTTGGCCATTATTTCCTTTATTAGCATCTCTTCTTGTGGCTCCCTCCTTCCAAATACGGTCCTCCAAGAGCTCTGCCTCCAAAGCCCTTTCAAGAGTTTCAGCATATGTAGTAACCCCGACACTCTTCATCTTCACATCATGGGCAATCATAGGTTTTAATCCTCTAACAAACCTATGAATTCTTATCACTTCAGTGGGCACTAAATCTTCTGCGAATTTTTCCAGTCTATCGAATTTTTGTGCGTACTCGGTCACAGTGGAGTTTCCTTGAGTTAATGCTACAAATTCTTCTACTCGTGCAACCAATATCGCTGCACTATAATATTTTTTGTTGAAAACTTGCACAAACTCATTCCAGGTCATGGACGCCACGTCTCGAGTTTGTTCAACTATGTACCACCATATTCGAGCATCTTTCTTCAGAAGGTGCGAGGCACACAACACCTTGTCTTCATTGCCCAACCTCATGTGGTCAAGAATAGATTCTACCGACCTCAACCACTCTTCAGCTTCAAGTGGGTCAGTGCTCCCTTCAAAGTTTGGTGGGTGTTGCTTTCGAAAACGCTCATAGACCGGTTCAAAACGTTTCTCTTGCATTTGCACAAAATTTGCGAGCGGTAATCCCCTATTTGCCACATGTTGCGGCTCTACTTGTGCCCGCAGGTTTGTTGCTGATATTGATGGAGTTCTTCTTCTCGCCTCCTCAACTGCTCTCTTAGTTGTGCATTTTCTCTTTCCAAATCACTTCTTCCTGGTGCACGAGCATCTGGAACCTCAGGGGTGGCTTCCCTTCTTGGAGTGGCAGGTACACCCCTACCTCGACCCCTTCCTCTTCCGACAGTGACTCTTCCATTAATACGATTAGATCTTCTCGGACTCATGACGAGGAAAAACTTAGATCTCCACTAATCTCTTCTAAAAAAATTACGCAAAATAATAAAAACTTAACTTCAACATACAATAAGACAAATAAATAATGCATAGATAAAGATAACAATAAACTTTATAAACCAAAATAAAACAGCCACCAATCCCAAAAATAATTAAATAAACTAATAATAAAAAGAAGTTCTACTAAAAATCCATAATAACAAAATACTAAAGTATTAAGGAGTTATACTAAAACCCCATCTAACAAAATAACCTAAAAGATACTAACGATTTTCCCTAGTCCTCCACATCAGATCCTTCTTCCAATATATCCTCTGAAATTGCCAGATAATTTTCATTTACATTTCTAACATAGTCATCCAATGTAGTGCTCGGTATAGTGCTAATTACATTAATCCTAGACTCATCAGTAAGCCTATGCTCCATAAGTTGTTCTTCTTCTATTATTCCATCAATTCCAAATGTGATGGTTCTTTGCTTAAGAATAATACGAAATGTGTTTGCAAAGCGAACTATAAGAGCTCGATACTTTTCTTGTTCTAATATTCCTTCATAGTTGATCTCCCCCCATATTGTTTTTAATGTATGTACTGCTGAGGGCATCTAGATCGCATATGTAAGGGCAAGATATTTTTCATGGGCCAATATTAGTACCCCCCTTCGATTCACTAAATCCTGCATCTTTTCGTGGATTGTCATAATCTGCCTAAATAGTTTCACCAACTCATTATCATCATGCGGTGCTCTAACTTTTTTTTAGAGATCGTATCTCCCTAAGAATAGTTTCCCTCAAGGATTCTGTCATAGGAGGCATTTTAACTCTGCAAACACACTACCCAAAGTCAATAAAAATAAAAAAAAACAATTATACTTACAGAGCAATAAGTTGAGCCCCTTTCCAGTCTTTGTGTGTATCTAGTGAGAATATTCGGGACCAATATAATCGTGGCTCTGATACCACTTGTAATGCCCTAACTTTATTTTACATAAAAACTATTCAAAACAAAGTGTATAAATAAACAGTAGGCGTCGCCATATTTATTAAATGTAAAAGAAATTTAGACAGAATGAGATCCCAGTAAAAAAAAAAAAAAATAGTCTTAACATAATCATAGCAACAATCTTTATTGGAAATAAATAAATAAAGTTGGCTTGTCCGAGATCTCCCATCGATTATATGGTCCTCACAGGATACACACACTTCTGGATCAAGTCTCAGCTTATTGCGTCTGCCCTAAAGTTTCACTTTTTATCTGCATAGAAGACAAAGAAAGGAATGAGCAACTAAAGCCCAGTAAGAAAGTGCTTCACGCCTACAAACAAAAATTATATCTTCATAAAAATAAAAAATAAAAAAAATAAAGTCATAACATGAACTTTATAGCATACTAAATTTCATGCAATAAAATATCAACAACAATATCACATATCTCCACCACAGCAAACATCATATAAACAAGTTGAGGAAGCAAGAGATCCTGATTCTGTTGGGAATAAAATACCCCTGAGACCACATTTGTGTTATATTATTTCATATAATATAATATTAGATTAAATAATGTGACAAAATGTGATTTGTCACACAAATGTGATTTGTCACACCTTGTAACATATTATTGAGAGTCACAAAATTGGACTAAAGTGTGTGCCTAAATGTGACATATTTTGGAGTTACAAAATCAGTTACAAATTTGTAACTCCCAAATATTACCCAATAATGTGTATATTATATGTTACACATTTGAAATTGGATTTCATAAAGTCATGATGATATATGACTGTTGGAGACATGTTTTTAACTCCCAATAGGTGTTTGGAGGTTACAAATCATGTGGGAAAGGATTTGGGACGTTTTGGAACGTTTTGGAAAAATGACTTTTTTGTGCTGAAAATGGCCTGTGGCCGCGGCCTGGGGGACAGAAGCCAGTGGCCGCGGCCACTGAAAAGTCCTGGCCGCGGCCAGTGAGGCTGACAGCCTATGTGAATTTTCAGTTTTTTCCAAATTGAACGGTTCTAACATCCCAAATAACTCCCAAATCTTCATTTTAATTCCATAAACATCCAATTAAACATTGGTAACAGCCATGGGGGTTAGTGGAATTTGAAATTCAAAAGGGTATCTCAAACTCTATAAATAGGAGCCTAATGCTCACTTGTAAGATACACCATTTTTCATCCACAAAGCACTTGGCTGAAAAATACACCTTAAGGCTTAATTATTCCAGAGAGCTATTTCCTTGAGAGATCCCTTAGTGCTTAGAGAATAGGGGGAAATAAGCTTTTGGACAAAGGTCTTGAACCTTGTTCAAGTTGGTGATCCCCACTACTCTACACTTTGGTTGTGTGAGAGTTAGTTTGTGTTTTCATTCTTTTGTTCTTCTTATTTACTTGTATTGTTATAGTATTGAGTTTGTAATCTTCTTCTTCTACATCTTTTTATTTACTTGTATTTTGAGCAATTGAGTTGTAATACTTATTTAATCAATATTATCTTGTCCATTGTATTTTTGCATAGAGTTGTATTTGGTTTTTTCATAATTCCATTGAGCAATAATATATATTCTCTAACAATCAAAAGCTTATATTCCTTTTCAATGGAAGGAGAAGCCATATAGATCTTGTGAGGATTCAACCTTGAAAAGATGGTAAGATAAGGTAATGTTCTTAGTTGATTTTCTTAGAAGATCTAGAAGTTTTCATATAGTGATAGATATGAGAAGAAGAAAATTTTATAAATGAGGTTCATTGTTTTCTAATATCTTTTGTTTTTCAAATATAGTGGTTAGATTAGAAGATAATTCAACATCTTGAATTTTACGATATGTGATTAATATGAAAATAATCTAGTAGATTATTGGGTAATATGCTTCCATGTCATAGAATTGTCCTATTTTGTGTTAATGAAAAATTATTAGAATGACAACTATATGAGTTTTATATGACATGCCTATATATTGATTTGTGAATCAATAGAAATGTGAAATCATATGTGGGTGATATTATTAATTCATGTTTCATATTAATAAAGAGCCCTATTGTAACGCCCCAACTCCTGGGACCGTTACGGTGTGCCTTGTAAACAGTGCAAAACTTGCTAATCGAGTCATTTGGCCAAAATTGTGAACTAAGCATGATTAGCGGTTTAGGGATTAAAAACTTTGGTTAAGATGTAACGTTTCACTAGAACGTTTAGTATATACATTGGGATCCCGAAAATATAATTTCAGAGTTTATTACAGAAAATATTTACAACAGGCCGTACTAAGCGGCAAAACAGGGTTCAACCCTAGTTCCACTTTAAACCTCGGCCGTGGCGGACGAGCAGCTGCATATGTGCACATCATCACCTAAGCTCTCCAACTCAAGGATGGTCCAGCTTCCTCTTGCCTTTACCTGCACCACGTAGCACCCGTGAGCCGAAGCCCAGCAAGAAAACACAATATAACATGATATGATATCAACTATAACCATAGTAACCATTTGGAACCAACGGTCCATCCAGATAGGTGACAATAGCCAAAAGTCACAATAACGAGCATCGCTCCCTCTAGCCATGTGACGATAGGGTCACCAGGGCTCAACTGATAAGTGATTCTTTCATAAGTTTGATTTGATTAGGACAGGTGCAAGGTGATCAGTCACCAACATAACCTTCCTCACGACTCTAGGGTCGAAACTGTGGACAACGTCCCTTAGCCATGTGACAACCAGTCACTGGGGTCATATACCTTGGCTATAATCATCTGGTCTTAGACCAGGCAAGCACTTATAGTTCTCATTGACCTTCCGGTCGGTCCAGCACTAATACCCCATATGAGTCATTCAATGCCGACCTCGATTAGATCTAATCTTTATTTGGCCCGGCGTTTACAACGCACTGCCACCTCTGACCCTTAGGTCGGTAAAACACGACCAGTGCTCAGCCCGTGGTGAACTTAACTGATAAGTCACAGCCTCACAGACGGATCTGACACCATTGTCGATTCTGACTAATAAGTCAGCGCCATACACAGGTAAGCCATGCCACCAAACATATACCACATGTCCAATATCCATAAACAAGGTATTCAGCATGCTTACTTAACAGATATTAGTACAACTAGGACTATGCATTAACACAGAGGCTCAAGCTCTGAACGATATCACACCCAGTATACAAAGCATGTCCTAATCACATGTTTCTCATGCATCATATGCATTATGTGCAACAATCCAACATGCACCAATAACAGCCATGCATGTCACGTTTAATAGCCAACCAACATGCATCAAGAATAGCCATGCATGCCATACATAATAATCAACCGTCATGCATCAAGAATAACCGCACATGTCATACTCATTAATCAACCAACAGGCATCATAATAACCATGCATGTCATACTCATTAATCAACCAGCATGCATCATAATAACCATGCATGTCTCATATACACAGGGTGCAGTTTTCTTACCTCAAAGTCGAGCTAGAACGATTAAAAGAACGACCCTTGAGAACGATCAACTTTTAGGCCTTTAGCAGTCACCTAGTCATAACCAAATATAAAATATCATCAATAAAAATGATCACTGAGAGTTCCCAAAACAAATCCCAGCCCCCGAGACATCAAATACAACTCAACCGGGTACTAGGTCCAACCCCGAGGCCAATGGTTTGAATCCCCAAGCTAAAAACATACTTTTGGTCAAAATGGCCTAAAGGGCCGCGGCCCTCCCCTGCTGCGCCGCGGCGCACCCTCCAACAGAGAGAGCTCTCCCTCTGCCAGACGCCAAGGGCCGCGGCGCACCCCTGCTGCGCCGCGGCGCCCAGCCCAGAACAGCAAGAACGCCCACGCACGAACCAGTTTTCCCTGTGCGATTTCCTCTCAAACCAGCCCTTCAAACCTTCATAAAACCTCCCTCGAACATGTAATTAAACCCCCACATAACTCCCTTAGCTCACTCACATCAAACCCCAATCAAACCAACACTTAAACCCCCTTTGATTCACACTCCCCACATCAAAACTCTAAGGCTGAAACTAATGATCAAAACAGAGCATGCATAAAACCAGTGACTAAAGCTCACCTTGGAACCGGTTTTGGACCTCCCTCACAAGCCAAATCAAGTCTCCAATCCAGCCCTTAAGTTTCCCTAGCTTGAAACTCCACCAAGAACTCAAAAACCCTCAAAGGGGAGGTGAAGAAGATGATGTACGGGAGAAGAGGAAGCAAACCCCTGTTTTGCTCTGTTTATTCCACCACCTTCTACAGCCACTTAAATCTCATATATCCACCCCCAAAATGACCAATTTGCCCTTGTGTCATCTAAAATCTTCCAAGCTACTCTAGGGGTAAAGTTGGAACTTTTAGCTTAATCCGTTAATCATAATTAACGCTTCCCATTTCCCGCTAATTTCAATATCCTCAAACGCCAATAATTCATATCCCGTTACCCTAAAATCCCCGGTAACGCCATAACCATAACTATCACCCCGAGACTCACCCCGAGCCCCGAGCTTAAACCCGTTATGACTAGACCGAACACTTACATCTCATGATCGTCTCATGTCGAATAGCTCGAACCAATCCACCTTATCATGTGGCTATATTAGTTAATCACAATCATGTACCCAAAATATACAATCACGCCCACAGTGGCCAAATTACCAAAATACCCTCACAATAATAAATTCTCCCATATGCATGCATTCACCATCATATAATAATATAATTCACATATACATGCATATAATCATTAAATATCATAATGAATCAATTATGGCCCTCCCGGCCTCCTAATCAAGGTCCTAAACCTTATTAGGAAATTTGGGGCATTACACCTATTAGTTGACAACAATGTGAAATTATATTGAAATATAATCTTGTAAACATTTGTGAGATATTAATATGTTTTATCCTCTATTATTGCAATGTGATGAGTTACCATTCATTTGGTAAATAAAGAGAATTATTTGAGAAATGAAATTTCTCATTTAAGTGTTTACCATCTCACTTTATGAGATAAGAAAAGATGAAACTAAGGGGGTTACATCTTTTAATGGTTGTGTCTTGCCATTACAAGAAAAATGGATCAAAGTGGATTCAAAAATTGTGGGATGACATATTGACTCAATAGACTTATAGTCTAAAGAATGGTCAAAAGAGAAAATATTTGAGAATTATTTAGTGACAATAATTCTTAAATATTGAATATCTTAATGAGGAGACATTACAAAATTGGAGAAGTAATTTTGAATCTTTACACCAATGGTTAATAAAAGAGAACTTTATTCATTTTGGTTAAAGATGGTGATATGTTTAAATTAATATTATTATAACTCAAAATAAATATCAATTTTTTCTCAGAAGCAAATCCTATGGTATTCTATGCAATCATCTCACTTTTCCAACATTAATTAAAATAATACCATAACTAAAAGTATTATTTTAAATTACCACAATTTATGAACATTTCATAATAAAATAATTAATTAACTAGACTACTTGGGTTCTACAAAAGGCCTAGGTGATTGCTTGTCACGTGGCTAGGGAGCGGAATCCCATGGTTGTGACTCTATGGTCATGCGGTAGGTTATATTGGTGACTAGTTCATCGAACACCTATCTTGATAAGCTAGTGAAAGGATCACTTATTTGTGAAGCCCGAGTGACCCTATCGTCACATGGCTAATGGGAACGAAACCCACTTTAGTGACTTTTCCAACTGTCACTCCTCTATTTTGGATTGAAAGTCCTGAATGATTATTATGATCATTATTGATATTATATTCATACAGTTTTATGTTTTCTTGCTGGGCTTTGGCTCATGGGTGCTGGTAAAAGGAAAGAAAAGCTCACCCAACCTTGAGTGGAGAGCTTAGGTGGTGATGTGTACATATGTGGCCGCTTGACCACTACGACCAAGGAGTTCTCAAGGGAACTAGGGGGTTTACCCTATTTTTGCTGCTTAGATTGGTCAGTTGTAAATTTTATAATGTAGTGACCATTTTATATTGTAAATAACTGGTAAACGTTTTTTATGGGCCCATGAACAGTTTTACGTTTTAAATAAAATATATCATTTCCTTTTGGTTGGTTTTCCACCTTAACCTGTTAATAACACCTAGAAGCACGTTTTTAACCAAAGAACTCGGGTAGTGAGTTAAATTCATGGTTCATCGTTCATAGTAACTGTCCTGGGGTAACCAGGGCATTACAACTTGGTATCAGAGCGTGCCAAGGTTAGGGTTCCTATAGACTGGCTGGGCATGTACACTCACCACTGAAGTTAAGTTCGACTCATGGTTTGGTAACTATTCATGTAGTTATATGTATAACTGCTTAAATACAATATAAATGCTTTACCTGTTTACATGAGACACCATGTTAAACCTGTGCCCTGAATACTGCATCTTTAGCAACCGTGTGCTAAATAGTACTAAAATTGCTAGAACATACTTATTAGTATTGTTGATTGTGAATTATTATGTGATACATGCTAAGTGCTAAATGCTATAAACATGTATCTATTGGTATATCTGCATGACTGTGGAATATGATAATTATCTGCTTGTTCTTGGACCGTAAGGCGGCAAGAGGTTTAGTTTTCATTACCTAACTGGTCGTATTGACTATTGTTTCAGCAAGGTATAAGTTGATAAAAATGAATCCAGGACAGACAGATACATCAACTCGCCAGAGTGATCAAGGCCAGTTAAATAATAATCAGGTTCAGGAGAATGACTAGGGACAGATTCCACAGCCAGCTCCTGCAAACTGGCAGCAATTGTTTAATGATCTGCAAGCTACAGTGTTGAGACAGGGAAAGGAAATTCGCCTCCTGAGACAACAACAAGCTCCTGCAGTGGCCAGTGTATTAGAGGCACCCCCTGTGTTGGTGCCAGCATCCGAGCAGCTACCTGAGGCTAGTAATAAATGGCAGCCTCTCTATGAAAGGTTCAGGAAGCAACAACCTCCCGTGTTTGAAGGTAGTGCAGATCCCGCCAAGGCTGAGCAGTGGATGAGTATGATTACCACCATCCTAGATTTCATGAGGGTGACTGGTAATGAGAGGGTGGCTTATGTCACGTACATGTTTCAGGAGGATGCCCGAATTTGGTGGGAGGTTATTACCCAGACCAGAAATGTTAATGCCTTGAGTTGGGAAGAGTTTCAGACTCTGTTCAACGAGAAATATTATAATGATGCCATCAGGGCGGCAAAAGCTAAGGAATTTATTAGGCTACTTCAGGAAAGTTTGTCAGTGACTGAGTATGCCTTGAAGTTTGATAAATTGGAAAAGTTTGCCATGGAGCTGGTGCCCACTGATAGGACCAGAAGGGAGAGATTTCTCTAGGGGCTATAGCCCAGATTAGCCCGTGATGTTCGTATTACCACTGTAGCTGGGGTTACTACCTATGCACAGGTGGTCGAGAAGGCACTCACAGCTGAGAGTGTAGAGAACAAGATCTGGCGAGATAGTGTAGCCAAAAAGGAGTTCAGGAGGACAGGTCCTCCATTTGTGAGTTCAAGTAAGGGTCGAGGCCCCAGTGATCAGAAGAGGAAGGTTCCTGACACCTTCTCAGTTTTAGGTCCTGATCGGTGACCCCATGGTATTTCAATGGGTCGTCCAGGTGGTAAAGAAGCTTGGAAGTCTTATCCTGAATGCCCTAGATGCAAGAGGCGTCATTTGGGAGAGTGTAGGGCAAGGGCCTGCTTCTCATGTGGAGCAGTGGGTCGTCTTAAGAAAGACTGCCCTAAGGTAAGAAGAGAAGAACCAAGGAAAGCGGACAGCTCGACCCCAGCTCGAGTGTTCGCATTGACACAAGCAGAAGTTGAGGCTTGCACCTCAGTAGTTATAGGTCAGCTTCTTAGTGTTGGAACCCCTTATAATGTTTTGATTGATTCTGGTGCTACACATTCTTTTGTTGCTAGTAGAATTATTGATAGACTATGTAGACCCTGTGATTTTTATGCTGTGGGATTATGAACTTTGTTACCCACTGGGGAGTTAGTGGTATCCAGGAGATGGGTCAGATCTTTGCCAGTGACAGTGGAGGGCAGAGAGTTATCAGTGGATTTGATAGAGTTGGTTATGACTGACTTCGACAAGATATTGGGTATGGATTGGTTAGTGAAGTATGGGGCACCCATTGATTACAGAAGGAAGATGGTCACCTTTGAGCCTAAAGGTGAGGGTCCTTTTGTGTTTGTTGGTATTGTGCATGGACCTCGCATACCTATGATTTCTGTTTTGAGGGCTAGGGATTTATTGCAAGGAGGTTGCATTGGATTCTTAGCCAGTATGGTTGACACCACTCAGGTCATGCCAGTGAGACCAGAAGATACTAGATTAGTTTGTGAATTCCTAGATGTGTTTCCAGAAGATTTGCCAGGGTTGCCACCACACAGAGAGATAGATTTCGTGATAGAAATGGCACCAGGGACGGAGCCAATGTCTAGAGCACCTTACAGAATGGCCCCAACCGAGTTGAAAGAATTGAAAGTACAGTTGCAAGAGCTGTTAGATTTGGGTTTTATCAGACCTAGTTTCTCACCTTGTGGTGCGCCAGTTCTGTTTGTGAAAAAGAAGGATGGTTTTCTGAGGATGTGCATTGATTACAGAGAACTGAATAAGTTAACAATCAAGAACAAGTATCCTTTGCCAAGGATAGATGAGCTGTTTGACCAGTTGAAAGGCAAGACGGTATTCTCAAAGATCGACCTTCGTTCTGGTTATCATCAGTTGAGGGTCAAGGAGGGAGACATACCAAAGAATGCTTTTCATACCAGGTATGGGCATTATGAGTTTTTAGTCATGTCTTTTGAATTGACTAATGCCTCTGCTGCTTTTATGGATCTGATGAACAGAGTGTTCGAGGATTATCTGGACCAGTTTGTGATCGTCATCATCGATGATATCCTGGTATATTCTCAGTCTGAGTCAGAGCATGAGCAGCATCTGAGGTTGGTTCTACAGAGACTGAGGGAACACAGATTGTTTGCGAAATTCAAGAAATGTGAGTTCTGGCTATCTTAGGTGTCCTTTCTTGGGCACATTGTCAGTAAGGAGGGGATTAAGGTAGATCCAGGAAAGATTGAGGCAGTCAAAGATTGGCCAAGGCCAAAGAATGCTTCTGAGGTTAGAAGTTTCCTTGGATTGGCAGGTTATTATAGGCATTTCGTGGAAGGGTTCTCAAAGATTGCTACTGCATTGAAAGAGCTGACATGCAAGAGTCAAAGGTTTGTGTGGTTAGACAAGTGTGAGAACAGCTTCCAGGAACTGAAGCAGAGATTGATTATAGCTTCGATTCTGAGTCTTCCGACAGACCAGGAGAAGTTTGTGATTTATTGTGATGCTTCTCATCAGGGTTTGGGCTGTGTTCTGATGCAGTCAGAGAAGGTAATTGCTTATGCCTCTCGTCAGTTGAAGGAATATGAACATAGATATCCCACTCACGATTTGGAGTTGGCGGCAGTGGTATTTGCTTTAAAGATATGGAGGCATTATCTTTATGGGGAGAAGTGTGAGATTTATACAGACCACAAGAGCCTGAAATATTTCTTCACCCAGAAAGATCTGAATATGAGGCAAAGTCATTGGCTGGAATTAGTAAAAGATTATGATTGTGAGATTTTGTATCATCCAGGAAAAGCCAACGTGGTAGCTGATGCTTTAAGCCGGAAGGGTCCGGGGCAGATTTATGGTGCGAGGCTGATAGCCAGCGAGTTAGTTGATGATATGACCAGAGCTGGTATAGAGTTACTAGTGGGTCAGTTGGATAATATTACGCTACAGTCTACACTGTTGGAGAGAATCAAGGAAGGTCAGTTGAGTGATCCACAACTGATCAAGATTAGAGAGGATGTTTTGGCTGGAGCATCCATAGATTATTCAGTGTCTGATTTGGGCTTGTTGAGATACAAGGGGCGGATATGTGTTCTGTTAGACACTACTTTGAGGCGAGAGATTCTGGATGAATCTCATACTACACCTTACTCTTTGCTTCCAGGCACCACGAAGATGTATCAGGATGTGAGATCGTTGTATTGGTGGCCGGGGATGAAGAAGGATGTAGTGGAATATGTGGCTAAGTGCTTGACATGTCAGCAGGTCAAGGCTGAGCATTAGAGGCCGGCAGGGTTATTGCAGCCTCTGGATATCCCCGAGTGGAAATGGGAAGACATCACGATGGATTTCGTGGTGGGGTTACCCAGGACTTTTGGTCAGCATGATTCTATTTGGGTGATAGTGGATCGCTACACCAAATCAGCTCACTTTTTTCTAGTGAGGACTACATATACAGTTGATCAGTATGCAGATCTCTATGTGAGAGTGATCGTGCGCCTTCATGGAGCGCCGAGGTCGATCGTGTCAGATTGGGACCTCACTTTTACTTCCAAGTTTTGGGGGAGTTTACAGAAGGCTATGGGAACACAGTTGAAGTTCAGTACTGCTTATCATCCTCAGACAGATGGGCAATCTGAGAGGACGATCCAGAAATTGGAAGACATGCTGCGAGCATGTGTGCTGGACTTTGGTGGATCTTGGGGTAAGTATTTACCTTTGATAGAATTTTCCTACAACAACAGTTATCAGTCTACCATTGGAGTTGCACCTTATGAGATGTTGTATGGTAGGAAGTGCAGATCTCCCATTCATTGGGATGAGGCAGGTGAAAGGAGATACTTAGGTCCTGAGGCAATTCAGAGGACCAGTGAGGCCATTAGAGTTAACCTGATAACTCTATTAAATCCACTGATAACTCTCTGCCCTCTACTGTCACTGGCAAAGACCTGACCAACCTCCTGGATACTACTAACTCTCCAGTGGGCAACAAGGTACCAAACCCCACAGCATAAAAATCACAAGGTCTATACAGTCTATCAATAACACGACTAGCAACAAAAGAACGTGTAGCACCAGAATCAATCAACACATTATAAGGGGTTCTGGCACTAAGAAGCTGACCTGTAACAACTGAGGGGGAAGCCTCAGCTTCTGCTTGAGTCAACGCGAACACTCGAGCTGGGGCCGAGCTGTCCGCTTTTCTGGGTTCTTCCTTTCTTGCCTTAGGGCAATCCTTTTTAAGATGACCCACTGCTCCACATGAGAAGCAGGCCTTTGCCCTACATTCTCCCAAGTGATGCCTCTTGCACCTTGGGCACTCAGGATAAGACTTCCAGGCTTCACTGCCTCTTGGACGACCCATAGAAATACCACGGGGCCTCCTGTCAGGACCTGAAACTGGGAAGGTGTCAGGAACCTTCCTATTCTGATCACTGGGGCCAACACCCCTACCTGGACCCACAAATGGAGGACCTGGCCTCCTGAAATCCTTCCTGGCTGCATTATCACGCCAGATCTTAATCTCTGCACTCTCAGCTGTGAGTGCCTTCTCCACCACCTGTGCATAAGTAGTAACTCTTGCCACAGTGGTGATATGCACATCTCGGGCTAACCTGGGCTGTAGCCTCTGCAAGAATCTCTCTCTCCTGGTCCCATCAGTGGGCACCAGCTCCTTGGCAAACTTTTCCAAACGATCAAATTTTAAGGCATACTCAGTAACTGATAAGTTCACCTGAAGTAGCCTAATGAATTCCTCAGCTTTAGCTGCCCTGATAGCATCATTATAGTATTTCTCATTGAACAGAGTCTGAAACTCTTCCCAACTCAGGGCATTTACATTCTTGGTCTGGGTAATCACTTCCCACCAAATCTGGGCATCCTCCCAAAACATATAGGTAGCACAGGCCACCCTTTCATTACCAGATACCCTCATAAAATCAAGGATAGTGGTAATCATGCTCATCCATTGTTCAACCTTGGCAGGATCTGCACTGCCCTCAAATACTGGAGGTTGTTGCTTCTTGAACCTCTCATAAAGAGGCTCCCATTTATTTCCAACCTCAGGCAGCTGCCCAGCTTCGGCACCGACACAGGAGGTGCCTCTAATCCACTGGCCACTGCAGGCCCTTGCTGTTGCTTCAAGAGACGAAGCTCTTCTCCCTGTTTCAATATAGCAGCCTGCAGTTCACTGACTATCTGCTGCCAATTTACAGGAGCTGGCTGTGGAATTTGAGACTGGTCATTTTCCTGACCCTGGCTATTATTATTATTATTCTGGCCCTGATCACTCTGGCCAGCTGATGTGTCTGTTTGTCCTGGATTCATAATTCTGTCACTGTTACCTTGTTGAAATAATAATCAATATGGCCAGTCAGGTAGTAATAACTAAACCTCTTGCCGCCTTATGGTCCAAGAAAAAACAGACAATTATCATATTCCACAGTCATACAAATATACAAGCAGATACATGCCTATAGCATTTAGCACTCAATATGCATCACATAATAGTTCACAATCAATCATACTTATAAGTATGTTCCAGCAATTGCCAGTACTAATAAGCACATAGTTGCTGAGGATATAATATTTGAGGGCACGGGTTTAACATAATGCTTCATGCACACAGGTAAAGCATATATGCTGTATTTAAGCAGTCACGCATATAACTACGTAAATAGTTACCAAACCATGAGTCGAGCTTGACTTCAGTGATGTGTGTACATGCCCAGCCAGTCTACAGGAACCCTAACCTTGGCATTGCTTTGATACCAAGTTGTAATGCCCTGGTTACCCCAGAACAGTTACGGTGAACGGTGGACCGGAAATTTGACCCGCTACCTGAGTCCTTTGGTCAAAAACATGCTCTAAGTGTAATTAACAGGTTAAGGTAGAAAAACTAATAAAAAGGAAATGTATATTTTCATTACAAACTGCTCTGTAGAGCTAATCAAAACATTTACAAGTTGTTCTCAGTACAAATGGTCATTACTGTTTCAAATTTACAATCCTGTCGACCTAAGCGGCAAAATAGGGTGGACCCCCTAGTTCCTCTGAGAACGCCTTGGCCGTGGTGGTCAAGCGGCCGCATATGTACACATCACCACCTAAGCTCTCCACTCAAGGCTGGGTGAGCTTTTCTTTCCCTTTACCTACACCACATAGCACCCATGAGCCAAGGCCCAGCAAGAAAAGCCTAGTAAAACATGATATAATATCAACAATGGTCGTAATAATCATTCAGGACCAACAGTCCAAATAAATAGGTAACAGTCGCAAAAGTCACTAATATGGGGACAGCACCCTTTAGCCATGTGACGATAGGATCACTAGGCTTAACTGATAAGAGAACCTTTCATAAGTTGAATAGGATAGGTGTATGGTGAATAGTCACCAACATAACCTTCCTCATGACCATAGAGTCATAACCTTGGAACAGCTTTCCCTAGCCATGTGACAAACAGTCACCGGGGCCCTATGCCCTGGCTCTGAATAACTAGTCTTAGACTAGACAAGTGCCTATAAGTTCATTGACCTTAGAGTCGATCCAGCATTAATACCCCATATGAGTCATTCAATGCTGATATTGATTAGATCTAATCTTCATTTGGCTCGACGTTCATGACGCTATGCCATTTCTGACTCTTTAGGTCAGTGTCCCTGACTAATCAGTACATATACGAGTATTTAACATCCATTAGTATTCAATAGGCAATCCATGTCCACATTTATCAATCAACATGCCTTAATAATAATCAAGCATGTCATATATACACAGGGTGCAACTTTCTTACCTCCTTTTCGAGCGAGAACTAATAATAAGAACAACCCTTGAGAACGATCAACCTTTTGGTCCTTTAGCGATTACCTGGTCATAACCAATTACGGGATTCCATCAATTAAATGAATAATAAAAGGTTCCCAAACTAAAACCTAGCCTCCGAGACATCAAACACTACTAAATCGGGTAGTAGGATCGACCCCGAGGCCTAAGGCTAGCATCCTCGAGCCAAGAGGCCATTTCTGGCCAAAAAGCCACTAAGGGCCGCGGCCCTCCTTGGCCATGCCGCGGCCCGCCCCTCAAACAGAAGCGCCTAATTTCAGCATCGCTCGAGGGCCGCGGCCCTCCCTGGCCATGCCGCGGCCCAACCTCCAGTTCAGCCATAACCCCTGTTTTTCTTCCCTTGAGATTTCTCTTGGAACCAACCTTTCAAACCCAGCTTAAACACCACTCAAACCTCCAATACAACCCCTAAACTTGTCCTATACCACTCCCTCGTCAAAACCCAAGTGAAACCCCAACAAAAACTTCCATCAATTCCAACAATCCACCACAAAACACACAAGCTGAAAACTAACACCAAAACAGAGTATACCAGTAAACTAATGGCTGGAAAACCTCAAACTCAGGTTGTGATGCTCTTCAATGGTGGAACACTCTCCCAAACTCCCAAGGTCTACTTCCCAAGCTTGAATCCTCAACAAGGTCACCAAAAATCACAAAGAAAATGGAAGAAGGAGAAGGTACGGGAAGCTCAAGAACTTGCTCTGTTTTTCTCATCAACTTACTGCTGAACTCAGTTTATATCTATCCTAGGGATAAAAAGACCATTATACCCCTAGGTCATTTAAGGGTTTCTAAAGGCTCCCAAGGGCATATTTGTCCTTTCCAACCTATCTCGTTAATCATAAGTAACGCTCTCCAATTCCCACTATTCCCAATAATCCCGAACACCAATAATTCATATCCCGTTACCCTTTAATACCCGGTAACGCACTAATCACTAAAATCACCCCGAGACTCCTCCCTAGCCTCGAACTTAAACCTGTTATGACCAGACCGCTAATTAACATACCATGGTCGTCTCATGCCGAAAAGCTTGAACAAGCCCACATTATAATGTGGTCTCAACACATATCATCGACATGCATACAATTATACAATTATACCCTCAATGGGCCAAATTACCGTCACACCCCTGTAACTAAACATGTGGACCCACATGCATGCATTTAACATCATATCATAATATAATTCACATATACATGCATAATATCATTTAATGACTTAATTAAGCAAGTATGGCCCTCCCGGCTTGCTAATCCCGCCATTAAACCACATCGGAGAAATCGGGGCATTACACAAGATAATTTCTGCAAGTGCTATACTCACACAAGCAGCTAAAATCTAGTTGCACGCTTACTCTATCATCTAAGCATGTCTACTAACTAAAATCCCTAG
Organism: Humulus lupulus; assembly: GCF_963169125.1. Taxonomy (NCBI): domain Eukaryota; kingdom Viridiplantae; phylum Streptophyta; class Magnoliopsida; order Rosales; family Cannabaceae; genus Humulus; species Humulus lupulus. The sequence goes on from NC_084800.1 coordinate 59,583,706, forward strand.
CACTATCCTCATGCTAGTCAACCTAATGCAACAATTCAAGTCACAAATATAATTACATAATTAAACAAATAAGAAAACAAGGTTGTACGCATAACGTACACCCTATGCGCAGATGTCCACTCTTCCTACCTTAAGCAGTGAATTGTCCGCTAACGTGTCCTGAACCACTTGTTGTGTTACATCGACGACCATTGGCTCCTCCATAAATACCCAGATCGGGTTCGCCGGAGCCTCGTCGGAATCTTCTTCTTCTCCGTCGCCGGCGAGATTCTAACTCCTCTTTCCAATTGTTTTTGACACTCCTAACCGGTTGGAATTTTTTCCCAAAGATCCCAGCACCTCAAATAACCCTTGAAGCTCAAGAAAATCGACCCATGATGGCCAGATCATGGTTGTCTTCCCCGTCGCTGGTGTATCATAAAAAATGGTGGTCAAAATACAAAATTTTGTTTTAGAGCTTTTTGATCCGTTTCTTCACGTCCAAAAACACTTCTTAGGGTCCCTCTAAGCTTTCTAAACACTTCAAACAACCCAGAACCTCCCATGTTCTCTTAGATCCGAAATTATTCAAGAACACCCACTTTAATGGTGAAAATTTGTGATTTTTGAAAACGACCTTTCTAGCCCATTTTTGTCACGTAAAAATTGTTCCTTAGATCATAGGAAATATATTTCAAACATTCAAAACCACCCAGAAATTTCCTAGAGCTCTCAAACCCGAAATCTCTCTTTCTCTCTCTAGAAAATTCAAGAACATCTCTTTTCTTTCATTATTGCAACTCTCCCTGTCTTCCCACGGTTTTGAACTGTTGAGAGGCCCTCTAAATCATGCTTAAACAAAAAGAAACGAATGCTTAACCTCTTAGTTATTGTTGACTAATTTTAAGCCTATAGTTAAGGAATTTCTTGTATTTCTTTTAAAATAAAAGAAAAGAAATTGTGATATTATTATAACTGATTTAAATTTCAAATTTAATCAATTAATTTCATTTGAAATCATATTCTAATGTCATTTAAATGCCCCTCAACTAAATTCAAACATAGGGACATTATGGTCATTTCATAATTACATGCAATTACCATTATTTAATACATTTAAATAATAATGCAATAAACTGTATAATAAAATAAAATGAATTCATATCATGTTATTAATATTATTATGCTCATAATAATAATAACATTCACAACATAAATAAATAATTAAATTAACCCATGTAATTAATTATTTATTAGGCATTATGCACATGCCGAGATTTAATTCTCATTCCAGGTTCTCAAACATAAGAAATCGAGAATATTTGTTATCATTGGAATCCATACATATCTAAACCCATAAATATGTAAAATGATAGAATACTCTCAGTGGCAAAATTACAAAATGACCCTTTCGAGAAAACGGATATAACAGAAAAGGGTGAGAATGTTTGGGAAGAAGGGCAAGCTGAGCCCTAGATTTGTAGGTCCATTTGAGATTCTGGCGAGGATTGGTCAGGTAGCCTACAAGTTGGCCTTGCCACCAACGTTGTCAGTCGTGCATAATGTGTTTCATATTTCAGTTCTTCAGAGGTATGTATCTGATGTGACTCATATTTTGAGCTATGAAAATCTGGAGCTTGAGGCAGATCTCTCCTTTGAGGAGCAGCCAGTCTAGATACTTGACATAAATGACAATGTCCTCAGGAATAAGACGATACCTTTGGTTAAGGTATTGTGGAGGAACAGCAAGGTCGAGGAAGTGACCTGGGAGCTGGAGTCAGATATGCAGAATCAGTATCTTGAGCTTTTCAGGTAAATTTCGAGGACGAAATTTCTATAAGGAGGGGATAGTTGTAATGCCCCGAAATTCCTAATGCGGTTTAATAGTTGGATTAGTAGGCCGGGAGGGCCATAATTGTTTAATTATGCCATTAAATGATTATATGCATGTTTATGTGAATTATATTATAATATGATGTTAGATGCATGCATGCGGGTCCACATTTGATTATTAAGGTATTTTGGTAATTTGGCCCGTTGAGGGCATAATTGTGTATTTTGGTGCATATTGTGATTTTTGGATGAGATCCCATTATTATGGAGATATATTTGAGCTATTCGGCATGAGACAGTCTTATGTTGCAAGTTAACGGTTTTGTCATAACGGGGCCAATTATTGGGATATTGGATAATGAGAATGGTTATTTGATGATAAATTGAGAGTTATTGAGATGAGGAGGAAATTCTGGAAGTTTTGACTATTTTGTTCCCATAGGTGTTTTTGGGACCCCGAGCGTTAGGTTTTATTTGAGGTTACTTAAGCTTGAAGTAGACCGACACAAATAATTGTACGTTAAAACACCTTTCTCTCTCTTCCCGTTAGTTCTTTTTACTGTTCGTGGCAATTTTGAAGAAATCTTGAGTTCTAGGAGTCGGAATCAAGCGAGGATTGAGGCATAGCGATCCTAGAAAAGATTAGAAGCTTCTTGACCGAAGGATTTAACGAGAAACAACCCAATCAAAGGTAATTCAAGCTTTAAGTTTTGAGTTTTAGAGTTTCTAAGCTTTGATTTGGATTTTTGTGTATCGATGAGTTTTGATTTGTTTGAGCCTCGGGATTTGATGATTTTGGATCATTGGGAAGTTTGGGAACTTTAATTTTTGGATTTGGAGATGTTTAGGTATGTTTTTTGAGGGTTTAGAATGTGGAAAACAGAGTTATGGAAGGTTTCCCTGGTGGGGCCGCGACCCTATTCTTGGGTGCCGGGACCCAAGTTCGAAGAAGAAGGTGATGAAGTTTGTGCATGCTGGGGGCCGCGGCACTAGGTATTGGGCGCTGCGGCGCTTGCTCCTGGTGTGGCTGGGGGCCGCGACTCATGGGGGGATTTGAAGCCAATTGGGTGTTTTGATCATGGGAACTCATTTTTAGGCCTCGGATCGTTCCTACTACCCGGATTAGTCGGATTCGATGTCCCGGAGGCTAGATCTTGGTTCGGGAACCTTTGTTATTCATTTCATTGATGGTGTCTCATATTTGGTTATGACTAGGTGACCGCTAAAGGACTTAAAGGTTGATCTCAAGGGTCGTTCTTTTATTCATTTTAGCTTGAATCTGAGGTAAGAAAACTGCACCATGTGTATATGACATGCATGGTTGTTACAGAGGCATGTTGGTTGATAAATGTGGACATTGATTGCATATTAAATGCTTAGCAACTCCTACTTACTTGTGTATGGCACTGACTAGTCAGGGACGACACTGGTCGCGTATTACTGACCTGAGAGTCAGAAACGGCATAAGCGTCATGAACGCAGGGCCGATAAAAGATTAGATCTAATCGATATCAGCGTTGAATGACTCTAGGAGCATTAATACTGGACCGACCCTAAGGTCGATGAAAATTATAAGCATTTGACTAGTCTAGGACTAGTTACTCAGAGCCAGGGCCAAAGGCCTAGGTGATTGCTTGTCACGTGGCTAGGGAGCGGAATCCCATGGTTGTGACTCTATGGTCATATAGTAGGTTATATTGGTGACTAGTTCATCGAACACCTATCTTGATAAGCTAGTGAAAGGATCACTTATTTTTGAAACCCGGGTGACCCTATCGTCACATGGCTAATGGGAACTGAACCCACTTTAGTGACTTTTCCAACTATCACTCCTCTATTTTGGACCGAAAGTCCTGAATGATTATTATGATCAATGTTTATATTATATTCATGCAGTTTTATGTTTTCTTGCTGGGCTTTGGCTCGTGGGTGCTATGTGGTGCAGGTAAAGGGAAAGAAAAGCTCACCCAGCCTTGAGTGGAGAGCTTAGGTGGTGATGTGTACATATGCGGCCGCTTGACCACCACGGCTAAGGAGTTCTTAGGGGAACTAGGGGGTTTACCCTATTTTTGTCGCTTAGATTGGCGGGTTATAAATTTTATAATGTAGTGACCATTTTACATTGTAAATAACTGGTAAACGTTTTTTATGGGCCCATGAACAGTTTTACGTTTTAAATAAAATATATCATTTCCTTTTAGTTGGTTTTCCACCTTAACCTGTTAATAACACCTAGAAGCACGTTTTATCCAAAGAACTCAGGTAGTGAGTTAAATTCACGGTTCATCGTTCACAGTAACTGTCTTGGGATAACCAGGGCATTATAATTACATAGTCAATTTAATTTAAAATGAATTTTTTTTTCAGAGTTAATTAAAAAGAAACTTAATGTTTACTTTCATTTTTTAATCATCTACCATTATATTTATTTGCTTTATGGTTTTGAACTTTGTTTTATAAACTTTTTAGTTTATTATTTTGTTTTGTATTTGTTGTGGAATATTTACAATTTATGATATTTGATTTATAAATATGATTATATAATAAGTATTAGTTGTTAAGATAAATTATTTGGCCTATTTATCAGACATGTTGTAAAATCTTTTATTGGCATATTTGATAAAATTGACAAAATTAATTATGGAATGTATTTTCGAAATATATTGAGTGGTATTTTCAAAATGGGGAGTTTCCTGTTTTGTAATATTGAGTGGTATTTTCAAAATTGGTAGTTTCCTGTTTTGTAATATTTTGTGGTGAATTTCGAAAATGGGTAGTTTCCTGTTTTGTTGAAATGTGTCTTTCTATATTCAGATTTTTATTTATGTGTTAATAAAATAAATATATATTTTCCTATAAAAGAATATCTTTTTCTTGAAATTGGAAATTATTGATATTTATTTTTATGTGTGGATCTGATTTGGTTGCCCAAAAATCGTGTACAGCTTGCAGTGATAATGTATATATTGTTTCCTTATTTATTTAAGGAAACTGGGTTGAAAAACTGTCCAGGTTCAATGAATCTGTTTGAACGGATTGCCAGTCTATTTGAACAGATTCTGACTTTCCTGTTTTGGAAGATTTTCCATTTATTGGCTGTTTGATTTCTGATTTGTTTTCCACGGCCTAAAGGGATTCTAAAATGTATATAATCTTCCTTAGGTCGTTGGTTTTTAATTATCTCTCTTGGTGTATTATTTTCCAAATATTTTTCAAGTTTTAGAGAGACTTTTTATTTTGTGAAGAACTTGAGTCCAGCAAGTTCTTAGTGGTTTATTACAGTGTACTTCTGTATTGTTTTCTTTGTGTTAATTGTGCAGGTTGAACACACTTGGACATTGGTCATTAAGCTTCGGGAGAAGTCTTGTTCGTGAGTCACTTTTCGGGAGGAAAAGTGCAAGTGTTATGATTTGAAGGGAGTTCAAGATCTTAGCACTTCAGAAATTTGATTAGAAGTTTAGATTACAACAGTTGCGACAAATTCAAGAGGGAGTCTTTATTTGTATAAGTCAATTTGGTTTTGTAATCATTTAGATATTCTTCTAATAAATTTCATTCTCTGGGCGTGGCCTCGTGGACTAGTAGCAATCTGCAAAGATTGCTGATACCACGTAAAAATTCTTGTGTTTTTACTTTATGTTCGTTTTTATCTTCTGGTCACAAACTGTTTAAACATATCTGGTTTCTGTTCAAACAGTCTTGGTATCTGTTTAAACATTTCTGTAACAGTTTAACAATTAATTATTTAATTTAAATAATTAAGTTGGTAATCATAAAAAACGAAATTTCAATTGGTATCAGAGCGGTTCACTAAACTCTTAGTAAGATCTTGTGGTTATTTTCCGTTTGATTTGTTTTGTGTGAAATGTCTTTCTTTGCAGAAGGTAGTTCGGTGTCTCGACCTCCATTGCTAAATGACTCAAACTATCCATACTGGAAAGTTAGGATGAGAGCTTTCATAAAAGCTCAAGATGAGAAAGCATGGAGAGCAATTTTGTCTGGATGGTCACCTCCTACTGAAAAAGGTGAAGATGGAAGCACAATTGTAAAATCTGAACTTGTTTGGGACACAGAAGAAGAAAAATTATCCAGCTATAATAATAAAGCTCTTCACGCCATATTTAATGGTGTTGGAGAAAGTTTTATAAAACTTGTTTCCACATGTGTCTCGGCTAAAGATGCTTGGACAATTTTTCAAACTCAGTTTGAAGGAACTGTAGATGTTAAAAGGTCTAGATTTATCATGTTACAAACCAGGTTTGATGACCTTAGAATGTGTGATTCTGAAACACTATCTGAATTTTATGAGAGATTATCTGATATTTCTAATGAGTATTTTGCACTTGGTGAAAAACTTGATGATTCTGTTCTTGTTAGAAAAATCGTTCGAGTTCTTCCTGACAGGTTCAATGTTAAGCTCACTGCTATGGAAGAGGCAAAAAATTTCAGTACTATGAAGGTAGAAGAACTGATGGGGTCACTTCGTACCTTTGAGTTAAATCAAAAGATTCGTCAAAAAGACAAGCCAAGCACTTCCAAAGAAAAGGAGAAAACCATAGCTTTCAAGAGCACTGAAAAGGAAGTCTCAGATGATGAAGATGGTGATAATGAAATGGCAATGCTTGCAAAGAATTTTCGAAAATATATGAATAAAATAGGAAACAAAGAATTCAATGGCAAGATGTCAAAAGGTAACCCTTCTTCTCTTAAACCTTTTCAAACTAATAAAAAGGGTATTCAGTGCAGGGAATGTGAGGGATTTGGTCACATCTAGTCTGAATGTGCAAATACTTTGAAAAAGAACAAAAAAGGTATGATTGCTACTTGGAGTGATAATGACTCTGCAAGTAGTGAAGATGAGGAAGGTAATGTCGCTCTCACTTCTATTTTACCTGGTTCTAAATCTGAAAATGAAAAAATTGTTTGCTTGAATAATGTTTCAAAAGATGAAGAAAATTCTGATAGTGATGAATCTGAATTGAATGATGAGTCTTTGAGTGAATCTTACAAAAAAATGTATGGTTCATGGGTGAAAGTGTGTTATGAAAATCGGTCATTGGTAAGCAAAAATAAAGATTTATCCCTTGAAATTAAACAACTTACTGATTTGAATGAAAATTTGGAAAAAGAAATAATTTAAAAAAATGTTGAAATTAATAAGTTGTCTAAAGATTTGGATACTCTTGAGAAAAATGTTAGAATGCTTAACCCCGGTTCAACTATTTTTGAGAATATACAGAATTCAGGTCAAAGAAGTCATGTGGGACTGGGTGCTTCAAGTTCTCAAAAAACAAAGAAAACTGTCTTTGTTGATGCTCAAAATCTCATCAATAGAAAGTATGAAGCCGAGGCAAGGCCCTTAGGCCACCGTCGTCCCAGGAAGCCATCGTGCCATCGCAACACAAGTCTGGGTTCGTTTCTCGTGGGGGCGATGCCGAGTGGCCCACGTTGGCAAGGCATAAATGCCAAGGCTCAGTAGCCTCGCGAGACCCATCTCGCCCATGCACTCGGCCCCATTGCCTCGCGAGGCGCCTAGGCCACGCCTCCCAAAGTGGCCTCGCGAGATGCCTAGACCACACCTCCCAAAGTGGCCTCGCGAGATGCCTAGGCCATGCCTCCCAAGTGGCCTCGCGAGTTGCCTAGGCCACGCCTCCCAATGTGGCCTCGCGAGATGCCTAGGCCATGCCACCCAAGTGGCCTCGCGAGTTGTCTAGGCCACACCTCCCAAAGTGGCCTCGCGAGTTGCCTAGGCCATGCCTCCCTAAGTGGCCTCGCAAGATGCCTAGGCCATGCCACCCAAGTGGCCTCGCGAGTTGTCTAGGCAACACCTCCCAAAGTGGCCTCGCGAGATGCCTAGGCCACACCTCCCAAGTGGCCTCGCGAGTTGCCTAGGCCATGCCTCCCTAAGTGGCCTCGCGAGATGCCTTGGCCATGCCACCCAAGTGGCCTCGCGAGTTGTCTAGGCCACACCTCCCAAAGTGGCCTCGCGAGTTGCCTAGGCCATGCCTCCCTAAATGGCCTCGTGAGATGCCTAGGCCATGCCACCCAAGTGGCCTCGCGAGTTGTCTAGGCCACACCTCCCAAAGTGGCCTCGCGAGATGCCTAGGCCATGCCTCCCAAGTTGCCTCGCGAGTTGCCTAGGCCATGCCTCCCTAAGTGGCCTCGCGAGATGCCTAGGCCATGCCACCCAAGTGGCCTCGCGAGATGCCTAGGCCATGCCACCCAAGTGGCCTCGCGAGTTGCCTAGGCCACACCTCTCAAGTGGCCTCGCGAGACGCTTAGGCCACACCTCCCGAAGTTTCCTCGCAAGATGTCCAGGACACACCACGCCTCCCTAGACATCTATCAGGACCACATGCCTATCGCTCATACTCGTGAGTGACCTCAGGGGGCTTCGGATATCTCATACCAAGGACCCAGGATCTCCACCTCACTCCAAGGGTCCCATTCCTTACACCTTGAGATTCCTATGCTTAGGAGATCCAGTACGAGTCGAAGGGGACATACTTGTACGACCAAGTACTGAGTACAGATACTAGTGCCAGTGAGGCTACTGGGGTAAGGATCATGATCTATACGTCTACGGCCGTAGGTCAGAGCCGACACCACTACCTCCTGCCCCACTACGCATGCCACCATGCATCAGATACGGGTACAGATGAGTAGTGGAGACATCCTCCTGACACCTGCTCCTGTACAGGATGTACAACCATAACCTCTGAAGCCACTCCCCTAGTACAGTACGTATGTACCACTTGGTCCCCTGGACCACTATGTACCTAAGGCCATTAGAGCCTACTATAAAATGAACTCCAAGACCACCTGAAAGGGGGTTGGAAATTTTACTGTAGCAGAAGCTTAAGTGTGAATGAAAGACTAAATTCTCCACTATTGATCCATCATTGTTCTTGAGTTTTTGTTCAAGTTTTTACAGCTTTCCGATTAGCGATCTTAATTTGATAATTTTTCCAACTTAACTTCGTTGATGAGTTCTCACCGTCAACAGTCTTTATCTCGGCTGGGATGTTATCGTCTGATGTTCCTATTGCATCCTCAGTGAAATCTGTTGTATCCGGTACTCGGTTTGTTCCAACAGAAAGGACACAGTCAGCCGGTAAATCCAATGGTAAATTCGAAAAATTCATTCCAATCTGCCATTTTTGTGGTAGGAAGGGTCATATTCGTCCTAAGTGTTTTACTCTTATGAATTTTGCTAAAAATGAATATTTTGAAAAATTCAATTATTTTGATGATTTCATAAGAGTAAAAAAGGAAAATGTTTAATCAAAGAAAATATGGATAAAAAAGAATAATTGTTTTGCTGGTTTTACTAGTGAATATGATAGATCTGCTTCTTCATATTTTTGGTATTTTGACAGTGGTTGTTCAAGACATATGACAGGTGACAAGTCTATTCTTACAGACATAAAACCTATGCATTGTGGGTCTGTTACTTTTGGCAATGGAATTGAAGGTAATGTTCTTGGTATGGGTACTCTTAACTTTGAAGGGTTGCCTAGAATCAAAAGAGTGTTACTTGTGGAAGGTCTTAAAGCTAATCTTCTAAGCATAAGTCAAATTTGTGATCAAGGTTATACTGTTAACTTTGATAAAGAGAATTGTTTTGTGTTAAACAAGAATGGTGAGAATGTTCTTGAAAGTTATAGATCGAATGACAATTGCTACACTCTTCTGCCATCTATTATGTGTCAATCTGTTGTGAGTAATAACACTGATATGTGGCATGCTAAACTTGGTCACATAAATTTCAAAACCTTGAAAAAATTGTCACATGTAGGGAGTGTTCGTGGTTTACCTAAGCTAGGTAAAGAATCTGATGGTAAGTGTAAGAGTTGTCAACTTGGTAAGCAATTGAAAATTACACATAAAAGTGTTTCCGACATAAATACTTCGAAAGTTTTAGAATTGCTTCACATGGATCTTATAGGTCCAATTCAAATTGAGAGTTTAAATGGCAAAAGGTATATTTTTGTTTGTGTGGATGATTTTTCTAGATATACTTGGGTGGATTTCTTGAAAGAAAAATCTGACACTTTTGATGCCTTTAAAACTCTTTGCTTGAAATTAAAAGTTGAAAAAGATTGCAACATTGGAAAAATTGTTCGTATAAGAAGTGATCATGGTAAAGAATTTGAGAATTCTGTCTATGATGATTTTTGTAAGTCTGCAGGTATCTCTCATGAGTTTTCAGCTCCCAAAACTCCTCAACAAAATGGAGTTGTAGAGAGGAAAAACCGCACTCTTCAAGAAATGGCTAGAGTGATGCTAAACAGCAAAAAATTGACCAAACGGTTATGGGCAGAAGCAAACAACACTGCTTGCTATATCATAAATCGTGTTTTTCTTCGTCCAGGTACATCTAAAACATCCAATGAAATTTGAAAATGTAAGAAACCAAGTGTGGCTTACTTTCATGTTTTTGGATGTGTTTGTTACATTTTGAGAGATAGAGAAAATCTTGGTAAATTTGATGCTAAGAGTGATGAAGGTGTTTTTATTGGATACTCCACTAACAGTAGGGCCTATCGTGTGTATTGTAATAACCCGGAATTTTTATTTTTTTATTTTTTATTGTTTATGGTGTTTTATGTAAACATTATTTTGTGAATTTTGTTTTAAGAGTAGGAATAATAATTAAAATAATATATGGGGAATATTATTTTAATTAATAAAGTGTGAGTTGATCGCTTTAGACCATAATGTGGGAACTTAGATGTGAAATAAATCTAAGATGGACATCTTGTTCAAAGAGTTTAAGTATAAGATTTTATGCGTTTGGAATCCACATAAAATCTTATAATTATTTTAGACTATGATTTTGTGATGTATTCACTAAGAGTCTATGAATAATTCAAGAGGAATATTATCAGATTAAAATTCTGATTTTATGTTGAAAGGACTCACATAAAATCATAGACATAAGTTTATACCAAATTTGCATTATTTAGTGCTTAGACCATAGTTGATTTTAATTATTTTAAGCTATGGTTTAATGCATTATTTTGGATAAATATATGTAACATTTCAGCACATATATTATTGTGCTTCTACGTGTCTCGGCCAACCCGTTGAGTGGAGGGAAACCATTTTTTTAAAAATGGTCTTGGCAGTTTGGAGGTTACAAGGGAGGGAACTGGTGCCATTTTTTTTCCCCTTCATTTGCTTCAGTCAATATTAGAATTATTAGAGAAAACAAAGTCAGTTTGAGATATTAAGAAGAAGAACACGTATAGTGTGTTGTGGTTGGTGTACGTTCACTTCGGATCCAAGAAGGAGGAATCGAAGGTGAGTTTTCTTTGGTTTTTCCTTTGGGTTACAGTCCTTAGATCCATCCTTAGAACCCTTGTGCTGATTGTAGAAGGAAGCAAAGGAAGAGGAGAGAATTTAATCCAAGTTTCGGAAATTTCGGTCGGAATCCGAACTATGTAAGTGCCATCTTTGGCTTCGGTTTTCTCTTAATTCCTTGCGTGAAACTCATGATGAACGGTTTGTATGTGTTCATAGTGTTGAGGACTACAGGAAAGGGGCAGAAGAAATCACCAGGAACCGGCCACAGAAAGAGGTACAAGCCTGTAGTTTTCCTTCGAAGTTTTTACGGTATCGATTTCGATTTCGTTTTGTAAAAGTTGGTTCAAGTTTCTGAGTTGTTTTAATTTGTTTTAATCAGTGTTTTAGGACTAGAGGACATCCTTAAAGTATTGGGAAGGGTCTAATATGGTAGATATTAAGTTTTTGGGTGGCAAGGTGGTGGTTGAAGCCATGGCCGATGGTTTGGTGGCACCATCGGCGTTAATGGTGGTGGCAGGCGGATAGGGTGTTAGGGCCACGGGTTGGGTATTTTTCCACACCCCTAAGAGTTCTAGAGGTGTATTAGGAGTTGCCTTGGGGTTGGGTTCCAAAAATAATGAATTTGGGAGTCACGGCCGAAGCTTGGAAGCCATGTTTGACCATTTGTTTCATCAACCACCGCCGGTGGTGGTGGTGGTGGTGGTCGGAGGTGAGGATCATGGTGGTGCCGGGACGATGCAGTGAACATTGTGGGAGGCACCTATGGCTCGAAACTGGTCATGAAGAGTGTTTGCCATTCTTGGCCGTGCACAAGGAAGCCATTGATGAAGGCTTGTGCACGTGAGCATGCATGCATGCTTTGTTGTTTTTTTTGGTTACCAATTTGTAACCAAAGGGGACAAAAAAGTGGTATTTGGTCCCAAAACTTTGGACTTTTCGTGAAGCTCGGGATTAGGTACCCCAAAGTCTACAAACTGATATTTGAGGATCAAAGTTTAGAAAATTTATCTAAGTAATATCTAAGATTAATGATTTACGAGCTAGGCTCGGGAATTATTATTTAAGCTTGAAGGAGAATTCTAAGTTCGGGGATTAGTTTCAAAGTTTAGATTTGATGACTTAGAACCTACGAAATATTTTCAAGGACTTAGAAAATATTTTAGGAAGTACAATATTACCGATTTTAAGTCTCAAGGTCAAGAGGTGGGCTCGGGGCTCGGGTTTGGGCCAGGGTCAGGAATTTTAGTTTTTGATTTTTAAATTCCCTTATTTATATTTAAAATCTTAGTAAAGCATAAACTAAGACATATTGTCCCAATATGATTATAGGGTCTAAACGCGATCGGAAATACTCACAAATACATAATTCACAAAAGCTAAGGACAAGAGGTAAGGAAGTATACACCAAAAGTAACTTAGCTTGTTGTGATTCTAGTGAATTGTTTGCATGTTTGTAGATTGCTGGTTAAATTCTAGATGCTATATATGTGTGTGATTATATGGCTGGATGCGCATGATAGTACCCATCTATCGGGTTTTGAATGTGCTTAGTGCAGTAAATTTATCATGAATGTATGTCCAATGTTTATGACTGTCAAGGGAAACCTTGTGAGGGTGGATCCCATGCAGCCGTGTAGTGGGGTTCACCGTCCAGTCCGTAAAGTCATCGAGTTTTAGCGGAGATTACCCTTTTGGCACCGGATGTGAGTATTCTCTAGGCCGTGGAGGCCACCCGAGGATCATGACTCCACAGATAACTCGATGGCTCAGTACAAGGCCTTGTGAGGGCGGATTCCCCATGCAGCCGTACAGTGGGGTTATCCGCTAAGTCAGTAGAGTCATCGTGTTTTAGCGGAGTGTACCCCTTTGGTACGGGAGGTGAGGTTGCTCTGGGCCGTGGAGGCCACACTGGGATTAAAACCCCACAGATAACACGATGGCTCAGTTATATGTCTTCAGTATGTTACGCAGCACTTTGACTTATGTGAATATGCTAGACGTGTTGCTCAGTTTGCAGTTCTAGATAGGTATTTCTGTTATGAAAAGTTTGTTTAGAATAGTAGAATCATGAGTTGTAGCTAGCTTCCTTACTGAGCGTTATAGCTCATCAGTTACTCTGTGTGTGTAGGTAAGGGCAAAGCTTAAGGAGCAGTGCAATAAGCTGGAGGGGATTCTGTCTGACGTATGCATACTGTGAAACAACCGACCTGCAGGGTTGTCAGGGTTCTCTTAAGTTTTCCGCTAAGTCTAGTAACAGTTTTATCAATTTCATGTTTACTAGTTTTACTTAAAGAAGGCCCTATGGCCACAGACTATTTATTAAAGTTACGTTTAAACTACATTTTGTTTTTAAAACTATGGGATCCCATTCAAATACTATTTTATTTCAAAGTACTCCAATGTAAAATTTTCTAAATTTTACTCTAAAGTTTATTTAGTTCTTAACGTTCGATTTTTACCAAAGTTGACCGCAAGGGTCCAGTTGACCCCGGATAGTCATAGTCGTGTTCGGTGGGTCTAGTTAAGAAAATTCGGGTCGTTACATGTATAACATGAGAACCCAAACTGTAATGGAGTCGGCTAACGTTGTTATCGATGATTCCAGGGATTTCTCTGAGTTTTCTACTGAGGAAGAAATTGAAAGGTTTATTGATGAACCTACTGAAAAACACGAAGAAGCTTGTGTCAGTGATACTACTGTTGCAACGTCTGGTCCATCTGTTCCAACAAATCGCGAATCCGATGAAACAGATTCTGGACAGACAGAAAAGAAACTTCCAGATATTATTTTGGATGAAGTCCAAAAGGAGCCATCAACCAGAGTTAAGTTAAATCATCCAACAGATTTAATACTTGGAAATCCAAAAGACAGTATGGTAACACGAAGAAGGTTTAGTAATGTTGTTCAATTTTTTTGTTTCTTATCTCTAATTGAGCCTAAAAATGTGAAAGAAGCTTTAACTGATGAAAATTGGATTAAAGCTATGCAGGAGGAATTAGAACAATTTTTTAGAAACAAAGTGTGGATCCATGTGCCAAGACCGTTGCATACTAATATTATTGGCACAAAATGGATTTTCAAAAATAAATCTGATGAATTTGGTACAATCGTGCGAAATAAAGCAAGATTAGTGGCACAAGGGTACACACAAGTGGAAGGAATAGACTTTGATGAAACATTTGCACCTGTTGCAAGACTTGAATCAATTAGATTATTATTGTCTATTGCTTGTTTGATTGGTTTCAGGTTGTTCCAAATGGATGTCAAATCCGCATTTCTCAATGGGATCTTGAATGAAGAGGTATATGTTGAACAACCCAAAGGGTTTGAAGATCCTCATGCACTTGATCATGTTTACAAATTGGAGAAAGCTCTTTATGGTTTGAAGCAAGCCCCTCGGGCTTGGTATGAGAGACTCACTCAATTTCTTGTTTCTCATGGATATAAAAGGGGTGGAGTAGATAAAACTTTATTTATCAAAAATATTAAATCTAACATAATTATTGCTCAGATTTATGTTGATGATATTGTGTTTGGTTCTACTTCTGACAATGAGGTGCAGGTATTTGTGAAGCAAATAAAAGAGGAATTTGAAATGAGCATGGTGGGAGAATTGACCTATTTCTTAGGTTTGCAAGTCAAGCAATTAGATGAAGGCACATTTATTTCTCAAAGCAAATATGCTAAGAACTTGGTGAAAAGGTTTGGACTTGAAAGTTCAAAGATTGCCAAAACACCAATGGGAACGACTATGAAGCTATCCAAAGATGAAAATGGTGTCAAAGTGGATCCTACAATGTATAGGAGCATGATTGGTAGTCTTATTTATCTCACTGCTAGTCGACCTGATTTGAGTTATAGTGTTGGTGTGTGTACCAGGTACCAAGGAAATCCCATGGTGTCTCATGTTGCAGCTGTCAAAAGAATCATTCGATATGTTCATGGGACTGTTGATTATGGTATTTGGTATTCAAAAGAAACTAACCCTAATCTAGTGTGTTTTAGTGATGTTGATTGGGCAGGTAACACTGATGACAGAAAAAGCACTAGTGGAGGATGTTTCTTCTTGGGAAATAATCTTGTTTCTTGGCACAGAAAGAAACAGAATTCTATTTCTCTCTCAACAGCTGAGGCCGAATACATTGCAGCGGGAAGTTGTTGTGCACAACTTTTGTGGATGAAGCAAATGATGATGGATTATGGGTTTGATCTTGACACTTTAACTATTTTTTGTGATAATACAAGTGCAATTAATATTTCAAAAAATCCTGTGCAACATTCTCGTACTAAACATATTGATATTCGTCATCATTTCATAAGAGAATTAGTTGAAAATAAAGTTCTTGTCCTGGAATATATTGAAACACATAAACAAATTGCAGATATTTTCACTAAAGCTCTTGATTCGGTTTGCTTTGATTTCCTCCGAAAATCTTTGGGGGTTTGTTCTCTTTAAATTCTCTTGTCATGGTGTTGTCCGCTTGATCTATTGTGTGTTATTCTTGGTTAAGAAAAATGTCAATCAATTTGAAAATTTTGTTGTGTGTCAAGCTGGATAATCTGTCTTGTGTTTATGAATCTTTGGTTGTATATTCTTGAGAGAAAATTAATTAATTCCTCCTAGGAATATTCGAGTAAATTAATCAATGTTTAATGTTTGAGCTTCCTTTTGTGTAGCATTGTTTCAAGCTCCTGTGCAAGAATAGAGCTACCTGCATCAGTGTGTGAAAGCCGTCTTTTGAGTAAGTTGGAACTTTGTAATTCGGAGTTATGAAGTGGATACGCTACCATAGAAAAGGGCTACCACCGGTGTAGTGTGACAACGTCTTCATGGGTGACAATTATTTTAATTTCGAAAAAGACTTATTTGTCATCGTGCAATGTTCCCTTGCATACACTGTCACACACTTATGCTTGAAACAATGTAATAAAAATTGTACACAGTTTATAAAAAAAATGTGTGTAAGACTCATACATGTTGATTGATTCACTTAAGAATATGTGCTTGTGACTGAATTGTGCTTTATTTCTCTCGAATATTCTTTCTAATTTTTCATTTTCACAAGTGTTCTTATCTTTGGTTTACACTAACACTTATTTTCATTTGCTTGATTTTATTCTTATCAAGTTGACTCTCTTTGATCAAAGCATTTTTTTTTGGGTTGAGTTTTTTTTATTTTTGTGCATATATATATATATATGAAAATAAAAAAATAATAATAAAAATTTTGACAAGGAAATTCATGGTGGACCAAATCATTGTGGTAATTATGTGAAATTATACATTTATTTTGTGTGATTTAATATATTCTTTGTCTCCAAGGAAATTATTTTGTCCTATTTCTTAATTTGGAATACCATGATTTGTATATTTATTGTTTTATACCTTGTTTAGAATTGTTTTATGTAGATAGTGTCTTAAAGGTTGTTTCCTTTTATTTGTTAATTAAATCATTTAAAAAAAAAAAAAAGGAAACCGCTTATTGCCGTGGGTGTCCAAATTGGGTAAGTGTTGTCCTTACAAAGCTTGCCATTACCCTTTTCCTTCTCACCCACGATCTCTCTAAGTATTCGTCTTCTTATTTTTTTTTCTCTCATTGTTTTTGTAAGTGTTTGCTACTTTTCAGAGAAGGAAAAATAGTGAAAACTCGTGGAGCTTCCTCTAAGAAGACCCCTGCTACTCAATCTCTGATGTTTGCCTCAGTTGACATTCCTCCTGAATTCTCATCTGTTCCCCCAGATTCAGGAACTGTTGCTACAGAACTAGCTGTTGTTCGAGCCTCTCGTGTTTCTTTGGCTTCTTTGAAAGACACAAAGGGGGAGAGTATATACTTTCCAAAACCTGCTTGTTTGATGTTTTGTTTAACTTTAGACCTTCTTATTTTGAGGGGGAGTTAAGTCTAGTTTCCTTACATGTTTGTTATAAGTTAATGCATGTTTGCAGGGGGAGTTCTTTCTCTTTACTTATCACTAACATTTGTGTTGCAGGTTTTTGAATTAATTTTGTCTATCAAATTGCCAAAGGGGGAGATTGTAAAATCTTTTATTGGCATATTTGATAAAATTGACAAAATTAATTATGAAATGTATTTTCGAAATATATTGAGTGGTATTTTCAAAATGAGGAGTTTCCTGTTTTGTAATATTGAGTGGTATTTTCAAAATTGGTAGTTTCCTGTTTTGTAATATTTTGTGGTGAATTTCGAAAATGGGTAGTTTCCTGTTTTGTTGAAATGTGTCTTTCTATATTCAGATTTTTATTTATGTGTTAATAAAATAAATATATATTTTCCTATAAAAGAATATCTTTTTCTTGAAATTGGAAATTATTGATATTTATTTTTATGTGTTGATCTGATTTGGTTGCCCAGAAATCGTGTACAGCTTGCAGTGATAATGTATATATTGTTTCCTTATTTATTTAAGGAAATTGGGTTGAAAAACTGTCCAGGTTCAATGAATCTGTTTGAACGGATTGCCAGTCTGTTTGAACAGATTCTGACTTTCCTGTTTTGGAAGATTTTCCATTTATTGGCTGTTTGATTTTTGATTTGTTTTCCACGACCTAAAGAGATTCTAAAATGTATATAATCTTCCTTAGGTCGTTGGTTTTTAATTATCTCTCTTGGTGTATTATTTTCCAAATATTTTTCAAGTTTTAGAGAGACTTTTTATTTTGTGAAGAACTTGAGTCCAGCAAGTTCTTAGTGGTTTATTACAGTGTACTTCTGTATTGTTTTCTTTGTGTTAATTGTGCAGGTTAAACACACTTGGACATTGGTCATCAAGCTTCGGGAGAAGTCTTGTTCGTGAGACACTTTTCGGGAGGAAAAGTGCAAGTGTTATGATTTGAAGGGAGTTCAAGATCTTAGCACTTCAGAAATTTGATTAGAAGTTTAGATTACAACAGTTGCGACAAATTCAAGAGGGAGTCTTTATTTGTATGAGTCAATTTGGTTTTGTAATCATTTAGATATTCTTCTAATAAATTTCATTCTCTGGGCGTGGCCTTGTGGACTAGTAGCAATCTGCAAAGATTGCTGATACCACGTAAAAATTCGTGTGTTTTTACTTTATGTTCGTTTTTATCTTCTGGTCACAAACTGTTTAAATATATCTGGTTTATGTTCAAACAATCTTGGTATCTGTTTAAACAAACAGTTTAACAATTAATTATTTAATTTAAATAATTAAGTTGGTAATCATAAAAAACGGAATTTCACATGTTTTGGCAAATTTTATGATTGGTTTATAATTTTATTGTTTTCACATTTATTGATTTCTTAGACAAAAAAACCTAAATGTTTATTTAACAACCCATTTCTTGTAACATGTTAATTTGGATTTTATGTGTTTTTTTTTTTTTTTAATTTCTTCCATTTTAATAAACATGTTAGTTTGTTATATGGTTGTTTAAATTAAACTTTATTATGATTCTATAATTTTTGAATTATACCGAATGTAAGGTCTGATTATACCACCTTTGAATTATTAACTTTTATTGTGATGGTATGCTTTTTGGATTATATCAAATGCAAGGTCTGATTATTTACGATTTGGTTTCTTACTTAACTATTTCTAACAACTTGAGTCATTTGATGGTTATTAATATTGATACCTTTGGCAAAGGTTCCACCATATTTTTAATATTGATGGAATTTGTTTTTTTTTCTTTCTATTATTATAATTATAATTATAATTATTATTAATGTGTTAATTAGTTTGAATAAAGAGATAATAATGATAGGATATTTTATTTAAGGTAAAAATTGATATTTGATTTTCATTAATATGTCTTTATACCAAATTTGACTCAATTTTATATCAATAGTATAAATACAAAAATATTTATCATTATTATTTGTATACTTATAAAAAGAAAGGCTTCTAAGAAAAGCTACTTGACCATGTTAGTGGAGTGCTCTTTTCTTTTATCGAATGTCTTCTTGCTCGCGTGCGATCTCGTACTCTTTAATCCGACGCTGGTTCCGGACAAAGACCGATTCCGGGCTCGGAGATTTGGGCTCGTAAGGGATTGCTCGTAATGACCCCCACCGTCTTTCCAGATTCTGTGACATCTAACGAGAAAGAAAAAATGGTGAGGGCCATGCATACAAGGATCACGAACTCGATAGGATGAGCTCGGATATCTAAGGACAAGAAGTTAAGTATTTAGACCCTTGCTAAAGAGTCAGAGCGTGGCTTCCACAGGAAGGGAAAAGGAGCGTGGATGATTTCTTTTTGGTGCTTTCATTGAGAGCCTCAAGCATCCATCCCAGAGAGATTCATGGTTGCAAACAATCAGAACACTCCTGAAGAAAATTACCCAAGGCGTCTTGGAAAACAACCAATGGAGAACCCGGACGCTGAAGAAAGGAGTGGGTCCACTGATTCCCGGGGACCACCTCCACAACCAAGGGATGAGGACATGTACTATAACCCTGAGCGTTATGTCCCCATTGTAGAATTGGAGAATCGGCAGCTGAAACAGCTGCTGGCAGATGCCAACAAACGTAACGAGGAGTTGACTAGGATAGCCGCGGAGGCGCAGGTGGCTCAGCCCCCGCTTCCGCGCGAAGACCAAGTCCCTCCTCCAAGGGACGTGCACGTTCCTCCCCGGAGGCCCCGTGGACGTCCACGAAAAAATGCTGCCACAAGGAGGCCAGCACAACCTCCAGCACCAACAGAGCCATCTGCTCCTTCTAGGCCTCAGAGGAGTACCCGAGCTCGGGTCCCGCCTAATCCACCTGTGGAAGTGCCTGCAGGAACTGAGAACAACCGAGCTCCTGCCGAGGCTCGGACTCAGGTTCCTGGTAGTGCACCGAACGCAACTGGCCCATCTCGGGCAAATTCTGGACCCTCCAGGCCGAGGCAAGGACGGCAACCACCGTCACCTATACGGTTTCCTCCGTCTCCCATAAGATATCCTTCACCTCCCCGCAGGAACGCTCAACCTGGTCGAGATCGGGGTCAAGGGCGTACAGGGGAAAGACAAGGAAACAGGGAGACGTTCCAGGGGCGGAAAGGCGCGCCATCCGAGAGAAGTCAGACGTCCCGATCTCGCACTGCAGAGACAAGGCGACGTAGAAAGGATCCACCACGAAATGACCGATCGATGAGTTTCACCAGTGATGAGTCCGGAGAAACTAGGTCTGTCAGTAAACACGACCGGGGTCGTAAAAATACTGGAAATCACAAGAGCCATCCTGACCTGCGCAATCATTTGAATCAGAGCAGGGGAAAGGGAGATCAGACAAATCCGGATCTTAGGAATCATCTGAATGGGCGTAGAGATCCCTCACGGAGACGCGAGCTTGGGATCGCGATTAATGACTATCAATTCCAAACACCGCCTAAGGACCCAGTACAAGAAAGGATCGATCAGCTCGAAAAAGCCTTTAGGCTTTTGAAGAATGAACGAGGGAACGGTCGATATGAGGACTCTGATGAGGAGCTCGAGCCGTTTGCTCCCAATATTTCTAACACTCAGTTCCCCCAAGGGTTCCGGATTCCTCACGTCCCAGCGTTTGAAGGAAAAAACGACCCATGCAGCCACCTGAGTACATTCAACACTATCATGAGAGCTAGTAACGTGGGTTACGAGCTCATATGTATGTTGTTTCCGACATCATTGGCCGGACCTGCCAAGAGTTGGTTCGAGAAGTACAAGAGACATTCTATAACTTCGTGGGATCAATTGTCTAGAGACTTCAAGAAGCAGTTCCGAGCTATGATGGGAGTCAGACCCGAAGCATCCACTTTGACTAACGTCCGACAACAACCGGGCGAAACACTGAAGAGCTACCTGACAAGATTTAATCTAGAGGTCGCCCGAGCTCGAGACGTGGATGACAGTGGGCATTTGATGGCCATCCGAGCTGGTGTTTTACCCGGGAGTGCCCTTTGGGATGACATGCAAGGGAAACCGGTGAGGTCGATAACCGAGTTTAACAGACGGGCGCAGAGATTTGTCAATGTAGAGGAGGCGAGGTCAACACTCAAGGCGACCTCGCAGACCGAAACTACAACGATAAACATTAACTCCGCCTCAACCTCGGTTGACCCAGCAGCTACACAGCCTACCTCGGAGAATCCCTCCAAGAGGAAAAAGAGCGAGGGAAATAATCCCGAGGTTGATGGAGGAAAGAAGAAAAAAGGAGAAAGGTATTTCTCCGTATATAAAGTGCACACCGAGCTCAACGAGTCTCGGGAAAACATATACCTGGCTAATGAAAACCAGGTCCCCTTCAGGCGTCCAGACCCTATGAGGAATCAAAAGTCCAAGAGGGACTCCAGCAAGTATTGTCGATTTCATAGGGACACCGGCCACACAACTGATGAGTGCCGACAGGTGAAGGACGAGATCGAAGGGTTGATCTCGAGAGGTTATTTCCGGCAGTATGTCAAAAACCAGAATACTGGACAGGCTATTGCCAGCCAGAGAGTAGCCGCGCTTCCGGCAGCACAGAATAATAACTCCCGATCTCGGGATGAAGACAGGCCTCCGCCGATAGATGGAGAGGACGTAATAACCATCTCGGGAGGTCCTCATCTCGCAGGAGGGGGCAGAAATGCTCAAAAACGATATGTGAATGAGCTGAAGACAGGGGACGGGTCTCCATATGAACCCGAACCAAGGGCACCAAAAAGCCAAAGGGTTGAGACTCAGCCTATAACCTTCACCGAGGAGGATGCCAACCATGTCCAGTTCCCTCATCATGATCCACTCGTCATCACCCTACAGCTTGCCAACAAAAGAGTGCGCCGAGTTCTCATAGACAATGGGAGCTCAGTTAACATTCTTTATAAAGCAACCCTAAAAAAAATGGGACTCTCCCTTCGCGACCTGAAGGCTTGTGCAACCACTTTGTACGGCTTTTCTGGAGAAGGAACCGCCTGTATGGGGTCCATTGAACTCCCTGTGACCTTGGGAGACTATCCAGTCTCGGTGACCAAGATGATGGAGTTCGTGGTAGTAGAGTTACCATCTGCCTACAATGTATTGCTCGGGAGACCCGCCCTGGTCGGGCTGGGGGCAGTTTCATCTGTAAGGCATCTAGCCCTTAAGTTCCCAACTCCAAGTGGAGTCGGAACATTGAAGGGAGATCAATTGGCAGGAAGGGAGTGCTACAGCATTTCCTTAAGGGGAAAGAAACAAACAAGCGCGCAAGCACTCGTTGTCATACAGAATAAAGATGGGACAGTTTTAGAAATTGATGAGGAGATCGATCCAAGGATTGAAGAGAAGGTTGACCTCCAAACTTTGGAGGAGCTCGAAGAGGTTCAGCTCGATGAATCTGATCCCTCAAAGAAGGTGAAGGTCGGGAAACACCTCCAAGACGAATCAAAATAGCAATTAATTTGCTTTCTGAAAAAAAACCAGGATGTCTTCGCGTGGTCACACTCTGACATGGTGGGAATAAGCCCTAATGTAGCGAGCCACGCATTGAATATAGACAAAAGCTTTCCCCCGAAGCAGCAAAAGCGAAGGCAGCTGGATGAAGACAGAAAGAAAGCACTAAAGGAGGAGGTGGACAGGCTGAAAGCAAATAATTTTATAAGGGACGCTTTTTACCCTGATTGGGTGGCCAATCCAGTGTTGGTCCCAAAACCCAATGGGACATGGAGGACGTGCATTGACTACTCGGACCTCAACAAGGCCTGCCCGAAAGACTGTTTTCCCCTGCCGAGAATTGATCAGCTCGTAGATGCCACGGCGGGGCATGGTCTGATGTCGTTCATGGATGCCTATTCTGGATATAACCAGATTCCCATGCATGCCCCCGACCAAGAGCATACGAGCTTCATTACAGATAAAGGGCTCTACTGCTACAATGTCATGCCATTCGGACTCAAGAATGCCGGAGCCACGTACCAGCGGCTCGTAAACATGATGTTCTCAGAGCAAATAGGGAACAACATGGAAGTTTATGTTGACGACATGCTTGTAAAGTCTCAACTTAACAAGAACCATGTTGATGACCTCGAAGAGTGCTTTGGCGTGCTCAGAAAGTACAACATGAAGTTGAATCCTCAGAAGTGCACTTTTGGGGTGTCTTCAGGAAAATTTCTGGGTTTCATTGTCAATTCTCGTGGGATCGAGGCTAATCCCGACAAGATAAAGGCCCTCATCGATATGCCTTCACCTCGGAAGCATAAAGATGTTCAAAGCCTGACTGGCAGGATGGCAGCTCTGAGCAGGTTCATCTCGAAGTCAACAGACCGCGGTCTCCCATTCTTCAACTTATTGAAAGGAAGTAAGAAGTTCGAATGGACAGATGAGTGCGAGCTAGCCTTTCAGGAGCTCAAAAAGCACCTAGCCGAACCGCCCATCCTATCAAAGCCTGAGACGGGAGAAGTACTGTTCCTGTACCTCTCAACTACCGAACATGCGATAAGCGCGGTGCTCGTCCGAGAGGAAGAGAGAATACAGAAACCCGTCTACTATATCAGTAAAAGATTACTGGGGGCAGAGTCAAGGTATCCACTGATGGAGAAGCTCGCCCTCAGTCTGATCCACTCATCTCGAAAGCTCCGCCCTTACTTTCAGGCACATCCTATCCATGTATTAACAGATCAACCACTAAGGCAAGTCTTGTCTAAACCAGAGGCGTCTGGTCGACTCCTAAAGTGGGCTGTTGAACTCGGACAATTCGAGATCACCTACCATCCGAGGACGACCATCAAGGCACAAGCGTTGGCGGATTTCATAGTGGAGTGCACCGGCATCGCTGATGACGAGGTAACAACCACGGCCCACGAGCTGTGGAAACTTTACGTCGACGGGTCGTCAAATGAAAATGGAGCGGGGGCAGGAGTTATTCTGATCACTCCTGTAGGGAGCAGATTTCACTCTGCTTTAAAGTTCGGCTTTAAAGCATCTAATAATGAAGCTGAGTATGAAGCTTTACTTGCGGGACTACGAATAGCAAAGGAGCTCAAGGCCAAAGCTATACATTGTTACAGCGACTCCCAGCTCGTGGTAAATCAAATCTTGGGAGAATACCAAGCTCGTGGCACAAAAATGGCAGCTTATCTGGAAAAGGCAAAATCCGCATTGGAGTTTTTCGAGTTTTATGCGATCGAACAGGTTCCCCGAGAACAAAACTCAAATGCAGATGCCTTAGCTCGGCTCGCCACTTCCACTGAAAATGAGGAGCTGAATGTTGTACCCGTAGAACACTTGTCAGCACCGAGCATTACTAAGCCAGACAAGGAAGATGTGTGCATGATCGAGACAGAACCGACCTGGATGAGCCCGATCGTTGAATACCTCGAAAATGGAATTCTTCCAAAAGATCGAAGTCAGGCTCGGAAAATAATGTATCAACTTCCTCGTTACACCATCCTGGATGGAAGGCTATACAGAAGAGGGTATTCCATGCCATTGCTCAGATGTGTGACTCCCCCCGAGGCAAAGAAGATTATTGAAGAAATTCATGAAGGGTTCTGCGGAGATCATACCGGGGGGCATAGCCTATCCAAGAAGATTATACGCCAAGGATATTTCTGGCCAACCATTAAAACGGATTCTTTCGAGTTCGTGAAAAAGTGCGACAAGTGCCAGAGATTCGCCACGATACCCCAAGCTCCACCTTCCGAACTAACCATGTTGACGTCCCCATGGCCTTTTGCGGTATGGGGCATCGACCTCATAGGCTCACTCCCAACTGGCAAAGGAGGAGTAAAATATGCTGTGGTCGCGGTTGATTACTTCACAAAATGGACGGAGGCTGAACCATTGGCGACCATAACTTCGAAGAAGATCCTAGATTTCGTGGTAAAGAACATCGTATGCCGATATGGAGTGCCAAGAAAGATTGTGTCTGACAACGGAACCCAGTTTGACTGCGACTTATTTACCAACTTTTGTAACAAGAACGGTATAATAAAGAGCTTTTCGTCAGTGGCTCACCCTCAGGCGAACGGTCAGGTCGAAGCCGTTAATAAAACTCTCAAGAGTTCTTTGAAGAAAAAGTTAGAAGAAGCAAAGGGACGATGGCCTGAGGAATTACCCCAAGTCCTTTGGGGATATAGAACTACAGCTCGGACATCAACTGGGCATACCCCGTTTTCTCTAGCATACGGCTGCGAGGCAATGTTGCCCATTGAAGTCGAAATTCCAACGATTCGAACTCAGATTTACGACCAAAGTTCCAATCATACTCAGCTCGAAGAAACCCTAGACTTGATCGAAGAAAAAAGGGAAGAGGCTCAGCTGAAAAATGCTGCTTACCAGCAATGGACCACGAGATATTTCAATAAGAGGGTTCGAGACCGAAAGTTCGGAGTGGGAGACCTGATTTTGAGACGAGTATTCTTAGCAACCCGAGATCCAGCAGCTGGGGTGCTCGGGCCGAATTAGGAAGGACCATACCAGATAGAGTCAATCATCCGACCGAGCGTATACAAACTTGCGAGATTAGATGGGAGCCTGATACCTCGAGCATGGAATGGCGAACACCTTAGACCATATTATCAATAGTGTAGAAGGTGTCGCCTGTAACCATGATTTTCTGTATTTAGTTTGTTTTTGAATTTCAAATAAAGGGTCTACTTTGTTTCACATGTAATTTATTTTTATTTTTTGCAAATCTCTCTTAATTTAATAACCTATGATCACACTCATAGGATATTAAGGGGGCATCATTGGTATACATACCACCAGCTTAAAAAAATAAAAAATATACATAAAGTACTTGGATATAACCAAGTACGCGATATTAGATAGATCAGACATAACCGAATTATCAAACACAAAGTATTTGGACATGACCAAATGCGCGAGCTTAGATAGTTCGGATATAACCGAACCATCAAAACCTAAATATCTGGAGTTAACCAGATGTGTAGACACAACAGGTTTGGAACAAACCAGCCAAATTATCGATCAATGATAAATGAGAGCCTAAACCTATTGCGAGATAAGTCAAAGTCGAGGCTGGAATATCTTAGAAATATAGTTTCGAACTCTTAACCTCGGAGCTAAAATACTGAGGATGAGGAAAAGTAACTAAAAAAAAAAAAAGATATAACCAAATCATTCATATTACATACCATATAAGTACTTTCGAGTTCATGGTTGGAGTAATATCCGACCTTGATAAATAACGAGGTCGGAAACGGATAATCCGAATAAACTATGCATGAATGCATCGAATTTCGAGCCTAAAATCCAAACTATGTTTGTATGCATAAATAAACATAAACGAGTTCATCAATTATAAGAATGTGCAAAATATTTCGAGCCAAGAAATGTAAAGCATGTAAAAAATTAAATTAGTTAAAGAAATTGTATCAGCCCCATGGGCGTAATTCACAATAATTACATAAGAGGACGCAGCCCCAATGACCGATCTCCCCGAGGTCAGACTCAATGAAGAGGAATCTCCTTGGCCTTCTCTGCAGCACCGGACCCCTCAGGACGAATAGCATGACTATCCTCCTGAGCTCCCTCCGAAACGGTACCTGGAGCAGCCTTATCCTTCTCGAGCTGCTCAGCCTTCTCTTTCTCGAGCCGTTCAGCCTCTTCCTTGTCGAGCCGAGCATTCCATCGTTCGAGGAAGGATGCCTCGTGGGGACCCAAAAAACTGGTGTCCAGTTCTTCGTTATAGGCCCACATCCGGTACATGGCTGAATCGACCGCCGTTTCCTTCTTTTCTTTGAACTCGGCAGTAAGGCGGGTTTTGATATCCTCCATAAGGTCGAGGGTGACGGCCTTATCTTCCTCGAGCTTCTTATTGGTCTCCCGAAGCTGGATGTTATCTCTCTTTTGCTCCTCGAGTTCGTTTGTCAGCTTTCCAAGCTCCTTGGCCATTTCCTCACGCTCCTTAACCACTGCCTCGAGCTTAATGTTCGCCGCCTTCAGGTCATCATTCGCTCTAAGGTGGAGGTCCCTCTCCTCTTGGGCGAGGGTCCTGCTCGAATGGACCTCGCTGTTCAGCTCGTAATTGAGCTGGGCAGTGAAAGCAAGAGCCTGAAAAAAGGAAGAAACCATCATTAGCCTCGAGACAGTATGAATGTAAACAAAGGGAATATAGGATACTTACCGCGGCAGTGTGCTCGATACCCTTCTCGTACAGGACAGTGCGGTCCCGAGTGCCAGTTAGACACTGCCACTGAGGAGCCTCGAAATTGCCGTAGCTCTGGCCGATCCGGGACATTACATCCGAGATCAGCGTAGATCCGTGAGGACCGGCAGCATTATCCACCACATACGAATCCATATGGGTGGAGATGGTTAGCTTCTGAGCTCGGGAAGCAGAAGGTCTTTTGGCGAGCTGGGTAGAAGGCATTTGACCCGCCACAGGAGTTTGGGATTCGACCACGGCAGCG
Source organism: Humulus lupulus (assembly GCF_963169125.1). Lineage (NCBI taxonomy): Eukaryota > Viridiplantae > Streptophyta > Magnoliopsida > Rosales > Cannabaceae > Humulus > Humulus lupulus. Next base: position 59,611,163 of record NC_084800.1, read on the forward strand.
ATACCAGTCTGCGAGGCCGGCGCCACCACAGAGACGACGGCCTGCGAGGGTGGTATCGTCGTGGGGGCGTTAGTCTGGCCAGTCGACGCAGCAGCAGAGCTCGAAGCCGGCGGGGGAGGAGGAGGCGTTTTCCTAGATTTCTTGGAGCCTTTCCCAGGCTGGCTGGTTTTCAGTCCCCCTGCCCTGGGGCGTTTGCTCCTCTTGGCACCCGCATTGTCGATAAGGGTGTCGAGGTCGGAGTCCATATCGCCTGCACAAATCATCACAGTGAGTCAGTAAAAGAAATACAAGTTACTTCAACACTATATATAGAGTGGTGGAAGAAAAAACCTAACTGGAACTTTCCCCCGAGCTTGAGCTTGGGGACCATGAAATTCCCCCGTCTTCAGAAGAGGCGGGGGGAGGGCCTTCCCTATAAGTTGGTGATAACCTCGAAAGGTCCCTATAATCATTGGTCCCATACTGCACAGCTATCCCATTCCACATCTCGTCCGTGGTATACATAGTGTCGTATTTCCCGAGCCCACTATCAAACCTATGGACACAGTCATCTACCCAACTCCATATGTAGAAGTGGTATCTATCCTGTGGGCACGAGACTAGTCTATTGGGCCTGTGTTTTAATAAAGTGGGGGACCACATTCGCGAAGTAGGAAGGGTTTTACCTCCATCGGAGTCCGAACTCGAGGCTTCATCATTGGCCTCGTTCCCCGACCGCGGACTTCTCGAGCGAATTGGGAGAGATGCTTTCCTTTCCCTCCTCGGAGGAAGGATGCCTGTGGGCAGAGGCACTTCCTCCCAGCGTTCATATTTGTTACTGGACCAGTCAGAGGTTGACTGGCCCTGTCCCAACAACCCACAAGCTCGTAGCTTTTCCTCATGTAGCAGAAATGAGAGAGACCTCCTGCCATAAGGGAGTCGGAGCAGGCTCTCTCTGTGCTCCTTCATTGTCTCGTCAGGGGTGGGACGCTGAAAGTTAGCTGAAAGGCGAGATACACTTCAACTAAACATGGATTCAAGGGCTAAAGATTCGAGCTCAAAAATAGAAAGTAACGAGAATACTTACGAATCCGCCTAAACGAACGATGTCGAGACGGGAACAGACCGTCTGTCCAGAAAAAAGCCCTCTTGAAGTCAGGGGGATGGTTCGGAAGGTCTTCAAAGATCTTTGTCTCTTTGGGGTAGCTCGAAAGATAGTAGAAACCATCTCCTCCCCGAGCTCGGGAGGGATTACTCTTCAAGCAAAAGAGATATAAAATCTCTTGGGGTGAAGGTTCTGTCCACCCCTGCTCGTGAAACAAGGACCTCAGGGCAGACAGCACCCTGTATGAATTGGTGTTGAGTTGGAATGGAGCCAACCCAACGAAATCGATAAAGTCCCTGAAAAAGGACTTCAGGGGCAACAAAGCTCCTGCCCTTAGGTGTTCCTGGCTCCAGGCCGCGTATTTCACACTGGAATCGCGGCCCCCAGGAGCGAAACAGCTCCGTTCATGCCTTGTTGGAGCTCGACACTTCAGTGTGTCCAACGAGCTAAGGCCATGAATGGCCAGGATGTCAGTTATCTGGTCGGAGGTGGTAACCGAGCTCTGGTAGAATTCGGCTTCAAACATCTCCCTCCTAGGCTGCGAAGACGAAGGCTCCGCCATTAAGGAAAACTGAAGTTCCCCCGGGTGGTATGCTACCGTGACTTTCAACGCGGGGTCGAGGGGAACTGGCCTAGGTCCGGGGTTAGGCTCCGGATAGATGGCTTCCCGAAGGACCCTTCTCTTCTTTTCGATGACCTCGTCAATCTGGCGGCGATAGTGGGCTCGAATGTCTTCTTGCTCGCGTGCGATCTCGTACTCTTTAATCCGACGCTGGTTCCGGACAAAGACCGATTCCGGGCTCGGAGATTTGGGCTCGTAAGGGATTGCTCGTAATGACCCCCACCGTCTTTCCAGATTCTGTGATATCTAACGAGAAAGAAAAAATGGTGAGGGCCATGCATACAAGGATCACGAACTCGATAGGATGAGCTCGGATATCTAAGGACAAGAAGTTAAGTATTTAGACCCTTGCTAAAGAGTCAGAGCGTGGCTTCCACAGGAAGGGAAAAGGAGCGTGGATGATTTCTTTTTGAAAATCCCGAAATTCAAGGGAAAGGAGAGTGGCGGTTAGCCAGGAAAAGCGTTTTTGGTTTTCGTGTATTTGTCAAAACCCATGTTTTTATCCAAAAGCTTAATGAACAAGAAACGCTGCCTAAGAACTTCAAAACCCAGAAAATGGGAACCACATTCAAACGTCGAAACTGGGTATAAACCAGAGACGAACATCCAGAGTGGAAGTCCAGAAAGCCTAAAAACCTATCGGTTCAAAACCTCCTATCGCATCATGCTAAGAACACATACTAACGTACACAGCAAGCACAGTATAAAAAGAACAACAAAAATGGCGTACTTACACAGTGATGGTGAGTGCAGCGAAATCGTCGAGTGGAGAAGAGGTTGCAAGAAAGAACTCACTGACTCGAACAGACCAGGGTTCCTTTGTTTTTTGGGTCGAGAAAACATGCACGGGATGGAAGCTTCTTAAGAAAGTTTCTGGCTTTCTTGTTTTTTTTCTTTTCTTTCTGGTTTACAATGAACAAACGTAAAGAAGAAGACGAAGAGGAGATCTTATATATATAGGTGGGAAAACTGAAATCGATCAGGAGCGTTGGTTAAAATCCTCAACAGATCGAATGGAGGGGAATCGGTGATAAGATGGCGCCGAAAAGTTGCCAAACGAACGATCGTGGGCGTGTTCCCAAGGTACTCAAGTACCTAAGGTGAGCAATACCCATCTGGCACGTGTCCATTTTTAAGAGTGTGACGGTATGGTTCCCAGAAAGAGTAGTTCAAAAGTTTCCTTCTCTTAGGACTCGAACAAATACTTTTGAGGGGGCAAAATGTTATATCCAGATTTCGAGCCATAGTAAATATGACCTCGAAAGCTGAGTTCGCATTAAATGGTCTCGTGAGGGTTAGGGTATGCTCTACGATTGTAAATCGAGCCTGCAAAGTATGATACATGACCTCGAGTGTAGTGACCTCGAAATGATCTCGATATCGAAAGGTAGCTCTGAGAGCCCCTCATCTTCAGGAACAACTTCGGAGCAGGGATCTCGAGCTCGATATGCTATCTCGAAAGCAATGTTAGCTCGGGAGATGTCAGTGGCTCGCACAATGACGTGAAACCTGAGATGCTGAAGCCTTGGAGATACGCTATGATCACCTTGAATATCAACAAGTATTGTAGATATGAGATGTAATCCTCATTTAATGATGTAAATCCCCAAGAATCGTGGGATATTATTTAGTCAGTTATGCGTTTCCTGATCTTTGGGGAAAGTTTCCTTTTATATCTGATTATTGGCATTTAAAGCCATTTATTTTTATTCACAAAAGAGTAACTACCCAAAATATGTGGGATAGTATTCTGCATCCTTCTCTATAAATAGAGAAGTCATGCACCATTGTAAAGGACCGAAATTCTGATCCTTGAGAGAAAACTCTGGAGAATTCATGCTAAAGAATTGTTCAGAGACAATCTTGAGATTAATAACAGAGACTCGTGGACTAGGCAGATTTAACTGCTGAACCACGTAAAAACCGTGTGTCTGATTCGTTTGTTTCTTTTAGCCATTGTCTTTAATTGTTTACGTGCTCTCTTCTTTTATCTGTTGACGAAAAACGGCGTCAACACTTTTAAAATAACAAATAACACCATTCACAATATATTAAAAATGAGTAATATGTGTACTCAAAATATATATAAAAAATATGATTTATTAAACTAAATTATTACATCACTATTATCATTTTTTTAGTCTGGCAAGGGTGTACCAAACCACATTTCTCATTATATTCAATTTTGTTCCAATGGATAGTCTGCTCCCTCTCATTAAATATATGTATGGATTTTATTGTAACAGTACAGTGTCAAGAGGTTCTCGTCGTAAGGATTGGCTTTTCGGAATGAGATCAAAAGTTATAATATTAATATAAACATAAAATCCAGGCAAGGAGCTTTGACTGGTCTTCGTGCAAGTGATCGCAACGTGCTTGTTTTATTGCTACAAATGAGGCCTAATTAAACAAAGCCCAGGGAGGACACTATACAACGTACCGCAGTAGAGAGTCCCATCAAAAGCTGCATGCACATTGACTGCAGTAATTAAAAATCTACTTGATTTTGACATTTAGGAGAAAGAGAACCAAACCACCATGGACCAGCAAGCACGTGATATTTCCCCTACACTCCTGCTACAGCCACGTGACTCCATGAGAGGTGCTTGCCAAGCTGGGTTCTTTTTTTGTTTTTTGTTTTGGTTTACTTTTAAAGTTAATAATATTCGAAAAGGGTAATGACAGCAACTCAAACCCCATTAATTTTTCATCATCTTTATCCAGAAAAAAGAAATTGTAAAAGGATACAGCTTTTGCCTCTATTGTAGCACTTTTAGTAGCTCCTCAACGTGCTCTCTCCCTCGTGGCTTTCAAATACCTCGAAATCAATGACTCAATGCCCCCACCATAGACTCTGTCCCTGCCTCACATTTTCTCACTTCCTCCACTCCACTCTGTTGAATTTTTAATAATTTAAGGCCTAAGCAAGAGTTATTTGACGTACTTTCTGACACAATCCACCACTGTTTTCCATGTCACAAATACGAACCAAGAACACCCAACCATAGACTTAGCCCTTAGTTAAATTCTATTTCTATCTTCTCAAAGAGGGAATAATATTGATGCTTTGATTGAATCTATTGTAGTTTTTCCTCAGCGCCAGCTCTTCAGTGAGACGTCACACCCTCTTATCTCTCTCCCTTTCACTTGAATTAAATATCTTTCTCTTTCACTGAGTTCAAGAGCTGCGCACTACCCTACAAAACTTGATCACTACATGATATCTTTAACCGGACTCATATACTGTGTTCTGGCTTTTCTGTGATCTTTCATTGATTAAGAGCTGCAAATGCAGCTGGGTTTATCCTTGTTTTCTTTTTCTGATGGGGAAGAAAGGAGGCTCGTCATGGTTGACCGCTGTGAAAAGGGCATTCAGATCTCCTAATAAAGAGGACGACTTAGAAAAGGTCTTGTTTTTATGTGTATCTTTCTTCTTGTTGAAAGGGAATATCTTTTGGTTACCACTTACCTCGCAGATCAGTATATGGCGGTTTTCTAATATTTTTTCTTGTGCAGAAAAGAGAGAAACGACGGTGGATTTTCAGAAAGCCAACAAATCAACAAGAAACAGTGACACAGCAAAATCAACAAGAACCGAGTAATACTACGGCCCATGTATCAGTTTCGACTGAGCAAACGCATGCACTTGCTATGGCGGTGGCCACTGCCGAGGCTGCAATGGCCACGGCTCAGGCGGCGGTAGAGGTGGCTCGGCTTTCTAGGCCTACTTATCAAGCTAGAGAACATTATGCTGCTATTGTTATACAAACGGCTTTTAGGGGATACTTGGTAAGTGAATAAATAGATCTAAAAACCTCTGCTTCTCTCCCCAGATTGTAAAAAAAATCTGAGAAACTGCAATTTTGAATGATTTGCTTTGTTTTTGTGTGCTTAAAGGCAAGAAGAGCTCTTCGAGCGCTTAAAGGGCTAGTGAAATTGCAGGCTTTGGTGAGGGGTCACAATGTGAGAAAGCAAGCTAAGATGACCCTTAAATGCATGCAAGCTCTGGTTAGAGTTCAGGCTCGGATACTGGATCAACGCGTGAGGCTCTCCCATGACGGCAGTAGAAAGTCAACATTCAGTGACACCACTAGCGTATTTGATTCGCGGCACCTTCAAGACATCTCGGACAGAAAATCCATGGTGAGTTTCATTGGAAAAGCAACATCCTTCTCTTCAAGATAAAATTCTTAAAAGCAGTCAAAAACTTCGTGTTCGTCTTCGTTACAAACTTAAGTGGCTTTGATTTTTATGGTTTTACTTTGAATCAGTACTTTTCTTCCTTACCTTGGTTTCAAATAAAAGTACTGGGAGTAAGTAAGTACCTTTGGCTTAGACGAAGGCTAAAAATATTAAAACAATGCTTCCAAACTCTTATTCTAACGACTTTTGACTGTTACTTGTCATGCATCACAGTCGAGAGAGGGAAGTAGCGTTGCAGATGATTGGGACGAACGGCCTCACACTGTCGAGGAAGTAAAAGCCATGTTACAACACAGAAAAGAAGCTGCAATGAAGCGTGACAAGAATTCATCCCAGGCTTTCTCTCAACAGGTTTAATTTTACTAACTTTCTCTCTTTTTTTCTGTTACTTTTCTCTGTTTCATTCAACCTCTACATGAGCTTAAACTAGTGCAATTTTTACAACTCTCAATTAAAAAGATATGGAGAAATGGTAGAAGCCCTTCAATGGGCAACGAAGATGAGCTTGAAGAGAGACCAAAATGGCTTGACCGGTGGATGGCTGCAAAACCATGGGAGACCAGAGCAAGAGCTTCAACTGACCAGAGAGACCCCATCAAGACCGTCGAAATGGATACCTCCCAGCCTTATTCATATTTAGCTCCCAATCTTAGAAGGTCAAATCCCAATTACCACCAACATCAGCAGCATCAACAACAACAACAACGACAAAGACCCAATTCACCTCTCCATAGATCTCACCAAAATCAGCACCACCATTCCCCTGTAACGCCCTCACCATCTAAAACTAGGCCTCTTCAAGTACGATCAGCCAGCCCTCGTTGTGGGAGGGAAGACAAAAGCTTCCACACATCTCAAACACCTAGCTTAAGGTCCACCTACTATTACAATGGCCGAGTTGGATCAACATCAACAAGCTCTGCTAGTGCTAATGTTGGCCCCACAGTACCAAATTACATGGCTGCAACAGAGTCAGCTAAAGCTCGGGTTCGGTCTCAGAGTGCTCCGAGGCAGAGACCGTCGACGCCGGAGAGGGAAAGAGGAGGTGGGTCTGCGGCGAAGAAAAGGCTTTCTTTCCCAGTTCCGGATCCTTATGGTGGTGGAATGGTGTACGGAAGTTATGGCCATAATAGCTTGAGGAGTCCGAGCTTTAAGAGCGTTACCTGTTCACATTTGGCTGGAGTGGAACAACAGTCTAACTATTCATCTTGTTACACTGAGAGCTTCGGTGGTGAGATTTCTCCTTCTTCAACTAGTGATCTAAGAAGATGGCTGAGGTAATTAATAAGCTTTGAAGATCAAGTTAAATGACACTTGTTAGTTTTCATTTTCTTAATTTATTAGTTTGTGATTGTGATTTAGTTGTAGCTTTCAGACCCCACCAAAACGATTGGGTTTAGTCTTTTAGAAATTGTTGCTTTTGTGACAGAAAACTCACACATCTTCACCAATCATTAGCATCATCATTAGTTTTTCTTCTTAAAGAGAAGAACTACTATATATTAATTAGTTTTCACTAATCATTTTTTTTAGTTTGAGATTGTGATTAAGATGTAGTTCTCTGACCTCCCCACAAGACCAGTAGATTTTTCAAGTCTTTATATATATAGAGATTGTTTCCTTTTGTGAATGACACTCCCCTTTGTTATTATTATTGTTATTATAATGTTTTTCATAAGAATTATTGATCGTAGCTTTTTTCGTTTCTTTCTAAAGGCCTTATCTTTTACCATGATCATATGCCGCTGTTCGCAGCTTTGGGTGACACCAATAAAAGAACTGACTACACAGGACCCCACGATTCTTTCTTATCACCAAAGTCTCTTTCTTCACAGAAATTCATAATGATAGGGCCACCAACCTTAGCACAGTGCAATTTAGTAATGGCACTAATACTGGACCTTATCTGCCTCTGGCCCTCTCTGTCTAGTATGAATAGTACGCCTTTGTAACTGTAGCTATCTGTAGAGCGTACTTGAATGGTAACTAATAGAGAAAATCATTGGAAATTGAGATTAAATGCCCTTTTAAAAGTTGTATCCCACTCCAAGTCCAACTAAAAATAATTTACTGGAGCTTGGAGGAGTTGTGTTTTCCAAGTTAATTTAAAGATAATAATTGAAAATAATAATAGAGAATAATCCGGTGCCTTTGCAGCTAGCATTTAGAATAAGTGTTATGTTAGTGTTCAAGAAGAAAAGTCAATTGAATTTTGCCAAAAGGAAAATCCAACCAACAAACACCAAAGGCAAATTCATCAATCTTTGACTGTGTTGCATGTAGACCTTAAAAGTCATATGAAATTAATGGACCTGCTAAGAAGTTCATTGATTAATTATTCAAATATAAAAGCTTCAATAAATCTCTACGATATATTCCACAGAATTTTTAAATGAGACATCTAATTATGTGGTACATTTATTATTTAGGCTTTAGACATGGGTTGTCTAGTTTTCTTTTGTGCAAAGGTTTTCTTCTACGAAATTAGATGAGTGACAATTTATTTTATTCGTTACTTTGTTTCTAAAATTAAGATTTCGAGGAGCGCATTTTGTCAAATAATGCCTATATCGAAAATTATATCATTTTTTAAAAGAACCAATTTGGTACTCTAATTGAATCCCTTGTACACTTACTTTATATCTTGAGCTCAAATAGCTTCTTAGTGATTTTTATTTTATAAGATTATTGTTGAACCATTTTTTTTTATCATTCTTATTATTAAAAAAATAAAAAGAAGAATGAAAAAAAGAATCGGTTAGAAAAAAAAAAGAGAGAAGAGAAAAGAAAAAGAAAAAGAATAATTCAAATTTTCTCTCCACTAACCAATAACTTCTCACCACTAATCACTCCCCACTCTTCTTTACTCCACTTCTTTCATTATCTGACCGAGAAGAAAACTCTCTCAATTGAGAGAGATTACGATTAAAAAATACAGTTAGACAAAAATATAGAGAAAGTTAGTTTTCATCTTCATTTCTACAAAGTACGTATTTAGGGTTTGCTCTTAATTTCTTATCTTTATTTTAAACATCTTTCTTTTCCAATGGATTTTTTTTATTTTGTCTTTGGTTTACTCTGACATAGGTTTTATAAGCCACAAAGGCTTTATAAGCTACAAAAAGTCTTTAAAAGTGAGATATAACGATCTTTTGTCTTCAAAAGTGAGATATTACGATATAATCAAAGAGGAAATGAGAAAATCTTATTTTTACATGTTGTTATGCTGCTCAAATTCACTTAAGATCAAAAATGAATTTTCATATTTGTCATGATCTACTTTGTTCTAGGTTTTTTAAGCTATAAAAGGTCTTCAAAAGTAAAATATAGTCATGAATCATAAAATTCTTCTGGTTATGCTCTCAAATTAAAATAAGAGTACAAGCAAATTTTCTTTAATTTTATAAATCTCAACGTTGGTATAATAACATACATCAACAATTCGGTTCAACATGGATGTTTACATAAAAAAAAAAATCCAAAACGCTAATTCAGACAAAAAATTATATGCCCAAAAAAAAAAAAATTCATATTCGCATAATGTATATGCTATATCATATATGCCTAACTAGAACTAAATATGATGATTACACATATATTCAAACGTGGCATTCAAGCCTAAGAGAAGAAGAAAAAAGTTTGAAATATATGAAATTTATCATATTTATATTACATATCAATGTATGCATATATATATATATATGGATGCGTGTATTTTTTTACTACTTATAAATAGTTACTTTAATATTAATTATTAGATTAAGATTAATGAACTATATTTATAGTTGTTAATTAATATTTCTAAAAATAAATTTTCATTTTTTCAAATTTTTGGAAGGGTTACCTGATAAAAAATATGTATTTATGATGAAAATATAATATTGTAAACTTTTTCATTTTTCAAATGTATGTAAATTTCTAAATATAGTTAGTGTCTTTCTTTGATTGGAAATAACATTAATTATGACAAAAAAAACTAAATTCAAAATTAATTTAGAAAAAAAATATTTACCTATTGGTGACTTGGTATACCAAGTCACTATGTACCACATATCATAATTGTTAGTACCCATCTATATGTAATAATCATTGAGAAGTCTTTCATATATATATATATAAATGGTATACAAAATCTGAAACATCCAAACAAAGCATAGTGCCAATGATGAAAGACTATATATATATCTCTTTTATATAAAAAGTGTGTAGATAATAAAAATTCTTAGTTTTAACGGATTTTTTTTGTTAATTTTAACGGAATATTCTTACATTTAACGGTAGAATGTAAACACAACTTAAACTTAAAATAAAATAAAATAAATAATTAAACAAATTAAAATATAATATTTTTGAGATATTTTTCCATGATAATTATTTAAAAATAATAAAACCATATATTTTATAACATTAATAAAATTTAATTAAACTTAAACTTATTAATATTATATTAAACATATAATATATAATTTTTTGTTGTCACTGCACGTTTACCCAAAAAATACCTACTTACTGATGTGGCAAAATTAGAATGCACGTGGGTTGCACGTGACTACTTAGTGATTACATCCAGATCGACCAGCGACCAGAAGAGACGTTGCTCGATGGATTTAAGAAAGATGTTGAACAATACGGCAGAAAATGTGCTGACATATGTGACTAGGCCTGGTCGTGGTAACGAAGCCAGAGTACAAATACAGTTATAAGTAAGATATTTCTAAAATATTTGACGCTATTTTTATGTAAATATTATGATTTCTGTTATTATTTTAATATGCTTGAATCAAAATGTAGACACGACCCATTGACCCATATGTATATCCTTGAGTCTATAAATAAGACTCAAGGGACTCATTGAAAGCGGGGAATAATTGGTATTTAGAGAGAATCAGTGTTTTATATACACAAACTTTTGTATCCTTTTTGAGCATGTCAAACTCAATAAACCTTAGTTTACTGATCGTAGGTTTCATAGTACATCAATAAAAATACTAAATGGAAGTAGGTTATACTAATATCTGGGGCCGAACCACTATAAATCCTGGTGTCATATAGTTCTTGCATTCAGCTTACAAATCTTTATCATTTTGGTTACTCCGTGTCGTTGGCTAAATCATCAATCAACATTTTGGTGCTTTCATTGAGAGCTGAACTCAAGACCTTCGAGAAAATCAATGGCGAAAACAACCAGGAAAGCAAGGTAGACTTCTGAAAATATGCCAAATTGTAATGACCCACTACTCTAGACTTTTGGACCATCAACGAAAACTATACATAAATACTAATCCTTAATAAATCTTTACAAGTGAAAAGACCATAACTTTATTAAGAAACTTGTAAAAATAAAAGTTAAACTTACATAAAATTCAAGTTAGGATATGGGATCCCATTGCTTTAAAATCAAAACATGACATAATTAAAAAGAGATTTACATAATAAAATGCGGAAAATACATGTAAAAACCATAAGAAACAAAACTACATCCTCGAATCGAAACGCTTGGCTCTTGAATCCATTCCGCCTCAATACACATACTCCAAGCTTCTAAGAACCTTTCCCCGCCACTAAGACTATTTTCCTGCACATATAAACAAAAAGGAGTGAGCCTAATGCCCAGCAAGGAAAATCTAACACATAGTCCATATACATAAATTTCATAAAAAAACATAAAAACATAAAAACATAACATAACACTTATATCACATACATACTATAATGACCATTATTACTTGGGGTCCCATAAACTAAACAAGTCATATGTCCATTAGATTAGTGGGGTCCTGCTAGCTAAGCAGGTCATATGCCCATAATCTATTTGGGGCTTGTTAGTCATATGGGTCATATGCCCAAGTCTACAAACATACTTATCATAACACTTTTCATAACATAAAAATCATAAGATAACATATAAAAACATATAACATATAACTTCTATCCTATTTTCCTTACCAAAATACTGGAATATGAGGACAGAGTTGGGACTTTGGAACACTCCTAAAAACCATTTATAACAGGGTGTGTAAATTGAAGAAAAGGGATGAAAAGAATGGAAGGACTATATCATTGAGAATATACTTACCAAAAACTTATGTGCAAGTTCTTAGATTTCCTAACCAAAATAAAGAATAAGGTTAGAAGGCTGAGTAGAAGACTATGAGAACTTAAATAAAATAATATCAATTGAACTAGAGTGTGGAAATACCTTGAAGACTTGTAAGACAAATCTAAACCTTGAACCGAAATGCTATGAAACCTTACTTCCCAAGTGTTTGATAAGCTTATGATGATCAAGCTTATAATTCCCAACCCAAGTGTTTACACTCTCACTGTAACGCCCTGGCTACCCCAGAACAGTTACGGTGAACGGTGGACCGGAAATTTGACTCGCTACCCGAGTCCTTTGGTCAAAAACGTGCTCTAAGCGTAATTAACAGGTTAAGGCATAAAACCAATAAAAAGGAAATGGAGATTTTCATTACAAACTGCTCTGCAGAGCTAAACAAAACATTTACAAGTTGTTCTCAGTACAAAATGGTCACTACTATTGTAAAGTTACAGTCCCGCCGACCTAAGCGGCAAAAATAGGGTAAACCCCCTAGTTCCTCTGAGAACACCTTGACCGTGGTGGTCAAGCGGCTGCATATGTACACACCACCACATCAGCTCTCCACTCAAGGCTAGGTGAGCTTCTCTTTCTCTTTACCTGCACCACATAGTACCCATGAGCCAAGGCCCAGCAAGAAAACATAACACTTTATATAAACATTATCAAATGATTGTCATTATAAGCACACTGAGCTTAAAGCTTCAAACAAATGAGTGAACACCACATGAGGAACGGGTTCTGGTAAACCGCACTGGGTGACTGCCATGCATGTCACTAATTCAAATGGGAGAGTGGCTGCTGAGTAAGCCACTAGCCTCCAAGCGCTTATTTCATTCACCGACCCTTGGGGTCGGTCTGGCATTAATGCTCTTTGAGCCATTCAATGCTGATAATCGATTTGATCAAATCTTGTTGGCTTGCGTGACACACGCTAAGGCCGTCCTGACTAATAAGTCAGCTCAACATGATCAGTGCCCAGTACCACTGCCGAACCTGACTAATAAGTCACAGCTTCACAGTTGATACTAGCACCCTTGCCAAACCTGACTAATAAGTCAGTGCAATGCACAAATGAGCAACATATGCTAAGCATTCCATATACAATCCATGTCCATATTCTCACATCCCACATGCCTCATGAATATCTATGCATGTCACACTTGGGGTGCAGTTTTCTTACCTTTGATTCGAGCTAGAACGAACAAGAGAACGACCCTTGAGAACGGTTTAGCTTTTAGTCCTTTAGCGGTTACCTAATCACAACACATATGGGATACCATCAATAATCAAGATAATCAAGGGTTCTCAAACCAATATCTAGCCTCCAAGAGATCAATTCAAACTAATCCAAGTAGTAAGGACACTCCCAAGGCCTAAAACTAGGTTCCCGGGGTCAAAACGAGCAAACGGGGCGAAAACAGGGCAAGGGCTGCGGCCCTAGCACCTTGGGCCGCGGCCCCCAGAGTTCCCAGAGGCAAGGGCCGCGGCGCCCAGCAAGGGTAAAGACTCCACCTGCTTCTTCAAAGAAGGGCCGTGGCGCCTCAAGAACAAGGCCGCGGCGCTCCACCCTGGGCCATTCCCAACCGCGTTTCTAACACTCCAAAGCCTCCAAAATCATCCCTAAACATTCCCCAATCATCAAAACAAAGTTCCCAAGCTCCCACATGCATCAAAACCCTCAAAACCCAAGGTTCAAACGGATCGGAAACTCAACAATTCACAAAATCAATTCAAAGCTTAAAAACTCAGAAAAACTCAAAACTTAAACTTCGATTACCTTCGATTGGGTTGTTTTCTGTCGAATCCTTCGGTTAAGAAGCTTCTAATCTTTCCTAGGATCACTATGCCTCGATCCTCGCTCGATTCCGACTCCTAGAACTCAAGATTTCGTCAAAAAGGCTTAAACAGTAAAACGGACCTTGAAAATGGAGAACGAAAGGTTTTCTTATCGTACGTTCTATCTGATAAGCTACTTCAACCTTAAGTAACCTCAAATAAAACCTAATGCTCGGGGTCCCGAAAATACCCCCGGGGACATTATAGTCAAAACCTCCAAAATTCCACCCTGATCTCAAATATTCCCAATTTATCACCAAATGAACATTTCTATTACCCCAAAATTGACCCCGTTATGGTAAAACTGCTAATCCACTAAAAATATCCGTCTCATGTCAAATAGCTCGAATATATCTCCATAATAATGGAATCTCATTCACAAATCAAGTTATGCACCCAAATACACAAATTACCATTACCATCATACCCCTGTAATGAGAAATATGGACTCGCATGCATGCATCTCACATCATATCTGAAGGTGAGGACAAAGCACGCTGGAAAGACTTGTCTTGGCTTGTAGGGCCAGTCGTCATTCCAGAAAGCAGCCATAGTGATGTGGGGCGTCAAATAATGGTATCAGAGCCTTGACCCAGCCGGAAGTGTGGCCGACGGGGACGTCGGGCCCGTAAGGGGGGGTGATTGTGACAGTCAAAATCCCGTGATCCGTAAGGGGAAAGACCGGGTAAGCTGTGCAATCCCACACCGCCTGGGGAAGGTCAAGTGTAATGATTCTAAGACTGTGTAGGTATGGGACTACACAGTTGAAGAAGGCTTAAATGGATTGATGGGTACTACCTATATCAGGAAGGTGCATATTCTTTTCGGTAGCCCATCACTTGAGAACTCCATGGTTAAGCGTGCTTGGCCTAGAGTAATCTAGGGATGGGTGACCTCATGGGAAGTTTTCCCAGGAAGTGTGCGAGTGAGGACAAAGCACGCTGGAAAGACTTGTCTTGGCTTGTAGGGCCAGTCGTCATTCCAGAAAGCAGCCATAGTGATGTGGGGCGTCATACTCACACTCACCTAGCAGCTTGCAGCCTCTGAACTTAGAGTAATAGATGAATAATGGCTGGGTACTAGGTCCTATTTATAGAGTTTAGGAATGAAAAGATCTCATTTAACTTGAATAAAAATAATGGCTTTTTAAGTGAAAATAATTTGAATTATCGTTTAGCAGAGGTTGAAGACTCGTTCAGAAAGGTGCTGGACTTATCAAGAGGTTGAAGGTTTGAATGGGAAACGATTTTGAAAACTTTCAAAATGTGCTGAGAGGGGCGATATATCGCTCCCCGTAGGCGATATATCGCCTGGGCCAGTATGCCCGAGGCACTCGTGCATCGTTTCGTGTTTTTCGTATCTTCGTGCTGCGATATATCGCCCCTATATCTGCGATATATCGGCATACGCTGATTATTTAAACACGAAATTACACATTTTTAGCTTAATTTGAATTGAGTAAACAGCCTTGACTAAACCCTTAAACGTTTTCAAAGCTGCTGACTGACCTTAGAGTATTCAAAATTTAACCTTAATAAATTTAATCCTCAAAATACTTAATCATTAATAAACCCATACATAACATGTGCTATAATCCTATTGGTTCTTATTTAAACCTTATAGTATACTAAATATTATCCTCAATATCAGTCATATTAATCAAACCTTAGGTTAAAATTAATATTCTTAAACTATAGGTTAAACTTATAAAATCTACAAGTACTACTATGAGTGTCCAAATAAATCCCGGTCTGAACCAAAAATCCACAGTCATAAAGATAATACTATTTTTACTATTATACGACTATCTAACTTAGCTAAGTAAAATTCTTGGACTCTACACAAATCAACCTCCTTTGCAAGATGTAGTGAAGGATGGGCCACAGGTGGAACTGGAAGAGGAGGAGATGGATGTTGAAACCTTGCGAACAACTTTGATTGTATTGCAAGAGGAATTAGCTAATCTGAGAGCTAATCAAGAGAATGTAGCTGAGGCAATAATGATGCAGCAAAGGGAGATTGACCGGCAGCGCCAAGAACTGAATGAGCGACAAGCTGACATGGATCGCTGACAGAGAGATGCCACTGCGGCCTTAGAAGCGGCCATTCAATTGGCATGAGGACAACTTGCACCTGTCACCCAACCAGATCAGCCACCCAATACTCACCCTCAACAAAATCCACATTCAGAGCATCCCCAGTATCTCCACAATCCACCATAACCAAGGAATCCTCAAGGACCAGAGAAACATCCCGCTGCTCAACAGGAGGGACCAGTCCAAAATCCTGAGCAGCAACCACCCTTTTGAGCTGGTCGAGATAACGCTTAGCAGCAAAGGCAGAATAGAGCTGAGCAGCATCCCAGAAGTCCTAGACGCCAGACAGCTGGGGAGCAAAACCCTCCTAGCAGGGGACAACGTCCCTCAGAAGGCAGAAGACAGGTGGATTCAGGCTCTGCGGTTAGAGGTCCCCCACGACATAGTAATGTCAGAGGACCTATCGACCGACGTAGGCCTCCCCTTGTCTATCAAGACATACCAACAGGGAGTGAGGGAAATAGTGCGAACAACAGGTCTCACACTCATAAGTCACAATTCAGAGATGACCATGATTATATTGAGGCAGACTCTAGCAGGAGGAACGCTGGTCGACAGTAAGAAAAGAAGGGTGAACGACAAAATCCTCCGCCAATGGAGAACCGGTCGATAAGCCAAAACACTAGGGGCAGCCTAAGCAACCCAATGTCTTTGACTGACTAGGTGCAAGCGAACAAAGGCGATGGGATGAAGACCTGAGGGATGTACTCAATAATCGAAGGGAAAAGCACGACGAGTACTTCCCCCCAGCTCCGGTCGCTCCAGCAATACCAAATGCTATATAAGCCCAAATAGATGCCTTGAATTAGACTGTGCAACAACTGGTTGGGCACAGAGCATCCCATATAAAATTTGATCGAAGGAAGGGAACCCCATTTGTTCATAGAATTGTTGTGGCAGAGACTCCAAGCAAATTCAAGATGCCAATTTTACCCATTTTCACCCTTTTTCATATAAAATTTGGTTCGTTGTTCACCCTTTTTCTCCCATTTTTTCCATTACTTTTGTCATTGTCGTTGGGCTTACCAGACCCATTGGTGGCTTTGGTGGGGTCTTCTCTCTTGCCCTGGTCATCCATAGGAGACTTCTTTTCATTAGCGATAGTTTCCTCGAGCTTAATATATTGTTCTGCTCGATCCAAAAATTCCTGAGTGCTCTTGACTCTATTCTTTTGCAAACTACTCCAGAGGGGAGAATGGCATTGTAATCCAGCCGTGAGTGCCATCATCTTTCCCTCATTTCCAAAAGTTTTGGCCCGAGCAGCTGCTCACATGAATCCCTGGATATACCCCTTTAGGGTTTCTCCCTCCTTCTATCGAATCTCAACCAGCTGATTGGCCTCTGTTGGGTGTATTCGACTAGCATACAACTGTCCATAAAATTCCTTCACAAACATCTCCCAGGAAACTATATTGGCCGAAGGGAACTTGAAACACCACTCTTGAGCAGATTAAGATAAAGTGGTAGGAAAAATCCTGCGCCGAGCATCATCTGACACATTTTGGATGTCCATCTGTATCTCAAACTTGTTAACATGACATACCTTTGGCATCTTCGCCTTGGTCATATTAACTATGATAGGATTAAAAGACTTACAAAGGCTGGGCCTTTGAAGGAACTCACAATGGGTGACTTACCTGTCTGCGAATCTTGTCTGGAAGGTAAAATGACCAAGCGTCCATTCTCTGCAAAAGGAGAAAGGGCCAAAGTACCCCTAGGGCTCGTTCATACTGACGTCTGTGGACCGATTAATGTTCAGGCAAGAGGTGGTAATGAATATTTCGTCACTTTCATTGACGATTATTCTCGATATTCATGTCTTTACCTAATGCAAAGAAAATCTGAAACTTTTGACAAGTTTAAAGAATTTTTAGCAATGGCCCAAAACCAGTTAGGTAAAACTTTAAAGATCTTGAGATCTGATAGGGGTGGAGAATATTTGGATAATCAGTTCCAAGATCATCTTACTGAATGTGGAATTCTGTCTCAACTCACTACCCCAGGAACTCCGCAACAAAATGGTGTTGCTGAGCGTCGGAACCGAACGTTGTTAGAAATGGTGAGGTCAATGATTAGTTATTCAACTCTATCACTGTCTTTCTGGGGGTATGCCATTTAGACCGCTAATGACATTTTAAATGTTGTACCGTCTAAGGCTATCTCCAAAACGCCTCTAGAACTATGGAATGGACGTGAACCTAGTCTACGTCATTATAGAATTTGGGGGTGTCCTGCTCATGTCCTGAGGAAAAAGGAAGGAAAGCTAGAATCGCGAACTGAGGTTTGCTTGTTTGTAGGCTATCCTAAAGGTACTCGGGGTGGTCTGTTTTATAGTCCAGTAGACAAGAAAGTGTTTGTTTCCACAAACGCTACTTTTCTAGAAAATGACTACATGAAAAACTTCAAACCTCGGAGTAAAATATTGTTGGAAGAAATGCAATCAGCAGGAAATGTTCAACCCATACCAATGCAAATCAACAAGAACGTTGAAGAAGAACAGACAGCTGGTCCAAGTCAGAAGTTACGGTGCCTCGTCGTAGTGGGAGGGTTTCTCGGAACCCGGAACGCTACGGGATGGATGGTGAAACCAATATGGTAGTAACTGACACTCGTGATGATGATCCATTGTCCTTTAAACAGGCAATGGTTAGTTCTGAAAAGGATTTGTGGCTCGAAGCCATGAACCAGGAAATGGAGTCCATGTACTCCAATTCCGTCTGGGATCTTGTAGAAGCGCCGATGGATTTTAGGCCCATTGGATGCAAGTGGATATACAAGAAGAAAAGTGGAGCTGATGGAAATGTTGAGACATATAAGGCTCGACTTGTGGCAAAGGGTTATACCCAAAGAGAGGGAGTTGACTACGAGAAAACTTTCTCTCCAGTGGCCATGTTAAAATCCATTCGCATACTTTTATCCATAGCTACAACTCTTAATTATGAGATTTGGCAAATGGACATCAAGACAGAATTTCTAAATGGCTTTCTTGATGATACCATTTATATGGATCAACCAGAAGGATTTGTAGTAGCTGGACAGGAAAAGAAAGTATGTAAGCTCAATAGGTTCATTTATGGTCTTAAACAAGCTTCACGCTCCTGGAACTTAAGGTTTAATGAAATAATTAAGACCTATGGTTTTGAGCAAAACGTCGATGAACCCTGTGTTTACCAACTAAGGGAAAATGATGTGAAAGTGTTCTTGGTACTTTATGTAGATGATATTTTACTCATTGGCAACAATGTCAAGAAATTATCAGACATAAAGAACTGGCTCGGGACCAAATTTCAAATGAAAGATTTGGGTGAAGCTAGTTACGTTCTCGGTATCCAGATCATTCGGGACAGGAAGAACAAGATGTTGGCGCTATCTCAAGCAACGTACATAGATAAGGTACTTGAACGTTTCTCTATGAAAAACTCGAAGAAGGGACTGTTGCCATCCCGACATAGAGTTTATCTTTCTAAGAAGCAGTCTCCACAGACTCCTCAAGAGGGAGAAGAGATGAAACAGATTCCCTATGCATCTGCAGTTGGAAGTCTTATGTATGCTATGTTATGCACTAGACCAGACATCTGCTATGCAGTGGGAGTTGTAAGCAGGTACCAGTCAAATCCTGGTAGACAACATTGGGCAGCGGTCAAGCACATACTGAAGTATCTATGAAGAACAAAGGATTATATGCTGGTCTATTCGGGAGGTTCACTAGACCCGATAGGCTACACTGATTCTGATTTTCAGACGGATGTCGATGACAGGAAGTCTACTTCTGGAATGGTGTTTACTCTTGGGGGTGGAGCTGTGATTTGGAGAAGCGTTAAGCAGTCTGCCATTTCAGATTCCACCATGGAGGCTGAGTGCATAACTGCGTCTGAAGCGGCTAAGGAAATAGTCTGGCTGAAGAAGTTCTACACGGATCTCGGTGTTATTCCAGGAATGGATAAACCACTCATATTGTACTGTGACAATAATGGGGCTATAGCAAATTCGAAAGAACCTCGAAGTCATAAAAGAGCAAAGCATATAGAGAGGAAATACCACATCATTAGGGAATATGTGTCCAGGGGTGAAGTCAAGGTGATGAAGATAGCGTCGGAAGACAATCTGGCAGATCCTTTTACCAAGAATTTGGCTGAGAGTGTTTTCGTGAAGCATGTAGAGGGAATGGGTTTGAAAAACATGTCTCATTTGTTTTAAAAGGGCAAGTGGGAGTTTGTTGGGTTTTATGCCCTTAATAAAACCATTTTTCTTATGTAACACGTTATTATTATCAATAAAAGAAGTAGAAATCATTTTGTTTATTCAATTGCATTGTTCGCTTGTTTTATTACATGTTTATTCAATTAATACAAACATTCATAAAATCCTGAACATATGGATAGTTACAATTATGGTGACTAGGTCACAGTGGATTATAGTTGTAATTATATGTTCAAAAGAACAAGTCCTAGATTAGATCAGTGCATTGGATTTTCACTGATTAGGAAATCTACGATATGATCTACTTACACATTAGGAGTGTGATGTCTTGTCCAAGGCATTGACCAAGTAGATATGATCGGATGTATTTGGTTACATCGGACTAGGACCGATATTGATTATTGATTGATAAATAAGTATCGTTGTTATCGAATCTAATCAATATCACAACGTTGACCATAGGTTAAGTCGATCTTAATTCTGAGTGATAATATTCTGCTAATTATATTATTTAAATCTTTTGACTTGTTCGTTACCAGCTTACCCTACGGTCTAGCCCATACTTACATCTTGGATATTTAGTAATGAAATTGAGTGGGAGTATTATTCATAGATATGAAATCTATAACTTCTGTATGAGAAGTGAACAGATGATTTCCTTAATTGCTTTGTTCAAAAGGTTAAATGATTGAGATCTCATTTCTGTGATTAAGTTCACGGAAATATCATTTATAAGGAACTTAGTGGGAGTTAAGGATAAAATACTGATGAGGGGTAAAACGGTAATTTTCACCCAGCTTGTTAGTAAGTCATTGATAGAGGATTGACTAACTGTAATGGTTATAACAATGGATAACGTATTTATGGTTTTGAAAATACGTTCTATGAATTCAAGAGTTCAATTCCGAGTCTATAGTGGAGTCACGAGGAATTAATAAGGTAGTGAAATTATTTGTAAATAAATTCACGGTAACTTGTTGGAGCTTGATTTCATGGATTCATGGTCCCCACATCACCTTTGAGTAAATCATCTAGAATGTCTCAATTAATTGATTTAATTATCAATTAGGATTTATAAAGTTGACTATGTCAATTTTAGAAAATTTACAGAGATATGAAATTTAGAGAATAAAAGAGAATATTTGGGTAAATTTATTAATATTGATAAATTGGTATCAATATAAATAAATAATATTAAATCAAGTTTCAAATTATAATTAGTTAATTTGAATAAGGATTTAATTAATTAATTAAAAATAAATAAATAAAAGGTTTTGAATTTAGGCCCAGTTGGGATTTAAATTCAAAACAAAGAGATTGGGCCCAAGTCCATTTATGGTAGCCCAAGGCTTTTATTTTTGTTTATTATTTTTAATTAATTTAAATTTAAATAAATCCCATTAAGTTGCCTATATAAGGAATATGATATCTAGGGTTTTCAATAGCAAGTCAATATCAGTTGATTCATTGGGTAAGTGAAAACCTAGACACTCTAATCCTTTCTTAGCCACTTTCTCTTCTTCTTTTCTAGATCTCTTTCTCATGTGTTGAGAACCAGCCCACACTAGTTCTAGATTGATCAAAGGCTTGGTGAGGAAGACTGTGTTGCTAATCTAGTTCAATCTCTTGATAATACTCTGCTACAGAAAGGAATTAAGAGTTAGAGAGATTGAAGGAAGGAGTTGTTCCAGTTCCGCTGCGTATTCGTAAGTTTCTACATCATTGTGTTTATGTTAATTTACGAATCTAATGTTCATATGTATGTCGTGTTATTCTATGTTTCTATTATGTGTTTGGAAATATAATAGGAAGCATGCATCTAGATTTAAATTTTAAGATCCTACATTTCATAGACCTTAATAAAGTCTGCCCGAAGGAATGTTTCCCACTTCCGAGAATTGACCAGATGATCGATGCTACACCAGGACATGAAATTTTATCATTCATGGATGCGTACTCCGGTTATAATCAAATTAGTATGCATCCACCTGATGAAGATCACACTAACTTTCGAACAGATACGAGACTTTACTGCTATAAAGTAATGTCTTTCGGTTTGAAAAATGCTGGTGCGACTTACCAGCAACTAGTCAATCATATGTTCAAAGAACTGATATAAAATAACATGGAAGTCTACATCGACGATATGCTGGTCGAGTCAAGAAAGGCTAAAGAACACATCAAGGACCTACAGGAATGCTTCAACATCTTGAACAAATATCATATGAAACTGAATCCTCTAAAATGTTCCTTTGGTGTTGGATCAGGGCAATTTTTGGGATTCATAGGAAACTCAAAAGGAATCGAAGCAAATCCTGAAAAAATTCAAGCACTGATCCAGATACAGTCTCCTACCAAAGTTAAAGATGTTCAAAGCCTAACCGGAAGAATTACGGCCCTAAGTAGATTCATATCTAAGTCAACGGACAAGTGTGTCCCATTTTTTAATCTACTCAGAGGCAACGAAAAATTTGAATGGACAGAGGAGTGCGAGCAGGCTTTTGAGGCGCTAAAAGCCCACATGTTGCAACCGCCAATTTTGTCCAAGCCGGTCGAAGGAGAAACTTTGTACATCACTTAGCAATAATAGAGTATGCTGCTAGTGCTGTTTTAATCAGAGAGGAAGAATACATTAAAAAAGTAGTGTACTACGTAAGCGAAAGTCTAGTGGAAGCAGAACTACGATATCCGCCCATAGTGCTTACCGACCAGCCACTACAACAAGTCTTACAAAAACTAGAAACCGCTGGTTGGCTACTAAAATGGGCAGTTGAGTTAGGACAATTTGAAATTTTCTATGCACCACGAGCAGCTATAAAGGGACAAGCCCTAGCAGATTTCGTTGCAGAATTCACCGGACTCCCTGCTAGCGAACCAATGATAGAGACTGATGCGTGTCAAATGTCGTATCAAATTTAAATATATTTTTTTATTCACTTACACTAGCTACTTCAGTATAGTGGTAAATAAGGGTCGAACCCACGAGGACTATGATCAAATTATTATTCAAAATAATATTAGACTGAAATTAAAAAGGGGTTTTAGTTTTAAAAGCTGAAACCATAAAATGAAATAAATATCAACGATTGAATAACTAAGGATATAACGATATTAAAGAAATAGTCAAGAATTACTCTCCACCTTCAACAATCAATCTATCAACAATGATGAATAATATTCCCTATTAAACTATTAACCCTGCAGATAACACTTAAGCAGTCAATTATCCCAGTTTCCCTAATATAATTAATTAAAGCTAAGTGCTCTTAATTAACCCTTTTTACCCAGCAATAAACCTATTAAGCATGCAATCTATTTAACCTAGTAAAAGCATTACACTTTGTGGAAACAGGTTAATCTAGGCAACAAATTCATTAAGCATGCAATTCATTTAACCTAGGTTCTATTTCTCATCACAATTAAAATACATGTCACAATCCTTAATTGCAATTTATCACTTTACTTAGAATCCTAAGCTATTAGGTGGATAGAAATCCTAAGATGATAGTAGAACAATGCAAAACCTTAATTAGTGGCCATCTAAACAAGATTTTACAAGATCCATGACATTCAAATAGAAAAATAGAAGCAACTCAATATAAGGAAATAAAAGGAATAAAATTCATCAATGCATTCAAGATCTCATGTCTAGGGTTTTGAAATAACCCTTAACTATAAAGAAAATTACTCCATAATCATATTCATAAACATAAATATTCAATGAAAATAAAAGAGTTTTGAGAAGAAAGAAAAACTAGATTGAAGAATATAGATGATGATGTTTTTTTCCTCCTCCTCTGCTGCTCTAGCCTCTAAAAATCGTAATCCAAAGTTTTGATAAAAGTTAACCCTAATCCCTTTTATAGCCCCCCAAAAATTACATTTAAAAATTGAAATTTAAGAAAAAATCGATCGCCGGCCGTGGCCAGTGATTCTTGGTGGCCGCGGCCACTAGAAAAATGTATTTTCTAGAAAATCGGGCTCCGGCCGCGACCACTACGTTCTGTCCCCCAGGTCGCGGCCGTAGCAAGTTTTCCCATTTTTTGGTTTTCTTCTGCTGCAGTGACCGAAAGTATTTTAAGCATAACTTCCTCGATATAACTCGGAATTGGACGATTAAAAAAGATATAGAAATCTAAGAAAAATATCTAAAATTTTTATTTCTAGGTATATTTCCAAAACAGTATTTAAAAGTTATCAAAATCAAGTGTGAAGTTTCAGACTTGTAATTCCGAGCTTAACCATTGCTTGTAAAACATCCCAAATTCATTCACTTTCACCCAAATGTCTTGAAAATCCTAAAAACATAAAATAAAATAATTAAACATATATAAATAAATAATCAAGTGCATAATAATAAAAGAATAATGAATTAAAAATAGACAAATTTGGTACTTATCAAAGACCAATGATCAAGATCAATGCCTTACCTCGAAGCTGTTCGTAGATGGATCTTCCAACGAGCATAACGCAGGGGCAGGGATGATTTTAATCACACCCGAGGGACATTGGTTTCATTGTCCGATTAGATTCAACTTTATGGCCTCCAATAATGAAGCCAAATACGAGGCGCTGCTTGCAGGATTAAGACTAGCCAAAGATAGGGATATAAAGTCAATAGAAATATATAGTGACTCCCAAATCAGATTATGAGAGAATATTAGGCTAGGGGTTTCAAGATGGTTGCTTATTTGAACAAGGCAAATGATTTATTGGCACAGTTTGAGAAGTATACTTTCCAGCAAGTACCTCTCGATCAGAATTCAAACGCCGATGCCTTAGCCAAATTAGCAAGCGCTAAAGATGCTGACGCTTTGAGCATAGTACCAGTTGAACGATTGTTGGCACCACGCATTCAAGTGAAAGAATCCTTGCTAATGGTACACGTGTCAGGCACATGGATGACTCCCATCATTGAATATCTCGAATAAGGAATATTATCGGCAGATAGGAATAAGGCGAGGACGCTTCAAAGACAATCAACTCGGTTTATTTTTGTCGATAGAGCCTTGTATAGACGAGGATAACTAATGCCTTACTACAATGTGTCTCTAAGGAAAAAGCTAAGAACTTGATGCAAGAAGTACATGAAGGTTTCTGCGGAGATCATGCTAGGGGGCAAAGTTTGTCAGAGAAAATTCTATGGCAAGGATACTTCTGGCCTACCATGATCGAATAATCTATGGAATTTGTTAAAAAGTGTGATAAGTGCCAAAGATTTTCCAAAATATCACGAGCATCCACAAATGAGCTTAAACAGATGCAAAGCCCATGGCCATTCGCAGTCTGGGGAATTGACCTGATCGGGTCTTTGCCTACGGGAAAATGGAATGTCAAGTATACAGTAGTTGTTGTTGACTAGTTTACTAAGTGGGCCGAAGCTGAGCCACTTGCAACAATCACGACCAAGAAAGTATTAGATTTCGTCGTCCAAAACATTATATGTCAATATGGGTTGCCGAAAAAAATTGTCTCAGATAATGGCACGCAATTTGACAATGAACTTTTCACTGATTTCTGTGAATGGCACAGTATTACAAAGAGTTTTTCGTCGGTCACCCATCCACAAGCCAACGGATAGGTTGAAGTTGTTAACAAAACTCTAAAGGACACACTGAAGAAAAGGCTCAAAGAAGCAAAAGGTGCATGGCCAAAAATACTTTGGTCGTGTAGAATATCTCACCGAACAAAAACATGCCATACGCCATTTTCCTTGGCCTATGGGTATGAAGCCATGTTACTTGTTGAGCTAGATCCACCATCGCATAGCAGGCTAACATACGAACAACGCACGAATAACCAATTATTAATGGAGTCTTGGACTTGGTCAACGAAAGACGCGAGCAAGCTCAACTTCGAGTTGCAGCTTACCAGCAAAAAGTCACTCGATATTTTAACTCTAAAGTACGCGAAAGAAAGTTTGACATGGGAGATTTTGTACTTAAAAAAGAGTTTTTCTCAACACTCGTGACCAGAATGCTAGAGTACTCGACTCGGATTGGGAATGTCCATATCAAATTGAAGAAACCCTTCAACTAGACACATATAAACTTGCTCGCTTAAATGGAGATCTCATTCCTCGCTATTGGAATGGAGAGCTCATGCGCAAGTATTATAAATGAACAATTCTTCTTAAAGAGTTGGCTTGTATTAATTTTACTTTTTACAAGTTTGTGAATGAGGGCTGGTCAGATAATGACTAGTCGCTTATAAGTGTAAGATCAAATTTGATCACTCGTACAGACACGATTTTGTCCATTTACTATGAGAAATAAAAGGAACTGTGCGCAACCAGTTATTCTTGCAAATTATTGTATTTATTACAAATACTTGCTCATTATGTGTGTTGTTTTGCTATATTATCATTAATTGTTTATAAAGTACGCGAGCCGTAAGGTTCGAACAAGACTTGGTCATGGCGAGTGACTGAGAACCTTAAGCTCCTCGATCACTTGGGGAGCATATAAGATACTAAGTGAGCAAAGCATATCAATAGACATAAGTAAACACACGAGCAAAATAAGAGAAAGCATACTACGACATAAGAGTATTTTTAAAAAAATTTAGTTAATTTTGTGTAATCTTAACAAACTATTATGCTAAGTTCGGTCATACGAGAAGATGTTTTAATAACAATGAGTATATTATAATATCACAAAGAGATGTCTTTACCCTACGAGCAATTGCTGCTCGGATGTGATTAAAATATTAAAAGGAAGAGGTTGCGTTAGGTAGCAAAATTGTCTTAACATTACGAATTGTTGTTCGTATGTTTTAATTAAATGAATAAAAAAGTTACTGTGCAGTTGGAGGAGAGTCTTCTTGAGACTGCTAGTCGACTGATGTTACAACGTCTTCTTCAACACCATCAATGCATGTCGCCAGAGAGATTTTAGGAGAATCCGAGGCGTTCTGGGCATTCTTTTCCTCCTCTTGGCGAGTAGCACACTTTGTGAGTTCAACTTGTCTCATTTGCTTAGGAAGATAGTCAAAATTTGCCTCTAGATTGTTCTTCCAAAATAAGTAGAAGCAGTTAAAGGTAGCTCCTTGGAACCTTTCCAGGTTTTCGAAATTTGTCTCCTCGAGCAGCTTAACTCATTCCTCCAGACCAGTAGCCTCATTCATGCTGGCCTCCAGATCTTCTTGAAGCTTGGCTGCTCCCTTATAGTTAGTCTCCGAAGCTTCTTTAAACTTCTCCTTGGTCAGCTTTTCTTGGCTCCTCTTCAGCTCCTCGGTTAAACTGGTAACTTTGTCTCCTGCTGCCTTAACCTTCTCCTCGCAGGTTTTGATTTCCTTGGCATGTTTTGCATCGTCCTCCTCGGCGCGATGCCATCCATTGTTCATGGTTTATCATACCCTACAAACAATAGAAGAATGAATTTTTTAGAGCTAATAAAAGGAAATGTTGTTCGACTAAAACAAAATACAGAAGAAACTTACACTCAGCTGTTCGTTGAACCCACGAGCAAGGAGCTGGCTAGGTTTCAACGCAGGAAGACAGGCAAAGGCCTCCTGGCTGCGACGGTGCTTAGACAATCTCTGCAGCTTGTCGTTTGTTGAGCTATAAGCATTGCTCAATAGATTTGCAGAAAAAGATTTTTCTGCCTGGTTGGTGGAAGGAGCAGTGCGAGGAGGAGGAGGAGGCGTAGTTGATTTAGAAGGAGCAGGAGCTGGAGGGTCCTCTGGTCGAGCTCTTTTTCTAGAGGGCTCTCCACTGCCTTCTCTACGGTGTTGTCTGCTCAACTTTTTCCTACTCGGAGGAGCGTTTACGGAGGCGTACATGTCGAAAGCATCGTCAGATGGCTTGACTGCAAAACAAAAACAAACGAGCAGATATGTTAAGAAATAGTTTGGCACAATAAAAGAATAATGTAAAGAGAAATTCTAAGTAGTATACCCAAACTATTATTACTGGTCATTACATTATTTAAAGAACTACTGCTACACTCACTATTTGCCTCGAAGAAGTCCAAGCTAAAACTACTGGTTGTACATTTAAAGTTGCCATCCCTATCGAATAAATGACCAGGGATGGACAGATTATCTAGGAGTGAGAAATCTATACCGTTCTTGTCTGAAGATTCAAGTACAGGACTGGTGTATTCAGGTAGTTTTTGTTTTCCCCTCCCATGTTAGGTAGGGGTATTCGCAGCTCGAGTACTAGGAGTTGGTTCTCGGATGGTCACTCTTGTCGGTCACCGCCTCTGGGGTTGTGACACATCTTGATGCTGCTCGGGGATATCTTGTCCGTTAGTGACCTCTCCAGTGGATTTTCTCACTTCCTGGTGAGGTGCTAAAAGGCCGACCAGCCTTAAATTGCTCTCCGTGACCAGCTTCTTGACGCTTTTTTCTATATTGATTATGTTGGCCAAGGTTGGGGCTCTTATCTCCATCTCTGGAGTGGGGTCTGGTCGGTACCATGGACCTAGATGCAGCACAAGACAACTAAGGACAAGGAAAGACGAAAAAATGACTAGTTAAAGGTCGATCAGAGATTAAAAGTTTACCTCCTCGTGTGAAGGCCTAGTTGTCAGCAACCAAGTCGGTTGTAAAGAAGTACTCTTGGAAGTACCTTCCTACATTGGACTTGTAGGTAGTACCACTCAAGAATGTGCGAGCAGATTCTTGGTGGAAAAAGTGGAAGAACCTCGTGTTGTTCTAGTTGGGGTTGGATTTGAGATCGAACAGATAGTTGATCTCATGTGGAGTAGGCACATGCCATTTTTTGTGGTTGTATAGGATATAGAGTATTGAAAGTACTCTATATCTGTTGGGCGTTATTTGGAAAGGGTCAACCTCGAAATAATTGGCCACCCCTTGGAAAAAATCATGCAAGGGTAAGACGACCCTTGATTCAATGTGATACCTCGACCAGGCACTGTAGGCACCTCCGAGTACGTTTGCCCTTCGGCCCAGTGTTGGTTTGTATAGGGTAATCCCAGATATCCCATACTTCTTGGGGTATTTTGTCACCATCCTGGTCGATATGACACTAGGAGGGGCAATGTACCGATCTACCACTGCTCGAGGGCCATCGCGAGGGCAAGCTTTGGGCTGAATGTCTGGTGGAGAAACCTTTAAAGGTTGAGGATCACTTGAAGGACCCTCAGCATTGGAAGGTGAATCTGTGGTTTTCTTTTTCCTACGAGAAGTGTATTTGACACGACCCATGCTTGATTGGTCGTGTGGAAGACTGGTCGTAGGGTTTGATTGTGAAGCCAAAGGCTCAGGAAAAGGCAAAGAAGGCTGTTCTTGATCCTCAAACAACAAAGCAAGAAGATCGTAATCTATTGGTCTCTAACCTCCCCAGGGATCATGCATGAATATCTGAGAAGTGCAAAGGGGAAGTGAGAATCTACGACCAATAGATAGAAGAAAGAGAAAAGTAAGGATAACGTTGCTCGTGTATAAAAGTTAAACTTTTATACGACCAGCAGCATCCTGATAAAAACACAATAAAAATGCGAATAGTTTGAAAAAATAGATCAAAAAGTGAATGTGAAAAGTTTTTTTGGAAAAACTTTTCAACTACGAAAACAGGCGGGAAAAACCCAGTTTTTCCGAAATACTCAAATTCAAATTTTCACTTCGATTTTGGACCCGAAATCAATATTCCTATACCCCACATTAATTTTTAAACATTGTCTAGTATTTTATACTGCCTAAACTCCTTATTCTAGCATACTTATTCTATGCATGTTTGCTTAAACCCGGTTACCCCAAAATTTCTCAGGAACAGTAGAAACCCAGTTACGAAAATTCATGAATCAAGACCAGAATACATACAAATTTCTAAAAAAAGAGAGGGTGGATTCGAAAACTTACTTGGTTACGGATTGTAGGAGAAATCACATAGGTTTTGCTCAGAGTTACTTGAAGACGTTTCAAATCAAACTAGAATCTCTGGGTTTTCTTGAAGGTTTGTCTGAGTTATTGAAGAGAGAGAAGGTTCGAGTAAAAAATGAAAAAGGTGAAAAGGCTTATATTTATACTGCTCAGGGCATTAATAAAAGGTAATGGTGGGAATGAGATTTCGTTGTACGGAGAATTGCAATAACCATCAAAACATTTCTGAGAAATTGTAAAGGTCATAATTACTTGCTTTTTCGAAAAGTACTGACAGATGTGACAAGTCAGATTGATTGCTAGTTGAGTAAGTTTATTAAATACTGATCACATTAAAATAAACTTGGGGGGAAAATGTTTACCCAAAAAATACTTACTTACTGACGTGGCAAAATTAGTACGCATATGACTACTTAGTGATTACATCTAGGTCGACCAGCGACTAGAAAAGACATTGCTCGATGGATTTAAGAAAGATGCTGAACAATACGGTAGAAAATGTGCTAACATATGCGACTGGGTCTGGCCGTGGTAACGAAGCCAGAGTACAAATACATTTATAAGTAAGATATTTCTAAGATATTTGACCCTATTTTTATGTAAAGATTATGATTTCTGTTATTATTTTAATATGCTTGAATCAAAATGTAGACACGACCTATATGTATATTTTAATGACCCAACTATTTCTAAGACCTTGGACCATTAAAACTACTAGACATAGCTACTACTATTTGGATACAAACATAAGAAATAATATAACTTTATTGAAAACCCAAAATAATGTATCAAATACAAGATAATATAAAAATATAAAATAAAAATGTAATATGGTATGTGATCCCATTGTTTATAAAACATAAAACATAAACTTTAATTCAATTGTTTAAATACTATTTGTAGAATTACAAAGGAAACATAATTCAAAACACTAAATAATGTCATCCTCGATCGGCACGCAGTCCATTCATCCTTAACATACAAGCCAGCAAGGAAAAATCTACTAACAACATATAACATAAATCATAAGCATAAGACTATATCATAAATGTACACTATAAAACATATGACTATAAAAAAAAACATATATCGTATAGGACTACAATATTAATGGCCATCATAAATTCTTGGGGCTTGTTAGCTAAGCAAGTCATATGCCAATTGTTGACCCTCAATTTGGCCAACGACACAGAGTCAGATATACTACAAAAGGTAAAACGACAATTAAGAATTCAATCTAATGGATAAGAAGAAAACACCAAGGATTTATAGTGGTTCGGCCCCAAAGAATGGTAATGACCTACGTCCACTTAGTGCTATTATTAATATTGAATCTCAAAGTCGTGATCAAAGAACTAGGGTTCTTGAGTTTCACAAAACTTGAAAGAAATTCAATGGAACGATGGATAATCGCACTATAGCTCTCTCACAATATTCAGGAAAAGAATCTCTCATCCAACCCAAAATCCCTTCCTTAAGCTATTTCATGCATATTTATAGGCTCAAGGAGGGTTACACGGGCCATTGGGCCTTAACTTTCCTTAATAATCGCATATCAAGGTAATAATGAGGAAATATTCAATGCATTTATTATAAGATTACAATCTTAGAAGTAAAAAAATCAAGTTATATGACCAGCCTGGTCGTATCTAATAGTTAAGCCTGACGAAGTGATGTGCTTTTGGTCGATAGTCGAACAATACTTCCGCCACGTGTCAACCACGTGTGAGAAATCCTTGCGACGTCATCAACAGTCGTTTTTTGGGTAAACATCTGCCCCCCCAAGTTTATTTATTGCGACCAGCAAAAAGTAAACTTAGGAAACTAACCTTTCGTGTGCCCCATGAAACCTGTCAGAGCCGTCATGCCTCTTCAAAAAAGCAACCAATCATGTCCAATCAGGACTTTTCAGTTTCCCAGAAATTTTTCTGACGGCTATTACACTTCCCCATTCTTTAAAAAAGGTAATTCATGATTACTTCTTCTACCGTGTCGCAGTCACTATAAATAATACCCCCAAATCCACATTTTTACTTTTTACTTTTCACTCGCCATCTCCTCTCCAAGAATTGTGAAGAACTCCCATCTTCAGAGCCCAAAAATCCCAGGAACTCACATCCGGATGCTCTAAAGCTTTTGTGTTCAGACTTCATTTTTCATCGAAGTAAGTTTCACGAACTCCTTAGACGTTTGAGTTGCCATGCAAGACTGTTTCATACTTATTTTTATCTCTAAACCTTTGAATGTTTTTGGCTGAAACTGTTATGGGGATTGTTTGTATATCAATAGATGCATGATAGGGTAGTGAAGTAATGTTTCGTAGGAGTTAGGAGTCAGTTTGGTAGTCGAGATTATAGATTTAATGGCGCAAAATCGAAGTACAAATTCGATTTTAAGCTAGTTGAAAAACTGGGTTTTTCCCGCTCCTTCGGAGTCGAAAAAGTTTTCTCTGAAAAACTTTTTACTTCCGCTTTTCAAACTATTTTTCAAACTGCTCGTATAAGACTTAGTGTTTTTGCTAGAATGCTGCTGGTCGTATAAAAGCTTAACTTTTTTACGCGAGCAACGTTATCCCAACTCTCAACACAGATTTTTAGGCTTTACGTTCTTATCTCCCCCTTTCTCTATTTGCAGCTTTTCATGCAAGATCCGTGGGGAGGTGAAAGGCCTATCAACGCAACTTGCTAGCCCAATTGCTTGAAGACGAGAATCAACCGTTGCTGTTGATACCAGGAATTCCTTTTTCTCGAACCCCACCCAATAGACCTCAATCAAACCTTCCAGCCATGGGTAGAGTAAAGTCCACTGCCCAGAAAAGAAACCTTCCAACCCTTCAAATCAGCCTGCTCCTTAAGTTGGAATTCCCTCGCCCAGTGGTCGGGAAAGAAATATCCCTGACCCTAGCATTCAAACTCGCACTCAGCTTCGAAACTCCGTTAAACCAGATGTTGAATGTTACGTCGCCCCTCCTAGCCGAGTAACGATTAGGATGATCGCTAATTACATTAAAAAATACGGACTTCCTGGGGTGACCCTAGTCCAACCCACCGAAGACCAACGGGCGAACTTGCTTGGAGGCGCTTTCAGAGCTTGGTCGAGATATCACATCGAGGCAGGAGCGATCCTGCCTCTTCATCCTTTCTTCTAGGGAGTGGCCAATTATTTCAGGGTCGCTCCTTTTCAAATAACTCCCAACGGATATAGAATGCTTTATGCACTCTATATCCTTTATAGCCATAAGAAATGGCCCATCCCCATGCCACATGAGGTCAACTACTTGTTCGACCTAAAATCCAACCCCAACCAGGAAAACACGGGGTTCTTCCACTTCTATCACCAGGAAACAGGTCGCACTTTCCTGAATGATACTAATTTTATCTCGAACATGGGGAAGTACCATTTGGAGTACTTTCTGACGACTGACATGGTCGCGAACAACTTGGCCTTCACACAAGGAGGTAAATTCTGTGTACCACTGGTCGTTTATTTTTCTCTAATTTTTTGCTGCATTTCCCTTAGAAATTTAGTGCGTTTCAAGCCCATGGTTGCGACCAGACCCTACTCCGGACATGGTGATCCGATCAGCCCTTCTGGCCAGCATGAACTACATAGAGAAAAGTGTCAAGCAGCTGGTCACAAAGGCCAATCTGAGACTGGTCGGCCTTTTGGCTCCTCACCAGGATGTGAGGGAATCTATTGCGGGGAGTGCTATTGGCACTGAAGTCCCCGAACAACAGCCAGATGTGTCAAAACCTCCTCCTCAGAGGGCAACTGGGGTGACCATCAACGATCCAACTGGTGCCCCCCGACCTGCTGCTTCACCGGCCCCTCCAGGGAAGGGAAAGAAAAAGGCCACATAGCCTATTCTTGAGTCGCCGGATGAGAACGGTACTGATTTTATGCTTTTAGATAGCCTGCCTATTCCCTGTCACCTCTTCGATGGGGATGGCAATTTTAGATATCCTTCTGCTTTAGATTCAGACTTCTTCATGCTAGAGAGTGAGTGTAACACTAGTAAAGTATATAATGTAACGACCAGTAATGATAGCTCGGGTATTTTACTTACAATTTCCTTTGTTTATTTTCCTGACACAACATACTCAGTTGTTTGTACTATCTCACTGTTTGTGTATTTGCTTTCTTGCAGACATGGATTCTGAAAACGTGTTCGACATGTACTGTGCTCCCGAGGTTCCTGAAGCTCCTGTGAGCAAGAAGAAAGCGAGTAGGCGGCATCAAGGGGAAAGCAGTAAAGCACCTCCGGCCAAGAAATCCCGTACTGCAGACCCTCCGGCAGACGGACCGTCAACAAATGCAACACCACCTCCTTCTCTTCTCGAGCAGCAAACTCCTCCTGCTCCGGTCGGGTCGACACCTTCTCCACCGGCTCCAACTGACCAGACTCAGCAGGCTTCTCCTGCTTCCACAGGGGATGACATATCGAGTCATGCCTTAAGATCAGCCAAAGACAGGATGGCCAAAATTTTGAGGCACGAACGTTGCCGAGAGGCGATGGCGAGGACAGAGACGATGGACGCCGACCAAATATTAACTCGTGCACTAAACGAGCTTTCCAGTGTAAGTCATCTTTTTCTTTGGAGATAGCCTTTTTATACACTACAGTCAGTTTATCTTTCGCTCTGATTGTAGGCAATGCTGACTGCTACTGACGGCCGTCTCTGCTCGGGTGCTATCACCGAGCAGTCAGGACTTTCGAGCAAGGGTACGCTGAAGAACTCAAAGTTGCCGAAGTGAAATACACTGAACAGCTTGAGGTGGCCCAGAAGAAAAATGCAGCACTGTTTGAGGAGTAGAACAAGCTGGTTGAGGAGTTAAGGGAGAAGCAGACTGCTCTGGACAAGGCCATCGAGCAAAGAGACCAGTTCAAGGAGTCTAATCGCGAGGCTAAAAATATTGAGGAGGACTTGACTGTGAGCAGACAAGAGACTACAACACTGGATGGCCGGATCGTGAAGCTTGAAAAAGCAAACGCCAGGAATTTGGAAAGGTACAAGAACGCCACGGTTAAGTGTTTCTATGACTTCTGGAAACATAACCAGGAGGCTAATTTCAGCTATCTTCCCGAGCGCACAAGGCATGCTGAGATAGCCCGCTGCGTTGCTTGCTTGGCGGAAGAAGAGGGAGCAAAGGTACCTGCCTCGCCCGAAATCTCCTTGGCCCCTGGCGTAGAAGGGGCGGATAATGACGTTACAATTGTCGTCGACCAGGGCACCTCTCAAGATCCTCCAACCTCGTAGTCTGCTATTTTTCTTTTACTCTTTAATCTTTGAAGTACACGACCTATGGGTCGTGATGTAAAGACACTAATTTTTATTGCTGCACGGGCAGCTACTTTTTTCTTTTAACAAATAATTACATCCGAGCAGTTACTGCTCGAGGTGTAAAGGGATTCCTTTTGATATTATAATATTTGTTTTTTATTATAACATCTGTTCGCATGACCAAACTTAGCATAGTAATTTGGTTTGATTTAATCAAAATACAAAATTTTGAAAAATACTCTAAGTACCCTAGCATGCTTTCACTTATTTTGCTCACGTGTTTACATACCTTTCGATATGCATTTCTTACTAGATACCTTATATGCCCCCCAAGTGATCGAGGAGCTCTAGGTCCTTGGTCACTTGCATTGACCAAACCTGTTCGAACATTACTACTCGGAGCAAAAGAATTAACATGATAATATAGCAAATCAACACACGTAATGAGCGAATACTTGTAATAAATACAATAATTGGCAAGAATGACTGGCTGCGCACAGTCCCTTATATTTCTCGTAATAAATGGACAAAACGTGTCTGTACAAGTGATCAATAAGATCTTACACTTATAAGCGATCAGTCATATAAAATGACCAACCTTTTTTCATAACTTGTAAAAAGTAAAATTAATACAATTAAACTCTTTTAAGAAGAATTGATTATTGATAGTACTTGCGCATGTGTTATCCATTCCAATAACGAGGAATGAGATCTCCATTTAAGCGAGCAAGTTTGTAGGTGCCTGGATGGAGGACTTCTTGAATCTGGTAAGGCCCTTCCCAATTAGGTCCGAGTACTCCAGCAGCCTGGTCGCGTGTGTTTAGGAAAACTCTTCGAAGTACTAAATCTCCAACATTGAATTTTCTCTTGCGTACTTTAGAGTTGAAATACCGGGCGACCTTTTGCTGGTACGCAGCTACTCGGAGTTGGGCTTGTTCACGTTTCTCATCGATCAAGTCCAGGGATTCCATCAATAGTTGGCTGTTCGAGCCTTGATTGTACGTTATTCTGCTATGTGAGGGCGGATCTAACTCCACAGGCAACATAGCCTCATACCCATAAGCCAAATAGAATGGAGTATGGTCTGTTGCTGGGTGGGAAGTTCTATACGACCAAAAGACTTCAGGAAATTGCTCCGGCCATGCCCCCTTAACTTCTTCCAGTATTTTCTTTAGAGTATCCTTTAGCGTTTTATTGACTGCTTCGACTTGTCCATTTTCTTGGGGATGAGCGACTGAAGAAAAGCTCTTGATAATTCCATGCCGTTCGCAAAAGTCCATGAAATAATCACTCTCAAACTGCGTGCCGTTGTCCGAGACGATTTTCCTTGGCAATCCATAGCGACAAATGATGCTTTTGATCACGAAATCGAGCACCTTTTTGGTCGTTATGGTTGCGAGTGGCTCAACTTCGACCCATTTAGTGAAGTAATCGATGGCAACCACAACATATTTGATGCCACCCTTTCCTGTGGGTAAAGATCCGATTGAGTCTATCCCCCACACAGCAAACAGCCACGGAATTTGCATCTGTTTCAGCTCATTAGGGGTTGCTCGTGGGATTTTGGAAAATCTCTGGCACTTGTCACACCTCCGTACGAATTCCATCGAGTCTTCATTCATTGTTGGCCAGAAATACCCTTGCCTTAGGATCTTTTTCGATAAGCTTTGCCCCCCAGCATGGTCCCTGCAAAAGTCGTCATGTACCTCTTTCATCAATTCTTTGGCTTTCTCTTTCGAAATACATCTGAGGAGTGGCATTGAGTATCCCCTTCGGGACAAGATTCCATCGACCAGGATTTACCTAGCAGCCTGCCGCTGAAGGGTCCTAGCTTTGTTTTTTTCCGTTGGTAATACACCTTGCGTTAGATACTCTATATATGGTGTCATCCATGTGTTTTCCATCTAGGTCACCATAGTGGTCTCCTCTTTCGGATGCTTGGCACAGACAGCTGCTCAACTGGTACTATATTTAGAATGTCAGCATCCTTCGTGCTTGCTAACTTGGCCAAAGCATCAGCATTGGAATTCTGGTCGCGAGGTACTTGCTGGAGGGTGTATTTGTCGAACTGAGCCAATAAATCTCTTATTTTGTTTAAATAGGCAGCCATCTTTAAACCTCGTGCCTGGGATTCTCCCATGACTTGCTTCACCACTAGCTAAGAATCATTGTAGATGTCGAGCACCTTTATATTCATGTCCCTGGCTAATCGTAACCCAGCGAGTAATGCTTCATACTCGGCTTCATTGTTAGAAGCAGTGAAGCCAAAGCTGATTGCACAGTGAAATCGATGCTCTTCAGGAATTATCAATATCACTCATGCTCTTGTGTGGCACTCGTTAGAAGAACCATTTGTAAATAATTTCCATGAGGGAGCTTGGTTTTGAGACTCAGTCTCATCAGGCTCTTCGGTTTGCTCACTATCTGTAAGTTCAGTGAACTCTGCAATGAAGTCAGCCAGGGCTTGCCCTTTTATCGCTACTCGCGGCAAGTAAGAGATATCGAACTGCCCAAGTTCGACCGCCTATCTCAACAATCTTCTCCCAGCCTCTGGCTTTTGCAGCACCTGCCGTAGAGGCTGGTCGGTCAAAACGATGATTGGGTGAGCTTGAAAGTAAGGCCGCAGCTTCCTACAGGCCAAAATTAAGAAATAGGCTAACTTTTCAATAGGTGGGTACCGCAGCTCCGCTCCAGTTAGCCTCTTGCTTACATAATAAACAACCTTCTGCACGCCTTCTTCCTCTCTTACTAAAATGACACTTGTAGCATATTCCGTGATTTCCAGGTCGACAAACAAAGTCTCCTCATCGACTGGCTTTGAGAAGATGGATGGTTGCGCCATGTGAGTCTTCAATGCTTGGAAAGCCTACTCACACTCCTCCTTCCATTCAAATTTCTTGTTGCCTCTAAGTAGATTAAAAAATGGGACACATTTGTCTGTTGATTTTGAAATAAATCTACTAAGAGCGACAATTCTTCCGGTTAAACTTTGGACATCCTTAATCTTTGCTAGTGATTTCATATTGATCAGGGCTTTGATTTTCTTGGGATTGGCTTCAATTCCTCTCGAGTTAACTATGAATTCCAAGAACTTCCCTGATCCTACTCCAAAAAAAATAGATGCAGCTGCCAAATCAAAACCTCAAGCACAAAGACAAATATGCATAGTATTTGTTATTTCAAATAAAAAATGGTAAATAAAGCATCATTGCAAGGGGTGATAGAGAGCTAAAATTTCATATTCTCCAAATCACTCGAGCATCACATGTGTCCACAAATTACCACGTGCATGCTCGAGGGGCATTTGTTGAACCGTTTTTTTATCATCCTTATTATTAAAAAAAATAAAATAAAAATAAGAATGAAAAAAAAGAATCAGTCAGAAAAAAAGAGAAAGAAAAGTAAAAAAAGAATAATAATATCTCCACTTTTCTCTCCACTAACCAATAACCTTTCACCACTCACCACTAACCACTCCTCACTCTTCTATACTCCACTTCCTTCATTATTTGATCAATTTATAGTAAAATTGAGTCTATAAAAGGGCAAAAGAAAATCAGACAATGGGGGAAGAAAGATAGACAGGAGAAATCTCTCTCAAAATTTTGAGAGAGATTACGATTAAAAAAAAACACTATGATAAAAATACAGAGAAAGTTAAGTTTACATCTTCAGGGATTTCTACAAACCGAGTATTTAGGGCTTGCTCCTATTTTCTTCTCTTTATTTTAAGCATCTTTCTTCTCCAATGGATTCTCTTCTTTTGTCTTTGGTCCACTTTGACCTAGGCTTTATAAGCTACAAAAGGTCTTCAAAAGTGAGATATAGCCAAAAGGGAAGGGAGAAAATCTGATTTCTCCATGTTGTTATGCTGCTCAAATTCACCTAAGATCAAAATAAATTTTCATATTTTTCATGCTCCATGTTGACCTAAGCTTTCAAAGCTATAAAATGTCTCTAAAAGAGAGATATAGCCATGGATAATATTATAAATCATAAAATTCATATGTGGTTATGCTGTCAAATTAAAATAAGAGTGCAAGGAAATCTTCTTCATTTTTATAAATCTCGAGTTAATGTAACAACAATTAAAAAAGAAGAGGGGGGGGGGGGGGGGGGGTCGTGTAAAAAATAATCCGGTTCAACATGGATGTTTACATAAAAAATAATTAAATAAAAAAAAATCCAAAACTCTAATCCAAACAAAAAATTATACGCCTAACAAAAAAACAAAAAAAATTCACATGACCATAATGCATATGCTATACAATATATGCCTAATTAGAACTAAATATGATTATTACACATATATTCAAATGTGGCATTCAAGGCTAAAAGAAAAAAAAAGAAGTTTGAAATATATGAAGTTTATCAGTGCATTCATATATATATATATATATATAAATGGTACACAAAATCTGAAATGTACACTGAGCCCAAATAAAGCATAGTGCCAATGTTGAAAGGCTATATGAGATAGTTTAAGATGTCATAGAAAAAAGAATCATACTCAACAATATAAGAGGAATTATCATTTTTATTGATAACATTGAAAGTTACATCATTGGTGCACAATTTAACCATACCCTCACAAGAGTACTCATTTCCAAAAAATACATTGGACTCAAAAAAATGACTTTAATGTCGGGCTTGCCAAGCAAATCACTTCTTACCAAGTTTCTACTCATTTCGGGAACATAAAGCACATTCACTAATGTGACTTTCTTGCTGGAAGTGAAAAAGACTTTAATGGTACCTTTGCCAAGTACCTTGGATTTGCCCATTTGAATCTCATGGTTGCTTTTTGACTCTTCAAAGGTCTTGAACAATGATTTGTCATAGGTTACATGGACGGTGGCACATCTGTCATACCACCATCCATTCACCATGCCTTGGACCGCATTCACCTCAGTAAGGGTAGCAATTATTTTCTCCTCTTGAGTTACATTTACCTTAGTTCCTTGTTGGTCTTTTCTATGCCTACACTCTCTAGCATAGTGACACTTTTCCCCACACACAAAGCAATGACATTTTTCGCCCTTAAACTTGTTTGGGTTGGTTTTTGGACCCAAAGATATCTCATTACCCTTCTTTCCTTTCCCTTTGTTTTTGAAATGTTTTGGTTGTGACACCGCATTTGCTTTGGAAGTCTCTCCATTAGACCTCTCCACAAGTTTTTCTCTACACATCAATTCCTCCTCGATTTGAATTTTCTTTTGGATTTCCTCCAAAGAATAATCCTCATTTTTTTGAAGGATTATTTCGTTATAGTTCCTCCAAGTTGGTGGTAATTTTGCCACTATAGCACCAACTTGAAAGGCTTCAGGAAGCTCATTCTTCAAAACTTTCAATTTGTTAACAATAATTTGTCGCACATGTATATGTGGAAGAATAGGTTTATCACCAAAAAAATTGAAATCGATATATTGAGAGATCAAAAACTTTTTGGTACCTTCCTCTTCCGCCTTGAATTTTGTCTCAAGTGCATCCCATATCTCATTTTCTGACTTGGTCTCAGTGTAGAGGTCATAGAGCCTATCGGAAAGGGTGATTGTGACAGTCAGAATCCTGTGATCCGCAGGGGGAAAGACTGGGTAAAAGTTGTGCAATCCCACATTGCCTGGGAAAGGTCAAGTGTGATGATTCTAAGACTGTGTAGGTATGAGACTACATAATTGAAGATGACTTAAATGGATTGATGGGTACTACCTATGCCAACAAGATGCATGTTATTTTTGGTAGCCCATCACTTGAGATCTCTAAAGTTAAGTGTGCTTGACTTGGAGTAGTCTCATGATTGGTGACACCTGGGAAGTTTTCCCAAGAAGTGTGCGAGTGAGGACAAAGCACACTGAAAAGACTCGTGTTGGTTTGCAGGGCCAGTTGTCATTCCAGGAAATAGCCATAGTGACGTGGGGCATTACAAAGGGCGTTGAGGATATGACCCCTACAAAGGAGATTGTCTTCCTCTCTCTTCCTTATTTTCTCCACCACCTCGGGAGTGTCCTTTTCGAATGACATTGGGAGAGGTTCAAGTGTGGACTCTAGGATGTGGGCAATCTTGAGAGTGGTCAAGAGAAACCTCACTTTGTTTTTCCACCTAGTGAAATTGGATCCATCAAACCTATCCAACCTCACTAGGTCTTGGTTCAAGACTTTGATAGTCTCACCTTCCATTGAAACAAACAAAGGGGTAAACTTTTGAATGTTAGGAAAATATAACTTGTCTCAAGGGAAATGGTAAAAAGACCTTTACAACTCTAAGCAAAATATACAAATGAATAAGGATTGATTAAATAAAGTTACAACTCTATAACAAAAGATACATGTAAATATGGAAAATGGTAGAAGAAGATAGTAATG
This sequence comes from Humulus lupulus, assembly GCF_963169125.1. Taxonomy (NCBI): domain Eukaryota; kingdom Viridiplantae; phylum Streptophyta; class Magnoliopsida; order Rosales; family Cannabaceae; genus Humulus; species Humulus lupulus. Next base: position 59,652,798 of record NC_084800.1, read on the forward strand.
AAAATACAACTCTATAACAAAATGATACAAATAAACTAGGAGTAGTAGAATGAAAATAAAGATGAGATTACAAAACAAAAGATACAAGTAAAAGAGTAAATAGAGAATATGAGAAGAAGATGAAAGCAATAGTATTAAAAGAAAAGAACAAGAAAAATGAACAAAGAACTCTCACTCACACAACCAAAGTGAAGAGTGTTGGGGATCACCAACTTGAACAAGGTTTGAAACCTTTGTCCAAAAACTTATTTCCCCCTAACTCAAGCACTAAGGGAGTTCTCACAATTTTGAAAATAGCTCTGTAGAATTTTCAAGCCTCTAGGTGTTTTCTAGCCAAGCGCTTTAATGGATAGAAAAATTGAGTCTTACAAGTGAGAAATAGATTTCTATTTATAGAGTTTAGAGACACACTTCGAATTTCAAATTCCACTAGCCCCATGGTTGTTACCAATGTTTAATTGGATATTTCATGGAATTAAAATAGAGATTTGAGAGTTACTTGGTTGTTGGAAACGTTCAAAATTGGATAAAACTGAAATTTGGAAAATGTTGTTGGCCACTCTAGCCACGACCTAGGATAAGCCTGGCTGCGGCTACAACCCATTTTCAGCACATATTTTTGTGCAATTTTCCAAACGGTTCCAAATCACTCCCAATTGATTTTGTAACCCCCAAACACATTATTGGGTTTAAAATCACATGTCTAACAACCATATCTCTTATGGCTTTGAGAAATTCAAATCAAAATGTGTAAAATCAAATCTACACATTATTGGGTAATATTTGAGAGTTACAAATTTGTAACTGAATTTGTAACACCAAATATGTTACATATTTGAATATTCACATACATCCAAATATTGTAATTCTCTTTTATATGTTACAATATGTAACACTCATTGTCACATTATTTAATCTAAATATCATATTATAAAATAATATAACATTTTCTTGTCCCTCACTAATCCACGAATGCTTGTTAAGATACTAAATTTATTCGATGAACATCGAATAATAAATGGGAGTTGTAGAAATAATCTAAAACTTGGTTTGATGGCTCTTGAATTAAAGATAACATGATTCAAGAGAAATGTGTGATTGTTGGTTTTTAACACACTTCATACATCATAGTTTTATATCACTTTCATTGACAAAACAATAGATTAATTAAGAGCTTAATTTGAAATATATAGGTTACACAAGATGATGAGTAACGTTTTGGATATAGTTTTAATTACCAGATCACATTGATCAATATAATGTGTATAATTTTATATTCACATATGGTTATTTTATTATTGTTCTTCAACATTAGGCTAGCAAATGTGTTACATCATCAAATGCGCACTCATCTTAATTGCACTACTAATACTCGTGGAAGGCCAACAAAATTTCATAACCCAACTTGATTTGATGAATGAGGGTTGCTATTTAGCACCTTAATGTGTCCAACATCACATGGGTTGACACTCTATGATTGGTTAGCAATATCTCATAATAGTTATTAAATTCAAATACGTGAGACCCGAATTGCATCAATAGCGGTATAAGTCATTAACTAAAAAATTATTGATTTAAGATTTTTTTAAAAATAATAATAATAATAATAATTTTGAAGTGTTTCACATTCTTGGGTATCTGAAAACCACTTGTCAGATGAGTTTCACTTGAACCTAGAATCATGAAAAGTTAAAACCCCTGTAGTACAGATTCCCAAGTTAGAAAAACTCAAACCCAGTACCAAACATGAGAAAGTGTTCAGATTCCCATTCCTGTGTCCAGATTCTTACATACCAAACAACCCCTATATATAAAATGGAATTGAATATAATATATATTGATATAAGTAAAATTTTTATATAATAATATTATATTAATTTTTAAAATATTATTATAATAATAGCATTTTATAATATTTGAATTCATATTAATATAATTAGTAATAAATTATGATTATATATTATTATCATAATAATATTTTATAACATTTAAATTTATATTAATATAATTATTAAATATCTCCCACAATAAAGGCTGACTCTCTCTCTCAGCACCTGCGGGAGCCATGGCAAGGAGGAAGACGAAGCCAAAGAATGCTACGACACTAGTGATTAGAGGTACCAGGAAATGAGGGTCGAACTCATCTGATAAGACACTTAAGACTAAAGCAATGGATGAGATTTTAGGAGTGGAAGCAATCGAGTTTGATGCAGATGCTACGACTGATGAGGAGGGGGTGATTGAAGATGATTCTATACCTACGATCCGTTCCTCATCCTTACAATAGCGGAGTAATAGCAATCTGGAAGCCATAAATAAATGCGAAGTGCAAATGAGATCAGGTAACCCTGTTTCTCCTCCAATTCTTCGATCTGAGCGGGTACAGCAAAATTTAAACAATAAATATGAAGAGTTAGGGGTTGGGGGTTCAAAGGTTTTGGAAGGGGTCAAAATTGAAATGGATGATATTGAAGATGAAATTGCTTACTGGAATTCAGCTTTGGTTTGTTATGTGTTAGGGGATAATCCTCCTCTAAGTGTATTTGAAGGTTTTGCTAAGAGGGTTTGGAAAGATAAAGGAGTTGATAAAATTGGAATACTGGCAAAAGGAGTGTTCATTATTCGTTTTAAGGCTCAAAGCACTAGAGATAATATTTTGAATGGAGGCTATATGTTCTTTGATAGGAAGTCGGTTGTGATGAAGCCCTGGGACGCTTATACTGATTACAAGAAAAAAGAGGTTAGCTCAGTACCTATTTGGTTGCAACTTCCTGGATTAGATCTAAAATACTGGGGGGGAAAAAGCTCTGTTTAAAATTCTGGGGCAGGTGGGGATTCCATTGATGTTGGATTCATATACTAAGAACAAAGAAAGGTTGATCTATCCTAGGGTGCTGGTGGAAGTTCAGTTAGATCAAGCATTTCCTGAAGTGATTTCATTTACAAATGAATTACAGCAGGAAATTCTTCTAACAGTGCACTATGAATGGTTACCTATCACTTGTAGGAAGTGTTCGGGCATGGGACATTCTACAGAGATGTGTAGAAAAGAAGATGAAGTTAGACAGAAATGGGTGGTAAAAAAGAAAGTAGAAGGGGCGGTACCTTCGAAGGATTTTCAAAAGAAAGACAAAGAAGGATTTCTTCCTGTTACAAAGGGCAGGAAAGTGATACCAGAGGTGGTCAGAGATACCAAGTTGACTAATAGTTTTCAGACTCTGGAGGAAACAGGAGACATATTGGATGGTCAAGAGGATATTACACATCAGGGAGGGGGAGATCGTCCTTGTGGAAATGGACAGGATTATAAGTTGGAATGTCAGGGGGATCAATAAACGCCACAAATAGGAAGAGGTTAAAAAGCTGATTTTTGCTATGAAGGTGGGTTTAGTTGGTTTCCTTGAAACAAAAGTACAGGCCCACAATTTGGGGTCTGTATATGTTAATATGTTTGCGGGTTGGTGTTTCTCAACAAATAACTCTTGGCACAAAGGAGGTCGAATTATGGTGAGTTAGAATCCAGGAATGTTTACTGTCAATATTCTATTATGTACGAGTCAACTAATGCATCTTGATGTTATGTCTGTGGTTGGAAAAGAACAATTCTTGGTTACATACATATATGTAATGAATGATGAACTTGGAAGAGAGATTCTTTGGGTAGATTTAAAGGATATAGCAGACAAGGTTACTGGTCCATGGCTTCTTCTAGGAGATTTTAATGATATCTTAAGTTTGGAAGAGAGGATAGGTGGAAATAAAAGACAACGATGTTCTGGGGCATTTAAGACTTGTGTGGATTATTGTAAGGTAGAAGATGTCAAATACACAGGTTCTTTTTTCACTTGGAATAACAAACAAAGTTTAGATACTCGGATTTATTCTAAACTGGATAGAGTACTAGCAAATCAGCAATGGTCAAGTAAATTTCCGAATGCAGAGGTTGTATTTATGTCTTAAGGAGCTTTTGATCACTGCCCAACTGTTGTTTCTGTTTACTCAGATGTTCCAGCAGGGAAGAAACCATTCAGATTTTTTAGAATGTGGCAACAAGTTCCAGATTTTACAACAAGGTTGGAAAGGATTTGGTTGACCAAGGATGGGGGTGCCCCAATGTTCCAGCTGGTTCAGAAATTAAAAGGAGTTAAAGTTTTCTTAAAGGAGTTGAATAGCACTGAATTTGGGGATTTTCAAGCACTTTATTCACGGAGTTATCAAGTACTACTAGATAGCCAAACAGATTTAGTTCAGAATCCACTTGATCCAGAATTACTCTCTAAAGAAACAGAAGCTCAAGCAATATATAAAGACCTCAAAGCCAAGTATCTATCATTCTTACAACAGAAAGCAAAGCTTCATTGGATGAAATATGGGGATGATAACTCTTCCTTTTTCCATAACAGTATTTGGCTTAGAAGGAATGTGAACATAATTTACTCAATCAAAGATATGGATGGTGTTTGGATAGATAAACCAAATAAAGTGACTAATGCTTTCTTGAAGTTCTATCACAGCCTCCTTGGAAGCAAAATGGAAGGAAGAAAATCTGTGTTGCCTCATATTTTTAATTAAGGCCCGAAAGTCACAGCAGCTCACAAGTGTATTTTAACAGCAGAGTTTTTTAATGCAGAAGTGAAGGTAGCTATGTTTGGGATTCCTAGAACTAAATCCCCGGGGCCTGATGGTTTTAGTAGTTTTTTCTTCCAAGATAACTGGGAGGTGGCTGGAAGTTTAGTATGTGAAGCTATTCAATCCTTTTTTCATACTGGAAGACTGTTGAAAGAGATTAATTCTACAACTATCACTCTGATTCCTAAAGGCAAATGTCCAAAAACTATTAAGGATTTTTGGCCTATTGCTTGTTGTAATGTGGTGTACAAAGTTGCAACTAAATTAGTCTGCTCACGATTGAGGAAGGTACTTCCGGATCTTATTGCTCAGAATCAAAGTGGTTTTGTTCAAGGGAGGTACATAACATATAACATAATGCTATTTCAAGATTTGATCAGGCATTATGGAAGGGGCAATTCCAAACCGAAATGCATGATTAAACTTTATTTACAGAAGGCATATGATACCATTGAGTGGGAGTTTATTATAGAAGTGCTGGTTGCTTTCAATTTTCCTACCGAGTTCATTCAGTTGGTTATGATCTGTGTTAGGACCCCCAGGTTCAGTCTCATGTTTAATGGGTCTTTACATGGATTTTTTGCAGCAAAAAGAGGACTACGGCAGGGGGATCCATTATCTCCTCTTCTATTTGTACTAGGGATGGAATATATATCCCGAATAATGCTAAAGATTGGAAAGATAGAAGGCTTTAAATTTCATGAAAGATGTGGATATCTTCAACTAAATCATCTCTGCTTTGCAGATGATGTCTTATTGTTCTGTCATGGGGATTTTAAATCAGTCCATCTTATGCTAAGAGGATTGAAATTATTTTCACAAACATCTGGACTTCAGCCAAATGCATTGAAATCTGCTCTGTATTCCTAAACATGGATGAATTGGAGGTTCAAGGGATAATAGTTTCTTCTGGTTTTCAAAGGCAACAATTACCTTTTCAATACTTGAGGATTCCTATTTGTGCACAGAGACTTCCAGTAGCTGAATGTACAATTTTAGTGGACAAAATGGTTTAGCGGATTAAAGTATGGAGCACTAGAAACCTTTCTTATGTGGGCATATCAGTTTTAGTTAATGCAGTATTAATGGCAATTCACACATATTGGGCACAAATCATGATTCTTCCTAAAAAGGTTTTGCAACAAGTTAATGCAATTTGCAGGAACTTTTTATGGAAATGTATGGCTGATTCTAATACTTCAGGAAAAGTTTCTTGGGAGGATATCTGTAAAAATAAGGCTGAAGGAGGCTTAGGTTTTAGGAGGATCAAAGAGTGGAACATAACAGCTATTGGTAAATATGTTTGGGCAGTGGCCTCAAAAAAAGATTCTTTATGGGTTAGATGGGTACATGCTGTGTATATTAGAAAGACTGAATGGTGGGACTACAAAGCACCAAGTGACAGCAACTGGTACTGGAAGCAGATAGTAAAAGTCAAGGAGAATTACAAGAATCTGAGTATGGCACAAATTTGTCCTACTGGGGTTTACAAGATTTCAGAGGGATACAAAGCTTTAGTTACACAATATCAAAAGGTCTCTTGGTATAGGGAAGTCTGGAATAGAGCCATCATACCAAGGCATAGATTCATTTTATGGCTGGCTTTATTAGACAGGTTACAACTAAAGGATTTATTCAGATTCAACATAGCTAGTGATAATCAATGTCTGCTGTGTGCTAGTGGCAAGGAATCACGAGAACATATTTTTTTTGCTTGTCACCTGAGTTCTACATGTCTGAGGTACATGTCTGAGTTCTACATGTCTGAGGTATTTTTTTTGCTGGATTGGAACTCAGCAGCTTCTAACTTACCCAAGCTGCTGCGGTGGATTGAAAAGTCACGAATTTGTAGATTCAGGAAGCAAGTGTTCATAGTGGCTTTGGCTGCATTGATATATCAGATTTGGTGGGTCTGAAATGAAGCTTTGTGGAATCATAAAGTTTATACAGTCACAATTCTTATTCAAAAAATTCAAAGTAATGTAAAGAATAGAATTAGAAGCCTTATGACTAACAAGATACAAATGATAGATAGAGAATTGTTTGAAAAGTTGTAATAGAATGTTGATAGGCCTATGAAATTGGTGTTGTTAGTTTGTAAATTGAAAGTTAACAATACACAGATCTGATTTACCAAAATTTTTTTATTAAATATCTAGTCTTGTATTATATATTATTATAATAAGATATTTTATAACATTTGAATTTAAATTTATATTAATATAATTATTATATATATAATCTTATATTAAATATTAAAATAATAATGATATTTTATAATATTTAGTTTTTTTATTAAAATAATTAATAAATATCTATTTTTAGTTAGTTGTAAAAGTATATTTTATTAAATATTTAGAATATTTTGTTAAAATTAACAAAACAAATCGTGAAAATAAATTTTTTTCGTAATTAACCCACTTTTTATATAGAAGAGATATGTACATAAATTTAGTGGGAGTTGTCAGCCGTAGATATAGTGCAGCAGAGTATATAGTATATTCGCTAGTGCAATCAATCATCAAATGATTGCACATAATTTGATGCAATTCTGTTATGAAAATATTCCTTTTTATTGTTATGTAATGGGCATGTGTATTTGTATTATTGGAGTTACTCTATACTGTAAACATCACTCACTCATTATAAAAGTAATAGAATGCAATAACATCAATTTGAGCTGATTTTTTACACAAATATCTTCTCCATTTTTATATTTTATCTTGGTATCAATAGCCTCAATTAGGCTACTGCCGTCATGTCGACCGGGAACAACACATCCCCCGCACAAAGTGCTATAGGCGCCACCACCATTGGTCCAGCTATTGTCTCTACCAATCCATCGTCGAGTTCTGCTTCTGCTTCCAGCTTTAGCTCTGCTTTGTCGTCTCTGTTTGGAAGTACTCTCAGCCAGCTGTTTGCCTTGAAGTTGGATTGGAATAATTTCTCCTTGTGGAAGACCATGGTCTCCACCATCATCACGGGTCACCGTCTGTTTGGCTTTCTCGATGGCTCGAAGCCATGCCCACTTAAATTTCTTCCAATTGCTCCTGCCTCCCCTGATGACCCACCCCAACTTCATCCCGATTTTGAGCACTTATTCATCAATGACTAGTTACTCATGGGGTGTCTCTATGGCTGCATGATTGAAGCTATTGCATCTGATGTTATGGGATGCTCTTTTGTTGCAGATCTTTGGCATTCTTTCGACACTCTCTATGGTGCGTATTTGTGAGCTTGTATGGAAGAAATACGCACGAAGCTCCTGAAGACTCCGTATGGGTCTCTCTCCATGCCCGAGTATCTTTGCCAGATGCGTTCGTGGGCTAATATTCTCGCCCTTACAGGTGATCCATACCCACCCTCTCATCTGATTACTAACATTCTCAATTGTAGAGTCCAAGAACTTTACTTAGCTTGTTAGATAGTAGTATAATAGTAATAGTAGTATTATTGTTATGACTGTGGATTTTTGGTTCAGACTGAGATTTAATTGGACACTCGTAGTAACACTTGTAGATTTTCTAAGTTTAACCTATAGTTTAAGAATATTAATTTTAACCTAAGGTTTGATTAATATGACTGATATTGATGGTGATATTTATTATATTATAAGGTTTAGATATACCCAATAAGATAGTAGCACTTGTCATGTGTATGTTTAATGATAATTAAGTATTTTTGAGGAATAAGTTTATTAAGATCAATATTTGAATATCCTAGGGTCTGTCAGCAGCTTTGAAAACGTTAGAGGACTTAGTCTAGGCTGTTTACTCAATTCAAATTAGGCTGAAAATGTGCAAATTCGTGTTTAAATATTCAGTGTATGCCGATATATTGCAGCTATAGGGGGCGATATATCGCAGTACGGGGATACGAAAAACACGAAACTTCGCACGATCACCTCGGGCATGCTGGCCTAGGCGATATATCACCTACAAGGGGCGATATATCGGTTCCCTTAGTATATTTTGAAAGTTTTTGAAAACTTTCTCATTGTTAATCTCTAACCTCTTGATAAGTCCATCATCTTTCTGAACGAGTCTTCAGCCTTTGCTGAACGATAATTCAAATATTTTTCTCTTAAAAAGCCATTATTTTTATTCAAGTTAAATGAAGATCTTTTCATTCTTGAACTCTATAAATAGGACCTAGTACCCAGCCATTTATTCATTCATCAAGCTAAGTTCAGAGGCTGCAAGTTGCTAGGTTATTTTTGAGAGTGTAAACACTTGGGTTGGGAATTATAAGCTTAATCATTATAAGCTTACCAAACACTTGGGAAGTAAGGTTTATAGCACATTTCGGTTCAAGGTTTAGATCGGTCATAGAAGCATTCAAGGTATTCCAAACTCTAGTTTATTTTTGGTATTGTTTTCCTTAAGTTCTTATAGTTTTCTACTCAGCACCCTAACTTTATTCTTTATTCTTGGATAGGAAATCTAAGATCTTGAACATAAGGTTTTCGGTAAGTATATTCTTGATGGTATAGTTCGTCCATTCTTTTCATTCCTTTGTCTTCAGTATACTCACCCTTTCATTGATGGATTTTAGGAGTGTTCCAAAGTCCCAAACCTGTTCTTATATCCCGGTACTTTTGGTAAGGAAAATAGGATAGGATTTTATGTGTTATGTTATATATGATAAATGTTATCTTATGATTATGTGTTATGTAACATGCTATGATATGTATGATTGTAGACTTGGGTATATGACCTGTACAACTAACGAGCCCCAATAAATTTATGGGCATATGACTTGTTTGGTTTATGGGACCCCAAGTAATAATGGCCATTATAGTATATGTGACATATGTTATGATACGTTTTAGTATATGTTGATATGATTGTTATGTATATGAGTTATGTGTTAGATTTTCCTTGCTGGGCATTAGGCTCATTCCTTTTTTTGTGTGTATATGTGTAGGAAAATAGCTTTGGTGGCAGGAAAGGTTCTTGGAAGCTTGGGGATGTGTATTGAGGCGGGATGGAGTCAATGGACCGAGAGTTCGATTCAAGGATGAAGTCTCTTTAATTATGGTTTTATATGTATTTTCCGCACTTTATTATGTAGTCCATTTATTTAAAGTTATGTTATGTTTTAAAACAATGGGATCCCATATCCTACTTTAAATCATTATGTAGTTTAACATTTGTTTTACGAGTTTTTAATGAAGTTATGATTATTTCACTTGTAATTTTTATTAAAAAGTAGTGTCTATGTATAGTAGTCGTTAATGGTCCAAAGTCTAGAGTAGTTGGGTCATTACATCAATGGTTTAGATTCAGGTTATCTGTCTATTGTTGTTCAACTTGAGGCTCACTCCGACCTCTCCTGGCCTGAGCTCCAGGACATTCTTTTGTGTTTTGATAGTTTCTTGGAGCGCTTGAAAGCTTTGCCAACTTCCATGAAGCTCCTGAAGGACCTTTCGTCTCCCATTGTAAATTTTGCCACCAAACCTCCCTCCTTGTCTCAGTCCAAACGGTCAGCTCCGTATGGCTCGTTTGGTGGCCGTGGGTCCTCTCCAGCCCTTTCTCATGGAGGTGATCCCCGTGGCTCTCGAGGCAGGGGTGATCGATCTGAAAATGGACCTCGCCCTACTTGTTAAGTGTGCGGGAAATACGGCCACTTAGCTGCCATTTGTTACCATCAATTTGATGAATCCTTCATGGGCACTGATCCTCGCGCAAACTTTTAGAGCTCCAATCCCTCATCATTTGTGGTCTCTTTTGATGGACTTGATCATGAAGCATGGTTTGCTGATAGCGGAGCCTCGAATCACCTCACTACAAACATGAAGCATTTGCATCAACAGGCTCCCTATGGTCGTAAGGAAAAATTGACAGTGGGTGATGGTAACCAATTACTCATCTCAAATATTGGCTCTAACTATATCTCCACTACTGTTGATAAACCTTTGTACCTTAAAAACATACTTTATGTACCTTAAATAACAAAAAATGTAATCAGTGTTTCTAAGTTGACTACTGATAATAATGTGCTGATGGAGTTTCATTCTACTTGTTGTTTTGTGAATGACAAGGACACAAAGAGGATGTTGTTGCGAGGGACACTTAAGGATGACATGTACCAACTTGACAAACCTACTCACTTCTCCACAACAGTCCATTTTGGTTCAGGCAGTACCTCTACCACAAAATGTTTTGCTGGTGTCTCAGTTGTGTCTAACTCTCATGTAAATTGACGTAAAGTTAATCAATATTTACTTTCCCTTAATAATGTTTGGCATAGGCGCTTAGGCCATCCATCTCCTAGAGTTGTCAAGTTTTACAAACCATCAATGTAACTTTTTTGGCTAATGAGAAATTATCTTTTTGTGATGCTTGTCAACTTAGAAAAGCTCATATTCTACCTTTTCAAGTGTCAAATTCTAGAGCCAAATCAGTGTTAGAAATTGTACACACTGACCTTTGGGCACCAGCCCATGTTGCATCCAATACAAACTATAAATTCTACATTCATTTTTTAAATGATTATAGCAGGTTTACTTGGCTCTACCCCCTCAAAGATAAGTCTGATGCCTTGGCTGTTTTCACCCACTTTAAAAACTTGGTTGAAAATCAATTTGACAATAAGATTAAGACTTTAGGTCTGACCTGGGGGGGGGGGGGGGGTAAATACTCATCATTTACTTAACTCTTGCACACACACGGTGTTGTTCACCAACATTCCTGCCCATACACCTATGCTCAAAATGGATGAGCAGAGCGTAAACATCGACATATTGTCGAAATAGGCCTTACTCTACTTGCTCAAGCTGCTATGCCCCTGAAATATTGGGTAGATGCTTTCCAATTTGATTTCTATTTAATAAATATACTGCCCACACCGGTTCTACACTCTATGTCCCCTTTTAAAGCCTTATATCACAAGAAACCAAACTACCATTCTCTTAGAATTTTTAGCTCATCAATTTTTCCTTGCATTCGGTCATATCTTCCTCATAAATTCTGTTTTTGGTCATTGAAGTGTGTTAATTTGAGTTTTAGTGAGTCTTGCAAAGGGTATAAATGCTTGAGTTCCACATGTCGTGTTTATCTGTCTAGAGATGTCAAATTTAATGAGTTAGAGTTCCCTTTTCAACCTGGTTTCCTTAACACTCACAAGCTTGAACAACAACCCACCAGATCCCATATTTCTTGGCTTCATCTTCCTTTTCCTTCCACCTTAGGTCCTGCTCCTGCTCCACACAACTCTTCCTCTTCACACTCAGATTCTGATGCCTCCAGCTCAACACAAGTGTCCCTACCCGCAACATCTCCTCCTTCCAAGTCCTTTTAAACAGCTGAAAAATGAGGTACGTACCCCTGGAACTTTTCAGTTTTCAGATCACACTGACCATGTTGTTGTCTCTAGTAGCAACACATTGGTTCTCACGCCACAGGTGCTCCCTCTCTTCCTGTCATTACCCCTGCTGCCGCTGACACCTTGAAGACTTTGGCCCTTCCCATCCTATGATCACGCAGACTAAGGATGGTATTTATAAACCTAAGGTGCACTTGGGTCACTCACAATGGCACTCTCAACATGAGGAACCTTCCACAGTCTCTGAAGCCCTTGCTCTTGAGGGGTGGAAAAATGCAATGCAACAGGAAATTGAAGCTCTTCAGGAAAATAGAATTTGGTCCCTTGTTCCTCATGCAAAACACTCCAATTTGGTGGGTAACAAGTGGGTGTTTAAAGTCAAAAGCAAACTTGGATGGAACTTTTTAGAGGTTTAAGGCTCATCTTGTGGCCAAAGGCTTTCACCAAAGGCCAGGCATTGATTATGGCAAAACCTTCAGCCTTGTTATAAAAGCTTCTACAGTTCGCATTGTTCTCACTATAGTCGTGTCTCATCACTGGCCTATACGACAATTAGATATAAAAACAATGCATTTCTAAATGGCTACTTGTAAGAAGATGTGTATATGACTCAACCCGAAGGATTTGTAGACTCAAAAGAACCTGACTATATTTGCAAGCTCCACAAGTCATTATATGGATTGAAACAAGCTCCTAGGGCCTGGTTTGAGAGGCTAAAAAATACACTCATACAGTGGCATTTCTAGATTTCTAAAGCAGACAATTCTCTATTCTATTTCAGTAAAGACAAAGTTGTTATCCTAGTGCTCATCTATGTGGATGACATCATCATTACAAGAAACAATGGAGAAATATTAACACAATTTTATTGTAGCCTTGAACAAGAGTTTTACTCTAAAAGACCTAGGACCCTTGAATTTCTTCCTTGGCATCAAGGTGTACAGAGATGGAACCGGGCTGTAATGCCCTAATTCCTTAGAGTCGTTACTATGTGAGTTATAAATGTGCCATTAGCTCGCTAATTGAGGTTTTAGGTTAAAAGTGTGACCAAACTAAAGTTAAACTCGTTTAAAGACAATAAGTATAAGACATTTGGTTATTCATTGAAATTTTAGAAAGTTTTACAGTTGGGATCCCAAAATACAGTTTAGAAAATACATTACAGATCAAAATATACACATGATCGACTTAGGCGACAAAACAACTATTACAGTACATTTTATAAAAAATAACCCTGGCCATGGCAGCCAGGCAGGCTGAACATGAACCCGTCGCTCTACACTCTCCGTACTCATGGTTGGTCAACATTTCCCTTGCCCTTACATGCACCATAGAGCACCTGTGAGCCGAAGCCCATCAAGAAAACTCAACACAAAACATATAACATATGCATAACTATCCACAATGTACAACAAAACAACCAACGTGCTAAACACATAGCGGCCAACGCCATCCTAGGCGCTTTACCAGGGTCTGGGTTCGCGGTCTTCATCGAGAGGATGGCTCTAGTACCCTAGGAGGGTCTCGCCTTATGGCCTACACTCAGCGTTCTCAACACCGATCCCGGCCCCTTGCCGTTCTCGGCCTTCGCCGTTCTCTCACAACATGCAGCTCATAACATAATATGCAAAAATATTTAAATGTATATTAAATATAAGCATTAGGGCCATGCCTTGCAATACAAGCAATATGGCTACACTCTGCAATACTAACATTAGAGCTACGCCCTACAATACAAACAATAGGGCCATGACATGCTCTACAGCTACAACAGTTTTCTTATCTGTGTCTCGAGCTATTTAAGCACCGTGATCCCGAGCACAATCCTCTAACTCGAGCCTCGTTGAAAATCTAGTCACAACGCATTCATAATAACCATCTATCAAGTTCTGAACCAATAAATAACTTAAGAGTATTAATGTAGCCTCCGAGACCTTGGATTCTACCAAACTGGGTAGTAAAATCCTTCCGAGCCTTAACATTTGAGTTCTCGAGCTAAAAACCTTAACGTCCCTTATTTTCCTATTTTGGGCTGCAGCATGCTCTTTAGGGCCGCAACTCGCTACATAGTTAGAGGCCAGGGCCCTCCTTACTGGAGGACACGACCGCATCATACTCCCCTATGCTGCGGTGCCCAAACAAACCAGAGGCTTTTCCAGCCTCTTCAAGCACGCGGGCCGTGACACCTGAAGAACAGGGCCGCGACTTGGGCCTCTGAAACCCAGAAAACATCATTTCTCTGCATATTTTCCCCGGACCTAAATAGTAAATTCTTACCCCAAACATCAGTTCAACCCAGAATCAAGCCTAGACTTCCCTTCCACATAACCCAAACATCACAACAAAACCACAAATAACTCCACACATTTATAAACACCCAAAATCAAACTCAGAATTGAACTCACATGCAAACTCTAATCCTAGTAGAATTCAGCAAGAAGATCAAGTTTAAGAGCTTACCTTTGTTACATATTTGGCCTGTGCTAATTCCCTAAGTCTTTAAGCTTCTATCCTCATAAATTCCAACCTTGAATCCTAAATCTCTGGACAACTTTCTTCAGTACTCTCAACACCCTTCCAAGACCAAGAGAGAGAGAGGGAAACGTGAGGGAGAGAGAGAGAGAGAGTTGAGTGATAGAGTTTCTTCCTTTTCCTTCTATTTTCTTATACAATTCAACACCCAAAAACCATGTATATCCCTTAGCCAAATGTCCAAATTACCCCTTAAGCTTAACTAAGTCATTTAATGCTCCCAAGGGTAATTCCATCATTTTCCATGTCCTGCTTATTCCTCGAGTGTTCTTATAAATCCTCATTTAATCCCGACATGTCCAAATAATTGCTAAATTACTACCTGTTACCCGATATATCCCAAACACCAACTGTGTTCCCAAAATACCCCTAAGCTCCTCCCGAGTTGGGTATTCGACCCCATTGTGACTATATAGCTAAACTTCTCCCAAGGGCCGTCTCAGATCGTGCATCACAAATATATCACCACTCACTTGTGGTATCAATCAAAACACACACTTATATCACATTTATGCCCTTAACGGGATAAAATTACAAATACGCCCTTGACAACAAAATGGGGTCCACATGCATATTTAATTCACCTAAACATGCATTTCTAATCGCATAATCATCAAATTCACATATTAACATAATTAAATTAATTATTTCCCTCCTGTCACGCTAATCAAGGCCCTAAGTCTTATTAGTAAATTTGGGATGCTACACGGGCTATATCTCACACAATCCAAGTATATAGAAGAATTGTTCCCGAGGTACAAACTCACCAACTTGAAGCTTATAGAGACCCCTATGATAGCAGGGAAACCACTCTAAAAAACAGATGGAGAAAAACTGACCAATCCCACCATGTATAGAAGTTTGATTGGAGCTCTACAAGATCTATGTCGTACACGACCAGACATTGCTTATGTCGTAAATAAACTCAACCAGTTTCTTCATGAGCCAACGACAATACACTGGAGTGGTTCCAAGAGGGTACTTAGATACTTAAAAGAGACTAACTATAATGCCCCAAAATCCCTAATGAGGTTTGATGGTTGGATTAGTAGGTCGGGAGGGCCATAATTGATTTATTATGCCATTAAATGATTATGTGCATACTTATGTGAATTATATTATAATATGATGTTAAATGCATGCATGTGGGTCCACATTTCATCATAGGGGCATTTTGGTAATTTGGCCCGTTGAGGACGTAATTGTGTATTTCCATGCATGTTGGTGAACTATTGTTGAGGCCACATAATAATGTGGATTTGTTCGAGCCATTCGGCATGAGAAGATCTTTGAGTGCAAATTAGCGATTTGGTCGTAACAGGATTAAGTTCGGGGCTCGGGGTGAGTCTCGGGGCAATTTGGTGATTAGAACGTTACCGATAATTAAAGGGTAATAAGATATGATTTATTGGTATTTTAGGATATTGGGAATAACGGGAATTGAAGAGTGTTAATTATGATTAACGAAATAGGCAGGAAATGACGATTTTACGCTTGGGAGCCTTTTGAAGACTTTAATTGACCTGGGGGCAAAAAGATCTTTTCACCCTAAGGATTTATATAAACCATTGAAGGATGTGGAAGCTTAGCCAAAATAGAGTATCAAGAACTTCTCTCCCGTACATCATTTCATTCTCTTTTCTTCTTGGATTTTGAGCTTCTTTTGAGGATTCAAGCTAGGAAAGTGGACCTTGAGGGCTTAGGATTGTGTTACACCATTGAAGAGGGTTCTAAATTTAGCTTGAGGTAAGGTTCTAGCTAAAACTCTGGTTTGCTATGTTTTTGTTTTGGATTTCAACTTGGTTTTCTAGAGTTGATAATGGGAATTGATGGGAGTTTTTGGCTAGGGTTACTTGGGTTATGATGCCTAGGTCATGTGTAGATGGTTTTCTGGTTCAATTGGGGGTTTAAATGAGGTTTGGAAGTTGGTTTTCAGGTTGGAAATGGTGGTGTCGAAGGATGGGAAAACCAGGGTTGAAAACCCTGGTTGTAGCGCTACAGCGCCCATCACTGGGCACTACAGCACTAGCTAGGCGGGTTCCTAATCTTCCAAGAGCGCTGGGGTGCTAGGGGGTAAGACTACAGTGCTACCCTGCATTTCCAGAATCTCGTTTTAGGCACTTTTGAGGGTTTTTGGCTCGGGGTTTCAATTCCTAAGGGTCGGGATCGAATCTACTCACCATTTGGGTACAATTCAGGGTCCCGGGATTGAGGTTTAGGTCAAGACCCTTTTATTGTTGATTTTCATTAATGGAAGTTATAATTGGTTATGACTAGGTGACCGCTAAGGAATCAAAATGTCGATCGTTCTCAAGGGTCGTTCTTTTAATATTTCTCGCTCGAACAAGAGGTAAGAAAAATGCACCCCGTATGTGACATGCATGGTTATTCATGAGGCAAGTTGAGTGTTTAAATGTGGACATTGATTGCATATCAAATGCTTAGAAAGTATTTCTTACTTGTGAATGGCACTGACTAATTAGTCATAATTGGCAGTGGTGTCAGTAATAACTGTGAAGCTGTGACTCACTAGTAAAGTTCGACAGTATTACTGAGCACTGGTCCTATAGTATTTGCTTAAGAGTCAAGAGCATCTTAGTGTGTTTAATGCAAGCCAAAAAGATTAGATATAATCGACATCTTCATTGAATGACTCATCATGAGCATTAATGCCGGACCAACCTCAAGTTCGATGAAAACTAAAAGCGCCTGTCTAGCCTATGGCTAGTCACTTAGAGCCAGAGCCAGAAGGCCTAGGTGACTGCAAAGTCACATGGCTATGGGTGCTGAGCCCCATAGTGACTACTCATCAGTCACTCATATGTTTAAGCTAGTGACTACTCATCAGTCAGTCATCTGATTAGAGCTATACGCTCCATTATGGTTAACAGAACCTCAAGTGTTAAATCACTCATCTGATTAGAGCTATACGCTCCATTATGGTTAACAGAACCTCAAGTGTTAAATCACTCATCTTATTAGAGATATATGCTCCATCATGGTTAACAGAACCTCAAGTGTTAAATCATTCATCTGATTAGGGCTAAAAGCCCCATCATGGTTAACAAAACCTCAAAGTGTTATTCACTCATCTGTTTTGGGATATAAGCTCTGTATGATTATCATGATCATCATTTGATATTATTTACATCCAGTAATGAGTTTTCTTGCTAGGCTTTGGCTCATGGGTGCTATGTGGTGCATGTAAAGGGAAAGAAAAACTCACCCAGCCTTGAGTGGAGTGCTTAGGTGGTGATGTGTACATATGCGGCCACTTGACCACCACGACCAAGGAGTTTCTCGGAGGAACTAGGGGGTTAACTGTAATGCCCCAAAATCCCTAATGTGGTTTAATGGTTGGATTAGTAGGCCGGGTGGGCCATAATTAATTTATTATGCCATTAAACTATTATATGCATGTGTATGTGAATTATATTATAATATAATGTTAAATTCATGCATGTGGGTCCACATTTCATTACAAGGGTATTTTGGTAATTTGGCCCATTGAGGGCATAATTGTATATTTGTAGGCATGTTGGTGAGCTACTGTTGAGACCACCTTATAATGTGGATTTTTTCGAGTTATTTGACATGAGACGATCTTTGAGTGCAAGTTAGTAGTTTAGTCATAACAGGATCAAGTTCGGGGCTCGTGGTGAGTCTCGGGGTAATTTGGTGATTAGAGCATTGCCAGGAATAAAAGGGTAACATGATATGAATTATTGGTATTTGAGAATATCGAGAATAGCGGGAATTGGAGGGTGTTAATTATGATTAACGAAATAGGCGGGAAATGATGATTTTACCCTTGGGAGACTTTAGAAACCTTTAAATGACCTAGGGGCAAAAAGGTCATTTCACCTTATGTTGTATTTAAGCCATTGTAGGCTGTAGTAGGTTGGAAAAACAGAGTCTCAAAAGTTCTCTCCCGTACCTATTTTCTTCCCCTTTTTCTTTGTGATTTTTGAGCTGTTCTTGAGGATTCAAGCTAGGGAAGTGGATCTTGAGGGCTTAGGATTGTGTTCCACTATTGCAGAGGGTCCTAATCTGAGCTTGAGGTAAGTTTCTAGCCATTAAAACTCTAGCTTTGCTCTGTTTTTGTTCTAGTTTTCAGCTTGGTTTTCTAGATTGGTTGAGGGGAATCGATGGGAGTTTTTGGCTAGGGTTCTTGGGGTTGTGATGCCTAGAACATGTGGAGATGGTTTTTGGGTTCATTTGGGACTTAAAATGAGGTTGGGAAGCCTTTGGTGCAGGTTGGAAATGGTGGAGTCGAAGGGGGAAAATTTATGGCCATTTCTGTCTAGGTGTAGCGCTACAACGCCCACTAAGGGGCGCTACAACGTTACTCAGGAGGCTTTGGGTCTGACTTGAGCACTGGGGCACTACCCTGTTCCATCATATTTCTGTTTTGGGCATTTTTAAGGGTTTTTGGCTCGATGTTTCAATCCTTAAGGCTCGGGATCGAATATACTCACCGTTTGGGTACAATTCGGGGTCCCGGGAGTGAGGTTTAAGTCAAGACCCTATTATTGTTGATTTTCATTAATGGAGGTTATAATTGGTTATGATTAGGTAACTGCTAAGGAATCAAAAGGTCGATCATTCTTGGTCTATTTCTCGCTCGAACAAGAGGTAAGAAAACTGCACCTTATATATCACATGCATGGTTATTATTGAGGCATGTTGAGTGATTAAATATGGACAGTGATTGCATATTAAATGCTTAGAAAATCTTGCTTACTTGTGAATGACACTGACTTACTAGTCAGAATCAGCAATGGTGTCAGATCCATCTGTGAAGCTGTGACTTACTAGTCAAGTTCAACAATGGTTTTGAGAACTAGTCGTATGTTACTGGCCTAAGAGTCAGGAGCGGCATAAGCGTCATGAATGCAGAGTCGATAAAAGATTAGCTCTAATCAACATCTGCATTGAATGACTCATTATGAGCATTAATGCCAGACCGACCCTAAGTTCGATGAAAACTAAAAGCACTTGCCTAGTTCTATAACTAGTTACTCAGAGCCAGGGCCAGAAGGCCCAGGTGACCCTATCGTCACATGGCTAAGGGAGCGGTACCCACAATTGTGACTCTATGGTCACTCCCTTGGTTTACATTGGTGACTTGCCTATCAGTCACTTATTTTGTTTAAGCTAGTGACTTGATCACTTATTTGTTAATGAAACGGAACCCACCTTAGTGACTTTTACAATTGTCACTCTTCTATTTAGGGATAAAAGTCCTGGATGATCATTGTTTGATATTATATTCTTGCAGTATTGAGTTTTCTTGCTGGGCTTTGGCTCATGGGTGCTATGTGGTGCAGGTAAAGGGTAAGAAAAGCTCACCCAGCCTTGAGTGGAGAGCTTAGGTGGTGAAGTGTACATATGCGGCCGCTTGACCACCACGGCCAAGGAGTTTCTCAGAGGGACTAGGGGTTAACCCTATTTTTGCTGCTTAGGTCGGCGGGTTGTAAATTTAAACTGTAATGACCATTTTGGATTGTAAATAACTTGTAAACATTTTTATGGGCCCATGAACAGTTTTATGTTTTAAATAAAATATATCCTTTCCTTTTGATTTGTTTTCCACCTTAACCTAATAATAACACCTAGATGCACGTTTTTAACCAAAGAACTCGATTAGCGAGTTAAGCACGGTTTAAATTTCACAGTAACTGTCTTGTGGTAACCATGGCGTTACAACTTGGTATCAGAGCTAGGTTAGGGTTCATGTAGACTGGCTGGGCATGTACACTCACCATTGAAGACAAGCTCGACTCATGGTTTGGTAACTGTTTATGTAGTCATATATTTAACTGCTTAAATTTAGTATAAATGCTTTACCTGTTTACATAAGACACCATGTTAAGGCTATGCCTTGAATACTGCATCTTCAGCAATAGTGTGTTGATTAATACTGCTATTGCTAGAACATACTCATTAGTAATGTTGATTGCGAACTATTATCTGATACATGTTATGTGCTAAATGTTGTGATCATGTATCTATTTGTATAGTTGTATAACTATGGAATATGGTAATTCTCTGCTTGTTCTTGGACCGTGAGGCGACAAGAAGTTTAGTTATCACTACCTGACTGTCCGTATTGACTATTGCAGCACAGTATAAGTTGATAAGAATGATTCCAAGACAGACAGATTCCTCAGTTGCCCATGGGGTCAAGGCCAGGATAAAAATCAGGGTCAGGAGAATGACCAGATTCAGATTCCACAACCAGCTCATGATAACTAGCAACAATTATTTAATGAGCTGCATGCTACAATATTGAGGTAGGGAGAAGAACTCCGCCTCCTGAGACAACAGCAGGTTCCTGCAGTAGCCAGTGTATCTGAGGCACCTCATGTATCGGTGCCAGAAGCTGGGCAGTTGCCTGAGGTTGGTAATAAATGGGAGCCTCTCTATGAAAGGTTTAGGAAGAAGCAACCTCCAGTTTTTGAAGGCAGTACAGATCCTGCTAAATCTGAGTAGTGCATGAGCATGATTACCACCATCCTGGATTTCATGAAGGTGACTGGTAATGAGACAGTGGCCTGTGCCACGTATATGTTTTGGAAGGATGCCCAAATTTGGTGGGAAGTTATATCCCAGACCAAAAACATCAATGCCCTGAATTGGGAAGAGTTCCAGACTCTGTTCAACGAGAAGTATTATAACGATGCCATCAGGGTGGCAAAAGCTAAAGAATTCTTTAGGCTACTTCAAGGGAGTTTTTTAGTGACTAAGTATGTCTTGAAGTTTGATCGATTGGCAAAGTTTGCCATGGAGCTGGTACCCACTGATGGGACCAGGAGGGAGAGATTTCTCTAGGGGCTACAGCCTAGACTAGCCTAAGATGTGCGCATTACCACTGTGGATGGGGTAACCAGGGCATTACATTAACCCTATTATTTGCTGCTTAGGTCGGCGGGTTGTAATTTTACACTGTAATGACTGATTTGTATTATAAATAACTTGTAAATATTTTTATGAGCCCATGAATAGTTTTATGTTTTATATAAAATATATCCTTTCTTTTTTAGATTGGGTTTTCACCTTAACCTATTAATAACACCTAGATGCACGTTTATAACCAAAGAACTCGATTAACGAGTTAAGCACAGTTCAAAGTTCATAGTAATGGTCTTGGAGTAACCAGGGCGTTACAACTTGGTATCAGAGCGTGCTAAGGTTTAGGGTTCCTGTAGATTGGCTGGGCATGTACACCCACCACTGAAGATAAGCTCGACTCATAGTTTGGTAACTATTTATGTGGTTATATATTTAACTGCTTAAATATAGTATAAATTATTTACCTGTATACATGAGATGCTGAGAAAATGTTGTGCCTTGACTACTTTATCTTCAGCAAGAACGTTCTAATTAGTACTGATATTGCTAGAACATACTCACTAGTATTGTTCATTGTGAATTATTATTTGATACATGTTAAATGTTAAATTCTATAATCATGTATCCATCTGTATAATTGTGGAATAGGTGATTTTCCATTGATCTTGGACCGTGAGGCGGCAAGAGGTTTTATTATTACTTCTTAACTGGTTGCATTGATTGTTTCAGCATAGTATAAGTGATAAAATGATTCCAAGATAGACATATTCATCAGCTGGCCAGGGAGATCAAGGCCAGGATAATAAGCAGGGTCAGGAGAATGAGTAGAGTCAGATTCCACAGCCAGCTCCTGAGAACTGGCAGCAATTTTTTAATGATCTGCAGGCCACAGTATTGAGGCATGGAGAAGAACTATGCCTCATGAGACAACACCAGGTTCCTGCATCGATCAGTGTACCTGAGGCACCCCCTGTATCGGTGCTAGCAGTTGAGCAGCTGCCAGAGGTTGGAAATAAATGGGAGCCTCTTTATGAAAGGTTCAGGAAGCAGAAACCTTAAGTATTTGAAGGTAGTGCAGATCCTGCTAAAGCTAAGCAGTGGATGAGCATGATTACCACCATCCTTGACTTTATGAGGGTGGCTGGTAATGAAAGGGTGGCTTGTGCCACGTACATGTTTCAGGAAGTTATATCCCAGACTAGAAACATTAATGCCCTGAGTTGGGAAGAGTTTCAGACTCTGTTTAATGAGAAGTCTATAATGATGCTATTAGGGCGGCAAAGGCTGAAGAGTTCATTAGATTACTTCAGGGAGTTTATCAGTGACTGAGTATGCCTCTAAGTTTGATCGATTGGCAAAGTTTTCCATGGAGCTGGTACCCATTGATGGGACCAAAAGGGAGAGGTTTCTCCAGGGGCTACAACCGAGACTAGCCCGGGATGTTCGTATCACCATTGTGGCTGGGGTTACTACCTATGCATAGGTGGTGGAAAAGGCACTCACAGCTGAGAGTGCAGAGAACAAGATCTGGTGAGACAATGTAGCCAGAAAATAATTTAGGAGGTCAGGTTCTCCATTTGTGGGTTCTAGTAGGGGTGAGAAGAGGAAGGTTCCTGATACCTTCCCAGCTCCAGGTCTTGATAGGTGACCCCGTGGTATTTCAATGGGTCGTCAGAGTCATAGTGAGGCCTGGAAGATTCGTCCTGAATGCCCTAGATGCAAGAGGCGCCATTTGGGAGAGTGTAGGGCAAATGCCTGCTTTTTGTGTGGAGCAGTGGGTCGTTTCAAGAAAGATTGCCCTAATGCAAGAAAGAAAGAACACAAGAAAGCGGACAACTTGACCCTAGCTCGAGTGTTCGCATTGACACAAGCAGAAGTTGAGGCTTCACCCTTAGTAGTTACAGGTCAACTTCTTAGTGCTGGAACCCCTTATAATGTTTTGATTGATTCTGGTGCTACACATTCTTTTGTTGCTAGTAGTATTATTGATAGACTGTGTAGACCATGTGATTATTATGCTGTGGGGTTTGGAACTTTATTACCCACAGGGGAGTTAGTGGTATCTAGGAGATGAGTCAGATCTTTACCAGTGACAGTGGAGGGCAGAGAGTTGTCAGAGGGTTTGATAATGACTGACTTCGACATGATTCTTGATATGGATTGGTTAATGAAGTATGGGGAAACCATTGATTGCAGAAGGAAGATGGTCACCTTTTAGCCTGAAGGTAAGTATCCTTTTGTGTTTGTTGGTACTGTGCATGGACCTCGCATACCTATTTGGGTTATTGTAGATCGCTACACCAAGTCAGCTCACTTCTTGCTAGTGAGGACAGTTGACCAGTATGCAGATCTCTATGTAAGAGAGATCGTGCGCCTTCATGGAGCACCGATGTCGATCGTGTTAGATCGGGACCCCACTTTTACTTCTAAGTTCTGGGGAAGTTTACAGAAGGCCATGGGAATAGAGTTGAAGTTCAATATTGCTTATCAACCTCAGACATATGGAAAATCTGAGAGGACGATGCAGACATTAGAAGACATGCTGCGAGCATGTGTGTTGGACTTTGGTGGATCCTGGAGTAAGTATCTACCTTTGATAGAGTTTTCCTACAACAAAAGTTATCAGTCTACCATTGGGGTTGCACCTTATGAGATGCTGTATGGTAGGAAATGCAGATCTCCCATTCATTGGGATGAGACAGGGGAAATGAGATACTTGTCTTGAGGCATTTCTGAGGACCAGTGAGGCCATTGAGAAATTTAGAGCTCGGATGCTCGCTTCTCAAAGCAGAAAGAAAAGTTATGCAGATCCCAAGCGCAGGAACGTGGAGTTCTAGGTGGGAGACTATGTTTTCCTTAGAGTCTCGCCATGGAAAGGGGTGAGAAGATTTGGGAAGAAGGGCAAGTTGAGCCCTAGATTTGTAGGTCCATTTAAGATCTTGGAGAGGATTGGTCAGGTGCCTTACAAGTTGGCCTTACCACCGGCATTGTCAGTCGTGCATAACGTGTTTCACGTTTAAGCTCTTCGGTGGTATGTATATGACGTGACTCTTGTTTTGAGCTATGAAGATCTGAAGCTTGAGGCATATCTCTCCTATGAGGAACAGGGTCCTCAGGAATAAGACGATACCTTTAGTTAAGGTATTGTGGAGGAACATCAAGGTCGAGGAAGTGACCTGGGAGCTGGAGTCAGATAAGCAGAGTCAGCATCCCGAGCTGTTCAGGTAAATTTTGAGGACGGAATTTCTGTAAGGAGGGGATAGTTGTAATGCCCCAAAATCCCTAATGAAGTTTTATGGTTGGATTAGTAGGCCAGGAGGGCCATAATTGATTTATTATGCCATTAAATGATTATGTGCCTATTTATGTGAATTATATTATAATATGATATTAAATGCATACATGTGGGTCCACATGTCATCATATGGGCATTTTGGTAATTTGGCCTGTTGAGGGCGTAATTGTGTATTTTCATGCATGTTGGTGAACTATTGTTGAGGCCACATAATAATGTGGATTTTTTCGAGTCATCCGACATGAGACAATCTTTGAGTGCAAGTTAGCAGTTTGGTCGTAACAGGATTAAGTTCGGGGTTCGTGGTGAGTCTCGGGGCAATTTGGTGATTAAAACATTACTGGGAATTAAAGGGTAACGAGATATGATTTATTGGTATTTGAGAATTTTAGGAATAACGAGAATTGGAGGGTGTTAATTATAATTAAAGGCAGAAAATGACGGTTTTACCCTTAGGAGCCTTTAAAGGACTTTAATTGACCTAAGGGAATAGTCTTTTCACCCTAAGATGTATATCAGCCATAGAAAGCTGTAGAAACTTCCTGAACAGAGCATTAGTTTTCCTCTTCCATGATCATCTTCTCATTCTCATTCTCTTTGAATTTTTGAAGTTCCATTTGAGGATTCAAGCTAGGGAATCCAGCTTTGAAGGTTTAGGATTGTGTTCAGCCGTTGAAGAGGGTTTAATCTTGAGCTTGAGGTAAGATTCAGCCATGAAATTTCTAGTTTTTACTTTGTTTTGAAGTTAGTTTTGAGTTAGAAATTTTGATTATAGAATTGAGTAATTGGTGTGGTTTTTGGTTGTTCAAAGCATGGGTTTTGTTGTTGGAATGTTGATTGTGTTGTGGTGATGCTTGGTTTGGATTTGGAGATGTTTGAGTAAGTTTTGGAAGGATTAAAAGAGGAAAAAAAAATGAGGTTTTGATGGGAGAAAACAGGGGTTTTTGGCTGATGGCTAGGTAGGGTCACGATGCTTGGGAGGCATGCCGTGGCATAGGGTGCAGGAGCTTGAGGTTGGCGCCTCTGTTTGGGAGGCGGGTCGCGGCATGGTGGAGTAGGGTCGAGACCCTTAAGAGCATTTTTGGCCAGAAATGTGTTTTTGGTTTGGGAATCCAAACCATAGGCCTCAGGATCGTTCAACTACTTGGTTTAGTAGGATTCGATGTCCCGAAGGCTAGGTCTTGGTCTGAAAACCTTTAATATTCATTTTATTGATGGAATCTCGTAATTGGTTTTGACTAGGTGACCGTCAAGGAACTAAAAGGTTGATCGTTCTCAAGGGTCATTCTTTTACTAATTCTCGCTCTAACCATAGGTAAGAAAACTGCACCCCATATATGACATGCATGGTTATTGTTGAGGCATGTTGAGTGTTTAAATGTGGACATTGATTGTATATCAAATGCATAGAAAGTCTTGCTCACTTGTGCATGGCACTGAATAATTAGTCAGAATTGGCAATAGTGTCAGTATTAACTGTGAAGCTGTGACTCACTTGTCAAGTTCGGCAGTAGTACTAAGCACTAGTCACATGGTATTGACTAATAAGTCAAGAATGGTATTAGTGTATTTAACGCAAGCCGACAAAGATTAGATCTAATCGACATCTGCATTAAATGACTCATAATGAGCATTAATGCTGGACCGACCTCAAGTTCGATGAAAACTAAAAGCGCTAGTCTAGCCTATGTCTAGTCACTTAGAGCCAGGGCCAGAAGGCCTAGGTGACAGCTTCGTCACATGGTTATTGGTGCTGAGCCCATAGTGACTACTCATCAGTCACTCATCTGTTTAAGCTAGTGACTTACTCATCAGTCACTCATCTAATTTGAGCTATACGCTCCATCATGTTTTAACAGAACCTCAAGTGTTAAATCACTCATCTGATTAGAGCTATATGCTCCACCATGGTTAAATAGAACCTCAAAGTGATATTCACTCATCTATTCAGGGCTATAAGCTCTGTATGATTGTCATGATCATCATTTGATATTATATACGTGCAGTAATGAGTTTTCTTGCTGGGTTTTAGCTCATGGGTGCTATGTGGTGCAGGTAAAAGGAAAGAAAAGCTCACCCAACCTTGAGTGGAGAGCTTAGGTGGTGATGTGTACATATGTGGTTGCTTGACCACCACGGCCAAGGATTTCTCGCACGGTTCAAAGTTCACAGTAACGATCTTGGAGTAACCAGGGCGTTACACTTGAGAATTGGTAGACCTCCCACCGGGGTCTAAGCCAATTGGGTGTAAGTGGGTATTTATGAGAAAATACCACACTGATGGCACTGTAATGCCCCGAATTCTCCGACATGGTTTAATGGCGGGATTAGTAGGCCGGGTGGGCCATACTTGCTTAATTAAGCCATTAAATGATAATATGCATGTTTATGTGAATTATATTATAATATAATGTTATATGCATGCATGTGAGTCCACATCTAAATATTAAGTGTTTTGGTAATTTGGCCCGTTTAGGGCATAATTGTATATTTGGGTGCGTATTATGATTTGTGAATGAGATTCCATTATTATGAAGATATATTTGAGCTATTCGGCATGAGACGGTCATATATAATGGATTAGCGGTTTTGTCATAACGGGGTCAATTTTGGGGTAATAGGAATATTTATTTGATGATAAATTGGGAATATTTGAGATCAGGAGGAAATTTCAGAGGTTTTGACTATAATGTCCTCGGGGGTGTTTTCAGGACCCCGAGCACTAGGTTTTATTTGAGGTTACTTAAGCTTGAAGTAGCTTATCAGATAGAACATATGTTAGAAAACCTCTCGTTCTCCCTTTCGTTAGTTCGTTTTACCGTTCGAGCCTTTTCGAAGAAATCTCGAGTTCTAGGAGTCAGAGTCAAGTGAGGATCGAGGCATAGCGATCCTAGGAAAGATTAGAAGCTTCTTAACCGAAGGATTTGATGGAAAACAACCTAATTGAAGGTAATCGACGTTTAAGTTTTGAATTTTTTGAGTTTCTAAGCTTTGAATTAGATTTTGTAAATTGTTGAGTTTTCGGTTCTTTCGAACCTTGGGTTTTGAGGATTTTGGAGCATTGGGGAGCTTGGGAACTTTGATTTGATGATTGGGGAATTTTTAGGTATGATTTTCAAGGTTTTGGAGTGTTAAAAACACGTTTGGGAATGGCCCAGAGTTGGGGGCCGCGACCCTGTTCTTGGGGTGCCGTGGCCCTGCTTTGAAAAAGCAGGTGGGAGTTCTGAACCTGCTGGGCGCCGTGGCCCTTGATGAAGGGCGCTGCGGCCCTTTCCTCAGGAAATCTGGGGGCCGCGGCCCAAGGTTCCAGGGCCGCAGCCCTTGCCCAGTTTTCACCCCGTTTGCACGTTTTGACCCCGGGAACTTAGTTATAGGCCTCGGGAGTGTTCCTACTACTTGGATTAGTTTGGATTGATCTTTCGAAGGCTATATTTTGGTTTGGAAACCTATGTTGATCATTATTATTAATGATGTTCCGTGCTTGGTTATGATTAGGTGACCGCTAAAGGACTAAAGGTTGATCGTTCTCAAGGGTCGTTCTTTTTATCATTCTAGCTCGAATCTGAGGTAAGAAAACAGTGTATGAATACAATTGCACCCTGTATATGTATATGACATGCGTAATTGCTATTGAGGCATGTTGGTTGATAAATGTGGACATGGATTGCATATTATGTGCTAGCGAATGTTGTATACTTGTATATGTACTGACTAGTCAGGGATACTGACCTAAGAGTCAGAAATGGCATAGCGTCATGAATGCAAGGCCAAATGAAGATTAGATCTAATCGATATCAGCATTGAATGGCTCTATAGCATTAATGCTTAACCGACCCTAAGGTCGATGAAACTTATAAGCACTTGGCTATTCTAAGACTAGTTACTCAGAGCCAGGGCATAAGGCCTCGGTGATTGTTGTCACATGGCTAGGGAGCGATGTTCCAGGGTTATGACTCTATGGTCACGAGGAAGGTTATGTTGGTGATAATCACCATACACCTATCCTGTTCAAACTTATGAAAGGATCACTTATCTGTTAAGCCCTAGTGACCTTATCGTCACATGGCTAGAGGGGGGGCTGTACCCATTTTAGTGACTTTTGCAACTGTCACCTACCTGTTTTGCACTGATAGTCCTTAATGATTATTATGATCATTGTTGATATTATATCATGCTATATTGTGTTTTCTTGCTGGGCCGTGGCTCATGGGTGCTATATGGTGCAGGTAAGGGGAAAGAAAGGCTCACCCAAATTTGAGTGGAGAGCTTAGGTGGTGGTGTGTACATATGCGGCCACTTGACTACCACGACCAAGGAGTTCTCAGAGGAACTTGGGGGCTTGCCCTATTTTGCCGCTTAGGTCGGCGGGATTGTAAATCTGAAACAGTAATGACCATTTTGTACTGAGAACAACTTGTATAATGTTTTGATTAGCTCTGCAGAGCAGTTTGTAATGAAAAATATCCTTTCCTTTTATTGGTTTTCCACCTTAACATGTTAATCACATTTAGAACACGTTTTTAATCAAAGGACTCGGGTAGCGGGTCAAATTTCCGGTTCACCGTAACTATTCTGGGGTAACCAGGGCATTACAGGCACTATCCAAACCTTTAAAGCTAGATTAGTAACTAAATGGTTTAGGCGAAATGAGGGTATTGATTATTTCAACTCCTATGTGCCTGTTGCAAGAACAACTTCTATAAGAATTTTGTTCGCTTTGGCTTCTATACACTACTTGCATGTTCATCAAATGGATGTCAAGACGACATTCCTTAATGGTGACCTAAATGACGAGGTCTATATGGAACAACCCGAAGGGTTTGTCCTACCAAGATATGAACATAAAGTATGTAGACTTGTAAAATCCTTATATAGATTGAAACAAAATCCTAAGCAATGGCATGAAAAATTCGATCAAGCCATTATGTCTAATGGGTTTAGACATAACAATGGAGACAAGTGTTTGTATTCCAAAACTTGTAAGGGATATGTGACCATTGTTTGCCTATATGTGGATGACATACTTATTCTAAGTGATAGCATAAAAGGGATAGAAGAAACGAAGAAGTTTCTATCATCAACCTTCAAGATGAAAGATCTTGGAGAAGTTGACACCATACTTGGTATCAAAGTGAAGAAACATATTCGTGGTTTTGCGTTGGGGCAAGCCTACTATATTGCGAAAATATTGAACAAATTTAACCATCTCAAGGTTAAAGATGCTAATACTCCATTCAACCTTAGTGTAAAACTAGAGAAGAATGAAGGAATAATGGTGGCTCAATTGGAGTACACAAGTGCTATAGGGAGTCTTATGTACGTCGCCCAATGTACTAGACCTGATATAGCATTTGTGGTAAGTAAACTTAGTAGGTTTACAAGTAATCCAAGTGTGGATCACTGGAAATCTATTGGGTGAGTCCTAGGTTATCTCAAGAAAACCAAAGGACTAAGCTCCATTACTCCAAATTTCCTTCAATCTTAGAAGGATATACAGATGCAAGCTGGATATCTAATCTTGGGGACAATTGTCCACCACTGGTTGAGTATTTACACTTGGTGGGGGTGCAATTTCTTGGGGTTCCAAGAAACAAACCTGTATATCTCATTCCACTATGGAAGTAGAGTTCATAGCTCTAGCTGCTACCGACAAAGAGGCCAAATGGTTAAGGGATCTTTTGATGGAGATACCCCTAATAAAACAGAATGTATCCACTATATCGATACATTGTGATAGCCAAGAAACATTGGCTAGAGCATACAACAGAGTGTATAATGGGAAGTCTAGACATATTAGTCTAAGACATGGATATGCGAGAGAAATGATTCAAAGAGGAGTCATCTCAATATCCTATGTGAGAACAAGTGAAAACTTGGCGGATCCTTTCACCAAGTCATTAACGAGAGATTTAGTGGCTACATCATCTCGAGGGACACTTCTAGATAACGGGGCTTTAACTTCAATTCCTACACATAATAATCTCTTGGAATAACAAAAAACCGAAGTTAAATCCTTTACATAACTTTTACTTCAATTTTTGGTGTCCTGCTTCTAGGTAAATAAGCTACGACTTCGGTTTATATAAAAAAATGAAGTCATAAGTTCAATAGCCAAAGGGCAAAAGTAAATATTTATGTAAAACTGAAAACTTAACTTCTCTTTATTTAGTGTAACAATAAAAATAAAACTTACTTTAAAATTTGAATGAGTGTAATATCCTTCAACTTAATTATACTTAATCTAATATTCTCAACTTAATTTAGATGCTATAGGAAAAACAGGGGCAGTGTTTATAAAGAGAAGAAAATATGCAGTTGGACATTAGAATGCTTTGTTTGCTCCATTGTTTCTCAAAAATAAATCCAAGAAAAGGTGTTGACACTTGTTGTGTCGTTTTCTTAAACTTGATACCTTATTGCTAACATAGATTAGTCTATGCAAATTGAGCAAAAAAAAAAAAAAAACACAGAGTAAATATCATATGAATATATATCTTCCTCTTCAAAGAGTTTTACTAACGCATGTTTAAAATACAAATTTATCTTGATTACTTTCTACTCAAGCTTTTTGTAACTAAGAAAAGTTTCTTGATTTGTATTATTGCTTCATTAAAATTCCAATAACTAACATATATTTTACATGATATGTCTAACAAAACAGGAAAAACAACATCTCTATATATCATTAGTAAAAGATAATGCATATAAACACATAAAATTCAAGCATGGTGATTGTAAACTACCATAAACAAAACCAATAAATACCCTGAACTATTAAAAAAGAAAGTAATCACTATAGATTACTTGGACAAAAGAAAGATGAAACAATTAAAAAATTATCTATTATTAAAAACAGTCAACAATATTCATAAGAACTCATTAGCCTAAAAAATTATAAAGGTATGTTGACTTACAAGATCAGGGAATTTGACCTTGAGAAACCAGATTGGGGGCACTAAACCATTCCTATTGAAACTTCATCTCCTATTGGAGACTGTTAAAGACAAACCAATTATATTATGTCATAATATAGAACAATATATTAAGATACAGAATCAAAGAAAGAACCTTTAAACCATTTGAAAATTTGGGGAAAAGCACAAACTTTTAACACCAACAACTTGGGCCTTCGGAACCTGCTCAATAAAATAGATAGTTATTCTATAATTGTTACATTTCAGGATGGATGTGCTAAATATCTTTAAAATAAGAGTTCACTAACTAGAAAAATAGGACAACTATTAGTGACATCAATTTTAACCTAGTAAAATGCCAAATACAAGATATGTACAACAAGTATGTATTATTCCCAAAAGCTAAAAGGACAATCATTTCTGATTTTCTGGTCACTTGGTGTAGTGACTGAAAAATTGCATAAATCCTTCAATTAGATTATTTATTAAAAGAACATATTCTAAAGCAAGTGAAAGATGTTTGAGAGAAAAGATTGACATAATAATATAGATATGTAGAATACAGTACATGACAAGGACAATGCTTATTTTGTTAAACATACATTGTTAATCATGTTTCTTATTCTTTAAATCTTTAGCTTCTGAGAAATGGAGGATAGTTTGCCATGCATTTCAATTTGATTTGTACTGGAAGTCCCTGCTTTTGGTGCTAAAGAATCTGCAGGATCCTTTTTGTAAAGTTGTGATGGGATTTGGCTCCAAATGTGGAACAGGTTGCAGTGTTAACATGGCTACTGGAACCTGGTTAGGCTAATCTCATCTCAACTATAACCAACCGAAGACTCGTAGATGATTGAGCTGAAAATACTTTTGGCAGAGGACTTCCTGAATTGGAAGTAGTGAAAGGAGGCCATATTTGCAATGCTGAAGTCTAACTTAGAAGAATGAAACAGAACAAAAGGACAAAAACACAATGCGAAAAAGATGATGGAAACCATGGTCGCTTTAGCTATCTGTCCCCAGATTGATCCACTGGATTGATGAATTATATTTTTCTCGGGTACAACTTAATCTCTCTCGACTCATTGGAGGATGAAGGCTACAACTACAAGTCTTCAAATGGCATCATAAAGATTACTAAAGGCTCACTGCTAGTTATGAAATGGAATAAAGTAAATGGATTGTATGTGTTAGATGGGTAAACTGTATCTATTGCTGAAGCTGATGCTATTAAAGTTCAAGAAAATGAGATGCAACTATGGCACCAAAGGATGGGTCAAATAAGTGAACGAGGCTTGAGAGAACTACACAACCAGAGAATTATAGATAAGATAAAAACATGTGCATCACCATTTTGTGAGGCTTGTGTCTACGACAAACAACATAAAATCAAGTTTTCAGTGGCAAAGCATAACACCAAGCAAATCTTGGAATATGTACATCAATATGCAAAATCGAAAATTAATTTTGAAAACCACAAATTTTATAGATTCTATGAGATTCAAGCTGATAAATCTAACATCTTAAACTAATTACTTACTTGGCTTGCCACCGAAGAGAAGAACAAATTTGTAAAGCCCAACGACTGGAAATCAAAGGTCGATAGAGAAAGACGAGAGAGAGAGGGTGAGGAGTTCGGAGACCGTACGACCAAGCCGAAGAAATGGGTCTCTTCTTTGTGTCGATATGTTGAAGGAAATGGGTAGAAATGGGTGTCTCGGGTCTCAAAAATGGGGAAGAGAAGGAGATGGGTGTCTCGGGATTCTCAGGTCTCTGAAATGAATTTTTTTTTCTAAGTGGCGGGAGGTGCAATATATTATCGCCCTTTTTACATAAAAAGTTGCCCAATATAATACTTTACCATAATACTTTTCTATTAGTATTATATTGATGTGTTATGGAAATGAGTATTTGGTGTAGTGTCAGTGTACTCAATTTTTTCGATTTTTCGAATTTTATGCTCAACCCTACTCTAATCGTGACAACTAAACTTACACACAACTAATTTTACTAACAACATATAATTTAAATAAATAATCGTGACTACTCTAATTAAAAAAATTCTAATAACAACACCCCATTAAAAATCTATTTTCCATAATTTATTCAACCATTTTGAAACTAGACATAATTTGATATCAATTTATCTAATAAGCTAGTTCCATGGTATTTTATGCAATCATCTCACTGTTCTAAAATTAATTAGAATAATACCACAACTAAAAATATTATTTTACTTTAGCACCATCTATGAACATATCATAAATAAAAAATAATTAATTAATTAAGCTACTTGGGTATTACACATAATTAATTCTCACTTCTCAGATTTTGAATTAAAATCATAAATCATGCAATAGATTTTCAATCAATTACAAGCATTAAACATAAATTGAATAAATCAAAATAAAGAAGAAGAAATCATAAAAAATGACATTAACTAATAATAAAGTATCAAGAGACTACATCAAAACTCTAGAAAAGATGTTCAGTTCAAATTCAAAAAGGAAATCATTAAGAACTTACTTCCGTAAGAAAAGAGGAGAAGAAAGAATATAAGATATGAGAAAAAGTTTAGATCTTCTCTTGTTCTCCTTTGCCTCCAATGAGTCTCTAGGACTCTAAAAACTGACCTACAAATGTTCTATTAAGAGGTATTTATAGTGCTCCAACCATTAAGTGATGAAATATAAAAAATACCCCTTAAAAAACACGATTTTTTTTCCTCTGTCAGTGTCGAGCGTGGCCGCACTATTGTTTGGGCGTGATTGTGGTGGACGAAACCTTCACCTCATAAAAACTCTACAACGACTAGAGATAGTATTTTAACCATAACTCTCTCAATGTAACACTGAATTTGACGATTAAAAATGATATGAAAAGCTAAGAGAAAGATTTACAACTTCTATTTCTATGTGTTTTTCCAGAAAGCGAAGAAATCATGGTAAAAATTTCAGGATTGATTGCCAAGCATAAACGACATGTGATAAGCATCTTTAACATAATATTTTCCACCCATAATATCTTGAAACTCCACACTCAACACTAAACGCTACTAATGAACCTATAACTTGTTTCCTATTATGGGCCATCATTTTAGGAGTTTTTTATTGAGATAATTACATCTCACACCGTAATATACAAAAAAATTCGTTTTATACGGTATGTTTAATAAATTACAAAAATACGGCTTTCCTCAACCATGTATATATATATAGACCTTTTGTTTTATTTTTTTATCTTAATTTTTAATAAGAATTTAGGCATATAAAATAATATATAATAATAATTATAGTTACTACCTTCAGTAAAATAAAATAAAGTAGATTAATTTATTTTTAATTAAAATAAATGTATTTATTAATATTAAAATTAATATTTATACAATTACTCAAAAAGTAAATAAATATTTATACAAATTACAATATGCTGTTAATTACAATTAATATTAATAACTATATGTTACAATATATAGTTAAATATAATCACAATATTATTATTCTTTATAAAAATATTATATATATATATATTTGTTATTAAATCATAGCTAGTTGTTGACGCCGTTTTTCGTCAACAGTGAAAGGAGAGCACGTAAACAATAACTGATAATGGCCAATTAAAATATGACAATACAAACACATGATTTTTACGTGGTTCAGCAGTTAAATCTGCCTAGTCCACGAGTCTCTGTTATTAAACTTAAGATTATCTCTGAAAATTCTTCAAGGATGAATTCTTCAGAGTTTTCTCTCCAGGTTCAGAATTTCGGTCCCTTACAATGGTGCATGACCTCCCTATTTATAGAGAAGGCTGCAGAATACTATCCCACATATTTTGGGTAGTTACTCTTTTTGTGTAAATAAAATAAATGACTTTAAATGCCCCTAATCAGATATAAAAGGAAACGTCCCCTGAAGACCAGGGGACGTATAACTGACCAAATAATATCCCACGATTCTAGGGGATTTACAGTAATAAATGAGGATTACATCTCGTATGGACAACACTTATAGATATTCAAGGTTTTTATCATATATCTCCAAGGCCTTAGCTTCCCAGGTTTCTCGTCAGCTTTCGAGCTAGAGACATCTCCCGAGGTCACATGGCTTTCGAGATCGTCTGTGCGTCGAGCTCGGGACCTCTGATCCGAGGTCATCCCTGAGGATGGATGCGTCTCCGGAGCTACCTTTCGAGATCATGAACACTTCGAGGTCACCATATTCGAGGTCATCTATGTCTTGCAGGCTCGATATTTAGTCCTGGAGCATACTTCAAACTATACGAGTTCATTTGCTGCGAATCCAGCTTTCGAGGTCATATTTAACATGGCTCGAAAACTGGGTACAACACTAGTCAAGTCTCAACACTCAATGTTAAACCAAAATCATAATCTAATCCAAGTTTCAAGTTTTGTTACAAAAATATATTTAAAGTTAAAAAATTAGTTTTGTAAATCTTTGTAATAATCATGTTAAATAAATTTATAAATATTTATGTAAATGTGAGTTACAAAAATAAACGTTTTAGTTGAGAAATTAGTTTTGTAAATTGTTGTTACAAAAATGTAAAACTTGTTAAAAAAAAATTATATTTCACCACTATATTCAATAAAGTGTTTTATAAATAATGAATATCTTAAATTTATATTTTTAAGTTTTATAGCATAAATATGATGGTTCATGTAATTTTTTGGTACAATATTGTAACAATATGTAAAAGTATAATATTTTTATGTATTTTTTGTTTATGATTTCTTAACTATAAAATATTTTCGTAAATGTTAGTTACAAAAATATATTTCTTAGTTGTAAAACTAGATTTGTAAACTATTGTTACAAAAATAAAAAAATTAGTTACGAATTTGTTTGTAAGTTTTATTTACAAAAAAATAAAAAAAAATTTACAATTCTATAACTGATTTTGTAAATATTATTTACAAACACGTAACAGATATTTACAAGTTTGTAACAGATATTTACTAGTTTGTAAACGTTGGTTACAAAAAATTGTATTTTACAGCTTTTATTTATGATTTTTCCACTCCGTATTTACAATTTTGCCATTCCGTGTTTTTATCCAAAAATTCCGTATTTTTGTAATGTACCGTATTTTTCAGATTTTTTTTTTAACTTTTAGTGTATTTTTGTAGATTTCCCTTTTTTATTTAACATTTATTTTTCATAAATGTCCATAATTATTGGTAGTATTCAAAATTATCACCAACTAGAACGGCATAATTTCCACATGACCAATTTCTACTTTATTATGAAATTTTTTATAGAATGACTCTTTTGTGGAGTATTAAGTATTGAGGACTCCCAATAAGAGCTAAAATGTCTAATTCTTTATAATATAGAGAAAAAATGATTAAATAGCCATGGGTGATATAAACTTATATATTTTTTTTACCTAAATGAATAATATTTCTCTATATGTAGTAAAACACTATTCATCAAGTAATAAATATTTATTATTTTTTTTATAAACTTTTATATATATATATGAGTGTGATACTATTATATTTAATTTTTTATTTCTTAAAATGAATAAAATATTTAAAAAATAATAATATTTAAATGATGTAGAGAAAAAATAGAGAAGTTGATGTATGGTATAATGTAAAAAGTTTGAGGTAAATTATAAAAAAATATGTTTTGGTGATGTATTTTGTAATACGCTTTCTCTATAATATTTAGCTAAAATTCACAAAAACATCTTCCATAACATATATTTATAATAGCTATGCACAAACTCCAATTAATCCATATCTACATTTACATAACATTTATATAATATTTTAATATTATTATTTTTCTTTATAAGCTTTCTCTCTCCCATTTAGTATATATTTATTATTTCTTTTTTTCTTGATCAATTATTTTATTTTACTGTAATTAATAAAATATGTTTAAAGATATAATATTTAAATGATGTAAAGAAATATATAGAAAAACTGATATATGGTATAATCTAAAACCTAGAGGTATAATAAAAAAATATGTGTTTTGGGAATGTATTTTAAAGGATGGAGTAGAACATTCATTATGAATACTCTTAGGGGCATTAATGATGCCCAACACCATATAAGATGACATATTGTGTAATTTAATATAAGTCTTACACATTTAAATTTAATAAAAAATATTGTGTATAACTAGTCAGTTCTAAGGTGCCACCACCTTATATGAACAAAAATCTACTGTCCCTATTTCTATGTCCGAATCCTGTCCCACACCAATTAAATATTGACACATTATTTAGTTTGACCCATTAACTAACACAGGTCTAAGATTAAAAACTTTCGTTAACTTTTCCGTTACAAACTATTTGCCCTTTATCTTCTCCTTCTTCCATTTTTAGTTATTTTTAATGAAAAAACAGAGTTTGGTCTTGCAATGAATTCATATTGGAGAGAAAAATAATATCATTAAAGCACTGGTTTAAACATATCTTTTTATATTATTATTTTTTAATGAAGAGACATTGATATGGGAAGAGTACAAAGGGAGCTAGAATAAGTTACGTGAATGAAGTATATTTTATTAGCCATCGTTATTTTCCTTCTGTATTTTGTCTATTTGTTTTTTGTTACCATATTTGTGCTTATTTTTTTTCTTAATTTTGTAATTATTTATTTTTTTATCATTTTTATATATAAAGAAAAAACAAGGATAAATAAATTTCTTTTCACCATGAAAATAGGCTAGCAATGTTAATACTCTACATGAAAACTCTATTTTTTCCTAAAATACAAAAAAAATAAGAAGAAAATGTGTCAATATTTAATTAGTCGGGGCAAGGTTGAGACACATAATACCAAATACCAATACTCTTTTTTGTGGCTCTTAAAATAAATAACTCATCTCCAGCAATACGAGTTTACTAACTACAGGATGTGACTATAATAAATAGGCGGTTGAGCTGCTTAAAAAATAAAGATAGTTAGCTACTCATAATTGCAAGTGAAAAAAAAATAAGTAAGCAAATCTAAAGTCGACTATCCAAAATCAATCCAGTACTTATATAAAAGTTTGGTAAATGGCGAATGTTGAATACGCACTGAATCGCTAATATGGTGCCTTGCGTACTTATGACATATACCATCTTACTAGAAGTCTTCCACTAGTTTTTCACCGACTCTTTAGTCTTTTTTATTCCCTCATCATCATGTTGTATTACTATTAGTGCTACTCATTTCAAGAGGCTGTAAAACTAGGGTTATATTGAAACTTGCAACGAAGGAAATCAGAGGTTGTACACTACTGCCTTTTATCCCTTTGGTTGTGCGACAGATCAGACAATGTACATCTACAAAGTCTAGTGCTTGTAAAGAAACCAAAATACCATCATTTCAAGTTAAAGCATAAAAAAAACAAAAGCAAAAATAAAAATAAAACACTCTAATCAAGACTATCATTCATGCCTTCATTATTATAATAATATATAATACAATACTAAATATTTAATAATTATATTAATATAAATTCAAATATTATAAAATATTATTATAATAATAATTTATAATATATGATTCTAACTTTTAAAATTTTAATAAAATAAATATTTAGTAATTATATTAATATTAATATAAATTTAAATATTATAAAATATCATTATTATAATAATATTAATATAAATTTAAATACTATAAAATATCATTTTAATAATAATATATCATACATAATTTTAATTTTATTAAATTTTTTATCATTTATATTCAAAAATAAAATATGTTATTTTTAATCTAAATACATTATATAAATATTTCACGTGTATAAATAGTATAACTGTGTAACTATATAAGAAATTAGAATAACAATTATCTTTTATTAAGAAATTAGACAATATTTTAATTTAATTTTAATTTTAATATATTTATGTTATTCTTTTATATACAATATTGTTTATTTATTTATAATTTATAAAAACATAATAAAAATAATTAATAATTTTTTTAAATAAAACTAATCTATAAATTTACTTGCATATACTTTATTTCATAAATATGAAATATCATGAATAATAATAAGTTTTGTTTTTCTTGTTTGTATTTTTGTTTCTTTTTCAATAGACTTTCACGCTTCGTGATGTGTATAGTAGGTTGTATCATTATTTTCTTCTGTTATTCACCAATTTAATGGCAAACAAGTGCTACAAATAGCGCCCATTATTGTATTGGATATTATTTTATATATATGCCTTTACATCATATATCAAACAAGTAGAAATATGAAATTCTGTATTAGCTAAAATCTTTTCATTCAGAAAAAAATAATAAAAAAAAAGTAAAGATCATTCACATATATTATGCAGAGAGAGATGTTAACATCTTTAGATTCATTCACGCATTCTTAATTCTCATATTGAAGTTTATTGATCAATATTATCATTCTTTTGCAGAAAGAGATTGTAAGCACAGCTCCATTATTTATAAATAAATTCTCCGGCATCTACATCGACTATACGACGGCCAAACATGGCTTTGTTAAGGCAACAAGTACTCCGATTAAACTGTCTACTCTTACTGCTCTTGGTGGTTTGTTGTACACCTCCTGAGGACCCCATCAAGTGTTCCAACGGCAACTCGAACTGCACAATCACAAACTCCTACGGAGCCTTCCCTGATCGCAGTGTCTGCCGAGCAGGCGCCGCTTCCTACCCAGCCACGGAGGAAGAGCTCATCTCAATCGTTGCCAACGCTACGAGAAATGGATTGAAAATGAAGGCGACCACCCGATTCTCTCACAGCATTCCCAAGCTGGTTTGTCCCGGCGGCCGAGAAGATGGGCTTCTTATAAGCACCAAGAATCTGAGCAGGGTGCTAAACATCGACACCGGAGCGATGACGATGACGGTTGAGAGCGGAGTGACGCTGAGGGACCTCATAAGTGAGGCTGCAAAGGCCAAACTGGCTCTGCCTTACGCACCGTATTGGTGGGGCTTGACCATTGGAGGCATGTTGGGCACGGGCGCACATGGCAGCACATTGTGGGGCAAGGGAAGCTCGGTTCATGACTATGTCACCGGGCTTACCATCGTCAGTCCAGGCCGTGCAGTCGATGGGTTTGTCAAAGTCCGGAGGCTCAAGGAGGGTGATGAAGAATTAAACGCAGCCAAGGTTTCACTTGGAGTTCTTGGAGTTATCTCACAGGTACGGCTTTATTTTTGTTTTTTTGTTATTTATTTATTTATTTTTTAATTTTTGCGGCAGGTTTGGTGGTTGCTTTGGAACTAAATAATTAGATAAAGTCAAGTACGTACACGGATATACTGTTATCTAATTGATTGAAAGAAAGTAAGCTAGTGAAAATATATTATAAATGTAAGTAATAATTGTGTTTTTCTGCTATTTGGATTGTGTTTGAATTAATTATAAATCATTTCATTTTAAGATTTTAGGAAATTTCCAAAATTACGCACATTACCGGTTAATTGTTTTGGAGATTCTATCTCTCTACGGAATTATATATTTGCATCCTTTAATCTTTTACAGCAGTTTTCTATTACTTTTTTTTTTTAATTGAATAATATTACGTGCACCCAAATTTTGTACCAAAATATTAGATTTTATTCCCAGCTTATTTCTCAGGTAGAATAAACTTTTCTTAATAAAAGGCCTCTATTAGTTTGCAATGATCTCGAGTGACAGAGGTAGAGTTTAGGTGGTTGATGCATTGAGGGGCCAAAATGTAAAAATATAAATTTGAGAAGGGCCAAAACATAATTTTTTTTAATCAGAGAAAAATTTATATAATTTAAAAAAATAAAAATAAATTGGGGGCCAAGTTTCCATGTTAGTGGATCCCTCCCTCTTGACCCTTAATTACTTGCCTCAACTTGCAAGTCAAATAATTCAAGCAATAAAAATGATTGGTTCGAAATCAAATTAAGACAGATTTTTGAGAGACTTGGATCCAAATGCAAGGGAACATGTATGAGTAAAAGCTAGAATATACAAAACTTTATATAATTAATTCTTTTAGTTGAAATAAAATACAAATGGACAAAACTTTCGAAACTTCGTAAGGTTGAAATACTGCTTATTTCCTGCTGACTGTGAATTAAATTATTAGACATATCAAAACAATCGTAAAGGTTCTGAAAAAAAAACAATCGTAAAGGAAAAAAAAACAAGTTTACACATGATAATAACACTTCTCATTTTTATATTTAGATATTTTGACTTTTTTGTAGGACACTAATAAGCTTTAAAAAACTTAAGTATGTGCTTTTGTATCTCCTTAATAATTAGTTATAATTATATGAATGAGGATTGATTTTGTGTGTGGGTCACTTAATAATTTATGCAATAACAAAAATTGGTAGGTAAACTAAGTCATAATGTTGTTGGCTACAAGTTTCATTCTATCAACAATTTTTTATAAATTTATTATAAGAAGTACAGCTATTAAGGATTATTGATTTTTAATTAAAATTAAGACTATTTATGGAAATTTTTCCAAAAAAAGAGACTATTTATGGAAAAATATTAAATGCTTGATTAAATAATAGAAAAATGTACCTTATTTTATTTTATTATGTGCTAATAAACAAATATTGTTAATAATATCCTCTTGGACTATTAATTTTATAGGTGACATTTAAACTTGAGCCTCTGTTTAAAAGATCAATTACCTATTTAATGAAGAATGACTCTGATTTGAGAGATGAAGTGGTAAGTTTTGGGAGAAAACATGAATTTGCAGATATTATATGGTACCCAAGTCAGCAAAAGGCAGTTTATCGAGTGGATGATCGAGTTTCTTCCAACACTTCTGGCGATGGTATATACGACTTCATT
This sequence comes from Humulus lupulus, assembly GCF_963169125.1. Taxonomy (NCBI): domain Eukaryota; kingdom Viridiplantae; phylum Streptophyta; class Magnoliopsida; order Rosales; family Cannabaceae; genus Humulus; species Humulus lupulus. Next base: position 59,695,150 of record NC_084800.1, read on the forward strand.
CCATTCCGACCCACTTCTTCTCTAACACTTGCAATTATCAGAACCACAGGTTAATTAATTATTAAATTCACTATTGGTTGCTATTGCTAATGATAACACTAATTAATTATATGTTTAATTAATATGATACTTTTGAAACGCTATATGTCGTTTTCTATTATAATAATAACAGAGGACAGTCAAGAGTTATTTGATGATGCTAATGGAAAATGCACGAGTGCAAAGTTGGTCACTACCACTCTTTCCACTGGTGCTTATGGTTTGACAAACAATGGTGGGTGTCATCTTTTAACATGGAAAATGCGTTTATTTAATAATTATATACTGTTTGAAAGTAATTTCTTTTTACTTTTTAAATTAAAAAAAAATAGTATAGAGTTCATTGTTTTTCTTCTAATTAAGAATATATCTTAGGTTATGTTTTACTTCATAATACAATAACAAAATATTATTAAAGGCGTGTTTTGGAAATAATTATTCTAGGCCGTGTAAATATATATTAGGGTAGTGATTACATATATGAGAAATTACATTATATTTTAAAATTCAAAATTTATTTGGATGTCAAAATGTAATTATTTATGAATTACTATTATCATATTTGACAAATAATAGTTACTAGTTACACAAAAAATAATATTATATAATAAATATATACGGTTTAAAATTGATATTAATTAGTAATTACACAATGTTATTACACCAAATTCTCATGGGGACTATGAGAATTAAAAAATATAATTGAGATCCCTTAATTACTTCAAATTACATAATTATTGTGTAATTATATGACTAGACAAACATGCGAGAATGAGTAATCTTTTCGAATTACACCTAATTTCAATTACAATATGTTTTTCCAAGACCCCCATCAAAACAAAAATTATGATACTTTTATTCTTCTATATTGCTCATTGATTTATTATATAAAAATGATGATAGAATTTGAGAGACATTAAAATTAACTTACTATATATATGTATATGCTAATTATAATTGTGCTTTTGAAATAGGTGTTATTTTCAAAGGCTACCCAGTGATTGGATATCAAAACCGTCTGCAAGCATCTGGTACATGTTTAGACAGCATCGAAGATGCAAAAATAACAGCATGTGCATGGGATCACAGAATTAAGGGCGAGTTCTTTCACCAAACCACATTCAGCGTGGCCTTGTCCTCAGTCAAGAGCTTCATTCAAGATATTCAACAACTTGTAAAGTTGGAACCAAAGGCCTTGTGTGGTGTAGAACTCTACAACGGGATTCTCATGCGCTATGTCACCTCCTCAAACGCTTATTTGGGTAAGCAAGAGGACGCAGTAGACTTTGACATCACTTACTATCGAAGCAAAGATCCACTAGCTCCAAGGCTTTACGAAGACATACTTGAAGAGATTGAACAATTGGCTGTGGTCAAATACGGAGCCTTACCCCACTGGGGGAAGAATAGGAACATAGCGTTTGAAGGAGCTTTAAACAAGTATAAGAATGGTAAGAAGTTTTTGAAGCTTAAAAAGATTTATGACCCTTTAGGGCTCTTCTCAAGTGAGTGGACGGACCAAGTTTTGGGACTTAAGGGTGGGTTGACCATAGTCAAGGAGGGTTGTGCTTTGGAAGGATTGTGTAGGTGTGAGGAGGATGCTCATTGTGCCCCTAGCAAGGGCTACTTCTGCAGGCCAGGGAAATTGTTCAAGGACGCAAGAGTTTGTACTGGTTTGAATTCGAGCAAACATTAATTATTATAAGCGACTTGCCACTGATTTTATCGAGGGCCTTGTCACTCCTGGCGAAGCTTGTGTGTTAATATATATGTTGTGTATTAATTATGTAATAGTGTAATCCCTTAAATTAAATGTACTTATACATGTGTGTACGTAATATATAGTGTAATACCTTAAATGTATTATTAGTAGAATATATATTAAGAAGTATGTCCATGCGCGAGGATTGTTCTCAAGTTTGTAGCCACACAAAAACACACATAAATATATTTTACGTTATACATAAAGTCGATTGTCTCTCCTGTTAGTATAAACAAAAATCTGATATTTAGATTACGGCTATGTATACCAAATAATTTCAATTAGTTTATATTAAAATAAGTACTCTAAAGTACCTACAACTCCTGGAAAACTATAATAAATACATTTCGTTTTACTATTAACATAATAATATTTTTTACCAGTTGAGTTTTAACCAACTCTGGTTTCACCTATCATGAGATGCAAAATGACACAAGTATTTGTTGTTAAAATCCACCGAGAGTATAGGTGGGCTAAGCCCATACTTTTAGCCTCCACCCAAAAGGCTCCCTAAATTTTAGAAAAATATCATTTTATGTAAAAAAGAATTGGAAATTTTTTCTTTATTTGTCTTGGGCCTCGCCTATCTTAAGTAGGTCTCTAGGTTCAACAAATATAATTTGCCTACAGTCCCTTTGAACTCCTCTTAGACAGGGCAGCTCAAAGGTACGACCCACCTTTGAGCGAACGCCAACCTAGGGTTAATCAGTTTCTCTTAAGTTGAAGGTGGATGTTGTTATTAATATAGAGGACAATTTGATTGGCATTGGTGCTATTGTACGTGATTTTGATGAATTTTCTTTAGGTTGTCTTGCAAATCAGTTAAGTGGTTTTTTAACTGCAAAGGAAGCAGAGGCATTGACTCTTTCTTAAGTTGTACATAGATTTTGGAGCTTGGTTTCACTATTTTGATTGTTGAGAATGATGCAAAAGTTGTGGGTAACTCTATCCTCTCTTATCTAGATTTTGTCATTTATTTTTCAAGGTGTATGTATGATTCATGTATTGGGTATGTATTGGGTATATGTAATGTAAAACACAAGATTTTTATTAAATAAAATAATAGTTTTTTTATTGGTGGGACCCACTTGGGTCAAAGGAGACACTCTCTCTCCTTTCCTTCCTTCTCCCCAACAGTTTCATTCCCTCTCTTCTTTCTTTCCTTCTCTCTCTATTTCCTCTCTCACGACAAACTCACGGTAAGCACAAAGCGTACTATTGTGGAAATTATATACAACACAACACAAGTGCGCATAATCATAATAAAGTTATAAATAGTGTCAAACCCACAGTAATTGAATATCATCAATTACAACAAATTTCAATTTTAATTCTGTTAGGGTTACGAATTTTTAACTTTAGAAAAATTAAGAAATAATTTAAAGAAACAAAACAAAACAAGAAAATAAATAGTGATCTAATTCAACAGATGAAAATTAGGGCATTTAATTTTAACAACTTTCTAATCTATTATTCACTATTTAGATTTTATAACTCTTATTCCTAAACTGATAACGAGTTTACTAAAACGACAACTATTATTTCTCAAGATATAAGATCTCAACTTATATGTGAACTTTCTATAACTCTATGATAAATTCTAACATATATGAGATATCAAGAACAAAAACCCTAAATCCAACCCAATCCATACATATATTCTCATCCAATATGTAAATTATGATTATTTAATTATAACATATTCAATTCTCACTACTCAGATCTCGAATCAAAATCATAAATCATGTAAATGGTGATTAGACACTCACAAAAAATTAAACACAAATGAAATAATTCATAATAAATTTGAAGAAGAAAGTATAAAATTCTTATAGAATATAATAAAGATTCAAGTGATTACATTAAAAACGCTAGACAAAAGATATTTTGCTCATACTATAAAGAAAACCATTAATTATTGGTATTAATATGAATAAAATCAAGGACGCAGCAGAAGGTGGGATGGGGGTTAAAAAAATCATTAATACCGAGCCAAGATCAATGCATATATCTATACATTAAATCAACACACAAAAGGAAAACGAGATTACCTCTTGTAGCCTATCGAGATTCATTGAGTCTTTTTGTATAATCAAATGATCTTCCTATCTAGTGAAGACTCACGTCAAGTCTTACAAGTCGTTCCTCAAACACACAAGGACGTGTGTGGGTACGTAAGATTCACAAGTTTGATTATTTACGCTCTGTAGACGTTTGCAACACATGAGAATTAGAGAATTTGGAGAAGAAAGAAGGCTATAGAAAGTTCTAAAAAATTTCAGGTCTAGAAAAATTCTACCCATACTTTTTGAGAGTCTCATAACCAACTGAGTTAAAAAGAATTGCTTCGTTTTAGACTTATTAAGATAATAAAAAAAATTATTTTCTTTTAATTTCATTAATTCTAACTGATTTATTATATCTTTATTTTAAGGGTTTATACCTTTTTAGATCCTGTGTTTTGTCTCATTACTTGTTTGGACCCTGTGTTTTGACAAATTACTCTTTGGACCCTGTGTTTTTTAAAATAGTTCAAATAAATCCCTAAACTCAATTTTGATCAAAGTTTTTTGAATTAAAATCATAAATAATTCATCAAACTAACAACTCATAACAAAAATACAGTCATTCTGCCTAAGAACTGTGTTATTATACTCAATTTTTTGTTCATCAAAATCAGGTTTAGAGCGTATTTGAATAATTTTACAAAACACAGAGTCCAAACAAGTAATGAGGCAAAACACAGGGTCTAAAAAGGTATAAACCCTTATTTTAATCAAATAAAAACAACAATTAAATAAACAAATAATATTTGAAATTCAAAATTTAAATCTCAGGGACACATGGCACTGTAAGAGGCTCCACTCACTGTGGTGGCATTAGCCACTTAGCTGCCTCCCTAATTTTTCTCAATTGTTTGTTTAATTAACTTTAAGACAATATATTTATTCCCAATAATAATATTAATATTATTTCAAAAATAAATATTAGTTAATTCAAAATTAGCTTTATTTTAAATTTTTTTTTCATACTTTAAACAAAAATTTCTCATAAATCCACTAAAAATATACTAATCCTAAAAAAATAATAAACAAAATTATCATTAAATATAATTTTAACAATAACTACCCATTCTTTTTATCTTAGAAACACATCTCAAATGTTCTTCAAATGGAAATTTTTGAGCCAAACATCACACAAAATCCACTCTAAGAACACCCTAAAAAACCACATAAGAACTCATACTCATAAAAGAATAACCATAGAAAATGTTATTTACATCATCCTAAGTATAACCCATTGTTTTAATCATAAAATCTTACCTTAAAAATGCTTCACATCAATTTTTTAGGGCAAAACTTGCCCAAAATCGCAATTTCTTTCTCCCAAAATTGTCTCTGGTTCATCTCTACCAAAGTCGCCACTACTACAAAAAATGCTTTTTAGCGAGCCCTAAAAAAGTCCGAGAGTCCTCTATTTGAGAGCCTTAAAAACTGAGGTTTTTTAGGACTCACCCAAGTTTTATTTTTAATTTTTTAAAAATTAAAATGGTAGCCAAAGCTCCCGCCGGAGCTCCGACGATGATGGCGGGGCCACCACCCCATGGTGGTTGTTTGGTCCGATCCTTTAGTAGGTTTTCAAGCCCAAAGCACAAAGAATACAGTGGTGGTGGTCATTTGGCTCGGGGTGGCTCAAGGTGGTCAGAAAATGCCCAAATTTTTTTTGGAAACCCATATGGTTGCCGAACTTTGGAGGCTCCGTCAAGTAGGCTAAGGGGTGCGTGAGGCCATGGGGCAGCGGGGCTGGGGGTTTCGGGGGCCGGGGAACGTCGTGGGCTGGCGCGTGTAGGTGGTGGGTGGCCAGAGCACAGTCGTTCGTGGCTGGGAAGTGGGGTTTTGTGTGTGTGTGTGTGTGTGTGTGTGTGAGAGAGAGAGAGAGAGAGAGAGAGAATGGACTGTTGTTTTTTTTTCTTTGTGATTTAATATATATAATAAAACTTTAGTTAAAATAATTATTCAAACTTTTAGGACACACATAAGTTTTATGGCTCGCTTTGTGTGTCCTAAAAGAAATTCTTTAAGGACTCTCAATGAGTGTCCTAAAAAATCCAGGAGCTTTTGTTAAAAAAAATTCAAACTTTTAGGACATGCATCCGTTTTTAGGACTCGCGAAAGAAATTCTTGAAGGACTCTCACTTAGGAGATGTTTTTAGGGCTCGTATCTTGGTGAGTGCCCTAAAAAAGTGTCCTAAAAACATGTTTTTGTAGTAGTGCGCGCAGGGGGGAAAGAGCAGAGAGGCTGCTGGGTATATATTAGGTCTTGCCTATAACGTCTCCTAGCCAAATACGACTGTGAGACCCGCCCAATCTATTTACAAAGTCTCCCTATAGTTTTAATGACATACAATTTTAGTCATAAACAAAAAATTTTAATGTCTCCCAACATAAGACATTAAAGACCCATTCTAAGTTTTAATGTTTTACACCTTATAGGTGTAAGACATTATAGGGATTCATTAAAACTATAATTTGTTTTAGTGAATCCTAAAAATTTTCATTGTTTTGTTCACATAATTCTCAAAAAATTAGTTATTACAAAGTCTAGAATTTCAGTCCAAATGCTCCAATACTTTACATAGGTCCACATAGTATGCGTGTGTGTATAATCATGATCAACAAATCAATATCATTTGAATCAATTTATACTCGTTGAATTATGGCAAAATCATCATAATTAAATATCCCATTAGCTTCCTCTACTCACCAATCTCCACTAATGTAAACAATAACATGCTAAAGAATCAAAATCGCTTTTACAAGTTATATTGAACAACTTAGGTATAAGTAGACAAGGAAGACATTTTAAGCTAAATCATACCATAAGCATATAACCAACAAACCAAACTTGATACAAATATTAGACTTTCCACAAACCCCTAAACCTAATAATCTTTTTTTCTTCTTTTGATGGAGAGATCACACAATATATATTTTTTTCATTATTTTTTTTCACAAACCACACTCCCCAAACTTATTTCATTGTTAATACTTAAGGAGTGTGGTTACAACAATTTTTTTTATCTCTCTCTTATCTTTTTTTTTCCTCACCGTTGATACAAACACTTCCAACATAAACACCATTACAATTCATCCTCACTAAATTATTTATATGCTCATGGTATAACTCAAGGGAACAAAAGACAATAAAGCCTCAAATAAGCTCAGTTACATGGGTGTCAAACAACAAAAGAATTACATTAGGCTCAAAATGGTGGTTAGGGATAATATTTATTAATATCGGTTTGAAAGATTCAATCGTTCCAAAAATAGCCTAAATCATCTCCCAAAGCATGCATTGTTTAGGATTTCATCTCAAGTAATGATCAAACAAGTTCTAGGACAATTATTAATTTTTTTTTTCAAAATATTTTCAGCAAACATAAATTTTTTTCAAATAACACAAACTTAAAAATCATGATTAAGTGCTCCATTTATATGTCGTGAGATCAAGTAAACTACAAAAACATTCAAACCAAGCATACATACTAGAATGGCTTATTTTTATCGGATTATACAACACAACAATCAAAATCACCAAACGCTTTGAGGCGACCGTTGAAACTTTGAGGCGACATTTCGACCAACTCCAGCGATCGTTTGACGAGTGGTTGGTACTATCGAAATCAGTGTTGCAGAAGGAACGTTGCCCACTAAACCATTCCGGTCAACTCATCATTTTTCTCTGGCCGTATTTTTGGATCTTCGCCCATTTAGAGGCATTTTTTGGCGACATCAGTTGTTTTTGGATAAATGGATTGTACTTCCATGATATACTCTCCAAGAAGATCGTTTTGATATATAGAAAGTTAAATTCTGTCACCGTTGTCGAAGCACCACGACTGTGCGCAGCTGAGGTGAGATTTTTTACTGTCTTTGAATGGTATCATGCTATATGTCATTGGACTTGGCTTGAAGAGTATACTACGATGATAATAATTATTTTTTCAATTTAGGATTGTAGGACAAAGTGAATTTGGAGTGGACTAAGCTACATAATTGGAACCTAGGAGTAGGGGTCTTTGGTACGTCTTTTTGGACAGAGGATAACGATCCTAAAGAGGTAGGGACTCAACTTAATTATTGAACCTATTTTTATGTGTTGAGTAGCATTAGACATATTCCAATTTTATGATTTATAAAATGTTTGAAATTTTGAAAACTTAATATGCATGCTTTTTTGGATTGTTCTAAGGACAATGAGTGCCAGATATATTTTTGTATACTTATTTATGTATGTTATGATTTTTGCTTTTATTCACACGCTATCTAATTTTCTAAATAAGATGACTATGTTCTTTTGTTATTCTATTGCCTACATTTGGTTATACTGATGAGAGTTATATGAATCATAATTTGTGCATATTGTTGTTTCACGACCTAGTTTTTGTGTCATCATATGTAGGTGTAGTGTCTCAAAATTTTACTTAGCTAGATAGTAGTAGTAGTAGCAGTAGTAGCTGTAGAATTTTAGTTCTCGTGGATATTGGTCAAAGCTGGGATTTAGTTAGAAACTCGTAGAAATAGTTATGGATTTTATAAGTTTAACCTATAGTTTAGAAATATTAATTTTAACATAAGGTTTGATTAATGTAGCTGATCCTAGATATATTATTTATTATAACCTAATGTTTAGATAGAACAAATAGGAATGTGACACTTGTCACATGTATGTTTATTAAGGATTTATGCATTTTGGATGAATAATTTAATAAATGATAAATCTAGAAGGTCTAGAACCTTCCCTCATCTGTTAGGATCACGTTTTACTCAGTCAAAGTGGTTTAAACAAATTCAAGTGTGTTGAAAGTGTGCAAAAACGTGTTTAAAATATCAGCATATGCCGATATATCACAGTTATAGAGGTTGATATATCGCATGTGATTGATACAAAAAACACGTCGACTTTGCACGAACGAAACCACGGACCCTCGGGACATAGATAGGGGCGATATATCGCCTAGGGTAGGCGATATATCGGCTCTAGTGGCCATTTTTGAATTTTTCATGGAAATCGAACTAGAAACAGCCCTCAACAACTTTGACTTGTTCCTAAATGTCTTTGACCGAGTACTGGGCATCTGTTGAACAGTTGAATTTTTAATCATTTATTTATTCATTTTAAAAGGAGTTAGTTTCACTCCTTGAACTCTATAAATAGGACCCTTCACTCAGCCATTTTTCATTCAAGCACAGTTCAGAGACTCCAAGTTGCTAAGTTCGTTCTAGAGAGAAACACTAGGGTTTTGGGGTTAAAGCTTTCAAATCTAAAGCTTTTCTAAACACTTGGGAGGTAAGATTTTGTGTGATTTCGGTGTTTGAGGTATAGATCGAAGCTCTAAGCTATCTAAGGTATCGTTAATCTTCAGGTTTAGTTCATTTCTATTCTTCTTATTCTTTCCTTTTTCTTCAAATACTAATTCGTTATAATGACTTTTGGTTAGGTGTTCAATTTCCTTAAAACTTAATGTTTTTGGTAAGTCTTTGTTCCAATGGTTTAGATCTTTTTTTCAACTTCATTTCTTTAGAAACTTATGGTTTCTTCATGTTTGGTTTTAAGAGTTTCTAATCCCGCTATTGTCTCCAATATTCTGGTTTTTTGTAAGGAAAATTAGGTAGTTTAGTATTATGACCTAGTTTATGTAGTTTATGATCTAGTTTATGTTTGTATGAACTAACATTTCAGGTACAATAAATGGGTAAGTGAAATGACCTAAAATTTCCTAATAAGGTTTAGGGTTACTCAGCACGAGATGATCTTAGGAGGTAAGCTAGTAGGAAAGTCACAATGGGATTTATACTTGACTCGGAGTGAGTCAAGGGATATTTAGCACATTAACGGGATATTGGGTAATGGGAATAAATATTTGATGATAAATTGGGAGTTAGTAAGATTAGGGGGAAATTATGGAATTTTTGACCCCGGGGGCGTTTTTGGGACCCCAAGCATTAAGATATTCTTGAGGCTACTTAAGCTTGAAGTAACCTGTTAAGAAATAAAAAGAACATTCAGAACGTTCTCTCTCCCTCAAAATTCCATTTTCGACACCCAATCACATTTTCGAAGGAAACTTGAGTTCTAGGACTCGGATTCAAGCGAGGATTGAGGCATAGGGATTCTACGGAGGATTAGAAGCTTATTAGCCAGAGGATTTAGCTGGGAAACAACTCAAACGGAGGTAATCCAAGTTTTAAGTTCTAAGTTTTTAATGTTTTTAAGCTTGAATTGGATTTTATGTTTTGATGAGTTTTTGGATGAATTGAAGCTTGGATTTTGTTAATTTTGGATCATGGGGATGTTTGGGAACTTTGATTTTGGGATTTGGAGATGTTTGGGTAGGTTTTTAGAAGGTTTTAAAATGTTAAAAATGAGGTTTTTAGGTTGGTTCGAGGTTGGGTCGTGACCTTGTTCTAGGGTGCCGTGGCCCAGGCTTGCAGAAGGAGGAGGCAGACTTTGTCTGGGGGAGGGCCGCGTCATGGTGGCTGGAGGGCCACGGCGCTTAAGGGAAAAATTTTCCATAATTGGTTTTTGGTCGTGGGAACTTAACTCTAAGGGCCTGAGATTAATCGTACTACCTAGTTGAGTGGGATTCGACGTCCCGGAGGCTTGGGTTGGGTCTGGAAGTATTTAATTACTTGTTTTGATGAGGTTTTTATATTATGGTTGTGACTAGATTATCGCTAGGGGATTGGAATCAGGATCATGCTTGTGGCTCGTTTATTGGTATGTGGCATGCATGGTGATTATTGAGGCATGTTGAGTGTTTAAATGTGGACATTGATTGCATATCAAATGCTTAGAAAATCTTGCTCACTTGTGAATTGCACTAACTTATTAGTCAGAATCGGAAATGGTGTCGGTATTAACTGTGAAGCTGTGACTTACTAGTCAAGTTCGGCAGTAGTACCGAACATTGGCCGTACGGAATTGACTTATGAGTCAAGGACGGTTGTAGCGTGTTTAACGCAAGCCAAAAAGATTAGATCTAATCGACATCTGCATTGAATGACTCATCGTGAGCATTAATGCCAGACCAACCTCAAGTTCGATGAAAACTAAAAGCGCTTGTCTAGTCTAAATGCTAGTTACTTAGAGCCAAAGTCGTCAAGGCTACGGTGACCTACACGTCATATGGCTAGGAGACTATGAGACCTCCGAGATAGACTTATTAGTCATCTGACCGAGATGGACTTATCAGTCATCTGACCGAGATAGACTTATTAGTCATCTAATTGCGATAGACTTATTAGTCATCTAATTGAGATTGACTTATTAGTCATCTATTTGAGATAGACTTATTAGTCATGACCGAGATGGACTTATCAGTCATCTAACCGAGATAGACTTATCAGTCATCTGACCGAGATAGACTTATCAATCATCTGACTGAGATGAACTTATCAGTCATCTATTTAGAGAGTGACTTATTAGTCAATTGATCATGGAATGACTTCTAGTCATCTACCTCAGAGCAAGAGACTTATTAGTCATCTACTCAGAGCGCAGGACTTCACAAACATGTATTTGTACCTACTTGCATGCATGAGTAGGGTTATTACTTCTAGGTCTGCCTATTATGACTTAGTAACATGTTATTACTTGTTCATGAGCATATTGAGTTTTCTTGTTGGGCTTCGGCTCACGGGTGCTATGTGGTGCACGTAAAGGCAAAAGAAAGTTGGCCCATCTTGAGTTGGAGAGCTTAGGTGACGATGTGCACATATGCGGCTGCTCGACCGCCACGACCGAGGTTTGAAAGAGGAACTAGGGTTAAACCCTATTTTGCCGCTTAAGTCGGCTGATTGTAAATATTTTGTTGTAATTAACCTTTAAATTATATTTTTGGGATTTCAATGTATATAGTAAACGTTTTAGTGAAACGTTTATCTTAACCAAAAAATTTAACCCTAAATCGTTAACCATACTTAGTTACATGATTATGGCCAAATGGCTTGATTAGCGAGTTTAGCACTGTTTAAAATGCACACCGTAACGGTCCCTAGGGATTAAGGCATTGCAGTAAGTGTGTCTAGACCTAAGGTGTCCAATGATGTATGACGGAATTATGTCCGGTAGGCTCGGTTGCCAAAACTTTATGACAGACCTAAGTGATGTCCGGTGTATGACATAATTTTGTCCGGGGCTTAATTTCCACCCTTGTATAAACACTTATCTTTTTATTATATTTGACTTGTTATTATGATCTATAGTTATCATTATGATTTATGACCTATGACCTATAGTTATGATTTTGACTTATGACCTATGATTTATGATCTATGACTTATGATTTATGGCTATGACTTAGATTATGATTTATGATATGATTTAGGTTGTGATATGTCCTAGGGTTTAGTTTTGTATGATTAGTATAAATAAGTTTTGTTATGACCTTTGTGAAATTTATGACATGTTTTATTATATGATTATATGAATAACTTTTGTTTGTATTTTCCTTACTGGGCTTAGAAGCTCACCCCTTATGATGTTGTTATTTCAAGAAATTAAGGATAGAAAGGCTGGTGGCGAGTGTGACCTAAGAGCTTCGTGATGTACTCGTGGGGACCATATAGTCGAGGAATATCAAGCGGGCCTATTTTTTTAAAGCATGTTATTTTAAAGTTTTATTTAAATGTTGCTAATTTTTATGTTAAAGACAATTATTTTATTTTTGTAAAACTATGGATCCATGTAATTATTTTCAAGTTTTTATCCAATAAAAGAGCAATATTTATGAATTATGATCCAACGCTATGTTTTTGGTAATCTATGAGAAATTGGGGCGTTACAGTAGGTCAGGTGTTCACTTATTTATATGTGTAAAGAACTAGGACCTGTACAAGAAGTGATCTGAGCCTCCCCTTGTGGTGGTTATCAGGCATGAGTGTTCAGTTTAGGATGTCATTTTTCTATGTTCATACTACAACAAATTCCACTATTAATGACTCCCTAAAATGTCTTACTCCATAAGTGTAAGACATTAAAAGTTAGGAGGTGTTTTTAATGTCCTATGTTGGGTTGACATTGATTTTTTTTATTAATGACTAAAATTGTAAGTCATTAAAATAGTGGGGAGACATTGCAAATTGAGGCTCTAACACGTGTCCAGGGAAGAGATCCAATGTCTCCCGTTGGAAGACGTGCCAGGTGTCCAACGTCTCCCAATGAGAGACGTTAGAAGTACGAGACTTCCAACGTCTCCCATTGGGAGACGTTGGATCTCTTCCCTGTATATAATTTCACGCCTCCTTTTCTTTTCTTCCCCGTGCATTATAGAGGCGATTTGGGGGAAAATATGGCAATTTTTAGGGCTTGAAAGCTATAGGTTTGGCTTTTTTTTCAAGCTTTTGAGGTAATTTTTCTTGAAAAAAATTATGGGTTTAACATTAGGATGATATGTATGATATATAACAGTAGGATTTTCTTGGAGTGAGGATATAAGGTGGAACTTGTGAGATTTTGACTCAATATTTCTATTAACACACATTTTAGGTCATTTTTTAAAATTATAAGTATAAATCATTTTTAAAATAATATTTAGTGAGAATTTTATTTATTAGTTTTGATGATTAGTAGATTTTGAGTGGGTTTCTAAGAAATAACTTTGTTGACAATGTAGAAAATAATCTTTATTTTACATACCACATTGTATAGATTTGATTCAAGTATACATGTTTATGATTTTTTAAAATTTTTTTATTATTATTTAATTCAAAAATTATATATATATTTGTATATGTATATTTTCATTTTTTTATTAACATTTTTGATAGGTTGATTATATATAGTTATGTTAAAATAAATTTATTAAATAATTTTAAAATTAGAGATATATGAAAATTATATGTTTTTGTTGATTATTGAGTTTTTAATGACTTAGTTGTTAGAGTTTATAAGTCTAAGCTCTATATATCACATTTTTTTAGGTTAATTAGTGGCTCATTGGAATTTTTTTATTTGTTTAGCAATAATTTATTTATTAATTAATTTTAATTTTGTAGGTTGAGGTGATGTTGGAGTGAGATTTTAGGATAATTTTTGCCTCGAAATTTCTATTTCAAACACACATCTAAGGTAATTAAGTTTCTAAAATTACAAGAATAATTTATTGTTAGATATTTAGTGATATTTGTTTAGTAATCTTTTATTTATTAATTAATCTAATTTTGTAAGTTGTGGATTTAATAGCAAAGTGCATTGCAAAGTGAAGTAAATTTTCTAGCTTGGATTATTAATTGCAAGATGTACATACACTCTCTTATTTCTACTTTTAATATTATTAACCAAATGTTAGAGGCGTTTGAATATCTTAAATATTCATCCATAGTGAAGTAGGTTTTGAGATTAAAATTGTGTGTTGCGGTGATAGTGGAAGGCTGATAACTTATGTGTTTTATTGAAGTATGTTCTGTGAAATTTGTTTGTGTGATGCGAAGCTATAAGGAAGAAACTTATTGTATGTTGTTTAAATTGTTTGTTTTGTTATTCACATGCAAATGGTTAGGTCACTATTATAGGGGAAATTCTACTTGATTCTATATAGAATTATGTATTATTTCCTTGTATTTAAATTGTGCTGTGCTTGATTGATTGGTTTGATTGAATTGATAGATGGTTAGGTTACTAATATAGGGGAATGCTGCTCTAATTTACAAACAATTAACTTTGTTATAGACATAAGATCTATCATGTACTTATTTAGTGTTGTTTCTTTCATTTTTCATAAACATAAGAGAAGATATGGATAGAAAGTGGATATCAGCGAATAGGTTCTAGTTGTCCATGTCTTAAGTGTGGAAATGTTAAAAAGATGAATATTAAAAAGATCAAAGAGCACTTATATTTCAATGGGATCGACAAGAGTTACACAGTTTGGTATTACCATGGGAAGATAGCTCCTTGTTAGGTTCATTTTAGGTTTGTTTTAGAGATTGTTTTATGTTATGTTTTTAGTTATCTAGGATTGTTTAGTGCAGATTTATGCTTGTTTTCTTCTTGTTTCAAGTTTTATTGGTCAAGTACATAATATGGAGTGAAATGAGAAGAAACATGTTAAATGTGATGGATTTAGTGTTGATTGTGGAGTTTCAAGACAATATGTGTGGAAAATACTACATTGAAGATGCTCAACATACACCGTTTATGCTTTATAACGCAAGTCTGAGACTTTAAGCCACATGTTGACCATGCTTTCTTCACTTTCTGGAAATACTTCTAGAAATAGACGTTGTAAAATTTTCTCTTAGCTTTCTATAGCTTTTTGAATCATCAATTCAGAGGTATATCAAAGGAGTTATGATTAAAATATGACGAGATGACACTGCATGTTGTTCAAGACGAGTTTCAGTTTTATTCTGTACAAAGTAGCGCCCCATCGCTGTCAAGAAACAGAGAGCATGAATTAATTCAGGTTGTAGCGCCTAGGCGCTACATTTCAGCGCCCCAACGCTATCAGCTTTCCAGAAGCATGTTTTGTGATTTAATATATAGCGCCTCAACGCTATCTCATGGCGCCCCAGCACTAGGGTCCATACGGAAGTGGAAAATATGGGAATTTTCAGGGGCAATTTTATCTTTTCATGCAAAAATTAATTAGGATCTATAAAAGCTTTCTTAATAACGTTTTTAAGAGGAGATCAGATTAAGCAAGAGAGAGGCTAGAGAAGAAACAAAATCCTAGAGTTCTTTTTCTTTATCTTTTGATTTAAACTATGTTAAATTCTATGTTTATGTTTGATTTAGCCATGTTTATGAACTAAAATTTATTTAGGGTTTTTAATTGAATCTCTTGAAGCTTTATTATGAATTAATGCAAGTTTTCTATTACTTCTTCATCTAAGATCTATTCAATTTGTGTTTATTGTGTATGTGATTGACTGCACACCTTTTACATGCAATTTATGAATTCCAATCAAAATCTGAGAAGTGAGATTTGGATATGCTAAAATTGAATAGATATAGATTTCAATTTAGAATGAGAGTATCAAATTGGTCTATGTGATTTAGGGCTGAGTTCATTGTTTCGTATTGTTTAAATTTCTCATAGAAATATAGAGAATTTGCATTAGGTCGAGTTTTATATTTCTTAACCTGAATATTTAACACTTTTTCATGTCTTTCATCTTAGTGAGAAAAATTATCTTTGTGATTGCATTAATGAATAATAAAGTGGATAGTAGAGGAAATTAGAATCCTTAATTTCTCATTTATATACTTGAATCAAGTTTATTGCAAGTTTTTTGTTCTTTGTTGTTCTTCATTTAATTTTGTTATTTATTATTTTTAGTTTTTAAAAATTCCAATTTCGATTACCAAATAGAAAATAAAATAGGCTATTGGTATTTGATAATCAGTCTCCGTGGGAACGATATCGTTCTTACCGAAATAAACTACAAAAGCGATTACGTATACTTGCGTAGCTTTTAATTTTCGCAACAAGTTTTTGGCGCCGTTGTCGAGGAACTGATAAATTTATCAATATCAAATAGCTAGTTTTGTTTCTAATTTGGTTGGTTCTCTTGAAATAATTTATAACTTGTTTGGTTGCAGTTGTTCTCTATCTCAGGTACTTTCCTTATATGTGTTGTGGAAGGGGAGCTGACAGTCTAGTTCCAATTAATCTTGAGATCAAGAAAGAGTGCAAGCGAAACTGAAGAAATAAGAGGGCTGAAAGTTCCACTGTTGTTACAACTGATATTAATAACAACAGTGTGGAAAACATGAACGGGGGAGCACCACAAGATTGAAATCCTGCTGGTCAAAGACCTCTACGAGAATATGTACTCCCTACTGTCACAGGGGTACACTCATGCATCCATCCACTAGCAGTAGAGGCAAACAATTTTGAGATCAAGCCTGTTATCTTGCAGATGGTCCAAACTGCAGTTCAATTTGGTGGCCTCCCCACTGAAAACCCCAATATGCACATAGCCATTTTCCTAGAGTTGTGTGCCACCTTGAAGATGAACAGGGTGAGTGATGATGCCATTAGATTTCACTTGTTCCCATTCTCACTACGAGAGCGAGTGAAAAGTTGGCTGAATTCACTTGAGGCCAATACTATCACCATTTGGGATGCTCTAGCTTAGAAGTTCTTAGCAAAGTTCTTTCCACCTGCCAAGGCTGCTAAACTGAGAGGGGAGATCAGTAACTTCTCTCCACTTGAGGGAGAATCTTTGTATGATGCTTGGAAGAGGTTCAAGGACTTGATCAGAAAATGTCCTCACCACGATATTGAGAAGTGGATGTTGGTCCACAACTTTTACAATGGTTTTTGCGGTACCACTCACACAATCATTGATGCAGCAGCAGGAGGAGCGTTTATGAGAAAAAGTGCTAATGAACTCTTAGTGGAAATGGCCAATAATAATTACCAATGGCTAAGTGAACGATCGGGTAGTAATAAAAAGGTTGCAGGGGTTCATGAACTAGATGCAATCACAGCCTTAACTGCTCAAGTTGCGTCTCTAACTAAGCAGCTGCAAAAAAATACCATGTCTGCCCAGGTTGTGGAAGCCCAAATAATGTGTGAATTGTGTGGGGGGCCTCATCCTTGTGACCAGTGCCAAGCTGCTTTAGATCCCACCAATGTTCCATTAGATCAAGCTCAAGTCCAGGCAGTGGGTAATTTTCAAAAGCCCTACAACAACCCCTACTCCAACTCATTTAATCTGGGGTGGAGAAACCATCCTAACTTTTCTTGGAGAAATAATCAAGGCCAACAACAACCGTTTCAACCACAGTATTAGCGGCCTATGACTCAAGCTCCACCACAAGCATCAACCTCTCAGCAACCTAGGCCACCAGCTCTTATAGAATAACCTAGTGAATTGCAGGCTGCCCTATTGACTCTCACCAACACTCAAACTCAGTTTATGACTGAGACTAGATCCTTCATCAGAAATTTGGAGATGCAAGTGGGGCAGCTGGCCAATATGTTGAATACTAGGCCTCAAGGGAATTTTCCTAGCAATATCGTGGTAAATCCTAAGGAGCAGTGTCAAGTTATCACTTTGAGGAGCGGGAAACAAATTGAGGGTCTTTCTCTAAAGGGGACTCAAGCAAAGAAGGCAGAAGAAGAGGGGAGTTGTGAAAAAGTTGAGCCCTAAGTGGAGGAAAAGGTTACTGAAGGCCTTGCTACCAAAGAGAAGATGCAACCAGTAGTTGTTGATTCTAATGTCAAAATCCAGTATCCGCAACGACTCCGGAAGACTTCTCTTGACAAACAATTCTCCAAGTTTCTTGAGGTGTTTAAAAAGCTTCACATTAACATCCCATTTGTTGAGGCTTTGGAGCAAATGCCGAGTTATGTGAAATTTATGAAAATGATTTTATCAAAGAAAGGGATGTTGGAAGACTTTGAGACAGTGGCACTTAGTGAAGAGTGCAATGCAATTCTCCAAAGGAAGCTTCCACAAAAGCTTCAAGATCTGGGGAGCTTTACTATCCCTTGTACTATAGGGAAATTTGAATGCGAACATGCTCTTTGTGATCTTGGAGCAAGTATTAATCTCATGCCTTTATCTGTATTTCAGAAGCTTGGTCTTGGTGAGGCAAAGCCTACTGCTATTACTCTCCAGCTCGCAGATCGATCAATCAAGCACCCAAGGGGAGTTATTGAAGATGTGCTAGTCAAGGTATACAAGTTTATTTTCCAGCGGATTTCATTGTTCTAGACATGGAGGAGGATACAACGGTTCCCATTATTCTTGGGAGAGCATTCTTGGCTACCGGGTGATCCCTCATTGATGTGCAAAAGGGTGAGTTGAGGTTGAGAGTTCAAGGGGAAGAAGTGGTCTTTAATGTATTTAAGGTCATGTCTTATCCAAGAGCAAGTGATAGTTGCTTTAGTGTTGATGTGATTGATGGGGTGGTTTCGAAAAAGAGGATTACTAATGATCCTCTTAAGTTGGCTTTGGCTTTAGGTGATGATAATGAAGAGGAGGATTGGGAGACTCATGAGTATGTGAAATGGGTCAATTCTTATGGTCCATATTACAAGAAGAAATTTGAAGAATTGGGGCAAAGGCCTGAACACCCCATACCAACTATTGAGAAGCTTCCAGTCCTTGAGATAAAGTCTTTACCGGAGCATCTTTGCTTTGTTTACTTGGGGGAGAAAGAAACATTGCCTTTAATTATTTCTTCATCGTTGTCCAAAGGAGAAGTAGAAAAACTTTTGAGGGTTTTGAGGGCTCATAAACGTGTTATTGGGTGGACTTTGGCTGATATTCGAGGAATTATCCCTCCAACGGTTATGCACAAAATTCTTATGGAAGAAGATAGCAAACCCTCCATTGAAGCTCAACGAAGGCTAAATCCCTCTATGAAGGATGTTGTTCAGAAGCAAGTACTTAATTGGTTGGATGCTGGGGTGGTCTATCCTATTTCTAGCAATGCTTGGGTGAGCCCTATTCAAGTAGTGCCTAAAAGGGAGGAATGACTGTGGTAAAAAATGAGAACAATGAACTCATCCCTACCGTACTGTGACGGGATGGAGGATTTGTATTGACAACCGCAAGCTGAATAAGGCGACGAGTAAGGACCACTTCCCACTGCCATTTGTGGATCAGATGTTTGATAGGCTTGCAGGCCACCGTTATTATTGTTTCCTGGATGGGTATTCAAGTTACTACCAAATTTCCATCGCTCCGGAGGATCAAGAGAAGACAGCATTCACCTGCTCATATGGTACTTTTGCTTTCCGAAGGATGCCCTTCGATCTTTGTAATGCACCAACCACTTTTCAAAAGTGCATGATGGCTATTTTCTCTGACATGGTAGAGATAAGTATTGAAATTTTTGTGGATGACTTCTCGGTGTTCGAGTCTGTTTTGATGAATGCTTGGATCACCTAGAAGCGATTCTTATACATTGTGAAGAATCAAATTTGGTACTTAATTGGGAGAAGTGCCACTTTATGGTGAGAGAAGGGATTGTCTTGGGACACAAAATTTCTAGTGAGGGCATTGAAGTGGATCGAGCCAAGATTTCTACTATAGAGAATTTGTCACCTCCAATTTCAGTTAAAGGAGTGAGGAGTTTCTTGGGCCATGCGGGGTTTTATCGGAGCTTTATCAAAGATTTCTCCAAGGTCTCAAAGTTGCTGTCCACCTTGCTAATGAATGGGGTCCTTTTTTGATTTTAATGAAGAGTGTTTGACTGCTTTCAAGACTCTCAAGGAGAAGCTAATTTCAGCGCCTATAGTGTGTGCACCTAATTGGGACCTTCCATTCGAGCTTATGTGCGACACTAGTGATTATGCGGTTGGAGCGGTTCTTGGGCAGCGAGTGGACAAGGTATTTCGAACCATATACTATGCTAGTCGAACTTTAAATGATGCTCAACTAAACTATGCAACAACAGAAAAAGAACTTCTAGCCATAGTCTATGCTTTCGATAAGTTCCATCCGTATTTAATTGGTAATAAGGTGATTGTGTACACGGACCACTCTGCTATTAAATATCTCATGACAAAGAAGGATGCTAAACCCCGTCTCATTCGGTATGTCTTATTACTCCAAGAATTTGATATGGAAATCCGAGATAAAAAGGGTACCTAGAATCTTGTGGCGGATTATTTGTCTAGGCTCAAAGTTGAGGAAGATAAAATTACCAAGAAAGTGCAAATCAATGATTATTTTCCCGATGAGCAATTGTTCGGGGTGAGTGACAAAGCTAATGCACCGTGGTATGCATATTATGTCAATTTCCTAGTGGCAAAGGTGGTGCCTCCTGAGATGTCAAGGCAACAATTGAAGAAATTCTATTCTAAGGTGAAGCACTACTATTGGGAGGAACCTATTATTTATAGGCATTGTGTTGATCAAGTCATTCATCGTTGCATTCCTGAAGACAAAATGCACTCAATTCTCACCCATTGTCATACTCTGCAATGTGGTGGCCATTTTGGGGCATCAAGGACAACAGTGAAAGTATTGAAAAATGGGTTCTATTGGCCAAGTTTGTTTAAAGATGCTAATTCTTTTGTGAAATCTTGTGATCGTGGCCAACGAACTGGGAATATATCCAGGAGGAATGAGATGCCACTTAATTTGATTCTCGAGGTTGAGCTTTTTTATGTTTGGGGCATTGATTTCATGGGCCCGTTCCCATCATCTTTCGACAATAAGTTTATTTTGTTAGCAGTGGACTACGTGTCAAAGTGGGTCGAGGTAGATGCAACAAAAGAAAATGATGGTAAAACGGTAATGAACTTTCTGCACAAGAATATTTTCACAAGGTTTGTAATTCCCCGAGCTCTTATTAGCGATGAAGGGAGTCATTTCTGTAATAAGCAACTTGATGCTTTACTTGCCCAGTATGGAGTATATCATCGCATTGCTTTACCATATTATCCTCAGTCGAATGGACAAGCTGAAATTTCAAACAGGGAGGTGAAAAGTATCCTTGAGAAGACGGTGGATAGCTCCAGGAAGAATTGGTCCAAGAAGTTGGATGATGCACTATGGACATATAAAACGGCATTCAAAACTCCAATTGGAATGTCGCCTTATAGGTTGGTGTTTGGAAAGACGTGCCATTTACCGGTTGAACTTGAGCATCGGGCTTATTGGGCAATGAAAAAGTTGAATTTTGATGCGAAGGTTGCAGGATAGACTAGGCTACTGCAACTAAATGAGCTTGATGAGTTTCGAAATGAGGCCTATGAGAACGCCAAGATCTATAAGGAGCGCACCAAGGCATGGCATGAAAAAAATTTGATCAGAAAAAAGTTTCAATCCAGACAACAGGTACTGTTATTCAATTCAAGGTTGAGGCTTTTCCCAGGAAAATTGAAATCCAGATGGTCGGGTCCATATACTGTGGTAAGGGTGTTTCCATATGGCTTCGTTGAAGTGCAAGGAAACAATGGTTCGATGTTCAAAGTGAATTGTCAACGATTGAAGCCATACTTAGGTGGTTCCATCGATCAATGCAAGTCTGTCATCCTCTTGAAACCCATCTGAAGAGAAGTTCAGCGTTCGGCTAAATGACGTTAACGACAACGCATTTGGGAGGCATCCCATTGTTTTAGTTGTTTTGCTTTAGTTTATGTTTTATTTAGTTTTCAGCAATTTTAAGTGTTGTTTCAGTTTTTTTTTATAATTTTGGACAATTTTTGGATTATTTTTGTAAGTTGAAACGTGGAAAGCGTGAAAAAAAATAACTAAAAAAGGGAAATTTGATTCAGGGAGCAGCGCCTAGGCGTTACAAAGTGGCGCCCCAGCGCTACTCAAGTCAGAGAGGGCCAGAAAAAAATTCCCAGGCAGTGCCTAGGCGCCACAAACCAGCGCCCCAGTGCTGAGACAAACTCGAGAACCCATAATTTTTTTTTTGCAAGCATCGCCTAGGCGCCACATTCTAGCACCCCAGCGCTGCCTCGGGCCAGATCTTAAAAAACCCCCAAATTTTTTAATTTTACCCCAAATTCCTTACTTCTTCTTCTTCACCTCCGATTCTCTCTCTTTCTCTACCTACATAACCAACCACTCTACCTTAAATCTCACTCAAATCCTTCTCTAATCACCTCTTTATTCCACAAATTCAACATACCCAAGCCCTCAATCATCTTCTTTTTTCTCTAAAAATCTATTCTACATTCAAGCCATACTATCAAATCCGAAAATTGCTTCTACTCTCATGGGTTTTTGGTTTGTGGGCTCATCCTCACAAGTTTTGATTATGGATCATCATCAAGTAAGGTTCCTTCACTTATTCTTCAATTTTAATCTCTATTAATCAATTTTTGGGGTGAATTTGAAGATTTTGGAAGAGAAATTTTGGATTTTTTTTTGGTGTATAATTGTGATCATAATTGCTAGTGGATTATATTATGCATTATTATTGTTTTGGGAAAGGAAGAAAAATAAGGGGAGGTGTTGCCAAAATTTGGGTAGAGTTGTTGTGAACATTTTTTTGTGTGGGTAGGTTGTGTGTTGGATGATTGTTGTTTGACTGTAAGGGGGCTGTGATTTGTGTACAATGGGACCAAAAACAAGGAATACTAGGGCTTCATCATCTAGGCGTCGTAGGGACCCCTCGCCTCCATTGGAATATAACAATGATCGTTTTATTAGTAAAGATGCGGCAGAAAGATATGAAAAATTGTGTCGTAAGATAGTGATTCTTGAAAGAGGTATGGAGTTTAAACGTGAGCCATATGAGGATCCGGTTTATGAGCCTATGCTAACATAGCACGTAGAGGATGGGCTACTTTTGTGAAGGGAAATTTGACTGATGCTAAAAAGTCCCTGGTCTATGAATTTTATGCCAATTATCAACAAGATCTAAAAAATGAAGTCATTGTTAGAGGAGTTACAGTAAAAGTCAATCGTCGTTCGGTTAATGCTATTTCTGGGACTAATCCTTTACAAGATGCTGGCCATGAGTATTATAAATTCCTGGCTAGTGATATTGACTATGAAGAATTGGCTGCTACAGTGTGTTTCCTGGGAGCTCAATGGACTATGAAGAATGGGGTGCCTCAAACTATGTCGTTTTGTCAAATTAATCGGGAGGCTCGTGTTTGGACATATTTTTTTTGTTGTCGTCTCCTTTCGGTGAGTCATTTTTCCACCATTCCTGTGCAGCGTGCTCTGATGGTGTATGCGATAATGAAAGGGTTTTCTTTGGATCTTGGGTGTGCTATTCCTACTAGTATAAAGCATATATCTCGTGGCACTACAACGGGAGGTCTTGGGCATGGCTCTTTTATTACTGATTTATGTCGAGCTCATAATGTGCCTGAGTATATCACTGATATTCCAAAGGAGCATACAACTCCCATTACTCGTGCTATTGTAGCGAAATATCCTTTACCCACTGTTGCACCAGTTCCACAACCTCGAGCAGCAAGGCAACGTCGAATAGATGGCCCAGCCTAAGACGAGCATATGGAACCTCCACCAAATGATCCTATGCATGTTGACCCGCTATTGGTTGTTATCAGGGATCCCATAGACTTTGGAACGCAAGGAATTTATAATCGGTAGGATTACCTTATGCAACAAAATCATTATCTTATCCAGTCTCACCAGAATATGCACATGTATATGAATCAGTGACATGCTTATGAGCTTTCTCATGTGGATAGTTTGAATGTCCTGGTTCAGCGTTGGTCAATGAATGAGGCATATAACCACTATTTTTCTTATCATCCACCGTACCCTCCATCTCCAACTCCTCCTCCGCCTCCCCCTTTTTGAAGCTTGTGTTGTCATCCTGGTAAATTTCTTCTCTTTTACTATATCCGTACATTGGGGACAATGTATTAAATAAGTTTGGGGGAAGAGATTTGTTAAGTATATATTGAGTAGGTTTTCTGTAATAGTCTTTGGTTTATTTTTGTGAAATATTATGTTGTATGAAATGAAAGCAACCAAAGTTGTGTGCTTGGTTGAATATTTCCTTGAGCTGCTTGGGTCAATTTAAATATGTGAAAGCTTGATCATGATTTTTAGATAAAATATATGCATTTGATGATATTTATGCTTGCTAAATTTTGGAAGGAAAGATGGATGATTATGCTTAGAACTTGCTTGCTTGCTACTTGAGACGAAATCCTAGATAATATGTTTAGGAAGGCGATTTAGGCAAGTTTTTGATCGATTGAGCCTTTCAAGCCAACCTTGATTAATTTAATCCCCAGTTTCCTTCGGCTTGAGCTTGACGTTAAATTCTTTGTTGTGACACCTATTTTGAGCTTACTTGAAATACTTTATTATGTTTCTTTCCCTTGAATAATTACCATGAGCATATAAGTGAATGATGATTGGGGATTGGTTTTGTAATGGTGTGTGTTTTGGATTGGGTGTTATCAATTGAAGAAAAATAGATTGAGAAATATTCAAAAAGAAAAAAAAATATTGAAAGTAGATTACACTCTTTTCGAACATGCAGTGAAAGACAAGTTTGGGGGAGTGTAATTTTCAAAGAAAAAAAAAATAAGTGTGAATTTTCTCAATCTCTAAAAAAAAAAAAAAAAAAAAACATTGGGATTGTCATTGGGTTGTAATGTGGATATCAAGTTTGGTTCGTATGGTTTGTATGTGTATGGTTATTTTAAGCTTAAATGACATTTCATCTATCCATGCCTAAGCCTATCGTTATAAGCTATAAAAGTCCTATTGATTCTTAAGCATGTGTTGTCTATATTAGTGGAGAGTAGTAAGTGATGCAAGCATATGAGATAATAAGATTTAATGGTTTGTGGTGAGTAATTTGGTAAGCATAAATGGATTCAAATGCATGTTATTGATTTATCATGATTAGGAGAGCATGTATTTGTTTTGATTTCAGTGAGTTGAAGAAATATTTTGATCGAAATTCTAGATTATCATTATGGTTGTATTCTTTTTTTGAAAATTATACGAGCAAGATAGACATAATTTGGAGGCTTAATTTGTTGTTGTCAACTTGATTTGTTTTTGTTTGGTTGTTTTATGTTTTTAGGATTGTTTGGAGTTTTTTTTACTTGAGGGCGAGAAAATGTTAAGTTTGAGGGAATTTGTTAGGTTCATTTTAGGTTTGTTTTAGAGATTGTTTTATGTTATGTTTTTAGTTATCTAGGATTGTTTAGTGCAGATTTATGCTTGTTTTCTTCTTGTTTCAAGTTTTATTTGTCAAGTACATAATATGGAGTGAAATGAGAAGAAACATGTTAAATATGATGGATTTAGTGTTGATTGTGGAGTTTCAAGATAATATGTGTGGAAAATACTACATTGAAGATGCTCAACGCACGTCGTTTATGCTTTATAATGTAAGTCTAAGACTTCAAACCACATTTTGACCATGCTTTCTTCACTTTCTATAAATAATTCTAGAAATAGAAGTTGTATAATTTTCTCTTAGCTTTCGATAGATATTTGAATCATTCAATTCGGAGTTATATCGAAGGAGTTATGATCAAAATACGATGAGAGGATGTTGCAGGCTGTTCGAGACGAGTTTCAGTTTTATTATGTACAAAGTAGCGCCCCAGCGCTGTCAAGAAACATAGAGCATGAATTAATGCAGGTTGTAGCGCCTATGCGCTACATTTAAGTGCCCCACTGCTATCAGCTTTCCAGAAGCATGTTTTGTGATTTAATATATAGTGCCTCAGCGCTATCTCGTGGCGCCCCAGCGCTAGGGTCCGTACGGAAGTGGAATTTAGGGGAATTTTCAGGGGTAATTTTTTCTTTTCATGCAAAAATTAATTAGGATCTATAAAAGCTTCCTTAATGACGTTTTTAAGAGGAGGAGATCAGATTAAGCAAGAGAGAGGCTAGAGAAGAAACAAAAACCTAGAGTTCTTTTTCTTTATCTTTTGATTTAGACTATGTTAAACTCTATGTTTATGGTTGATTTAGTAATGTTTATGAAATAAAATCTATTTAGGGTTTTTAATTGAATCTCTTGAAGCTTTATCATGAATTAATGCAAGTTTTCTATTTCTTCTTCATCTAAGATCTATTCAATTTGTGTTTATTGTGTATGTGATTGACTGTGAACCTTTTACATGATATTTATGAATTCCAATCAAAATCTGAGAAGTGATGTTTGGATATGCTAAAATTGAATAGACGTAGATTTCAATTTAGAACGAGAGTATCAAATTGGTCTATGTGATTTAGGGCTGAGTTCATTGCTTCTTATTGTTTAAATTTCTCATAGAAATATAGAGAATTTGCATTAGGTCGAGTTTTATATTTCTTAACCCGAATATTTAACACTTTTGCATGTCTTTCATCTTAGTGAGAATAATTATCTTTGTGATTGCATTAATGAATAATAAAGTAGATAGCAGAGGAAATTAGAATCCCTAATTTCTCATTTATATATTTGAATCAAGTTTATTGCAAGTTTTTTGTTCTTTGTTGTTCTTCATTTAATTTTGTTATTTATTATTTTTAATTTTAAAAATTCCAAATTCGATTACCAAATATAAAATAAAATAGGCTATTGGTGTTTGATAATCAGACTCTGTGGGAATGATATCGGTCTTACCAAAATAAACTACAAAAGCAATTACGTATACTTGCGTAGCTTTAAATTTTCGCAACACTCCTGTTGCTCCAACTTCGCGAAGTAGACCAAATGGAGTGAGGAGGAATATAATAGAGGAGAACTGAGATCCATTAGAGAAATGAATGACAACGCACATTATGGATCAGAAGTAGACCCAAATAAGTTTGAAACACTCCTTAGTGATGTTGAGAAACCGATTTACCCTGGTTGTACAAGATTTACAAAATTATTTGTGCTTCTTAGGTTCTACAATCTAAAAGCTAAACATGGCTGGAGTGATAAAAGTATTATTGGTTTACTTAGGTTTTTGAAGGAGTTATTGTCGAAATATAATGAAATGCCAATTTCATTTTATGAGGCAATGAAGACATTATGCTCATCACGCACACAATATGAAAAAAAATCATGCATGTCCTAATGATTACATATTATATCGAAATAGCTTTGCAGAACCAATATCGTGTCCTACTTGTGGTGAGTCATGATGGCAAAAGAAAAGAAATGGTGAGGATGTCAAGGAAGGAGTACCCGCCAAAGTTTTGTGGTACTTTCCGCCAATTCCTCGTTTCATTCGATTGTTTAGAAATGCTGAACATGCTAAAAGTTTGGTGTGGCATGCTAATGAGAGAATAAATGATGGTAAATTAAGACATCTAGCTCACACCCTAGCTTGGAATAGAGTTGATTTGAAGTAGCCTTCTTTTGGAAATGAATCTCGTAATATTCATCTAGGTCTTTCGACTGATGGCATTAATTTGAGAGAATAAAGGATGCATATCATGCTTCTTGTTGTGATCCGGTGAACTCAGATCTGAATAACCATGAGATTGTATCAGTGATCATCAACGCTTTCAATCTTTTTTTCTCTTTGAACCTTCCTAATGTCAATATCCCTGATAATCTACTCATTAAGCAACCCCACATAAGTAATTGCAACTTAAATTATTGAAATTTTATAATTATTAAGTAGAATAATATGTACGCATTTTTTACTAAGTCAGTTAATTTAATTACTTATACTTTTAAATAATTAGTATCAACACCAACCAGACAATGTGGCATGTGGATACTACATGTTGAGGATGTTGAAGGATTTGATTGAACATGTGAGCCCAAGACATCACTTGAGAATGATATTATCAATTAAAGTTTACAAATTATTTTTGAAACCATATATAAATGTAATCAAATAATTGATTAATATATTTTACTTTATATTTTTTGCAGCTAACAAGTACGCCATATACAGAGGCACAACTTGATGAGTTGCGACAAGAATGAGCAA
Source organism: Humulus lupulus (assembly GCF_963169125.1). Lineage (NCBI taxonomy): Eukaryota > Viridiplantae > Streptophyta > Magnoliopsida > Rosales > Cannabaceae > Humulus > Humulus lupulus. Next base: position 59,723,307 of record NC_084800.1, read on the forward strand.
AAAATATGTTACTAATAATCCAAAGTCACCAACCGATTTATTAGGTTTTATTAGTTTTCACCACTTTCTTCATATATAGTGCAATATTTGTTAATTTTTTTTTATGTCTAATGTCTCCCCTGGTGGGAGACATTGTAGACTTTTAATGTCTCTCAAATGAAGTCATAACAACCTTAGTTTGTAGTAGTGATGTGTATTTTGTCTCTTGTGATTATTTGTGGTCTCTTTATTTATGGTTTATATATGATGATGATATGTTTTGTTTTAAATGCTAATCATGCATGAGTTTTATTAAACTACTGGTCCTTTGATATTACATGTTTTTCTACTGGGCTTTATAAGCTCACCCCTATATCTCTCTCCTTCCAGAAACCCAGTTTGATGCAAATGGGTGATAAGGTGATTCATTGATGGAGCCAATGTGATTTAACTTAGTTCTACTTCTGGTTATAGTCCTATATTTTGAAGAATTATTTATGTACTTAATATGGAACCTTATGGTATGTATCTCTTAATTAGTTATGTAATAGTTAGGAATGATGAATGATGGATACTAAATATTATTTTAGTGATTTATGACTTATATTAAATCTAATTGTTTAATGATTACATAACTGTGATAATATTATTGTTCTATATATAATGATGGATGATTATAATTTTATTACTTATATTTTCTAAATACTACGAGAAAACTCATGATTAAGCTTTATAAAAAACATTTTTCAAGCACCTTGCTCGTTACTTCTAGTAGTCGTCTGAACAGAGCCCTCTGGATAGAGCCCGAGGGTTTATCTACATTTGGTGCAACAATTTTCGCAACAGGAGCTGCCTCCAGCTTCACCTGGCTGCCTTGCGAGTTGATAGGGTCTGCTGCAGGGACTGCATCCTATGTTCCCCCATCCTCTTCCATGGGATCGCCATTTGCCAAGTATAAAGATCCCAGATGGTCTTTTCTCTGCCTAAGCTTATCCAAGTGCTCTTGAGGATATTCAATAGCCAAATCTCCAAGCTTGTTGAGATAAGCATCTATGTAACGACCCGAAATTGCTAATAAGGCTTAGGGCCTTGGGAATTTAGAGAAATATTTTGGGAGTTATTAGATATTGAATATGTATTTGGTAATTAATTGGACGACAGGATTAAGTGGATAGATATCAGGAACACTTGAGGGATTAGCGGGAACCGGGAGTAGAATGACCATATTACCCCTAGAGATAATTAAAGGACTAATAAGCTCAAAGGGGCAGTGTAGTCTTTTTAGGGGTCAAAGGATATACTTTGTAGGATTCTAGACTTAGCCAGAAACCACCTAGAACTCTCAACTCTCACTCACTCTCTGTCTCACGTTTTCTTCTCTCAAGAAACCTAAGGGGGAAGTTCTGAATTTTGGAAGAAAAGCTAAGGGAACAAGTTGGAATTTGAAGTTGAATTTGGCTGGGTTAAACTGAGAAATTAAGCTGAAAGAGGGCAGAGGATAGCTAGACAAACTCAAGCTGTAACTAAGGCAAGAATTCTAGTTCCTCATCTCTGAAATTCTGGTTGGGTTTAGATAAAGTTATAAGTGCTTGGTTAGCTTCTGAATTTGGGTGTTAGTGAGAGTATGAATTTCTACTGAATTGGGATAGTGAGTTCAGTATAATTGTTAAAGTTTTGATGTCTATAATATGTGATTAAAAGACCTAAACTCATAGCTAAGTTTGATCTTGGTTGGGAGGCTTGTTAAGTTTGAATCTTTGAGGTTTTTCGGGTGGGAAGGATGAGGAGCAAACCTAGAAATTCTGGGTTCTTTGGGGCGCGCCGTGACCAGCTCTTGGGTGTCGCAGCTCGCATCCCCAGAACGTTTGGGTGTGCTCTCTATCTTGAAGGTGCACCGCGATCCTAGAGGGGGCAAGTTGCGGTCCACCTCCCCTTGAGGCTTAGGGGTCTAAGTTGGGGGCGCGCCGCAACCCTTTGGGCCAGGTCACATCCCGCTTAGGGGATTTTTCCTTAAGTTGGTTTCTAGGATTGGTAAGGCTTGGGGGTTCGAACCTAAGCGCTCGGGACAATTTCTACATCCCGGTTTAGTAGAAATCGAGGTCCTGGTGGCTAGCTAATGTTTCCTAAATACTTATATGGATTAGAAATTGATGATTACCTGTTGGCCACTGTGACTAGGTTTGTCGCCAAGGCTCAGGACTGAGGCTCGTGCTCGGGGCCATTTTGTATTCTTCGCTCAAAATTCGAGGTAAGAAAACTGCACCCTTGTGTGATTGAGAATGGGACTGAGGTTCCCAATAATTGAATGCTTTTTTTGCGTTTATAAGATTGATGTGGTATACGAGAATGAATGGCCTAATAGAGTCGGGGCTGATGACTTGCGCACCGGACGTGACTCGGCTACTGTGAGCCGGGGTCAGCTAAATAAACAATGGACTCGGCCTAAGCGAGCCAGATTCAGTCGAGTAAATAGAGGGCTCGGCCTAAGGGCGCCGACCTTGAGCATTTGTGTATTGATTGAGATATATTTCTGAACGTACACGTTTACTGTTATTTGTTTGACGCCTATGATTTGTTGAACTTCTGGATAATTGTCTTATGATTGATTGATTGCTACTACTGATTGTGTATTTGCTGTTATGGTTTTCTTGTTGGGCCTTGGCTCACGGGTGCTACGCGATGTAGGTAAAGGCAAGGGAAAGCTGGACCAACTATGAGTTGGAGAGCTCTGGGGGCGAGGTGTACATTGTCAGCTGCTCGTTCGCCATGACTGAGGGATTTTACAGGGATAGAGCCTAAAATTTGCATTTTTCCATTAGAGTGGCCACTGGTTGTATATAACTTTTGACAATTGCAAATTGTCTTTTAAACCCTGTTTTTGGGATCCCGTGTACCAAACATCTATTTTAATGAAAATTAACTATTTATGATCAATATCTTTTAACCTTAACCCGATAGTTGACCTTAGGAACACATTACTGTTCAAAAAACTTGATTAGCAAGTCTTGCACTATTTAAAAAATACAGTGTAACAGTCTTGGTTATCCAGAGCGTTACAATCTACATCATAGTTGCCTATCTCAACACACACATCCACGCAATACTTCTTCATCTTGGAACTTTTTTCCTCTGACATATGTTTGGTGTATCGTAGAGCCTTGTCCATATATTTTTCCATATCAACCTCAGTAATACGGATGAATTTACACTCTGTGATCTCCTAATCTTTAATACGCTGCCTAAGCGCCTCCACCTTAATGTCGTCAATATCCTGCAAGACAATAACATTATATTAACACAACACTCTCAAGACATGACGACAACAACACATCAAAAGGCATGATATTTATGCTTGCAACACACATCGCAACCTACGCTAATTACCTTCATTAACTCTTCCACACGTCACTCGCTCTGTGACAGCTTCTCTTTGGTACTACGAAGGCTCGTGTAAAGGTTCTAAACTTCCTTTTTACTACCATCTAACACCACATCTACTTCCAACTTTTATTTACATGAGTTTTCCGAATCAAACTCCAGCTTTCCTACCTTCTTCTTACTCTCCTTGCTTGTTTTCTTTGCCTCACTCTTCTCCATCTAAAAAAACAACAACATCGTCATTCAAGTATTCAATCTCTTTCAGAAATTTCTCCTCTTGTTCTTCATGCTTTTGATAGAGTTGTTGTTTTCCATCCAATTGTTGGTCATGGCCAGCAAATCCCTTTCCAAACTGTCTAGCTCCAACTCAAGTTTCACAAACGATACTAATTTAGCATAACTGGCGGAAACTTTTTCTTTTGCCTCTTCTAATTCCTTTCTAACTTATTTAGCATCTCTGATAGAGCACCACACCTCTTCTCAAAGATTTTCTTTTCTCTCATTTCCCTCTCCAACACCCCAGTATGTTCGCCCAGTCTTGCATTATTAGCCACTCACGTAGCATACTCCTGTCTAGCCGCAGTTGCACACAAGTAGCTCTGTAACAAACATTATTCAATATCATTATAAAGTCAATACCAACGCAGTACTTACAATACAACAAAGGCAGTAGTAATCATACTTACCATCGAAATATGGTATGATGCTTGTTGCGACAAATCTCCCTGAGTACTCAACGCACCAAACACCTCTACAGGAAAATAAGGTCGACTGGTATGAATCATCTCTTCCCATAACTCCACCGACGATGTCTCTATCCAGTATGACATACTCATGTGTAGTAGCCTCAGCCTCTGCCTGGGTCAAGGTGAACACCCGAGCTGGCGTCAGGCTGTCCACCTTCTTGGGCTATTCCTTTCTGGCTCTTGAGGAGTTCTTCTTCAAGTGCCCCACACTGCCACAGACAAAGCAGGCCTTTGCTCAACATTCATCAATGTGGCGCCTCCTACACTGGGTACATTTTGGGAATGCATTCCAGGTCTCACCACCAACCTGGTTGCCTATCTGTATGCCACGTGGCCTCTTATCGAGCCCTGGAGCTGAAAGTGTATCTGGAGTCTTTCTCTTTTGGTCACTAGGGCCTCCGCCCCTACTAAAATATGTAAATGGAGGTCTCGGCCTCCTAGAATCCCTTCTGGCTGCATTCCCACGCCAGATCTTATTCTCTGTGCTCTCAGTTGTAAGAGCCTTATCCACAACCTACGTAATGCCCCGAAATCCCTAATACGGTTTAGTGGCTGGATTAGTAGGCCGGGATAGCCATAATTATTTTATTATGTCATTAAATGATTATATGCGTGTTTATGTGAATTATATTATAATATGATGTTAAATGCATGCATGTGGGTCCACATTTCGTTACAGGGGTGTTTTGGTAATTTGACCCGTTGAGGGCATAATTATATATCTGTATGCATGTCGGTGATCTATTTTTGAGGCCACATTATAATGTGGATTTGTTCGAGCCATTTGGCATGAGACGATCTTTGAGTGAAAATTAGCGGTTTAGTCATAACGAGATTAAGTTCGGGGCTCGGGGCGAGTCTCAGGGTAATTTGGAGATTGAGTGTTGCCGGGTATTAAAGGGTAACAAGATATGAATTATTGGTATTTGAGAGTATCGAGAATAACGGGAATTGGAGGGTGTTAATTATGATTAACGAAATAGGTGGAAAAGGACAATTTTACCCTTCGGAGTCTTTAGAAACCTTTTTTTGACCTAGGGGTATTTTAGTCTTTTCACCCCTAGGATTGATTTAAGCCATGAAGGCTGTGGAAGTTTGAAGAAAACAGAGCATAGAAAATACCTTTCCCGTACACCATTTTTCTTCATTTTCTCTTTGGATTTTTGAGCCTAACTTGAGGATTCAAGCTTGGGAAGTAAGTCTTGAGGGCTTGGGAGTGTGTTCCACCATTGAAGAGCATCATAATCGAAGCTTGAGGTAATATTATAGCCATTAAATCTCTGTTTTGCTCTGTTTTTGTCTTGGTTTTCAGCTGGGATTTCTAGGTAGGATGAATGGATTAGATTGGAGTTTTTTGGCTAGGGTTCTTGGGGTTGTGAAGCCTAGGAAATGTGGGGATGGTTTTTGGTTTCATTTGGCACTTAATTTGATGTTTGGAAGCATTTGAATCAAGTTGGAAATGAAGGAGGAAAAGGAGAAAGGTTCAGGGGCATTTCAGGCTGGTTGTAGCGCTATAGCGCCCACAAGGGGGAGCTACAACGCTACCCAGGGAGGCTTGGACAGTTTTGGGCTCTGAGTAGAGCGCTGGGGCGCTAGTGGAGTAGTGCTGGGGCGCTACCCTATTCCATCAGATTCCCATTTTGGGGTTTTTTAAGGATTTTTGGCTCGGGGTTTCAATCCTTAAGGCCCGAGATCGAATTCACTCACCGTGTGGGTACATTTCGGGGTCCCGAGAGTGGGGTTTGGGTTAAGATCCTATTATTGTTTATTTTCATTAATGGAGGTTAGAATTGGTTATGATTAGGTAACCACTAAGGAATCAAAAGGTCGATGGTCTTCAGGGGTCATTCTTGTTCTATTTCTCGCTCGAACCAGAGGTAAGAAAACTGCACCCTGTGTATATGACATCTGTGGTTGTTTTTTAGGCATGTTGGTTGTTAAATGTGGACATTGATTTCATATTGAATGCTTAGAAAATCTCGCTTACTTTTGTATGGCACTGACTATTCAGAATCAGCACTGGTCGCGTATTACTGACCTGGGAGTCAGGAACGGCATAAGCGTCATGAATACAGAGCCGATAAAATATTAGATCTAATCGATATCGGCGTTGAATGACTCTAGGAGCATTAATGCTGGACCAACCCTAAGGTCGATGAAAATTATAAGCGCTTGACTTGTCTAAGACTAGTTACTCAAAGCTAGGGCCTAAGGCCTAGGTGACTGTTCTGTCACGTGGCTAGGGAGCGGAATCCCATGGTTGTGACTCTATGGTCATGCGGTAGGTTATGTTGGTGACTAGTTCATCAAGCAACTATCTTGATAAGCTAGTGAAATGAGCGCTTATTTGTAAAGCCCAGGTGACCCTATCGTCACATGGCTGATGGGGACGGAACCCACCTTAGTGACTTTTACAACTGTCACCCCTCTATTTTGGACTGAAAGTCCTTAATGATTATTATGATCATTGTTGATATTATATTCATGCAGTTTTGAGTTTTCTTGCTGGGCTTTGGCTCATGGGTGCTATGAGGTGCAGGTAAAGGGAAAGAAAAGTTCACCTAGCCTTGAGTGGAGAGCTTAGGTTGTGATGCGTACATATGCGGTCGCTTGACCACCACGGCCAAGGAGTTCTCAGAGGAACTAGAGGGTTTACCTTATTTTTGCCGCTTAGGTCGGTGGGTTGTAAATTTTATAATGTAGTGACCACTTTGCATTGTAAATAACTTGTAAACGTTTTTATGGGCCCATGAACAGTTTTATGTTTTAAATAAAATATGTCATTTCCTTTTTATTGGTTTTCCACCTTAACCTATTAACAACACCTAGAAGAACATTTTTAACCAAAGAACTCGGGTAGCGAGTGAAATTCACAGTTCAACGTTCACCGTAACGGTCTTGGGGTAACCAGGGCGTTACTGTAATGCCCCAAATTTCCTAATAAGGTTTAGGACCTTGATTAGGAGGCGAGGAGGGCCATAATTAGTTCATTATATTATTAAATGATTATATGCATGTTTATGTGAATTATATTTATATATGATGATAAATGCATGCATATGAGTCCACATTTTATTATAAGGGCATTTTGGTAATTTGGCCCGTTGAGGGCATAATTGTGTATTTTGGTGCATGTTTTTGATTAATTGATAAGGCCACTTGACAATGTGGATTTGTTCGAGCCATTCGGCATGAGACGATCTTGAGTGCAAAGTAGCGGTTTAGTCATAACGGGATTAAGTTCGGGGCTCGGGGTGATTTTAATGATTAGAGCGTTGCCGGGAATTAAAGGGTAACAACATATGGATTATTGGTGTTTGAGAATTTTGGAAGTAATGGGAATTGGAGGGCGTTAATTATAATTAATGAGATAGGCCGGAAAGGACGATTTTGCCCTTGGTGGCTGTTAAGGCTTTTATTTAGACTTGAGGGCATTTAGGTATTTTCACCCTAAAGGATTTATATCAACCATAAAGCTATAGAAAGATTAATAAAACAGAGTCTCCTTCATCTTCTCTCCCGTGCACCATTTCCTCTCCATTTCTTCTTGAATTTTGGAGCTCTTTTTGAGGAACCAAGCTGTGATAATCTAGGGTTGTGCTCCACCATTGAAGAAGGTGTGTTGCTGAGATTGAGGTGAGTTTTTAACCATAGAATCTCTTGTTCTTGCTCTGTTTTCATTGGAGTTTCAGTTTGGCTTTTAGGTTGGAAAGTTGAGAATTCAATGAGAGTTTTGGCAAGGGATGCTTGGGTTATGATGCCTAGGTTGTATGTATATGATATTTGGGTTCAATTGGGGGTTTAAATGATGTTGGGAAGCTTTTGGTTTGGGTTAGAAAAGGTGGAGTCGAAGGGAGAAGTTTCTGGGCATTTTCAGGCTGAGTGTAGCGCTATAGCTGTAACGACCCAAAATTACTGATATGGCTTAAGGGCCTTGATTAGTGTGTCGGGAGGGCATAATTGGTTTATGTGTGAGTTTATTGCTTTAATGCATGATTATATGATAAGCATGCTTGTATGATTATATGAATGTAAGTGTGGTTAAATGTTATATCTGTGAGAACCACATTATTATGTGGGTAGATCTGCAGCGAGTGACTTGAGGCGATCCTAGGGAGCTAGATAGCGGAAAAGTCACAACGGGGCTTAATATTTGACTTTGGGAAAGTCAGGGGTATTTCAGGTATCGGGTGGTTATTTAGACTATCGGGTTATGGAAATAAATATATGGAGATATATTTGAGGTTAGGAAGCTTAGGCAGGAATTTCGGGAAATTTTACCATTTTTCCCTTGGGGACGTTTCCGGCACCCCGAGCCTTGGGATTAGCTTAATCACTTAAGGATAGACTTAAGAGGCTTTAGAAAACAGTAGAACAAATTAGACCGAATCTTTCCTCTTCCTCTCTTTCACTCTCAAAGGAAAAAAAACACAGAACTTAGAAACTTTAGCTGGAATTCAGAGGATTTGAAATGAAGTTTGAGGAATTAGCTAAGCTCTAACCAAGTAACACTCAACCAAGGCCAAGGTAAGAATTGAGTTTTATGTTTGAGGATTAGAATTCTGAGTTTTGACTGAATATTAAGGGTGTTTATGGTTTTATTATTTAAGGGCTAAATTGGAGCTGAGAAGCTTGGGTTTTGGCTAAGAAATTGTCAAGGAAGTGGTTCATCGGAGAAGGTAAGCTTCAATTCGTAATTTAGAGGTTAAAATATGAGTTTGCATGACTGGTTTTTGTGTTTTTGAGCTGTTGGGTTTTAGAAATCAAAATGGGATTCTGAGGGGTTTTTAAGCTGGATTTATGTTGGATTATGATGTTAGGATCATGCTAAAAGTCTTGTGATTAATGGGTTTTGGTTTTAGGGTGCTTTGGGGTGGTTTTAGTAAGGTTAGGATGTTAGAAATGGTGGATTTTCTGGGCACGAAGGGTTGGGTCGCGGCTCTGTTCTAGAGCGTCGCGGCCCTACGAAGCAAAGGAGCCAGGGAGGCTCGGCCGAAGGGGAGCGCCGCGGCACCACAAGGTAGGGCCGCAACGCGTGTCTGTCTTCAGAGAGACTTGGTCTCTGTTTCAGGGGCAGACTGTGGCTAGGTTTCTGGGGCTGCAGCCCTTAGGTGCATTTTTTATATTTTGGGGCTTTTAAGTGCGGGAACCTAACCTAGGGTGCTTGGGATCGATTTCACCACCGTGTTTGGTGGAATTCGATGTCCCAAAAACTAGCATTGTACCCAGAAACCTTTATTTGAATATTAATGGAATCCATTACCTTGGTTGTGACTAGGTTGTAAGCTAGGGCTCGGGAAGCGGATCGTGCTCGAGAGTCGTCGCTCGTAGTGGGTGAACGTGGAAATTAAAGGTAAGAAAACTGCACTCGGTTGTGTGTTTGTAATGGGACTAAGGGTTCCCTAATGTAATGCCCCAAATTTCCTAATAAGGTTTAGGACCTTGATTAGGAGGCCGGGAGGGCCATAATTGCTTTATTATGCTATTTAATGATAATATACATGTTTAGGTGTATTAAATATGCATGTGAACCAATTTGTGATTAATTGGGTGATTTTCATATTTTGGCCATTTCGGGCATTTTTGGCATATATGTGAAATGGGCGTGGTGCTTTATTATTATCTGGTTATGCCAGGGTTACCCAGCACAAGACGATCCTAGGTGGTAAGCTAGTGGGAAAGTCACAACGGGATTTAAGCTTGACTTGGAGTAAGTCAAGGGGTAATTAGAGCATTACCGGGTTATTGGGTAATGGGAATTAATATTTGGTGATAAATTGGGAGTTAGTAAGACCAGGGGGAAATTCAGGAAGTTTTGAGTATATTGTCCCCGGGGGTGTTTTCGGGACCTCGAGCATTAGGTTTTATTGGAAGCTACTTAAGCTTGAAGTAACCTTTTAAGGAAATAAAAAGAACGTTCTCTCTCCCAAAAGTTCCATTTTCGTCTCCCGATCGCATTTTCGAAGGTATCTTGAGTTCTAGGACTCGGAATCAAGCAAGGATCGAGGCATAGCAATCCTAAGGAGAATTAGAAGCTTATTAGCCGGAGGATTTAGTTGGAAACAACTCAATTGGAGGTAATTCAAGTTTAAGTTTTAAGTTTTTAAAAGTTTTTAAGCTTGAATTGGACTTTGTGAATCGTTGGGTTTTTAGTTTGTTTGAACCTTGGGTTTTGGTGGTTTTGGACCATTGGGGAGTTTGAGAACTTTGATTTAATGATTTGGGAATGTTTAGACATGTTTTTGGGAGGTTTTAAAAGGTTGAAACGAAGGAAAAATGGTTGCCCCGAAGTTGGGCCGCGGCCCTGTTCTTGGGCGCCGCGGCCCTTGCTCGAAGAAGTAGGTGTTAGGATTTGAACTTGCTGGGCGCCGCGGCCTGGGCTGCGGCCCTAGCCTCAGAAGAACCCTGGGGGCCGTGGCCCAAGGTGATAGGGCCGCAACCCTTGCCCTTTTTTCACCCCGTTTGCTCGTTTTGACCCCGGAAACATGGTTTTGGGCCTCAGGATCATTCCTACTACCCGGATTAGTGAGGATTGATGTCTTGGAGGCTAAGTTTTAGTTCAAGGGTTGGTTTTAGAACTTGAACTCATTGGGTAACCATTTGTGGTTGTGACTAGGTTAACACTAGAGGCTTGGAATTGGGATCGTGCTTGTGGCTCATTTATTGGTAACATGTGCTTGGACCAAAGGTAAGAAAACTGCACCCCATATGTGACATGCATGGTTATGATTGATGCATGTTGAATTTTTAAATGTAAACATTGATAGCATAATGAATGCTTGGCAATCTTGCCCAATTGCATATGATTATTGTTGAGACATACTGGATGATTAAGTGTGATGCATGTGATGCACGAGAAACATGTGATTAGGGCATGCCATGAATGATGAATATGAGATTGGTCAGAGCTTGAGTCTCTGAGTTTGTGCATGATCATAATTATGCTAGCAACTGTTTAGTAAGCATGCTGAATGCCCTGTTCTTGGATAATTGGCATATGATACACATTGATAGCATTGCTTACTTGTGCATGGTACTGACTAATTAGTCAAAATTGGCAAAGGTGTTAGTATCAACTGTGAAGCTGTGACTCATTAGTCAGGTTCGGCAGTGGTACTGGGCACTAGTCACGTTGCACTGACTCATTAGTCAGAACGGTCTTAGCGTGTATCACGCAAGCCATCAAAGATGAGATCTAATCGACTATCAGCATTGAATGACTCAAAGAGCATTAATGCCAGACCGACCCCGAGGGTCGATGAATGAAATAAGCGCTTGGAGGCTGGTGGCTTACCTAGCAGCCACTCTCCCACTTAAAACAGTGACGTGCTTGTCAGTCACTCAGTATGGTTTACCAGAACCTATTGGAGGCTAGTGGCTTACCTAACAGCCACTCTCCCATTTGAATTAGTGACTTGCTTGTCAGTCACTCAGTATGGTTTACCAGAACCTGTTGAAGGTTAGAGGCTTACCCAACAGCCAGCCTTCCACTTGAATTAGTGACTTGCTTGTCAGTCACTCAGTATGGTTTACCAGAACCTATCGAAGGTTAGAGGCTTACCCAACAGCCACCCTTCACTTGAGTTAGTGACTCGTTTGTCGGTCACTCAACATGGTTTATCAGAACCTCTAGTGTTACGACACTCATCTGGTTAGGATTGACTTGATAGTCCTCCAATCAGAAGGCTGGGATTTCTTATCCTGGATACCCCATCATCTGTTTGAATTCATTTGCATGCTGAATAGAGCTATGAATGCTAGGCGTGCCAGATATGATTTGATATCAAGATATGACTGCTTATGAGCATATGAGTTTTCTTGCTGGGCTTCGGCTCACGGGTGCTTTGTGGTGCAGGTAAAGGCAAAAGGAAGCTGGACCATCCTTGAGTTGGAGAGCTTAGGTGATGACGTGTACATATGCAGCTGCTCGACCAATACTTGGGCGAGGTTTGAAAGTGGAACTAGGGCTGAACCCTGTTTTGCCGCTTAGAACGGCCTAATGTAAATATTCTTTTGTAATAGACTCTGAAATTATATATTTGGGATCCCAATGTATACATTAAACGTTCTAGTGAAACGTTATATCTAAACCAAAGTTTTTAACCCCTAAATCGCTAATCATACTTAGTTACACGTTTACGGCCAAACGACTCGATTAGTGAGTTTAGCATTGTTTGCAATGTGCACTGTAGCGGTCCCTGGAGTTGGGGCGTTACACCTAATATGTATGGTTTGACAAGATGGTATTATGCCATGTAAACAGTAAACCAACGACCTAAGAGTGCCAAGGTTACACCAGCGCACAGGGCGCGGCTCGGCCACTAGTAGCTAAGGACAGCTTATTATGCATTGAGCTTGGTTTAAGCGGGCCAGAGTCAGTGGGGTAAACAAAGGGTGCAGCCTAAGTTGTCGGCCCGGATAACCATGTAACTTGATTGTTATTAATGCTTGGTTGCATCTTTGATTCTGAATACGTGCTATGTTATTAATATAAGTGCTACGTGTTTGATCATGCCTAAGGGATTATTCATCTGTTATGTTGTTTGTGATGCATATTAAGTTTTCTTGCTAGGCCTTGGCTCACGGGTGCTACGTGGTGTAGGTAAAGGCAAGGGCAAACTTAATCAGCCCTGACTTGGAGAGCTCTATGAGCTGAATGTACATAACCAGCTGCTCAACCGCCGCGGTTGAGGGGAAGACAGGAGCAGGGGAACCAGAAATGCCTGTTTTGCCTTAGAATGGCTAATGGTTGTTTAAACCTTGGAAATTTTGTAAACTGACTTTTGATCGCTGTTCTTTTTTGGGATCCCATGTATAAAATGTTTTGCTATATAGAATGTACACTTTTGAGATCAAAACCTTTTAACCCTAGCACATTAGTGGTTTTAGTATCACGTTTTAACTAAATGACTTGATTAGCAAGTCTTGCATCTTTATAAACGCACAATGTAGCGGTCTTGGCTATCCAGGGCGTTACAACTTGGTATCAGAGCGTCCTAGGTTTAAGGGTTCCTGAAGACTGGCTATACATGTACATTCACTGCTAGAGACAAGCTCAATTCAGGGTTTGGTAATGTGTATATGTTCATATATGCTTGTATGTCTGGAATGAATTATGAATGTTATTATTTATTGGATCAATAAGAAGCATGAGATACTGATAGGGCCTGGCCCTTGACTGCTGTATGAAAATATCAAGGCATGCTTATTAGCATCACAGTACATGTAAATGAATATTTGAATGATTAACTGTATATTGTGCATGGATGAATGCCTATATTCTGATTGATTGTGATTGGTTATGTTCCTTTGATGGATTTTGGAGAAGCTTTTGCCCTGTCATCATTGTCTGACTACCGAGTCATTGATTGCAGATTGAATTGGATAGCTATGCGTCCAAGAAAATCTACGTGACTAGCCTGTACTAGGTCTGAGACTGGAGATGATGACCAGGGCCAGATTCCTCTGCCAGTCCCTGAGAACTGGCAGTAACTCATGGCAGATATGCAAGCCTGATTACAGAGCCAAGATGAACAGATTCGTCTACTGTGATTGCAGGCTCCATCAGGGAGTGTTGCCCCTATTATACCACCTGCAGTGGTACCAGTTGTACAGTCGGGATAGATTGGGAACAAGTGGGCGCCGTTATATGAGCGGTTCAGGAAGAAGCAACCCCCAATCTTTGAGGGAGGACCTGATCCACTAAAGGCCGAGCAATGGCTGACTTTGATTACTACTATCCTGGATTTTATGAGGATAGAGGGACATGACAGAGTGGTCTGTGCCACGTATATGTTGAGGGAGGATGCTCGCATTTGGTGGGAGGTGGCTTCATAGACCAGGGATGCCACTACTCTGAGTTGGGAAGGATTTAAGGACTTGTTTAGCCAGAAATATTATAATGTTGCCGTGAAGGCAGCAAAAGTTAATGAGTTTGTGGGTTTGGTGCAGGGAAATATGATTGTTACTGAGTATGCCCTAAAATTTGACAGGCTTGCGAAGTTTGCACCAGATCTTGTGCCTACTGATGCTACTAGGCAGGATAGATTTATCAGGGGCCTTAATGCTATGGTAGCCCGGGATGTTAGGATTACAACGGTACCTGGAGGAACAACTTATTCCCAGGTCGTTGAGAAGGCTCTTACCACTGAGGAAGCGGAGAACAAGATTTGGAGGGAAAGTGCGGTGAGGCGTGGGGGCCGCAGAGTGGTGCCTCCTTATTCAGGGACAGGTAGGGGCGGAGGCCCCAGTGACTTCAAGAGAAAGACTCCTGACACTTCGACCACTGCTGGTCCTGATAGGAAGGGTCAGGGTGGCCGTCAGGGTGGCAGCGAGGCATGGCGGACCTATCCAGTGTGCCCAAGGTGTAAAAGGCGTCACTTGGGCGAATGTCGGGCCAAAGCTTGTTTTGTGTGCGGAATAGTGGGGCATCTCAGGAAAGACTGCCCAACAATGAAGAAAGGTGAAGCAGGAAAGGTGGATAGCTTAACTCCGTCTCGAGTATTCACTTTGACACAGGAAAACGCCGAGGCCAGTCCCTCGATAGTGACAGGTCAGCTTTCTAGCGCTGGCTCTCCTTTTACTGTATTGATTGATTCTAGTGCTACGCATTCTTTTGTTTCTAGTAAAGTGATTGATAGATTGTGTAGACCTAGTGAATATCGGACTGCAGGGTTTGGGAATTTATTGCCTACAGGGGAACTGGTAATTTCTAGGAGATGGATTAGGGAACTGCCAGTGATGGTTGATAGTAGGGAACTTTCGGTAGATCTGATTGAGTTAGACATGGAGGATTTTGATATGATCTTAGGGATGGATAGGTTGGTTAGATATGGGGCTACTATTGACTGCAGGAAGAAGATGGTGACTTTTGAGCTTGAGGGCGAGGATCCTTTTGTCTTTGTGGGTGCAGTATGTGGACCCCACGTACCCATGATTTCAGCATTGAGAGCCAGATACTTGTTGTAGGGGGGATGCATAGTTTTTCTGGGCAGTGTAGTGGATACCACTAGGGTTATGCCAGCAAGGCCGGGAGAGACCAGATTAGTGTGTGAGTTTTTAGACGTATTTCCTGAGGATCTACCAGGGTTGCCGCCGCGCAGGGAGATCTAGTTTGAGATTGAGTTAGCACCGGGGACAGAGCTAGTATCAAGGACACCACATAGGATGGCACCAACTGAGTTGAAGGAACTAAAGATACAGTTGCTGGAGCATCTAGATTTTGGATTCATCAGACCTAGTTACTCACCATGGGGCGCTCCAGTGTTATTTTTTAAGAAGAAGGACGGGACATTGAGGATGTCTATAGATTACAAGGAATTGAACAAGTTGACTATCAAGAATAAGTACCCTCTACCAAGGATTGATGACCTGTTTGATCAGCTGCAGGGAAGATGGTGTTCTCAAAGATTGATCTACGATATGGTTATCACCAGCTAAGGACCAAAGATGAGGATATACCGAAGACGGCCTTCCGGACGCGATATGGGCACTATGAGTTCTTGGTCATGTCTTTTGGTTTGACCAATGCCCCGGCAACTTTTATGGATTTGATGAACATGGTGTTCAAGGACTTCTTGGATCAGTTCATCATTGTCTTCATCGACGACATTTTAGTTTACTCCAGTTCAGAGGCAGAGCATGAACAACATCTTTGACAGGTTTTACAGAGGTTAAGGGAGCATCAGTTATACGCCAAGTTTAAGAAGTGTGAGTTTTGGTTGCCAGAGGTGACTTTTCTTGGACATATAGTTGGTGTAGAAGGGATTAAGGTGGATCCATCCAAGGTGGAAGTGGTGAGAGATTGGCTGAGACCAAGGAATGACTCGGAGGTGCGGAGTTTCCTTGGGTTGGCAGGTTATTACAGGCGGTTTGTGGAGGGATTTTCAAAGATTGCTTCAACGATGACAGAATTGACAAGAAAGAATCAGAGGTTTGTTTGGTCAGAGAAATGTGAGAATAGTTTCCAAGAGTTGAAGCGACGACTTATATCTACACCTGTGCTGAGTCTTCCTTCGGAGGAAGGAAAGTTTGTGGTTTACTGTGATGCGTCAATGATGGGTTTAGGCTGCGTGCTGATGAAGAATGAGAAAGTTATAGCTTATGCATCGCGGCAGCTGAAGGAGTATGAACAACAGTATCCTACTCATGATTTGGAACTAGCAGCAGTGGTATTCGCACTGAAGGTGTGGCATCATTACCTGTATGGGGAGAAGTGCGAGATATACACTGACCATAAGAGTTTGAAATATTTCTTCACTCAGAAGGACCTGAACATGAGATAGAGGCACTGGTTGGAGCTGGTTAAGGATCATGACTGGGATATCCTTTACCACCCAGGGAAGGCCAATGTGGTGGCAAATGCGTTGAGTAGGAGGGGTCCAGGACAATTGTATAGTTCCACCCAAATCTCGAGAGAGTTAGCTGTTGAGATGGCCATGGCAAAGATAGAATTGGTGGTGGGCCAGTTAGCTAATATTGCCTTGCAGCCGACCCTGCTAGAGAGGATCAAGGAGGGACAATTGGTGGATGCGCAGTTGCAGGAGATTAGGCAGCATGTGTTAGCTGGGACAGCTAAGGATTATTCTGTTTCTGGGATTGGTATGCTTCGATATCAGGGACGAATTTGTGTTCCGACAGATGAGGGGATAAGACGAGAGATACTAGATGAGTCTCACACTACGCCATACTCACTTCATCCGGATACCACGAAGATGTTTCAGGATCTACGGGCATTATATTGGTGGCTCAGGATGAAGAAGGATGTGGTGGAGTACCTGGCTAGATGTTTGACATGTCAGCAGGTAAAGGCTGAGCATCAGCGACCAGCGGGATTGCTTCAGCCTCTGAGCATCCCAGAGTGGAAGTGGGAGGACATCACGATAGATTTTGTGGGAGGACTACCCAGAACGGTGGGACTTTGTGACTCGGTGTGGGTAATAGTAGACAGATACACCAAGTGAGCTCATTTTCTTCCAGTGAAGTCGACCTATACAGTGGAACAGTATGCAGAGTTGTACGTGAGGGAGATAGTTCGTCTCCATGGGGTTCCAAAGTCTATTGTATCTGATCGAGATCTTATCTTTACCTCTAAGTTTTGGGGAGCTCTACAGAGAGCTATGGCGATCCAGTTGAAGTTTAGCACAACTTTCCATCCTCAGACTTATGGACAGTCTGAGAGGACGATTTAGGTGTTGGAGGACATGCTTAGGGCGTGTGTGATTGATTTCGAGGGATCTTGGAGTAAGTATCTACCGTTGATTGAGTTCTTGTATAACAACAGTTATCAATCCACGATTGGAGTGGCTCCTTATGAAATGTTATATGGGAGAAAGTGTAGATCACCCATTCATTAGGATGAGATGGGTGAGAGGAAGTATTTAGGGCCAGATATGGTTCAGAAGACTAATGAAGCTATTGAGAAGATTCGAGCCAGAATTCTTGCCTCGCAGAGTAGGCAGAAAAGCTACGCTGATCCTAAGCGTAGGGATGTGAAGTTCCAGGTTGGGGACCACGTGTTTCTGCGAGTTTCACCATTGAGAGGGGTGAGGAGATTTGGGGATCCCATCGCGATAACCTAGTCACAACCATAATATAGGATCCCATAAAAAATGAGCAAATAAAGGCTTCCGGACCGAGTCTTAGTCCCTAAGACATCGAATTCTACTAAAATGGGTAGTATGATCGATCCCGACCTCTTAGGGTTAAGTTCCCGCACTCAAAGACCCCATCGATGCTCAAAACCCCTTAAGCACCGCAATCCCAAGCATCTGAGTAGCGGCCCGCCCAAGTCAGAGGCCCTAACCTCTCTTCTCACTGGACACGCGCTGCGGTGTGACCTCGCATCAGAACCCTCCCCTGGCCTCTGGGTTCAAGAGGGTCGCGACACCCCAAGAACAGGGCCACAGACCGACCTTGCGAACCAAGATTTCTCTGATTTTTCTTCACCCAAGCTTAACTATAAACCACCCCAAATCAATCTAGAATCACAATTCAATCCCCAGAACAGATTCAACACATTACCAGCATCAAAACCCAACTTAAACTTAATTAAAAACCCATCAAAAACTGAAAATCCAACTCTTGAGCCACAAGCTCAAGAACACCTAAAGAACACTAAAAAAATTAACAAAATTGAACTAAAACAGAGGTTTGAACTTTACCTCAACTGTGATTAAAGTCCCCCTAGATGTAGCTAATCCAATTCTAGAACCAAGCCTTCCATTTCCCAAGCTTCAGCCAACAATCTTCTTAGTTTCCTCAAGTAATTCTCTTACAAAGTTGAGAGAGAATGAGGGAGAGGGAGAGAGTCAGCTGGTGTTTGGCAAGAGAGAATATTTTTTGTGTTTTGTTTTGTTTTCTTAAGGCTTAAGTAACTTAAGCTAATCCCGAGGCTCGGGGTACCAAACACGTCCCCGATGGCAAAATGGTCAAAATCCCTGATATCCCCTCCTAATCTCACTAACTCCAAATATATCATCGAATACTTATTCCCGTTACCCGATAACCCAATAATGTATCAGTTACCCAAAATACCCCTTGACTCGCCCCGAGTCGGGTATTGGGTCTCGTTGTGACTTTTCCGCTAACTTGCTTCCTAAGATCGTCTTGTGCCGAGTAACCCAAATAATCCCACATAATAATGTGGTCTCTCACATATATCACATATATGCACATTTATACAATTATGCTTACAACGGGCCAAG
This sequence comes from Humulus lupulus, assembly GCF_963169125.1. Classification (NCBI taxonomy): domain Eukaryota; kingdom Viridiplantae; phylum Streptophyta; class Magnoliopsida; order Rosales; family Cannabaceae; genus Humulus; species Humulus lupulus. The sequence continues at coordinate 59,742,115 of NC_084800.1, forward strand.
TTATGAAAATTTCTCTTCTAATAAGAAACAGACCTACATGCATATTTAATACCTCTAAACATGCATATCTAGTCATATTATCATATAACTCACATAATCATATAATTACACACAAATATATCTCATATAAGCATATAATTCCATAAATTGCCATCCTGGCCCTCTAATTAAGGCCTTAAGCCTAATTAGGTAATTTTGGGACGTTACAACTATCCCCTCCTTACAGAAATTTGGTCCTCAAAATTTTACCTGAACAGCTCGGGATACTAATTTTTCATATCTACCTCCAGCTCCCAGGTCGCTTCCTCCACCTTGTTGTTCATCCATAATACCTTAACTAAAGGTATACATTAGGACCTTGTCATTCCGCCCTAAAATCTGAACTAACTGCTCCTCATAGGACAAATTTGCCTCCAGTTCCAGATCTTCATAACTCAATATACATACTTCCTTAGCATGGAAATATGAAATACGTTGTGCACATTAGACAATGCAGGGGTAAGTCCAACCTATAGGCCACCTGACCAATCCTCTCCAGGATCTCAAATGGTCCCACAAACCTAGGGCTTAACTTGCCCTTCTTCCCAAATCTCTTAACCCCTCTCAATGGTGAAACCCTAAGGAAGACATAGTCTCCCACTTGGAACTCAACGTTCCTCCGCTTCGGGTTTGAATAACTCTTTTGTCTACTCTGAGATACGAGCATCCGAGCTCTAATATTTTTGATAGCCTTAGTGGCCTCTGAACTGCCTCAGGACCCAAATATTTCCTTTCACCCATCTTATCCCAGTGAATGGGCAATATGCACTTCCTACCATACAACATCTCATAAGGTGCCACTCCAATAGTCGACTGGTAACTGTTATTATAGGAAAACTCTATCAGAGGCAAATATTTACTCCAGGACCCTTCAAAGTCCAATACACATGCTCTTAGCATGTCCTCCAATATATGGATAGTCCTCTCAGACTGGCCATTGGTTTTAGGATGATAAATTGTACTGAACTTCAGTTGTGTACCCACCATCCTCTGTAAACTTCCGCAAAACTTGGAAGTAAAGATGGGGTCCCTATCAAACACGATAGACCTCGGAGTCCCATGAAGGCAAACTATCTCTCTCACATAGAGATCTGCATATTGGTCTCCTGTGTAATTTATCCTCACTGGTAGAAAGTGAGCTGATTTCGTGTACTGATCCACGATGACACAGATTGAATCATGCTGGCCCACTGTCCATGGTAATCCTACCACGAAATCTGTAATGCCCTGGTTACCCAAGAACAGTTATGGTGAACTAGAAATTTAACTCGCTACCCGAGTTCTTTGGTTAAAAACATGCTTCTAGGTATTTTTAACAGGCTAAGGTGGAAAACCAATCAAAAGGAAATGATATATTTTATTTAATACATAAAACTATTCATGGGCCCATAAAAAACATTTACAAGTTATTTACAACTCAAAATGGTCATTACTGTTTCAAATATACAAACCCGTCGACCTAAGCGGCAAAAATAGGGTAAACCCCCTAGTTCCTCTGAGAACTCCTTGGCCGTGGTGGTCAAGTGGCCGTATATGTACACAACACCACCTAAGCTCTCCACTTAAGGCTGGGTGAACTTTTCTTTCTCTTTACCTGCACCACATAGCACCCATGAGCCAAAGCCCAACAAGAAAACACAATACATCATGAATATAATATTAATAATGATCATAATCATCATTCAGGACTTTTAGTCCAAACTGATGAGTGACAGTCACAAAAGTCACTAAGGTGGGTTCCGTTCCCTCTAGCCATGTGATGATAGGGTCACCGGGGCTTTACAAATAAGTGAACCTTTCACTATCTTAAACAGGATAGGTGCATGATGACTAGTCACCAACATAACCTATCGCATGACCTTAGAGTCATAACCATGGGATTCCGCTCCCTAGCCATGTGACAAGCAGTCACCTAGGCCTTAGGCCCTAGCTCTGAGTAACTAGTCTTAGACTAGTCAAGCGCTTATAGGTTTCATCGACCTTAGGGTTGGTCCAACATTAATGTCCTTAGAGTCATTCAACGCTGATATCGATTAGATATAATCTTTTAATTGGCCCTGCGTTCAGGACGCTTATGCCGTTTCTGACTCTCAGGTCAGTAATATGCGACCAATGTCGTCCCTGACTAATCAGTGCCATACACAAGTAAGCAATCTCTGCTAAGAATTTAATATGCAATCAATGTCCACATTTATCAACCAACATGCCTCAACAACAATCATGCATGTCATATACACAGGGTGCAGTTTTCTTACCTCTGATTCGAGCGAGAATGAATAAAAGAATGACCCTTGAGAACGATATGAATTTTAGCCCTTTAGCGGTCACCTAGTCATAACCAAATATGGGACACCATCAATAAAATGATTAACAAAGGTTCCCAAACCAAGATCTAGTCTCTGGGACATCAATCCCCACTAATCCGGGTAGTAGGAACAATCCCAAGACCTAAAACCATGTTCCCGAGGTCAAAGCACTCAAACGAGCTCAAAACTACCCAAGAGTCGCGACCTTAGCACCTTGAGCCGCGGCCCCCAGCCACACCATGAGCAAGGGCCGCGGCGCCCAGCAAGGCCAAAATGCTCCACCTGCTTCTTCGAGCTAAGGCCGCGGCGCCCAAGAACAGGGCCACGTCCCCCAACCCAGAACCAGCCATAAACCCATTTTCCATCATCCCAACACACTCCAAAAACATACTTAAACACTTCCAAATCCAAAAATCAAAGTTCCCAAACTTCCCAATGATCCAAAACCATCAAATCCCGAGGCTCAAACGAACCAAAAACTCAACGATTCACAAAATCCAATTTAAAGCTTAGAAACTCTAAAAACTCAAAACTTAAAACTTAGATTACCTTTGATTGGGTTTTTTCTCGTCAAATCCTTTAGTCAAGAAGCTTCTAATCTTTCCTTGGATCGATATGCCTCGATCCTCGCTTGATTCCGACTCCTAGAACTCAAGATTTCTTCGAAAATACTTCGAACGGTAAAATGAACTAACGGGAAGAGAAAAAGGGTTTTCTAACGTATGATTCTATTTGACAAGCTACTTCAAGCTTAAGTAACCTTAAATAAAACCTAGTGCTTGGGGTCCCGATAACACTCCCAAGGGCATTATAGTCAAAACTTCCAGAATTTCCTCCTGATTTCAATAACTCCTAATTTATCATCAAATAACATTCTCATTACTCAATATCCCAATAAAAGACCCCGTTATGACAAAACCGCTAATTTATAATATAAGACCGTCTCATGCCGAATAGCTCGAATATATCTCCATAATAATGGGATCTCATCCATAGCTCACAATATGCACCAAAATACACAAATATGCCCTCAACGGGCCAACTTACCAAAACACCCTACTAATCAAATGTGGACCCACATGCATGCATATAACATCATATTATAATATAATTCACATAAATATGCATATTATCATCTAATGACATAATTAAACAGTTATGGCCCTCCCGGCCTACTAATCCAGCCATTAAACCGCATTAGGGATTTCGGGGCATTACAAAATCCATCGTGATGTCCTCCCACTTCCACTCTGGGATATCCAAAGGTTGCAATAGCCCTGCTAGTCTTTGATGCTCTGCCTTGACCTGCTGACAGATCAGACACCTTGCCACGTACTCAGTCATGTCCCTCTTCATCCTAGACCACCAATATAAAACTTTCAGATCCTGGTACATCTTCATGGTGCCTAGATGTAGAGAATACGGGGTAGTATGAGATTCATCCAGAATCTCCCGTCTGATCCTAGTGTCCATCGAAACCCAGATCTAACCTTTATATCTCAATAAGCTCATGCCTGACACTATGTAGTTCTTAGCTACTTCAGCTAGGACGTCCACTCTGATCTTTCCCAACTGTGGGTCACTTAACTACTTCTCCTTAATCCTCTCCAAAAGAATGGAATGTAGAGTGATGTTGGCTAATTGGTCCACCACTAGCTCAATCCCTGCTCTAGTCATATCATCAACCAACTCCCTGGATATCTGCTTGGCATTATACAACTGTCCCAGACCCTTCCGACTTAAGGCATCTGCTACCACGTTGGCTTTCCCAGGGTGATAGAGGATCTCACAATCATAATCCTTTACCAGCTCTAACCAACGCCTCTGCCTCATATTCAAATCCTTCTGGGTGAAAAAGTATTTCAAATTCTTGTGATCTGTGTATATCTCGCACTTCTCACCATATAAGTAGTACCGCCACACTTTCAGTGTAAAAGCTATTGCTGCAAGTTCCAAATCATGTGTGGGGTACCTCTGCTCATACTCCTTCAGCTGACGTGATGAATAGGCGATCACCTTCCCTGTCTGCATAATGACATAACCTAGGCCCTGCCTCGAGGCATCACAGTAAACCACAAACTTGTCCTGATCTATAGGAAGACTCAGAACCAGAGCGGTGATCAAACTCTTCTTCAGTTTATGGAAGATGTCTTCACACTTGTCTGACCATAGGAACCTCTGATTCTTGCGTGTAAACTATGTCAGTGGTGACACGATCTTGGAAAACCCCTCCATAAAGCGTCTGTAATAATCTGCCAATCCCTAGAAACTCTTGATCTCTTAACTGTTCTTCGGCCTTGGCCAATCTCTGACTACCTTAATCTTTGCTGGGTCCACATTAATTCCATCCTTACTGACTATGTGACCTAAGAAAGTCACTTATGGCAACCAGAACTCACAATTCTTGAATTTCGAATCACAACAAGAAAAAAGGGCTTTTACTTCGGTTTTTAAGCTGGATTTACTTCGGTTTTCGCTAAAATTCGCAACCGCAGTAGTTCGGAGCGAAGTAAAAAGTAGTGAAAAACCGAAGTGAAAAATAGGCTTTCTACTTCGGTTATTATGTAAAAACCGAAGTAGAAAGTGGGGATTCTACTTCGGTTTTTACATAATAACCGAAGTAGAAAGTGGGGTATGCTTCCTTGTTGGGCACTTTCTACTTCGGTTATTATGTAAAAAGCGAAGTAGAAAGTGGGGTTTCTACTTCGATTTTTACATAATAACCGAAGTAGAATCCCCACTTTCTACTTCGGTTATTATGTAAAAACCGAAGTAGAAACCCCACTTTCTACTTCGCTTTTTACATAATAACCGAAGTAGAAACCCCCCACCCCATTTTTTTAAATAATTATTTCTAATTATTTTTAATTGACCCAATTCTATTTTTTTTTTTGCCCTAATTATTTTAAATAGTCTAATTATATGAATTTATAGTTATATATTTTTTTACAATTGGAATTGGTTTATTTTCATTTAATTTATAACAGAAATAAAAATCACAAAATTTATACACTTAGAATTAAAATTCTTATAAAATTAAATATTTATACATTCACATAATTGTTAAGTAGAATAACCTAATCATTCATATATACATTCACATAATTGTAATTAAGTAAAATAACATAAACATTTATATATACATTCACATAAAACTAAAGGTATGTATAAACAAAATAGTCTTACTAATAAATTTAAGTCATCAATCGACTTAACTATTCTTGTTGGATTGGCAAGATGTCCTCCCGATCCTTGGCGACAATTTGACTACTAGTAACTTTGTCATTTAGTTCATTCTACAAAACAAACCAATGATAGATTAAATTAGTAACTTGTAACAACACTTAAAAAAATTTCTTACTTTGCTTTAAAACACTTACATCTCTTTCTTCAATTTTTTTGTCCAAATTATCTTTGACAAGAGTCTTCTTCGTTTCTCGCGCTCTTATCCAAATTTCATATCCATCTACATCTTCCACTCCTAGTTCTTTTTTCTAGGACATCAAACATAATTGAAGTTTAATTATTAAATTTTCCTAAGTCTAACAAAATTTCGGCAACATAACAACTGCATTTTAACATCTCCAAAATTTTTAAAATCTGTAAATAACACACAAAATATATCGACATAGTGTGCAAATTGAAAAAGAAAAACAATTAATAAAATCTATACAAAATTGGCAGAGTTTCCTTTGTTTTTGTAGCATATCCCAATTTTATAATTATATATAAATTCAACACAAACAAACACAAAATCAACATACATAATTTCATCCTTATATCACCGCTAACAACAAATTTCCCAGAACCTACTTCACTAAAGTAAAGCATGCAAGATTTAACTCTAATTTTATAAATAAATATTTCAATAGTAATAAATAAAATTTAAAGATTACTCACCTCCAATATTACTCTTGAAGTCACCCAAAATCAATAATGAATTGGCAACTAAATCAACAACCCTACTAAAAAGCTTAAACAAAAATAAATAAAAATCAATTACATAATTAATTAAACTAGCTACATAATCGTCAAACAACATATCAAGCTAGCTAGTTATAGAAAACAAAAAAAAAAATGTCACTAATAATCCAAACATTTCAAGTTCTAACATTGGCAACAACATTACTTATTGAAGCTATGTTTAGAAATTTAAATAGCAAGTCACAACAATTTTTAAATTTTACTAATATATATATATATATAATTAATGACATTATATAAAATAACAAAATAAAAAAAATATAACACAAATATACTAAAAAACAAGTATTAAATTCAGAATAATATAAAAAAATTAACACAAACAAAGTTTTAAGGTAACAAACCTTCTTTGATGCTCAAAATAACCTCTAAATCAATATTAGCAACTCTAAAACCTATATATAATAAACACATTATATCTATAAGAAAAAAATCTGAAAATATTATAGAAAATAAAAAAAAAATCATACAAACAAAGATTTAGTGATTCATACATTTTTTGAAGCTCAAGAACTTATTTTAATGTAAGAAAACCAGCCAAAGTCCAATAATAATACCCATTTTCGAACCCTAAAAATACCCACACCCAAAGTCTTTATTTTCTTCCTCAAAAATAAAAATGGAACTAATATTTCTGTTTTTAAGTAAGAAAAATGGTTTCAAATGGTAAAAAAAACATAAAAAATGGTATATTTTGTGAAACCCTCGTGGGAGTACGACAACAATGGAGGTTTTCTGGGTTTGGCATTTGGGATTTTTGCTTCAAAGAGACGAATGAGTCGTGGGAGCTATATATTAAGGGTATTAAAACTCTTTTACTTCGGTTCTTATACAAAAACCGAAGTAGAAAGGGTACTTTCTACTTCGGTTTTTGTATAAGAACCGAAGTAAAAGCCTTCAGGGCCGCGTTTGGTTGCTCCAATTTTCACTTCAGTTTTTTCATAAAAACCGAAGTAAAAAGCCCCGATTTAGTGTGCAAACCAAACATGGCCCTTGTCTATTTTCTATTTTAACTTCGTTTTTTTAAGAAACCGAAGTAATAGCCTTTTTTTTATGTACTACCATTCCCAAAAGCGAAGTAAAAACCCATTGAAAGGCTTTTACTTCAGTTTTTTTATATTCTATGTGTAAAAAACGAAGTAAAAGCCTATATTTCTAGTAGTGAATATAGCCTGTGCTTCCTCAAGATCTGTAGTACCAATCTAAGATGTTGAATGTATTCCATGGCTTATTTTATGTGATTCTCTTGTTGGAATTGGTAAAAGTGGCATAAATATCCTCTGGAAAAATATCAATGTTACTCAAGGCACCGAGCATTTGACTCCCAATGATGGCTTGCACATTGTTTGGAAGCAACTGGGAAAGGTGAGCTCTTGATGAAGAAACAATTTGAATTAAGATGGTTGGGATAGGAAAACGAAACCACTCGATGTGCTTCGAGCTGAGTACGATTTCTCCAGGCCTCACCACATGCTCAAATCTCCAATCCCTGCATCAAATAGCATACGAATCGAAATGTTATTAGGAATGTCGCAAGACGTGCGAAGACGGTCGAATGCAGACTGATAGCCTTTTCCGTCAACCAAAGATGAAGATACTTGTGTAGACATTTCAAATTTGGCAAGAATGACTCTAGCAGCAAGATGTCGAATGCTTTCAATTTTTTCTCTAGAGAAACTCTTAGAATGGATGAAAAAGAGTAATGTGAAATGCACTCGAGAGAGTTATTTATGTTTGAAGAATATGGATCGTTATGAGTAAGCGCAACAACACTTTACAGGGTAATTAAATTTGAGGTGACATGTGTCAGCCCATCTAATGATTACTGTGTAAATTAATTGAATTTAAATTTTAAAATTTGGGCAAAATTTATGGTTAATTGAAAAGTCGGCCCAAGACTCGACTAATCCTCATTAATTTTAAAAGGGGAGTCCTGGGCCGAGGGGCAATTGTTAGGCCCAAAATATTCAACCCAAAAGTATTTCCTTCTGTAGATAAGTGAAATGGTACGTTTCATTTTGTAAGAGGCGAAAAACATGCAGAGGCCACGGAATAGAGGCGAATCCTCTTATGAGCCTCTGCGGAAGGAATTTGTAAGAATGCATTTCAGGCGGAAAATTCTATTATACATCGGTCAATCAGGGAGTCTTTCTCACGTTGACTTATCTTGTTTTTTCTAATAAATAACATGAGTGGAGATTCATTAGGGCCTAGTCTTACTTAATTAAGCATCAGAGTATCTTTCTTGCAGGAAACCCCAGGCGACTTGGCGATCATTGAAGGTCCAAAACTTGGTCGGAGAAGATCAGTGACTCGATGGAATGAGAGAGAACACTTCTAGGAATAGAAATACCAAATTTGTGCATCAACACGGTTAATTAGGACTGCACATTGGCTGGTTTGTTCCTGTTATAACATATTTTAAGTAACTCAATGTAAATATTAGGTTGCAAACATCCAACTGTAACCCGCCCAAATATGAAAAAAAAAGTTTAACCGACCCAAAGATTTTTTGCGGTTTGGTTGGGTTAACCTGTTTAAATCAATTTTCAATATTCTTATATTGAACGGTAGACTATAAACATGACTTAAACTTAAATAAAATTAAATAAATAAATAATCAAACAAATTAAAATATGATATTTTTGAGATATTTTACAATGACAATTATTTAAAAATAATAAAACCATACATTTTATAAGTTAAATAAAATTTAATTAAACTTAACCTTAATATTATATTAAACATATAATATATAATATTTTGTAGTTACTGCCAAATTCAAAAATTAGAACAAACATAAACTTAAACAAAAATAAATTAATTAATTGTTTAAAATATGATATTTTAAAGATATTTTATGATAATTTAAATAATTAAATCATATTTATTTAAAAATAATAAATGCATATATATATAATTTTTTATTTTATAAATTTGCGTGATAGTTTGTTTATTATCAAGTGATTGAAGTTTTTTTTCTTCATCAAATTCACTAAAGGATATTGCGAGATACACTAGAAACTAAAAATAGTTGATGTATACTACTGTCTACACTATGACTTTTTCTATTCTTATTTTATTTTTATTATTAATTTATTTTTAAATATTATTATATTTTATATACATGTCATGTAGCCATGTAAATATATATCTATATCAACGTTGTAGATGCCATATATGTAGAGATTATTGATATAAACATTTATATATACTATATAATTATAATTCATTCTATTGTATATATATATTTAAAAAAAACAGTGAACCATTTTTTATTAAAATTATAGACGATGTTTACAACTTTAAAACTAAACAAACGTTGCTTTTACCTAGTATTATATATATATATATATATATATACTCTTAATTTGTTTATTTGGTTTATTTAAGTTATTGGGTTATTTGGGTGGATTGAAATATCTTTCAACTTGCTTAATTATTAAATTGGGTGGTTTGAATATTAGATTGAGTGGTTTGAATTTTTGTGGGGTTATTTGGATTGCATTTTTTACTGGTTTATTCTGTTTGATTTGGTTATTGGTTTGGGTGAGTTGTTCGATATGTTGTGAAATTTTTTGAACAGCACTACGATTAATATAATAAATGGCGATATTGTCAAAAGAATTAAATTTAAGATAGCTAGCCACCCTTATATATGTACTAGAGATATACGTCCATAAAAGTGAAAAAAAAATCTGTTGTTCCCAATTGTCTATTCCCTCCTTATCCCCACCAATTATTTTAGGACACATCATCTATTTGTTTAACATATATTTTAATTAGTTTATAGCTAACTCGTTAACCGAGAGTGTAATTCTTTTTCCCAAATAGATTAACATTCTCTCTCCAATTAATTTAACAACTCAATTAATTTAACCATTCTCTCTCTCCAAGAAGAATAACGTTGGAATTAGAATCTTTCTTAACATTCTCTATCCAATTAATATTACCATTCTCTCTCAAAGAACAATAATATCAGTCAAAATAACATTTTATATATTTTAAATTAATCTTTGTTAAAGAAAATTAAGTTCTTTATATTATAAAAATTAAAATAGAAAATCTTAAAAATCCATTTATTTGTTCATCCACAACATCAAATATAACGATTTATTACTTGAATATTAAAAAAAGTGTATATACTAAACCGTCAAATCCTTATATATGTAACGATGTTTGAGGTCATTGTGTGAAGAATTTCTTTACTTCTATTTTTTTATGTATAGTAGAATGATATTTATATTAGAAAAATGATAAAGTGGTAATTTTTTTTTAATAATTTTGATATGAAAGATTACCTTTGTATTTTGTAAAACAATTAAATCTCACACTCACACTGCATAAAGATAAATGAGATTTTCATGAAAACTCATTATGCTACATTTCCTTAATAGTTTCTAAATCCTTTATTGTTAGATAACCATATAATCTTAAAACAAAATACTAAGTTGGTTGACAAATAAAAAAAAACCAATAAACTTTTGAATGAATCGTATAAAGCATTGTATGTGTTTTTATTTTCATAAAAAAAACTAGTACTTACCTGAATAATAGATTGTGTATATGACAAATAAAAATACAATAAAGTTTTGCTTCAACCCTACAAACCATCATATTTCATTTATTTAATTTTTTTCAAAAATAATTTATTTTTTTTAAAATGGCACTTACCAATATAATAGATTGTCTTCTCCAATAAAATATGAACAAAGGAAAAGGAGAAGCACTTTTTTATGCAATAAAATAGGAGAAGAAAAAAAGAAAGTGAGATATTAAAATATCTTAAAATATTTAAGTTAAAAAATAATTTAAATATTAAAATAATTTAAAATATCTTTAAATATTTAAATTATAAAATAAGAGAGATTCTAATTCTAACGTTATTCATCTTGGAGAAAAAGAGGATGGTTAAAATAATTGAGTGGTGAAATATTAATTAGAGAGAGAATGTTAATATATTTTGGAAAAAAGAATTAGAGTCTCTGTTAATGTTAGTAAGATCTTGGAGGAAAGAATAGTTAAATTAATTGAGTGGTGAAATATTAATTGGAGAGAGAATGTTAATATATTTGGGAAAAATAAATTAGTACGTTAATTGGTAGGACAGGGAAAAAAGGATAATAAGGAATTGGGCAGCAGATTTTTTTTCCATAAAAGTTTGGTAGTTGAAATGGTTAATATTATAAATGCGCACTCAGTCAGTTTTCGCGCACTCTTTAATGAGTTTTTGTTTTTTTTCCCTGTTCATTGAAGAGACTAGGGTCAGGATTGTATTTCAACTTGCAGGGAAAAGGAAAGCAGAGGCTGTACTACAGGTTCATGTGTAAAATGTGCTAGTATAGTGCTCTTTAAACCGATTGAATTAAAAAATTAGTAATAATCTTAGTTATAATATTTTTGAACGTTTTTGCACCAAAAATGTCAACGTTACGTGAGAGAATGCTATAATGGCATATCGTTGATTATTAATTGGCTTTTATTATATTTTGTCTTTAAAATCCCATGAAATCTCATGAATTAATATAAGATCATTTTTCTTTCACAATTGGCTTTAAGTTATACGCCTTCCGTAACTATTTTTTTTTTATGTGTATAACAGTTTCAAATACGTAAACGAGGTAGCGCCTATGAATTATTTGTTAATTGATTGATCATTATTATACAATAAATATAAGTTACTTGATACTCTAATCAGATACAGCCGATCAGGAAGAATAATTAATTATATATTTAGACTTATTATATCCCATTATGAGTTGCATGTTTAGCTGAAGGTCAGTTAGACATACGTATATATCATATGCTGAGACATAATAAACATCTTTATATTAATTCACTTATATTTTTAATTCTCTTGTTGTGTGAGATATGTTAATTAATCTACAAAGTTTATTGACAAATATTATCATTAATATTTGAAACAAGGACTATAGAAGCACAGCTCCAATTTATAATCTTCGGCATCTACACCAACGATACGGCCATTTACTCAAAACATATGCCTTTGCTCAGCTGTAAAAGGTCCATGTTGGGGCAACAAGTACTCCGATTAAACTGTCTACTCTTACTGCTCTTGGTGGTTTGTTGTTCTCCTCCTGAGGACCCCATCAAGTGTTCCGAAGGCAACTCAAACTGCACCATCACAAACTCGTATGGAACCTTTCCTGACCGCAGTATCTGTCGAGCAGGCGGCACCGCCTACCCCACGACGGAGGCAGAGCTCATTGCAGTCGTTGCTAACGCAACGAGAAGAGGATTGAAAATGAAGGCTGCTACCCGGTTCTCTCACAGCATTCCCAAGCTGGTTTGTCCAGGCCGAGAAGATGGGCTTCTTGTAAGCACCAAGCGCCTGAACATGGTGCTGAACATCGACCCCGAAGTGTTAGGGAATTTACCTTCCTTACACCAGCTTCATCTACAAACACAAAAGCAACAAACTAATAGACACAACATACACAAATTCAATAGAAAAAATCAGCAAGAAAAAACAATAAAATGAACATCAAGAATTATAGAGGTTTAGCCCAAATAACTTGAGCCTACATCCTCTTTGAACTCCCCTTGAGATGTTCTTCTCTGCACTATGAAACAGCAATGAAGATTACAACTTGTCACCACTAGAGAACTTCTACACTTGATGGATTACAATGCCTTGAACCCAAAAAAAAAACCCCAAGTACACTTGACCATGTACAAAGAAATCTCTCACCCAAGACCCAAGTGTTTCTCTCTCAAGCTCTCTCTCTTTCTCTCTCTGAAATAGCTCCTATTTTACAAAATGAAATCTGTTCTCATATCACCTCTCAACAACTGAGATAACAAGACTTATTTATAGGGGGTTTTTTAAAACTGTCATCTAACTTAAAAATACCAGAAATAAACGCAGACTCATCTGGCGAAATGGTAGACAAGACTGGAAGAAAAACGTAACTTTGCTGATGTGTTCATATGTTTAATGCAGACCAAAAAATTCTAACAAATTTCCACCTTGGTCTTCATTAAACATAGATTGCAGAGATAAACATAACTTCCCAAGGATCCCAGTTCAGCCATCAACTATCATCCATGATCAATTCCGAGCAAGCTTAGGCAGTAGTTAAACTTGCTCAATGGCAATATCTTAGTTCCAGCATCAGCGGGATTCTCTTCTGTGGGGACTTTTTCAACATTGATTACACCTTCAGTGACCTTGTCACGAATAAAGTGATACTTGATCTCCACATGCTTAGTCCGGTCATGAAAAACTGGATTCTTACACAAATGTATGGCACTTTGACTATCTGAAAAAATTGTAGCTTTTCCTTTGAACACTTGTAGCTCTTTTAGAAGACCTTGAATCCAAATACCTTCTTTGATTGCTTCAGTAGCAGCCATGTACTCAGCTTCAGTAGTTGAAAGTGCAACTACAGATTGTAGTTGAGACTTCCAACTCACACAATTCCCACTTACTAGAAAATAGTAGGCTGTAGTAGACTTTCTAGTGTCTCGGTCTCCAGCATAATCTGAGTCTACAAACCCACTGATTTCCACCTGATTAAGATGCCGCTTGAACACCAACCCATGTCTAGTAGTATTAATCAAATAACGCAGCAACCACTTCATAGCATCCCAATGAATTCTTCCGGGATTTGCCATGTATCTACTTAGAGCACTAATCGAGTGTGATAAATCAGGCCTAGTGCAAATCATTAGATACATTATAGCTCCAACAGCATTAGAATAAGGTACCTTGGCCATATCTTCCCTTTCAAACTCAATTTTAGGACAATTAACATTTGTAAGCTGATATTGACTTGTCAATGGTTGTTTGACAGCTTTAGCACCCTTCATAGAAAACCTTTTTAGAACCTTTTCAACATAAGACTTTTGACTGATGAAGATGGTATGTTGATCCCTATTTCTCTTGATCTCCATACCTAAAATCTTTGTAGCCATGCCCAAATCCTTCATTTCAAATTCTGTTTTGAGAAGAGCCTTCAATTTATTCAACTTGTCCCTTTTGTCACTAATCAGCAACATATCATCCACATACAACAGTAGATACTCAATATCTTTGAATTGTTGTCCTTTGAAGTAGAGGCAAGGATCATAGTAGCTTCTTTGAAAACCATGCTTTATCATGAACCCATCAAAACGTTTATACCACTGCCGAGGTGATTGCTTGAGGCCATACAATGATCTCTTGAGCAAACAAACTTTATCTTGCCCTTTGAACATCTCAAACCCATTTGGTTGCTCCATGTAAATAGTCTCTTCTAAGTCACCATGTAAAAATGCAGTTTTTACATCCATCTGGTCAAGTTCCAGATTGAACTGGGCAACCAAAGATAACATGATTCTTATGGTTTTATATTTAATGACTGGTGAGAAAATCTCTGTAAAATCCACTCCTTCCTTTTGAGTGAAGCCCTTAGCAACCAACCTTGCTTTGTATCTCACTGGTTCCTGATCATTCATGCCTTCTTTAACTTTGAACAACCATCTACATGCTACTACATTCTTGTCTTTGGGTCTATTAACCAGCGTCCAAGTATCATTCTTGTACAAAGACCTCATTTCCTCCTTCATAGCATCAATCCAATGCTTTGAATCTGAACCTTTTACCGCCTCTTCATATGAGTTGGGTTCTGAATTAGCTGACTCAAGTGCAGACATCAGTGCATAAGCTATCATGTCATCCCACGCTGTAAGTGTAAGCTTCTGGACTGGTTTTGGTTCTCTCCTGACTCTGTCTCTTGCAAGCTGATATGACGTAGTCGAATCTGCATGAATTTCAGATGCATCTACACTTTGTTCTGGTTGCATTTCAGCTGGAGTTTGAGTTGGGGTCTGAATCTTATTTTCTTCCACCTGATTTGTGTTGGGTGCTCTTGTTTCCATCTGAACTAAAGTCTCTACTGTACCTGCATTGTTAGTACTATTTTGTTCTTGACCTGCAGGAATGTTAGTTTGAGATAAACAAGGAAAACAATCTTCTTTAAATATAACATCACGACTGATTATAAGTTTGTAACCTTTGTTTTCTTTAACCCATAATTTGTAACCTTTAGTTCCCTGTGGGTAACCCAAAAATACACACTTAACTGCTCTAGGATCTAATTTACCCTCTCTTTGATGTGCATAAGCAGCACACCCAAATACTCTTAAGTAAGACAAGTTTGGTGGTTTATTGGACCATTTTTCTTCAGGTGTCTTAAACTCTATAGTTGTATTAGGACATCTATTTACTAGATATGCAGCTGTCATTATAGCTTCCCCCCAAAATCCCTTGGGTATACCTGAACTAATCATCATACATCTAGTTTTATCAAGTAGTGTTCGGTTCATTCTTTCAGCCACCCCATTTTGTTGAGGAGTTAATCTCACAGTCCTATGTCTTTGAATACCATTCTCTCTACAATATGAATCAAAAATCTCATTGCAAAATTCTAATCCATTATCGGTCCTCAATATTTTAATCTTCCTATTTGTTTGATTTTCCATAAGAATTTTCCAATTTTTAAAAGCCTCAAATGCATCATTTTTATGTCTCAATAAATGCACCCATACTTTTCTAGAAAAATCATCTACAATAGAAAGAAAGTAATTGTTACCTCCAATTGTTGGAGTCTTTTCTGGACCCCATAAGTCTGCATGTAGGTATTCAAGTATGCCCCTTGAATTGTGTTGCCCAACTTTGAAAGCCAATCTGTGATGTTTGCCCAAGACACAATTCTCACAAAAATCTACCTTGCTCACCTTATCCTTTCCAAGTAAGCTTTGTTGCTTTAACACTTGCAAGCCTTTATCACTTATGTGACCAAGCCTCCTATGCCATAGGATTGCCTTGTGATCTTCTGGTGCCTCAGCTAAAGTATTGCTGCCAATTACTGTTTCACCAATTAGGTAGTATAGAGAGTCCTTCTTAATTCCCTTAAGAACTACCATTGAACCTCTACAAATCTTCATGGTTCCACGCTCTATTTTTACTGTATAATCTGCATCATCAAGCACGCTTAGTGAAACCAAATTTCTAGACAGATTAGGAACATACCTGACATTCTTCAATGTTCGAATGACACCATCAAACATTTTTATGTTGATTGAGCCTATTCCAGTTACTTGGCAAGATTGATTATTCCCCATAATAACCTTACCACCATTCAACTCTCTGAAATCTTGAAGCCATTCTTTATTGAAAGTCATATGGTATGAACACCCAGAGTCTAAGATCCAATCTTTTTCGTTTTCTCCTGTTGCTGCAATTAAAGCTTCAACATCATTGCAAGCTTTTCCAATATTTGCTGAATCCGTATGTTCAGATTTTCCCTCGTAGATGGATCTAGCACTTTCACAGACGGAACTCCTGCCCTTTTGTTTTCTCAGCCAGAGATAACAATCTCTCTTCATGTGACCAAGCTTGCCACAATGAAAACACGCCCTTAAATTGTTTGGACCTCTGGAACCAGATCTACCTCTGCTCTTGCTGTGTCTTTTACCATGATAGCCATTTGAGTTTTTGTGTGGTGATCGACCCCTTGCGTAGTTGCTTTCTCCAAGGTTTGATGAAGAAGATCTCTCTGATTTTAATTCTAAATCCTTTGATTTCAATGCTGAAATTACTTCTTCTAAAGTAATTGATGTACGACCATACTTGATAGCACTTTTGACCTCCTTAAACGATTCAGGCAGAGAATTTAAAATGATAATTGCTTGGTTTTCATCACTTAAAGCTTCTCCTTCTCCTGAGTTAGCCAACTCAATGTTCATCCTTAGAAACTCATCCAAATTCTGCTCCAAACTCTTGCTACTGCTCATCTTAAATCCAAAGATTCTTTCCTTAAGAAAGATTTTGTTGGTGAGAGTCTTTTGCTGAAATAACTCATCTAGTTTCTTCCAAATCTTGGATGGAGTGTCTTCTTTATCAACCATTCGAATGATGGAGTCCGACAAATGAAAAATCATAATCCCAATGGCTGATTCGAGCATTTCTTCTTTTTGATCTTTTGTAGTACCTTCAGGCCATGAAATGGGATCTTCAAGAACACGCAATAATTTTTGAGAAGCCAACATTCCTTTAATCTTCCTTCTCCAAATTCTAAAATCTCCATTACCATCAAACCTCTCTATTTCAAGCTTCATATTACTCATATTGTTGCAATAACTCCAATCCAAGAGACTTTGAACAGATTCTTGAACCTTCGAACTCGATTCTTGGACTTCTTTCTTGACTGAAACTTTTTCTGTGTCACTTTCTGATGAAGAACTTGATTCAGCCAGTTCTTCCCTTCTTTGTCACCTTTGATCTTGAAGCTAAACTTTGCCAATCAACCTGGCTCTTGATACCACTGTTAGGGAATTTACCTTCCTTACACCAGCTTCATCTACAAACACAAAGGCAACAAACTAATAGACACAACATACACAAATTCAATAGAAAAAATCAGCAAGAAAAAACAATAAAATGAACACCAAGAATTATAGAGGTTCAGCCCAAATAACTTGAGCCTACATCCTCTTTGAACTCCCCTTGGGATGTTCTTCTCTGCACTATGAAACAGCAATGAAGATTACAACTTGTCACCACTAGAGAACTTCTACACTTGATGGATTACAATGCCTTGAACCCAAAAAAAAAACCCCAAGTACACTTGACCATGTACAAAGAAATCTCTCACCCAAGACCCAAGTGTTTCTCTCTCAAGCTCTCTCTCTTTCTCTCTCTGAAATAGCTCCTATTTTACAAAATGAAATATGTTCTCATATCACCTCTCAACAACTAAGATAACAAGACTTATTTATAGGGGATTTTTTACAACTGTCATCTAACTTAAAAATACCAGAAATAAACGCAGACTCATCTGGCGAAATGGTAGACAAGACTGGAAGAAAAACGTAACTTTGCTGATGTGTTCAGATGTTTAATGCAGACCAAAAAATTCTAACATGAAGCGATGAAGATGACAGTACAAAGTGGAGTGACTCTAAGAGATCTCATAAGTAAGGCTGCAGAGGCCGAACTGGCCTTGCCTTACACGCCCTACTGGTGGGGTTTGACCGTTGGAGGCATGTTAGGCACCGGCGCACATGGCAGCACACTGTGGGGCAAGGGAAGCTCGGTTCATGACTATGTTATTGGGCTTACAATTGTCAGTCCGGGAACCGACGTGGATGGATTTGTCAAAGTCCGGAAGCTCGAGGAAGGTGATGAAGAACTAAACGCAGCCAAGGTCTCGCTTGGAGTTCTTGGGGTTATCTCACAGGTATGGCTTTATTAATTTTGGCAGGCAGGGTGGGTGGTTTGGAATCTTTGGACTGAATAATCATATAAAGGTACGTCTAAATACGGATTATAATGTTTTCTGATCAAGTAAAATTACCGTTCTTTGTGTAAGTTAACAAATAACAACTCCGTTCTTTAAGTTGTTACGATACTTTTTGACGATAATATACAACCTAATTAAATAGGAAAATTAAAACTTTATGCCTTAGATAGTACTGAGTAATATATCTTATGTTTTTCTGCTAATTGGATTTATGTTTGAATTAGTTTTTAATTATGATTAGATGCTTTTTGAAATTTTTATGGGACTTTTCAAAGTTATACACATGCTTCGTGAAACTATGGATTTTATAAATATTTTTGGGAAAATTTTAGATAGCTAGTCGAAAATTTTAGACAGATGGTCGAAAAATTTAGACAACTAGTCGAAAATTTAGACAACTGGTCGAATTTTAGACAGATGTCATTTTGCAAAAAATTATCAAAAGTAGGCCAGAGTACAAAATCACTTAAAGTAAGAGACTATTTTCACCAATTTTTCTTTTTTTATATAACGGTATACATTGTAATTATAATATACATCTTATTTTGAAATTCAAAATAATTTATGGTGTCAAAATCTAAATTCAAACAGTCCGTTGCACAAATGTTTGATTTTTTTTATACACATGTAAAATAGACTGTTTGAACCTTGATTTCGGCAACATAAATTATTTATAATTTTTTAAAAAAATTTGAGTAGCCTGTAATTATCATGTACACCATTGTAAAAAAAAAAAATTAGGTTATAACCATTTTCCTGCGGTATCAAAAATAGAAACGCCATTAGAATTAGAAGTTCTATATATATTTGTATTCCTCTTTGAACGTTACGCCTGAATTTTATTAGTGTCAATTCTTTTTTTTTTTTCTTTTCTTTGTATTTCAGTTTTAGCTAAAAATGTAATTACTCAACGAAAACAGATGAGAAGAGAAAGTAGTTACATATATTAAGGTCATTTTCATTAGTTATCCTATAATTAATTGGATTTTATTCCCTTTATTTTGAGGTGGAGATAATCTGTGCTCAATAAAAAGAGCTTATTTTTATAATAAGGATATAATACAGTTTGATAAGAAACATTCTATTTTTATGTTAGAACGAAAGACTAGTTATAACGAAATGATAAATCCCTAATAATAATAATAATAATAATAATAAAAGAGAAACTAAGAGTGCCGGCCCAAGTATCTAGGGGGTCTTGGGCAAAAAATTATATTGGACATTTTTCTAAAGAAATTTTTGGGCTAAATTTTGGGAGCATTCTGGAACCTTGGGCCCATGCCCCATTCGTCCTACTCTCTGGTTGGGCTTGGAAACTAAGTCCCTTATTTTATTGGGATAACTGGAAAAGTATTCAATTTTAAGATTAATTAATTAACCAAAAGTAGCCACTAAATACAGTTAGTTTAATATTACTTATTTTTACATCGCATTACTCGTAGTACCACTTAAAATGTACGTTGTGTTGTGAGTATTTTAGCAAAAAAAGTAGTATAAGAAAACTAGTAACTTAAATACTAGGTATAAAATGAAAAATTTTCAATACATAGCTACAATCGATAAATGGTCACTTAAAATGGGTACACTACTTAATTTTTACTATTTAATTCTATGTGTTGAACAAATATTTGTTAATAATATGTATGTCTTGGACAATTGATTTGATAGGTGACATTTAAACTGGAGCCTCAGTTTAAAAGATCAATTACCTATTTAAGGAAGAATGACTTTGATTTAGGAGATGAAGTGGTAAGTTTTGGGAGAAAACACGAGTTTGCAGATATATTATGGTACCCAAGTCAGCAAAAGGCAGTGTACCGAGTTGATGACCGAGTTTCTTCCAACACTTCTGGTGATGGTTTATATGACTTCATTCCATTTCGCCCCACCCTTTCTCCAGCACTTGCAACTATCAGAATCGCAGGTAAATTAATTATTTTTAGTTCATTATTATTAGTTGTTATTGCTAACGATAACATTAATTAATTGTAATTAAAATGATCATGTTGAAACGCTTTCCCATTTTACTAATGGCATATTCAATAATAATAGAGGACACTCAAGAATCATTAGGTGATGCTAAGGGAAAATGCACGAGTGCTAAGTTGCTCACTACCGCTCTCTTTGCTGGTGCTTTTGGCTTGACAAACAATGGTGGGTGCATCTTCATGATCTTATATAATAATTGCATACATACTGTTTCAAAGTAATTTCTTTTTAAAATTAAATAAGGAAAATTAGAGAGTTTTTGAGAGAGAGAGAGAGAGAGAGAAAGAAAGATTTGATAAGATATGTGTTGAAATATCACAACAATAAGACTTGAGACTAATCTAGAACATTCACAGATGCAACACGAATTACCCTGGTTCAGCTCCAATATGGAACCTACACCCAGCTAGAGCTCGTCCACACACGTGTTCTTGAATCCACTATGACAGTAACAATACAAACCCAGTCAAGGAAATTTGTTCTTGACAACTCTCACAAAACTCTCAAACACTCTGTGAACAATCACTCTTAGAAAATACAAACAAGTAAATGGTACACACTCTCTTATTCTGTTTTCTCTCCAACAATCAACTCAATCTATGTTAGTTTCTTAATGAAAAATTATTACAACTCTACATATATATAATGAACTAAGTGGATACAAGAAATAAATGAATAAGAAAGTGACACATGATTGTCAATGTTGTTACTATGAGAATTAAACACCACAAATTCCACCTTCATTCTCATGAGTAACAACTTGTCTTTAACTATTGTGTGTGGAGTCCTAACTCAAATCCTTTGTTGTCCTCAGCCAACACAATTCTGGAGCAAACTTAAACAATGCAGGAGTTTGCTAACAATTAAAACTTTGGTACCCAAATCAGTTGGGTTATCATCTGTAGAAACCTTCTCTAATTGAACAAATTTTTCCTCAATCTTGTCTCTTACCCAATAGAGCCTAACATCAATATGTTTACTATTTTCATGGTAAACTGGGTTCCTACTATCAGAGTAAACTATAGCTTTAGTTTTCAACACCTTTATCTCTTTCAATAACCCTTGCAGTTATATGACTTCTTTGAAAGCTTTAGTTGCTGCTATGAACTCTGCTTCTATGGTTGATAAAGCAACCACTGATTGAAGTTGAGACTTCCAACTCGTAGGAAGTTGGAGATTTTCTAGTATCTATATTGCTACATAATCTGAGTCTACAAACTCATCTAGACTCACTTCACCTTTTGTTCTTTTGAAGATGAGATCATAATCCATTGTCCCCTTCACATATTTCAACAACCACTTAACTCCTTCCTAGTGTGGTACACCTGTATCAGCCACGTATCTACTCAAAACGCTTAAAGCGTGAGCTAAATAGGGTCTTGAATTCACCATTAGATACAAACATCCTAGTACCATTGCATATGGAATCTTGTCCATTTGATCATTCTCTTCTTGTGTCTTTGGTGAATGCTCGTTTGAAAGTATAAAATGACTTGCTATAGGAAGTTTGGCTGGTTTTGCATCAAGCATATTAAACCTCCTAAGCACTTTCTCTATAAATGACTTCCGAGACAAGCCTAGCAATTTATTAAATCTGTCTCTCTTTATATCTATTCCCATAATCTTTTTGCACTCCCCAAATCTTTCATTTTGAACTCTGAACTCAGCAAACCCTTCAACACCATTATCTTCTTCTTATTCTTACTCATCAATAACATATCGTCAACATATATGAGTAAGAACACTGGTTCACTCTCTAAATCTTTAAAATAGAGACAAGTATCATACTTGGACTTCTCAAAATCAACTTTAGTGATAAACAAGTCAAACCTCTTGTTCAATTGCCTTGGAGGCTGCTTCAAGCCATATAGAGAATTTTTCAACAAACACACCAGATACTTTCCTTTTGAGTTCTCCACCTCGAATCAAATTGGTGGCTTCATGTAGATAACTTCATCTAACTCTCCATTTAGAAAAGTGGTTGTAACATCAAGTTGCTCAATCTCCCAATCAAACTGAGTTGCTAAAGCCAACATCACTTGGATTGTTTTATACTTGATCATAGGAGAAAAAATATGTGTAGTCTACACCTTCATCTTGAGTAAACCCTTTTGCTAACAACCTTGCCTTATAACTTGGAGGTTCTAAATCATTGACCCCTTCTTTCAACTTATAAACCCAATTGCATTCTATAATCTTATGTTTTTCTGGTCTGACAACTAACTCCCAAGTATTATTCTCCTGAAGTGAATCCATTTCTAACTTCATGGCTTTGAGCCATTCTTGAGCATCAGGCCTAGACATAACTTCTTCATAATCTTCAGGTTCATTCTCAAACACCGTCTTGGCTGCTGCTAACGCGTAAACAACTACATCTGCTTCTGCAAACCGATTTGGTGGTTTTATTATTCTCTTGGTTCTTTCTCTCACAAGCTGATACCCTTTAATTTGTGGTGATCCACATTGATCTGTATCTATACTTCTACTTGTAGTTGGATCTGCCAGAACTATATTATGGTCTACATGAGTTTTGTTGTTTGAAATAGAGGTGGAATCCACCTTAAAACCAGTATTGTGGCGATTTTTCTCTTCATTTTCTGCATCAAACAACTGACTTTCTTTTTCTTTGGTTAGTAATGGAAAATTTAATTCATCAAACTGAACATCTCTACTTATGATGATTTTAGAACCAATTTTATTTAAGGACCACAATTTATAACCTTTGGTTCCCTTGGGGTATCCAAGAAAGATGCACTTTTGGGACCTTGCATCTAATTTATCATTCTTTTGGTGTGCATAAGTTGCACAACCAAAAGTTCTTAAATGTGTAACTGTAGGTGGTTCTCCCGAACATTTTTCTTCATGTGTAACAAGCCCAATAACTCTATTTTGGACACCTATTAACCACATAGCTAGCTGTAGTAATAGCTTCATCCCAAAAAGATTTACTCAAACCAAATTCTAAAAACATGCATCAAACTTTATTTAACAATGTCCTGTTCATACGCTCAACAACTCATCAGATGTCTAAGTATTCCAGATGCATTACACAAAACATCAAACTCATCATTAATAAACTCCAACCCATTATTAGTTCTCAAAACTTTAATCTTCAAACCAGTTTGATTTTCCATTGTTTAAACTTTTCTAAACATTCATTTTTATGTTTCATTAGAAAATCCCAAACTTTTGTACTGTAATCATCAACAATAGAAAGAAAGAATTGGTTACCACCATGAATTGGTGTTCTACTCGACCCCCATACATCAGCATACAAGTACTCTAAAATTCTGGTTGATTTATGTTGTCCTGTTGAAAATTTCACCCTATGTTGCTTGTCAAGAACACATATTTCACATAATTTTAAAGTTACAGGCTTCAAACTACCAAGCAGCCTTTGTTTGCCCAACTCAGCTAGACCTTGCTCACTTTTATAGCCAAGTCTTCTATGTCATTTCTCTGTTTCTTCATCAACTTCTTTGACTACACTAGCCACTCCATTTTCTACTATTTTACCATCAAGAACATACAACCCATGCTTTTCATTATTGTCAATGACCCTTTTTCGACTCTCAACAACCCATTGATTTATTTGTAACTCAAACCATTATCTTCAAGAGTACCAAGTGTGATGAGATTCCTTTTGAGAAGAGGAATGTGCCTTACATTCTTTGACAACTTGATTTTTCCATCAAAATGTTTCACATCAACACTTCCAATACCTTCAATGTTACAAGACTCATCATTTCCCATTAACACATTCCCTTGATTCGCCTTTCTATAATCTTGGAACCATTCTTTCCTTGGGCACATGTGAAATGTGCAACCGGAATCAAGAATCCACTCAATTGGATTTCTATCTATGGAAATTTATAGCATCTCACCATCCGAAGCTTCTTCATTGTCAACAAACACAGCTGTACTTGATGAAGGTGTATGTTCTTTAAGCTTCCTTTTATAAGCAAAGCAATTCCTTCTTGTGTGTCCACTTTTACCACAAAAGAAACGCTTTCTTGTATCTCTTCTCTTGAAGTTGATCGAGTAGGAAACTTCCATTTTCCAAATGAATTCTCATTCCTTTTGCTGAAATCTCTTGTTGGAGATCTACGTTGAGCTATCAAAGCTTCATCTTTCTTGCCTTTCTCAAGTGATAATTAGAAGTCTTTAGTTCTTAGAACCCCCAGGACATCCTCCATTGTAATAGAATCTCTGCTGAACTGAATCACTATTTTGAGATCCTTCAAAGCTTCAGGAAGACTATACAACAAAGTCATTACTTGGTCTTCTTCACTAATAATTTCTCCTTCATTTGTTAAATCTAGCACAAGCTTGTTAAATTCATCCAGATTTTGTTCAAGATTCCTTGTAGGATCCATCACAAATCTATAAAACCTCCCCCTTCATATGAATTTTATTAGAAATTGATTTTGTTGAATAGAGATTTTTGAGTTTAGACCACATACCATTAGGAGTAGTTTCATTTATTACCTGCCGCAACACATTATTTTCCAGATGCACCACGATGGTATACCTTGCTTTCTTCATCATGGTCTTTACTTCTTCGGGTTTTGACGTTTTTTCCATCCTCTCTTCTCCTTCAAGGGCTTCATCCAGATTTTGATGAATCAAAACTGCCATAAGTTTTTCCTTCCATAAACTGAAGTCTCCACTTCCATCGAACTTCTCAAGATCATACCTTGTAGTTCCTACCATTTTCTTGAAACTCCAAGAAACTCAACTCTGAACCAAGAATCTTCAGGCCTTCACCCTATGGATTGAAACCTGGCTCTGATTTATTGTAATATCACAACAACAAGGCTTGAGACTAATCTAGAACATTCACAGATGCAACGCAAATTACCCTGGTTCAGCCCCAATATGGAACCTACATCCAACTAGAGCTCGTCAACACATGAGTTCTTGAATCCACTAAGAATAGTAGCAATACAAACCTAGTCAAGACAATTTGTTCTTGACAACTCTCACAAAACTCTCAAACACTCTGTGAACAATCACTCTTAGAAAAAACAAACAAATAAATGGTACAAACTCTCTTACTCTGTTTTCTCTCCAAGAATCAACTCACTCTATGTTATTAGTTTCTTAATGAAAAAGTATTACAACTCTATAAATATATATATATATATATTGATCTAAGTGGATACAAGAAATAAATGAATAAGAAAGTGACATGTGAAAGTTAATGTTGTTACTATGAGAATTAAACACCACATACTGGCTTAAGCTTTCTAATTGATAGAATCACATAAACTTAGAAATATATATATATCACAAAATGACAGGACGATTAGTAAAACCAGGAAACAACTTAAAAATACACATAAATATAATTTTAAGTATTTAATTATAAAACTTAAAATGGAAAATATCTTAATTTCCTCAATTATGAATTGCAAAAAATATTGTATTTTTTTAAAAAAAATTGCTTATTGAAAGAACAACATAAATAAGTCTATAGCTAGTACGTAGTTCAGCCCAATGTTTGGTTCTATTTTTCTCCTAAAAGTTAACATTTGAAATTAAAACAATCACTACTCGTTAATTAATTACATAAAAATGTCGTGAAATCATAAATATTATATACAATAATTAGATAGATTCGATTGAGAAAATAAATTTAGCTTAATATAATATTAAATTGTGTTTTTGAAATAGGTGTTATTTTTAAAGGCTACCCAGTCATTGGATATCAGCATCGTCTTCAAGCATCTGGAGCATGTTTAGACAGTATCGAAGATGCAAAAATCACAACATGCGCATGGGATCACAGAGTCAAGGGCGCGTTCTTTTACGAAACCGGATTCAGCGTGGCCTTGTCGTCAGTCAAGAGCTTCATTCACGATATTCAAAAACTAGTCAAGTTGGAACCAAAGGCCTTGTGTGGAGTAGAACTCTACAACGGGATTATCATGCGCTATGTCACCTCCTCAAGTGCTTATTTGGGTAGGCAAGAGGACGCAGTAAACTTTGATATCACTTACTATCGAAGCAAAGATCCATTGGCTCCGAGGCTTTACGAAGACATACTTGAAGAGATTGAACAGTTGGCCGTCATCAAATACGGAGCCTTACCCCATTGGGGCAAGAATAGGAACGTAGCGTTTGAAGGAGTTTTAAACAAGTATAAGAATGGTCAAAAGTTTTTGAAGCTCAAAAAGATTTATGACCCTTTAGGACTCTTCTCAAGTGAGTGGACGGACCAAGTTTTGGGACTTAAGGGAGGGTTGTCTATAGTCAAGGAGGGTTGTGCTTTGGAAGGTTTGTGTAGGTGTGAGGAGGATGCTCATTGTGCCCCTCGCAATGGCTACTTCTGTAGGCCAGGGAAATTGTTTCAGGAAGCAAGAGTTTGTACCCTTTTGAATTCGAAGTAACAATTATAATAAGTGATCGATGTGCCAGTACTGATTCTATTTACGATCTTATATTATTGTTGGTGAAGCTAGTTTGGTGTTGCTAAATTACACTATTCTTGTTATTTTTATATATATGTGTGTATGTTATGTAATATACCTTATATACATGCATGTGCCTTTTTGATAGGGAATTGCTCCAATTATATACTAGCTACGTAGTTTCATTGCTCCAAACTGTTGTGATCAATGTAACCAAACAACAAATCTGAACATATATCAAAACAACTCAGCTGTATAACGAACACCAAGAGAAAAACATAGACCATAAACAAAACAGTAAGAATAAACAATGACAGCAATTTTATCCTGGTTCGGAATGCAATAAGCAAACCTACATCCAGCTCGGCTTGGCCAATAATCCACTATCAATCAAAGTTCAGTACAGAGTTACAAAGCTACAGGAATGATCAATAATACAGAAGCAAAAAAATACTCTCAACAGGACTCAACAATGGAGACCTTCGTTACAGTATATTGACCTCTCTCTCACGACCCTCCTCTCTTTTCCTCTTCACCTTTTCAGTCATGCAACCCTTCTGCTGCGCCACACTGGTGTATATAATCAGCCTAGGATTTAGGGCCTTCCAATATACCCTACAGAATATTCCATACCCATGCATTCGTACAGGCTGTTATATCCCAACCAATAGGAGTACAATGATAGTACACCTCCAAAATAGAGCTGACAACACCACATGAGAAATACACATCAGATGATATATATCCACCAGGCAGGGATTCATGATGATTGGATCACCTTTTACAACACAAACAAACAAATCGTAACGTCCATTATGGGATTTCCATAGCTAGAGGTGCCCCAGCCATTTCACATGCATCTTATATATTTGTGGATACAATCTTCTTCGGGTCAATCTAATTCTCAAGAGATGGTGACGCTATTGTAAAGGAGTAGCAAACATAAGTCTAGTGTGTAATTATCTAGAAATTTAATTTTGATTGAGAGAAAGGAAATTTGTGAGATTTTGCAAGTTATGTCATCAAGATGACAACACTACAACAATATAAGGGTTTTATGACTTTATTTGGGAAACATTAAAAGTCTACAATGTCTTCTGTGGGAGGAGACATTGTAAGTGCACATCTCACGTCTCCCAATGAGAGAAGTGAGAGACATCCCACATCTCCCAATGGTAGATGTTGAATAGTGTCCAAAAACGTGGACTTTCAACCTCTCTCACTGTGAGACGTGGGATGTCTCTCACCTCTCCCAAATCTCCCTATAGGAGAGGTTGAATGTATTTCTATTTTTTTAAATCGAAAATTAATTATGTAATTTTTAATATATTATTTAAATTACTATCTAGCAAATTGAAATTTAATTTATTAATAAAATAAATTTATATAGAAAACCAATACACCAAGAACAACAACAAGAACTCATTAACACCAAGATTCAAATCAAAATAATAAAAAAAAAATACACACAAACAAGCACTAACTGTCCAAAATATACAAAACACACAATAGATTTTTAATATACAAAATGGATAAAAAATAGAGAACAAGACCCAAATAGAAAACGAGAAGAGTTAGCGGCTTCGATGGGGTGGCTCACGACTTCAACGGCGGGGTGGCTCACGACTTTGATGGCTCATGGCTTCGGTGGGGATGAGCGGAGGCGGCGAAGAATCACAACTTCAATGGCGTTGAAGGCTAACGACTTCGGCAAGGATGGGAGGAGGGCGCGATGTAGGTTCATGGCTTCAACGAGAATGAAAAAGGGGCATGGGTAGTTGTCATGGTGGTAGTCACAGTGGTAGACATGGTGGTGCATGGTGATCTGAAAAAGAAAGAGCTAGAAGGAGAGATGAATTGAGTTTGAGAGAGAAAGAGAAAAGAAGAGGAGGCGGCTAGGGTATTAGGGAAAAAGAGAGAGAATGAAAGTTATGAGAGGGATCTAATAATAATAATAATAATAATAATAATAATAATAATAATAATAATAATATATAAGGAATAGGAAACGTGTGGGAGAGAAGATGTGTATTATCAGTGTCTTTTTTTTAATTGACTTTTTTTCTTTTCATGTACTTCCAACGTCTCCCACAGGGAGACGTGGGACATGTAGTACGTCTCCCACTGGGAGACGTTGGAAGTCATCCCTGGACACATGTTAAACAACAATTTTTCAACGTCTTCCCACTGTTTTAATGTCTTCCAATTTTAGTCATTATTAAAAAAATTCAATGTCTCCCTATATAAGACAATAAAAACCCCTCCTAATTTTTAATGTCTTACACCAATAGTGTAAGACATTGTAGGGAGTCATTGAAAATAGAATTTGTTGTAGTGAAAACACCTAGGAAATTTGTATTGTAGTTCAAGGAAAGAAAAGAATGGATTACATGAGATTAAAAGAGAGCCTAATGAGAAGACTTGAAGGTTGGAAGATGATGACTATCTAATATGGGAAAGATGACTTCGATAAAAAAAGAAAATAGCGGGCTTGAGTCTTCTTATGTATACAGTGTCCAAGTTTAAATATTCAGTTTCAATTAACAAATGGGTGCAATCATAAGAAAGTATAGGTGGAAAATTATCGATTTCTTACTAGAAAATCTTGGGATAAGATTTTTCAACCAAAGACTTGTAGAAGTCTGGGTATAGAACCTTTGAAAAAATCAATAGGTTACCGTGGCTAAGTTTGCGTGGACTTTGGCTTTGAAAGAGGACAAAGTGTGGGTTGAGGCTTTATTGGCCAATTGTTGCAAGAAAGACTTCTTTTTGTGCTATGAAGACAAAAGCATTGATTCTCATATATGGAAGGGTGTTCTTCGAGCTAGACATACTGTAATGAAGGGAAATTGTGGGATTATTGGTGATGAAACTCAAATATACATTTGGAAGTAACTATGGATTCCATGATTAGAGTATAATAAATTCCAAGCTCTCATGGATGTTGTCCGGATTAGTTAACCAAATTTAAGATTAGTGTCACATATGTTACAAGGTACATGGCTGTTGGTTTGGAATATACATTGTTTGAAAAAAAAAGGCTTTTGGTGATGAGATGGTGGAAAAGATTGCATGTATACAGATCTTAATCTTTTCTTGCTCATATTCCATAGTGTGGAAAAATGGTCATGGGGAAAAATTCTCTGTTAAGGTAGCCTACACCAAAAACATCAACTTTACAAAGAGAAGCCTTTATGGAAGGAGATTTGGAAACCAAGGCTGCATCCAAGACTAAGAATGACACTTTGGGGAACACTCTCAAAAGCTCTTCCTATTGAGTCTAGTTTTTGTCATGTTTAGGTGGTGTTTTAAGTAGCCTTTTATCTCATTTTTCTTTCATTTAGTGCGGGTTTATGCTGTGTTTGTTTGTCTTTGTGAATATCAGGAAGAATTGAGTACTTGGAGGAAAATGTCAAAGAAAGGGAAGAAATAACAAGTTTTACAACATATTGCGAGAAAGGGTGAATCTCAACATGATTTGGAAGTGTTGGTGAAATTTTGGGATGAAATCTTGAAAAATTGAGAAATCTCTTAAGAGCCACGACATGAGCAAAGTAGAGTCGTGGCTAGCTAGTGAAATAGAGCAATTGTTTTGAAGGAGAACCACGAGTCGTGGCATGGCTAAAGAGGGCTGCGACATAGATGGGCATCAACCCAGAAATCTTAGACACGGGCCGCGGCATGGCTGACTAGGGCCGCGGCATGGAGAGAACAAATCGCCCAGGAATTTAGACATGGGCCGCGGCATGGTGCATGTAGAGCCGCGACCCGCCTCTTTTTTTTTTAAAAAAAGAGATTGAATCTTAGGTTTTTATAAGGCAAAAAAGAGAAAAGAGAAGGGATGTACGGATCTAGGGTGGAAATTGCTTGAAGGCTGAAGGCTTGGAGTATTCAATCTACATGTTTTTCTTCTACTTTCTAATGTTATCTTTAATTGTCTTTGTGATTAGTATTATGATTATGAACTAATTTTTTGTTTAGGATTTTTAATTGAATCACTTGAATCCCTATTATGAACTAATGCAATTTCAATTTTCTTCTTCTTCAATCTTCTTCAATTCCATATAACCTGTTCTTATTGATTGATTATCGATTGGCCATCAATAGTCATTATATATATGTTTTTAAATCAAAATCTGAGAAGTGAGATTTGAATCTGCTGTGGTTATATTGGACATAATTTTAATTTGGAACAAAAGTATCCATATTAATTGTGTAACTGTTTATTAAGTTGTCGAGATTAATTATACCTTTGTGGTTCAATTTACCATAGAAATATAGGAAATTGTCACCTAGGTTGAGTTTATAATTCATAGTATGATTATAGGCTGATGTATCAACTTGTTAATTGAATAGGGCAGAAAGAAGAAGAGCTCAGTATTTTGCATTAGGAAATGATAGGAAGGATAGTTGATGAGATTAAATATCATAATTATTTCTTCAGTGTTTAAATCCAAGGTTTTGCTATTAGTTGTTATTTTATTTAATTTTTAATTATTGTTTCTAAACATTATAGTTTCTTTTGATGTGTCTATAAGAATCAAGAATTCTAATTGATCAAATAGAAAGAGAAATTAATTGACTGGTAATTGAGAATTCAGTCCTTGAGGACGATACTTGGTTTTTACCATATTATTACAAATTGCGACTGTGTGCACTTGCATAGCTTAAAAATTCGCAACAAATTTTTGGCGCCGTTGTCGGGGATTGAAAAGAATTATCAATATCAGTTTGATTAATTTTTATTCTATTTTGATTTTAATTTCTCTTATTTCTAATCTGTTTAGTTGCTTAATTTGTCTATCTCAGGTGAATTGTGTTATATGCGTCGCAGAAGAGGAGCAGACAATCTTGTTCCTTTGAATCCTGAGATTGAAAAGTCTTGCAAGCAAAACAAAAAGAACAAGAGGGAAGCCTCGAAGTCTGTAAAGATGGCACAGAATGAAGGGGATGACAGGAATGCTTTAATTCCTGGAATTGCACAAGGGGGTCGGCTCAGAACAATGCTGAGAGAAGCCTGAGAGACTATGTACTGCCTACTCTGACGGGAGTACAAAACAGTATACGCCCACCAGCTGTAGAGGCTAACAACTTCGAGATTAAGCCAGCTATTCTACAAATGGTGCAATCCTTTGTTCAATTTAATGGGTTACCTTCTGAAGATCCTCACACCCATTTGTCTAATTTTATGGAGCTGTGTGGAACTTTTAAATACAATGGGGTAAGTGATGACGCTATTAAACTTAGGCTTTTCCCATTTTCTCTGAGGGATAGAGCTAAAAGTTGGCAGAACTCTTTGCAACCGAACTCTATTATTACTTGGCAAGATTTGGCTCAGAAGTTTTTGTCAAAATTCTTCCCTCCTTCCAAAGCTGCTAAATTGAGGGGAGAAATCAATAATTTTTGCCAGAATGATGGAGAATCATTGTATGAAGCTTGGGAACGGTTCAAAGAACTTTTGAGAAGATGTCCTCATCATGGCATTGAACAGTGGATGTTAGTGCAGAATTTTTATAATGGTTTATGTCCTACTACTAGAACCATTATTGATACTGCAGCGGGTGGTATTTTTATGAGCAAGAGTGCAACTAGTGCTTATGAGCTGCTGGAGGACATGGCCACAAATAATCATCAGTGGTTTGAGGAAAGATCATCGGGGGTCAGAAGGGTAGCTGGGGTGCATGAGCTGGATGCAATCACTGCCCTAACAGCACAAGTAGCCTCCTTGACAAAACAGTTACAACAAAGCATTGTATCTGCTAATGCGGTTCAAATGGCAGCTAGGTGTGAAATTTGTGGTGGTTCTCACTCTATTGATCAGTGCCCTACCAGTATTAACAATAACATTCCGATGGATCAAGCTCAGGTTCACACAGTGGGAAACTTTCAGAGGCCATTCAATAATTCATTCTCCAATACTTACAATCCTGGGTGGCGAAATCATCCTAATTTTTCTTGGAGGAATAATCAGGGCCAGCAACCTTAGTTTCAGGGTCAATTTCAGAATAATATGACTCAGCCACCAATGCATCAAGCCTCTTCATCACAACAGCCTAGGCCTCAACAGTCAATGAATCAAGCTCCACCTGAAAGGCCTAATGAATTGCAAGCTGCATTATTGACTCTCACCAACACTCAAACTCAATTTATGACAGAGACTAGATCTTCTATTAGAAACCTGGAAACACAAGTAGGGCAGTTGGCTAATATGCTTAATAACAGACCGCAGGGAAATTTGCCTAGTAATACTAAAGTCAACCCTAAGGAGCAAGTTCAGGCAATTACTCTGAGGAATGGGAAGCAAATTGAGCAGCCTAGATCTCCACAGGCAGTGGTTCAGAATAGAGAGAAGGGTGAACAGTCTGATCCAGCAGAGGTTACTAAAGACCACCAGCTTTCAAAAAAGAGTCCGCCAGTTGTTGATGAGCAGCCAGTTCGAGTTCTCTATCCTCAGAGGCTTAGAAAGACTACACTGGATAAACAGTTTTCTAAGTTTTTAGAGGTGTTTAAAAAGCTGCATATAAATATTCCTTTTGCTGAGGCCTTGGAGCAGATGCCCAGCTATTGGAAATTCATGAAGGAGATTCTATCCAAGAAAAGGAGGATGGAAGACTATGAGATGGTAGCACTCACTGAAGTGTGCAGCGCGATATTACAGAGGAAGTTACCCCAAAAGTTGAGAGATCCGGGGAGCTTTACCATACCTTGCACCATTGGAAAATTTTAATGCAAACATGCTTTATGTGATTTGGGGGCGAGTATTAATCTGATGCCCTTATCTGTGTTTAGAAGACTTGGCTTGGGGGAGGCAAAACCAACAACCGTCACTCTACAACTAGCAGACCGATCGGTGACACATCCACGGGGTATTATTGAAGATGTTCTTGTGAAGGTGGATAAGTTTATATTTCCAGCTGACTTTATCGTTCTGGACATGGAGGAGGATATGAATGTACCTATTATTCTCGGCAGACCATTTCTAGCCACAGGTCAAGCTCTTATTGATGTTCAAAAGGAAGAGCTTAAGCTTAGAGTTCAAGGAGATGAGGTGGTCTTTAATGTCTTCAAGGCCATGAAGTATCCAGTGGCTAGTGACAATTGCTATAGTGTGGATGTGATAGAGAAGGCAGTCTCGAAAAGAAGGATGAATAGTGATGCCTTAGAGGCAATATTATTAGGTGATGAGGATGACGATGATGATGCTGAGATAAGAGATTATGTAAACTGGAATAATTCCTTCCTACCATACTGGAAGAAGTTTCAAGAATTAGCAGACGCACCTGATAAACCGCTAACATCCATTCAGCAACCACCGCAGCTGGAATTGAAGGCTCTTCCAGATCATTTGCGATATGCATATTTGGGAGAGAATGAAACTTTATCTGTCATTGTGTCAGCTGACCTGTCAAAGATAGAATTGGAGAAATTGTTGAGGGTTTTAAGGGATCATAAATTGGCCATTGGGTGGACATTGGCGGATATTAGAGGAATAAGCCCATCAATAGTAATGCATAAAATCTTATTGGAGGAGAATAGCAAGCCATAGAGGCCCAGAGAAGACTCAATCCAGCCATGAAGGAAGTCGTACTTGAGCATATTCTTAAATGGTTGGTCGTTTGGGTGATCTACCCAATTTCTGATAGTGCATGGGTGAGCCCTGTGCAGGTGGTACCTAAAAAGGGTGGTATGACAGTGGTAAAAAATGAAAACAATGAACTCATTCCAACAAGAACTGTGACAGGGTGGCAGATTTGTATAGATTACCGCAAGCTTAACAAGGCAACAAGGAAGGATCATTTTCCTTTGCCTTTCCATGATCAAATGCTTGACAGATTAGCAGGCCATAGCTACTACTGTTTCTTGGATGGGTATTCAAGGTATCATCAGATCGCTATTGCACCAGAGGATCGAGAGAAAACAACATTTACATGTCCTTATGGCACATTTGCTTTCAGGAGAATGCAATTTGGACTATGTAATGCCCCTGCAACATTTCAACGGTGCATGATGGCTATATTTTCATATATGGTAGAAAGGTGTATTGAGATATTCATGGATGATTTCTCTGTTTTTGGCTCGTCATTTGACCTCTGTTTGGGTAACTTGGAAAATGTGTTGAATTGTTGTGAAAAGGAAAATCTGGTGTTGAATTGGGAGAAATGCCATTTTATGGTAAAAGAGGGGATTGTTCTTGGCCATAAAATTTCAAGTAATGGAATTGAGGTAGATAGAGCAAAAATTTCTACCATTGAAAAGCTTCCTCCACCAGTTTCAGTCAAAGGTGTAAGAAGTTTTCTTGGTCATGCTGGGTTCTATCGAAGATTCATAAAAGATTTCTCTAAAGTGTCCAAGCCTCTCTCGAATCTGCTTATGAATGGAGTTGTCTTTGATTTTAATGATGAATGTTTGAAGGCTTTCAATGTCTTGAAAGAAAAGCTTATTTCTGCTCCAATTGTGATAGCTCCAAATTGGGAATTGCCTTTTGAGTTGATGTGTGATGCTAGTGACTATGCAGTGGGTGCAGTTTTGGGATAGCGAATTGACAAAGTATTCAGGTCTATTTATTATGCTAGTCGAACTCTAAATGATGCTCAACTGAATTATGCTACCACAGAAAATAAGTTGCTAGCTATTGTGTTTGCTTGTGATAAATTTAGACCGTATCTGATTGGTAATAAAGTGATTGTCTACACTGATCACTTTGCCATTAAATACTTGATGTCAAAGAAAGATGCCAAGCCCCGCCTGATTAGATGGATTCTTTTACTTCAAGAATTTGACATGGAAATTTGTGACAAGAAGGGCAGCGAGAATGTGGTAGCTGATCACCTTTCTAGACTTGAAGTGGAGGAGACTGAAAATAAGAAAGCAGTGCAAATCAATGATTACTTTCCTGATGAGCAGTTGTTTGGGGTAAGTGAGAAATTAGTTGTCCCTTGGTTTGCTGACATAGTAAACTTCTTGGTTGCCAAGATTGTGCCTCCTGAAATGTCGAAGCAGCAATTAAAGAAATTCTTTTCTGAGGTGAAACATTACTATTGGGAGGAGCCTATTCTCTATAGGTATTGTGTTGATCAAATTATCAGACGGTGTATTCCTGAAGAAGAGATGCAGTCAATTCTCAACCATTGTCACATTCAACAATGTGGTGGGCACTTTGATGCATCCAGAACGGCAGCCAAGGTATTACAAAGTGGTTTCTATTGGCCTTCATTATTCAAGGATGTTAATGCTTTTGTCAAGGCCTATGATAGATGTCAGCGAACTGGTAATATCTCGAGGAGAAATGAAATGCCTTTACAGGGAATTCTTGAAGTGGAACTTTTTGATGTATAGGGCATTGATTTCATGGGGCCTTTTCCACCATCTTACAACAATGAATATATTCTATTGGTAGTAGATTATGTATCTAAATGGGTGAAGGCTGCAGCAATTAGAGCCAATGACGGTAAAACTGTGCTTAATTTTCTTCATAAACATATTTTTACTAGATTTGGCACTCCCCGAGCTCTTATTAGTGATGAAGGAAAACACTTTGTGAATAAACAACTTGATGCATTATTGGCTCGTTGTGGAGTATATCATCGAAAAGATTTGCCTTACCATCCTCAATCAAATGGGCAAGCTGAAATCTCAAACAGAGAAATCAAAAGTATCCTTGAGAAGACCGTTGACAGTTCGAGGAAAAATTGGTCGAAGAAGTTAGATGATGCGATTTGGGCCTGCAGAACTGCATTCAAAACACCAATAGGTATGTCTCCTTACAGGTTGGTGTTTGGTAAAGCGTGTCATTTACCAGTTGAGTTGGAGCATAGGGCATTCTGGGCTATGAAAAAGTTGAATTTTGATTGGAGTGCAGCCAGTGAACGAAGGTCATTGCAACTGAATGAACTTGATGAGTTCAGAAATGAGGCTTATGAAAACACTAAGATTTATAAAGAGAGAACAAAGGCTTGGCATTACAAGAACTTAGTCAGGAAAGAGTTCCAACCAGGGCAGAAGGTACTTCTTTTTAATTCAAGATTGAGACTTTTTCCTGGCAAATTGAAGTCAAGATGGTCAGGACCATTCACTATTGTTCGGGTCTTTCCATATGGTTTTGTGGAAGTTCAGGGCAACTCAGGTGATTCTTTTAAGGTCAATGGAGATTGAAGCCCTACTTGGGTGGTAATTTTGATCAAGCAAAGTCGAACCTTCTTTTGAAGCCTCTCTGAAGAGGAATTCAGCGTCCAGCTAAATGACGTTAACAACAGCGCTTGTAGGAGGCACCCTATTTTTATGTGTTATTTATTTTACTTTTGCATTTGTAAACAATGGATATTTGGTTTATTTTTGGACTTTTAGAATCGTGAAAAATGAAAAAAATGAAAAAAAAATGAAAGAAAAAGAAAAAAAATGGAGAATCCTTAAGGGTCGCGGCATAGACATACTAAGCCGCGACATTGCTGGTTCCAGAGGCCCACGAATTTTGAAGGAAAGGGGCGGGCCGCGGCATGGCTGAGGAGGGCCGCGGCATTGAAACCTAGATTTCCCAGAAGAAAGAGGCGGGCCGCGGCATGGATATCATAATGCCGCGACATTATTCCCAGAAAAAGTTGATGCGGGCCGCGGCATAGTATGGTTAATGCTGCGGCCCGTGTGCGAAATCAGGGGTAAAAAGCCCTAATTTTTCCCTCATTCTCATTCATTTTCACAATTTCCTTTTTACCAACACTCAAAGCCTCTTTTCTCTCTCAATTCTTCCAACCCATTCTCCATCTTGAGAATATCATCAGCCAAGGAGACAAAAAGGAGAAGCCTTGTGACATTCAAGTAAGTGTCTCACATCTATTCTAGTGCTTTCTGATTGGAGGATAGATTACATTTTGGCATTGTGGACTGTTTTATGTTTTCTTGTGAGACATCTAAGGGGTTTGTTAATTTTTTTTTTCTGGGATCAGTGGTTGGGTTGTTTGTTTTTTTGTAACTTAGTAATTTTTGGGGGAGTGAAACCAAGGTGAAGTTATACTCAATTTCTTTTAAACCAATTGGGAGGTTTGTATTGAAAAACAATGGGTCATAAGAGAAATCCTCCGAGAGATGCCTCTTCGAAGAAAGCCTCTTCATCCCGAACTCAACCAACACCACCTCCTCCGGCTGATTCTGATACTCGATTATTTGTCAATAAGGAAGCGGCTGACATGTTCAAAAAAATTCATAAGAAATCTGTGGTTAGGGAACGGGGATTTGAGTTTCAAGAGGAACCTTTTGAAAATAACCTTGCTTATGATATCATCCGGGCTGAAAGACCAACTACCTGTGTGGGAATGGCCAACTACTTTCAAATGTTTGAGTTCTATGCCAATTTCCCATACCTTGATGCAGAAAAGCAAAATTTTATTAGGGGTAAAAAGGTGCCTACGTAAATTTATTCATTTAACCAATTACTGCACATCCCTACATTGTCTGCGCTTGATGACGAGCATTGGAAGTTGGCCGATTTTAGTGAGCCAGATTATGATGCTGTGGCTGAGGTTCTGAGTATGGAAGGTGCTCGGTTTAATTATCATAATGGCAAGCCTAAAGACATGAACTGGTGGCAGCTTAACCCAATTGCTAAGGCATGGGTTTATTTTGTAATTTCACGCTTATTGCCGACCTCTCATGTTTCTACTGTTGATAGAGAGCGCTGTTTGTTAGTTTATGCTATCACGACCAAGATGACAGTTGATGTGGGCCGAATAATTCGTTACAGCATTCGCAACATCAGCAGATTCAATACTACTGCTGGTGTTGCCCATGGTACTTTTATCTCGACCCTATGTAACACTTATGAGGTACCAGTCTTCGCCAGCGATCTAGTTCGGAAGCCAATGGGGCCAATTAATCAGACTCTGTTTACAGCAATTCCTTCGGCTTCTCTTACGCCGCCTTCCCCTGGCCAGCATTATAAGCGTAGAAGGGCTGATGAACCAGCTGACATTGATCAAGCTGAGGAGGATGAAGCAGATGAAGCAGGCCCTAGTAATCCACCTTCGAATTTGGCAACTGGTGGGCCTATTGATGAGCACATGCAGCGCACGCATGATCGCTTGGATTATATTATTCGGCAAAATCAATACTTAATCCAATCACATCATGCGCAAAATCAACATTATAATGAATTCCTGGCGCAACAGAATGAGTATGGGCGGGTTCATATAGAGGAGTTGAATGCCTTAGTAACGAGGTGGACTATGAGCTCTGTTGATGAAAATTACTTCACTCCTCCGCCTCAGTTCAATCCATACAACCCCCCACCACCACCTCCACCATACTGACGTGGCGTGCTTTTTGAGGTAAGTCTTCTTTCCTTACTCTTCATGTCACATTGGGGACAATGTGCAATTTAAATTTGGGGGAGGGACTTATCAGTTATTATTTTTATCTTTGTTCTGTTAATTTTAGTTTGCCGATACTTTGTTTGTAATATCATTTGTCATCAGTTTGTGAGATAGTAATTGTGTGAATAACCGTGTGCTTGGTTGATTACTCTTGGGATTAAGTTTAAATGTTTTGTTGGAAATTTGAATATGTTCTGTAAATTGGGACAATTAGCTTATGTTATATATGTTTTACTTGGATATGAGGAATGAATGGTGGAATCTGATAGAACTTGCATTACTTGTCTTTTGAGACGAAATCCTTGATGACATGTGTTTTGGAATATGATATAGGCAATCTTTTGGAATGTTTGGCCCTTTCAAGCTTACCCTTATCATTATTTTCCCTAGTTTGCTCATTTGTGCCTTAACTTGTTTTGTTGATTGTTTAACCACTTCATTAAGCCAAAATTGTACCAATTATTTTTCCCTGTCCTATGAATTATGCCATAAGCTTAGAAATAAGTTTAGGGGAGCGATTTGTGATTGGGTTGAGTGAAAAAATAAGGAAAAATATATTGGTGTGAGTGGAAGAACAATGTAATTCTATTTTTCGGTTGAGACAAGTGTAAAGTGTAAAAATGCTTGCAACATCACTGTAAATCAGTTTCAATTTTCTTCTTAAATAATAATAATAAATAAATAAATAAATAAAATAATAATAATAAAGTGATGTTGGTGTATCGATTATGAGGTCTCAATCGTTGAAAAATGAGTGAATTTTTTTGGGCTGGCTATTAAAACGCAATGTGGGTGTTTGATTGATTTCTTTTTAGGTGCTTATGGTATAATGAAGCCTAAATGTCTTTTTATCTACCTTTACCTAAGCCAAAAATGCATGAACCTTGAAAGTCCTGTTGATTCCAAAACATGTGTTGTTAACATTAGTGGAGAAAGGCAAGTATGCAAGCATATTGAATTTTGGTGAGTGGATTGTTGAAAGAGTAAAATATGTATGATGTATTCTAATTGCTCATTTTGTTATTTACAACTCATATTCTAATTTCCAACTGAGGCATTTGAGTTAATTGTGAGAGTGATTATACTGAAATTCTGGTTAAAAACCGCATTTGCTATTTCGCGATTGATGACAGTGTGTTGTGGACAAAGTGGAGGCTTTATTATTTGTGTGTTTTGTTTTTTTTCAAGTCTAAAGTCAATCTTTACTCGAGGGCGAGTAAAGGTTAAGTTTAGGGGAGTTTGTTGAGTCTAGTTTTTGTCATGTTTAGGTGGTGTTTTAAGTAGCCTTTTATCTCATTTTTCTTTCATTTAGTGCGGGTTTATGCTGTGTTTGTTTGTCTTTGTGAATATCAGGAAGAATTGAGTACTTGGAGGAAAATCTCAAAGAAAGGGAAGAAATAACCAAGTTTTACAACATATTGCGAGAAAGGATGAATCTCAACATGATTTGGAAGTGTTGGTGAAATTTTGGGATGAAATCTTGAAAAATTGAGAAATCTCTTAAGAGCCACGACATGAGCAAAGTAGAGCCGCGACTAGCTGGTGAAACAAAGCCATTGTTTTGAAGGAGAACCACGGGTCGCGGCATGGCAAAAGAGGGCTGCGACATAGATGGGCATCAACCCAGAAATCTTAGACACGGGCTGCGGCATGGCTGACTAGGGCTGCGGCATGGAGAGAACAAATTGCCCAGGAATTTAGACACGGGCCGCGGCATGGTGCATGTAGAGCCGCGACCCGCCTCTTTTAAAAAAAAAAAGAGATTGAATCTTAGGTTTTTATAAGGCGAAAAAGAGAAAAGAGAAGGGATGTTCGGATCTGGGGTGGAAATTGCTTGAAGGCTGAAGGCTTGGAGTATTCAATCTACATGTTTTTCTTCTACTTTCTAATGTTATCTTTAATTGTCTTTGTGATTAGTATTATGATTATGAACTAATTTTTTGTTTAGGATTTTTAATTGAATCACTTGAATCCCTATTATGAACTAATGCAATTTCAATTTTCTTCTTCTTCAATCTTCTTCAATTCCATATAACCTGTTCTTATTGATTGATTATCGATTGGCCATCTATAGTCATTATATATATGTTTTAAAATCAAAATCTGAGAAGTGAGATTTGAATCTGCTGTGGTTATATTGGACATAATTTTAATTTGGAACGAAAGTATCCATATTAATTGTGTAACTGTTTATTAATTTGTCGAGATTAATTCTACCTTTGTGGTTCAATTTACCATAGTAATATAGGAAATTGTCACCTAGGTTGAGTTTATAATTCATAGTATGATTATAGGCTGCTGTATCAACTTGTTAATTGAATAGGGCAGAAAGAAGAACTCAGTATTTTGCATTAGGAAATGATAGGAAGGATAGTTGATGAGATTAAATATCATAATTATTTCTTCAGTGTTTAAATCCAAGGTTTTGCTATTAGTTGTTATTTTATTTAATTTTTAATTATTGTTTCTAAACATTATAGTTTCTTTTGCTGTGTCTATAAGAATCAAGAATTCTAATTGATCAAATAGAAAGAGAAATTAATTGACTGGTAATTGAGAATTCAGTCATTGAGGACGGTACTTGGTTTTTACCATATTATTACAAATTGCGACTGTGTGCACTTGCATAGCTTAAAAATTCACAACACTTCCTACTAGAGATAGGTTTCTTAAGACTAGTTATCGTACATAACTAATGTTTAGTTATCTAGCTGTAATTGTTAAAATAATGGTTATTCTCTAACTGTATTCAGTTACTTGCCTTTACTCTAGATTAAGCTATTTATACTTGTACAATTCAATTAGTTGAATGAGAATTAATTTTTCCATATTCATTTTGCTTCACATGGTATCAGAGCACTTTTTGAATCTTTCCCTCTCGTTCGAACATTTTTCTTCACCATTCTCTTCTTCGTTGCTTCATTTTCATCTTTGAGCTTTGAGCTTTCATTGTGTCACCCAATCGTTCCAACACTACTCAGGCTACCTTTGCTGAATCTGCTACAACATCATTTGTTCCAATCATTTTCTCCCACAAACTAGCCACCAAGTTGGATCATAACTACTTTCTTTTATGGCAACAACAAGTTCTCTCTACCATTCGAGGTCACCAGCTACAAGATTACATCTCTGCCTTGCACACTCCTCCTCCTCAGTTTCATTCCGATGAAGATCGTACATCTGGCACTGTCAATCCCGCCTTCGTTGATTGGGATCAACATGATCAGCTTCTATACTCGTGGTTGTTATCATCGATGATAGAACCGATTCTTACACGTGTGGTTCGCAGTGGTACTTCAACAAAGCTTTGGTAAATTCTTGAAACATACTTTGCTTCTCAGACAGAGGACAAGATTGATCAATTCACAACTAAGTTGCAGAATATCAAGGCTCTCTATCTCTCAATGATTATCTTATCAAGGTTCGATCTCTAATTGATAAACTAAATTCGTTTGGTCATACTACTACTCCTAAAGAACATGTTGCAGCCATTTTTCGTGACTTACCTTCACCGGACTATGACACGTTTGTTATTTCCATTAACTCTTGTTTTGAGCCTCTTGGAGTAGTTGCTCTTGAGGCACTTCTTCTAGCTCAAGAGCTTCGAATTGAAAGGCAACATAAAGATCTGGATTCTGCATCTGTAAACTTCTCCAACTCCAACCTTAGATCTCATGGTGGATTTACTCTGAACTCTGGTTGAGGCTATTGGAATCCATTTGCCACAGGTGTTCGTGGTGGTAATTTCTTAGGAAATTAGTTTCCCTCTGGTGGAAATTCTTCTTGTCAATCATCTGGTGGTCGAGCTGCCTCTTCACACCCTCCCAGTCTTTTCAGTCCAAATCCTGGCCGTGGACCTACTCCTTCAAGTGGACGTCCGGTATGCCAACTTTGTTCTAGGCCAGGGCATGATGCCTCTAATTTTTATCAACGCTTCAATCCAATTTTTCCTGGTTTTTGAGTTGGACCAACAGGTCATTCTCAGGCCTCTCCAGTTGTTATTATAGGAACTTTTGAAAGTGTTTGTGATAATGCCTGGTACCCCCATTCTGGTGCTTCTCATCATTGCACCTCCAATGAAGGCAATCTAACTCAGGAAGGAGAATATCATGGTTCAGACTAAGTGCATTTAGGCAATGGTACTAGCCTCACCATTCAGAATGTTGGTAAGACCACATTCCCCTCCTTAGATAACTCTAAAAATCGTATCCTCCATAATCTTTTACATGTTCCAAGCATAACTAAAAATATCATTTATGTGTCTCAATTTTCTTGTGATAATTTTGTAATCTTTGAGTTTCATCCTGACTTTTGTCTTGTTAAGGATCAGGATTTCCAGAGAGTTCTTCTGCAGGGTACTCTTAGCAAGGGCCTTTATGTTTTCCCTTCTCTCTCATTCCATTCAAAGTTAGTTGTTCAAACTCAGGATTCCATTTTATTTTCTTGTATTTCTTGTAATAATACCGAAGTTGTAGAGCCTTCAAGTCAGTCTAATTCTTTGTTTCATTTGTGGCATAGCCGCCTTGGGCACCCTGCTGCCAAGACAGTGCAAAGTGTAATGACCTCTTGTAATATTCCAAATCAAAATAAAAGCATTAATTTCTAATTTCTGCTCAGCAAGATGTCTTGGAAAAATACATAAGCTTCTATTTTTGAACTCTGAAATAGTGTATTCTGAACCTTTGCAATTGGTTCATTTCGATTTATGGGGACCCTCTCCAATGGTGTCCTCCAATGGATATAGATACTATATCCATTTCATT
The DNA here is from genome assembly GCF_963169125.1 of Humulus lupulus. Taxonomy (NCBI): domain Eukaryota; kingdom Viridiplantae; phylum Streptophyta; class Magnoliopsida; order Rosales; family Cannabaceae; genus Humulus; species Humulus lupulus. The sequence goes on from NC_084800.1 coordinate 59,786,279, forward strand.
TATTATTTTTCTAGGTACACCTGGGTATATCTGTTAAAACACAAGTCTGAGGCTCTTCAGACTTTCATAAACTTTCGAACACAAGTTGAAAATGAGCTGAACTGTAAAATCAAAGGGTTTCAATTTGATTGGGGAGGGGAGTTTCAAGCATTTAAGAATTATTTACTTACTGATGGCATCTATCATAGAGTGTCCTATCCCACAACCCATGAGCGAAATGGTTTAGCTGAACGTAAGCATAGGCATTTAAGAGAAACTGGGTTAACTTTGTTAGCTAATGCATCCATGCTTTTGAGGTTTTATGGTGAAGTCGTATGTTCCTCAGTCTTTCTTATAAACCATCTACCTTCCTCGGTCCTATCTGGTGTCACTCCTCTTCTAAAATTGTTTTCCAAAGACCCTGATTGCAGTCAATTGAGAGTGTTTGGGTGCTCTTGTTTTCCCAACATCAGACCTTACAACAAGAATAAGATGCAATTTAGATATGAAGAGTGTACTTTTATGGGGTATAGTATTAAGCACAAGAGGTAAGTGCTTTCCTTCTACAGGTAGAATCTAGATCTCTCGTGATGTCATTTTTAATGGGCATTCTTTTCCTTACTAAAAAATGCCTCATAAATATATTCCTCGGTCTTTCTCTTCCTCTACTGTTGAGTCTTCCTCAGTGTTGATTCCACTTGTGTCACTTAGTGTCAACCCTTCATCACCCTTTCCATCACCCATTCGTTCACTGTCTCCAAATCAATTTCCACAAACCATTCATCATTCTCCACCACCTACCAATAACCCACCATCCACTTCAAGTCAGGAACATGTTCCTACTATGTCACCAACACCATCCACTACACCAAACACCCATTACCATAACACATCATTATAATACTATTTAAAAAAGAGTTATTGTATATATAAAGTTAATGAGTAAAGTCACACGCGGCAAGTTAAAAAAAAAGTGGCAAGTGAAAAAAAAGAGGCAAATTTTCCTTCTCATTTTCCCTATCTTGGACCGAAGTCTTCATCTCTTTCTCTCTCTGTCTCAGTCTTCATCTCTTTCTCATTTTCCCTATCTCGAACCGAAGTCTTCATCTTTTTCTCTCTGTCAACCATCTCTTTCTCTCTGTCTCATTTTCCCTAGCTCAGACCGAACCATCTCTTTCTCTCTGTCTCATTTTCCCTAGCTCGGACCGAACCATCTCTTTCTAGCTCAGACCAAACTAGTCTTCATCTCTTTCTCTCTCTGTCTCATTTTCCACCATATTTTCCTTCTCTCCTTTCTCTTCCCACTATACCCATCACCACCTCCTCCTCCTCTTCTCTCGGACCGAACCACTGCCTCTCTCGGACCGAACCTCCTACTGAAGCCTTGACGAAGAAAAAAAAATGGAGCCAAAGTAAATCTCAAGATATATGCCTCCTCCTCATCATTTTCATCTCCATTTCAATTTTCATTTCAGAACCTAACAAAGGTTAGATCTTCCCTTGAGGTTTGATTTTTTTTTTTGTTGGATATTTATGTTTTGATTGTTGTGTTCTGCTGTCTATGAGCTCAATATTTTTGTTTCTTCATCTCACTCTAATCACTTTTTGAGTATTTATGGTTTTGTTTTGAATATAATTTTGGGATTATACATGACATGAATATGAATAATTCTTACTAAATGGATTCGGGTGTTTATATATGTATGTATATATTGCTTAAACATGGGTATAATCGCATCTAATTTGCGAATAACAGTTTTTGGATTGGTAGATTTCAGTAAGAGCGTGGCCTATGTTGTGTTTGAATAGGAATGACAGGGAATAGTTGTTTTTCTTTTTGGGTTTACAGCATCTGATATTTTTCATGAAACACAATTTGAAATTAATGTCTTCTAATCCAGTGAATATTTCAATATGCCCTTTAATCTTTTTAGTAGCTTGTACTTTGTATTGTGTTTAGTTATTAGTAATGACTGCTGAGATTAGATTCTTTGGTTAGATTAAACAGCTTTAGAAAATTCTAAGGATTTCCTTTCAAAGAAACACTTATATTACTATGTTCTGTACCTTTAGAGGATTTCGAGGATGAAGTCTCTCTTTTAATTGCTGGAGACTCATGGTTCTTGGTTTTGACAATGGACAATGGATGAAGTCTCTCTTTTAATTGCTGGAGACCATGGAATGATCTTTTGTTGCTGGTTTTAATGAAGTTTGAAGTGGTTTGGTGCTATTATTAGTAATCCTTCCATAACTTTAAATTTCAGCCAAATGTACTGAACTATTGTTGTGGCTGGAAAGCATCAATTATATGTTTGTTTTGTTTTTAGACAGAGCAAAGGGAATTATTGGCTTTGATTTTCTTGTTCTTTTTTCACTTATTGTTTATGTTCTTGATTTTATAATTATTTCTCTCATTGGTTGTCCTGAGAATGAGGATAATGAAAAGTTGGGTTTCATTTCTTTATTGTTTGTATTTTTGTAAGAAATCAACATTCAGAGGCTGGGGTGATGTCTTTTATTTTATTTTTTGAGATGCAGAGGTGATGCTTTAAAAGTATTAATTATTTTCAAATGAGTTGAGGTATTTTTTGAGACAAATATTGGTTTAGTTTTGTGATTGGAGAATAATGGAGTGTATGTATGTTGATGATCATATATTGCTATATCGTATAGAGAGAAAATGAACTCTAGTCTTGGTGTCTGGAGTGTAGAGAGATTTATTCTTCTTCTTTGTTTATGATAGACATACAAAAATTCAAATAAAGAAGACTATAATAACTTAACTATCCCAAAATTGAGAATAGTTTCTGGTATCCACCAATGTTATTCTAGTACTGACTTGCAAACTTTTTTCTCTCATGGAAAGTGAAAGCAACTTTGACTATTCCAATTTGATGTAGATTCCTTAACTTTTCAATACAACTCCAATCATAATACTAAATATTTATTTTTTAAGACAAGGAGTAGTAACATGTCTTCAAAATATTACCATAAAAATCTTCATCTACAACTTACTTTTTTAAAAAAATAATAATCAAATAGTAACAAAAAAAAACCATTTTTAGCCCATTTTTTTATTCTTTGATAGTTAAATAATTGTACATGCAAATAAAAAAAGCTTAGTAACACCTCCAATCGAAATGCTTTGTTCTTGTTGTTTGACAATCTCTTTTAAAGTGAAAGTGACTGTTTCTTTGTTTTGGTGACTCTGCTGAGCAGTTTGCCCAAGTCAGCTAGCTAGCATCACTACTCTTAGACCTAAAAACTACAGAGGGAGTGAAAGAAAGCATTGGTCATTTTAGTGATAAAAAAATGTTATTAAGAGAGGGGGAGAACATAAACAACATCATAGAACTGGGACTTCATGAATGAATGGATTATATTTTTGACCGTTTTAGACCTCTCCCTGAAATCTCACTTTGTCATTCAAAATATGAATTAGGCTTCAGAGACAGTGAAAGTTGCAAAATACTGTCCTTACTCAAATAAGGTAACAAATAATAGGTTAGTATGGTATCCTCGATTTTTGATTGAAAACGGATGAGAGAAACAAAATAGCAAGGAAAGTATTATGGAAACTAGAAAGGCTTCTCAGATTAGCTGGGAGCTGATGCCATTGTCTTACATATGAATGGTCGAGAATCTGTGAAACTGAGACACTAAAGCATAGCTAACAAAGAATAGCACCACATTAACTGAACCATTTATTACTCATGTAGAATAAATCCCAATCTTGAGTTTTGAACAGTGGAGTGTATGTATGTTTATGTTTCTTTGTTTTTGTATTGGAGATATGATGTTTTAGTTTGACGCAACTATCATAGGAGTACAAAACTATTATTTTATGTTAAACTGATTTATCTTATGATTATGATTAAATAAAAAATTTCACAGCCATAAATGGCTACTATAATATTTGGCTATATTGTTTTTATTAAATGGTATCCATATAAGTTGGCTCACCATTTCGCAAGAGCCTCATGTTTCCAATCATATCGTGTTCTCAAAAGTGTTGATGTCTTTGATAGATGATTATTATGATTAACAAAGAGAAGTTTTGTTTACTAAAAAAAATGATAATGATATAGCTTTGAGGAGATAAGTTTTATGTACATAATGTGATTAGTTATTTTTGGCATCAGCTGCTATAATTTGACATGTGTATAGAAAAAAAATCAAAATCAGCTTCAGAAATTTCCCATGGGTCTTAGCAATATCATCACATTTTCTTGGGTCTTTGTAATAATATGGCTAAGACCCATATTTGGCAATTTTTAATCCATGTGAAAATTTTCTTATGGGATATTTTCTTAGGTTGAGTTTAAGTATTTATGTTGCTAGAATAATTGATTCTTGGATTAAAAATTTCATTTGTTTGATTATACTCATTGTAGGATAATGGTTCATTTAACTGTTAGTGAGAGACAAATTTTGAGAAAGAAGAAGATCATGGCTCTTTATTTGCATTGGATGAATGTGATGCCTATTTACTTGAAATAGAAAAATTAATATGAAAAACTCAATGTAAAGTTAAAAAAGAGTTAAAGTTCAACCGATCATTTTGTTTACAAGAGAGCATAAACATTTATTTTTGTAATGGGTTTTGTGGATTAAGTTGGGATCAGATTGTATACTAGTTTTTTGTAATGAATCCACTTATGCTTGTTTGTTTTTATTGAATAGCCGTTACCACTGGTTTTCTGGGGCCATAATGTTATAAATTCAAGGGTGAAAAGTGGAAGCTTTCCAATAAGATAACAATATATGTATATATTGTTAGACAATGTAATATTACATGATTAGTTTTCTGTTTCTGGTTTGTTAGTTTTGTTAGCTTCAGTTGTATTCAGTTAGACTATTACAACTTCCATCTATTTCTATGTTGTGTATTGCTACTGTTGTAAAGTTCTATATATAAATAAGATTTGCCTGAGTCTCAAAATCTTCTTTAGAGATACTTTTTCTCCATTTACATTCTTCAATTAACTGCTATCACCCTATGCTAATTTGTCTGGTTTGCTTTGCTTTTTATCTTATCCACCCATGGCCATTTTGAGTTTTTTATCCACCCTCGGCGCACAGATAATCTCCTTCTCTTGGGTGCAATCCATTATCAGGTTCTCAATGAAGCTTATTAGCATTCATGTATTTTCTCAATATATGTACGCTCTTCAGTGTTTTCTGGCTTGTAAGTGAATTTACTTGCACCTGATTCTTAAATTTTATTTTATTCTGTTTTAGCTACATGATTTTGATACGTGCATTGCAAAAAATGAAGAAGCTATTAAAATTGATCCTCGCTTTACTGAGTGTTATGGAAACATGGAAAATGCTTGGAAGGTAATCTTTAGTATCTTTTATGGTTCCACTGTCAAGTATTTAGCATGCAAGCATCTAATAGACAGTTATTATGTTTCTGCTGCAGGAGAAGGGAACATTGTCTGTGACAACAGGACTTTCTGCTCCTTTTAACAATTTAGCAATTATATATAAACAGCAGGTAATCATATATTTTTATCATGCCTGTAATGCTTGCTTATATTTGTTTTGGGAAAATACTTAATTATACAATATTTTTTTCTTTCCAAATGGAGAAAGGTTTATAGAATGGTCACCTTGATTTGTTTTGTTTCTTGCTCTGCCTTTTCCAACTAAGAGAAGATGGCATTGGTAATTTTAAGTTATATGGTTGTAGCGAACGTTTTGGTTATATGGTTGGTGTTTAGTTTGTTTTGCTTTCCGGTTTCATTTTGTATTATTCTATTCCCTTTTGTTTAAAAGAATATATTTCTTCTTCTCTTCACAATTCAGTTTTTTCTATTAACTAAAGTTTGTTTCTTATATAATAATATAAAAAAATACTACAGGGCAATTACACAGATGCTGTATCTTGTTATAATGAAGTTCTCTGAATTGATCCTTTGGCGGCTGATGCACTTGTCAATAGAGGGAACACATATAAAGAGATTGGGAGAGTTAATGAAGCCATTCAAGATTATATTCGAGCCATCAATATCTGACCTTCAATGGCAGAAGCTCATGCTAATCTAGCTTCTGCTTACAAGGACAGGTGTTTAATAATAATTATAAGGGGTTGCAAGCTTTTTATCTGATTGCATACTGTTTGTTCTTCCATGTTTTAACATAGTGTAATTCTGGATTTTGTATGTACAGTGGACATGTTGAAGCTGCTATAAAAAACTATAAGCAAGCACTTTTTCTACATCCTGATTTTCCAAAAGCAACTTGTAACCTTTTATATACATTACAGGTATTGTGAGAAGTAACTTTACTTTGCATATTAAACTATGTTTTAATTCAGTTTTATTTTTTCTCACTACTGATTGTTATATAAGTCTTTTATGTTACCTAGCATAATAAGTTATTAGTGCTCTAAAAGTCGGGAATGCAACTGAAGTTTCATTGCATCTTCTGTTTCATATAGAATATGTATATTGCACATGGGTAGGAGCCTTGTAGATTATTGTTTTTCGAGGTCTTCTAGTTTAGCCTCATATACAGTATGATCTAATCATTATGTTTTTTGCGAAATTAAAAGCCTCATGTGTGGTGAAATGGCCTTTCCTTTTTGCTGTTTGGAAAATGCATTTTTAATTCAATAGTGTACATTTTTACACATTATTGACTTAGCTTATAGTTTCTATGCTGTACTCTTATGTTGCTATGTGAAACTTTGTCTGGATTTTATAACTATTCGTCATTGGTTTATCTAATCTGATATTTGAATTTGTGCCACTCTCCAGTGTGTTTGCGACTGGGATGATCGTGAAAATAAGTTTATTGAAGTTGAAGGAATTCTGAGAAGACAGATAAAGGTAAAGTGTTGTTTAATTTGATGCTAATTACCACTTTATCAGTCAGGTTCCACTCTAAATCACTCAATCTTTGCTATTAGATGTCTGTTATTCCTAGTGTGCAACCTTTCCATGCAATAGCCTATCCAATTGATCCTATGCTTGCACTGGAGATAAGGTAAGTATTCTATTGCCTATATATTGCATTAATCTATTCTCTTTATTTACTGTCTTTATTTACTGGAGATAAGGTAAGTATTCAAGAGCAAAAATATATATTCTTTCTTTGAATTATTTTTTCCATATTATATTGATTGTTTTATTTTGCAGCTCTGGCCAAATTTTGCTGATGCATGGTCAAATTTAGCAAGTGCATATATGCATAAAGAGCAGTTTAATGAGGCAGCTCAATGTTGTCGCCAGGCTCTTGCACTGAATCCACATTTGGTAGAATTTCTTTCTAACTCTTGACACTTGGATATTCAATGATTTAACAAAATCATTCAATATAACATAACATTTCTTCTTAATGTTACAGGTTGATGCACACACTATTCTTGGAAATTTGATGAAAGCTCAATTATTAGTTCAAGAGGTGAGGAATCTATGGTCTTTTTTTTCTTTCTTGATAGGTCTGATATTAGGTGTATATGGTTACAACTACAAGATGAAAAAAATTAGCATTACAAAGTGTTCTGATGCCAATAGATATAGATGGATAACTTTATGCTTTTATGGATGAATAAAAAACTCAAACCACTGAGTTTACTTGAGACTAAAGAATGCTCCTCCTTCTTCCTAATAGATTCAAGATGGCTATGTATATTTGTTTCAATACAATGTCTTATGCGTTAGTGCAAAAAAGGTTAGTTCTTGATGAAATTGAATTTTGATGGTCATTATAGTTGCTTTATTGCAACACCCATGGGAGATAATGGTGATATATTAAGAGTTAAGTGATTTTTTATTTGAAAATAATAAATTGGAAATATTATTTTTATTATTATGATTATTATTATTATTATTATTATTATTATAAGATTATATGATTTAAAAATGACGATTGCAAACTAATATTGTTTTTGGGTTTAGATTTCTGGTTGTCTTCTTAATGTTTTAATATATTGTTTGTTAGGTTTTAAGAGATCTTTGTTTCAGGTTTATACAACCAGAATTGAAAATGAATAAGGTTATACTGATGGTTGTTGGAGTTTGTTCATCATGTGTGATTTGAGTGCAAGAACTGAAATTTTTTTAGCATGGCAACTTTTCACTATCTTGTAGTTTTATGTGCATATGAAGGAATCAGAATGTTAATATACATATACCAATTCTCATTTATAGTATAGTTGATAAAATTCTGTTCTTCTAGATTGGTGTAGAATTGAAAGGTCTTGCCTACTATATAGTGGTAATTGGTAATTTGTTATTTAAAGTTTCCCTCATAGATGATGAATATGATGATAATTGCTCTAGAAAAGTTTCCCTTTCCTGTTTTGATCTGTGAAGGTGGCATGTTGCTTTTTGGACATTCATTTTGCATTAAAAAAAGCATTACAAAAGTTTTTATGATCTGTTGTTGGCTGTGGCTGCTGTTGTGGATATACTCGGGTCTCCATTGCCCCTGTTTTTTTAGAGCATTTAGTCACTCCCATGATCACTAGAGATTCACTTGAAAGAAAAAACAAAATACCCCAACTCCATAACTAGTATTATACACACTATAGCTTAATGTATGGGATAAGTGAATAGAACATAAACCAATGCTAACAGTTTTTCTTTCATAATAACAGTTTTTCTAAATCAAGTTTCAGCTTGAAAAGC